>NC_136735.1:13869162-15069162 GCF_936440315.1 Barbus barbus | reverse complement strand
TCACTAAACTGAATGGGCTGCACATTGTCTCCACTAGACACAGGGTTTTGCTGATGTCTGCATATGGGTCACTGATGTCTTTTTAGTATTATTATTGAAAAATATATATTACAATGTTTTGTTTTAAATGTCACTAAAATATTCACTTAATTTCTAAATGTAAAATTTCTGAGCTAAAATTAATCTTGATAAGATATATATAAAACTTATATGTAACTTATATGTATTATATATTACATATATCATCCTGATAAGTTTAGTAATAGTATTTTCTAATATATATATATATACTTTACTTTTTAATATCTGAAAACTTTTAAGTCCAAACATTTCCAAGAACTTGGCAGACAACTAGATGTTTAAAAGTTTTGTTCGTGTTAATATATATCATTGACTCATATCCTGACCTTGCTGCATAACATCAGAACTTGGGCCCCAGAAACCCCCTGTGGAATCAACAGGCCTCTGTCAGGGGCCAGATGTGAATGGAAAACTTTGCTTTGCTCTCCTTGAGACTGCATGCAGGTTTTCTCAGTAGTTGCATCTTGCGGGAGTAGACGTTACAGTTGTTTGTTTTATTTGTGTATGTATGCACTATTATTATTATTATTAATAATAATAATAATTAAATCAGTCCAACTTGAAACAACAGTTTTTAATGAGTTTATACAGTGAATGCTTTGATAATTAAATCAATCTGGATTTGTCAGATTGAAAGAGCCACGTAGTGGCAAGTTAATTATACTAGAAATTAGAAATACATTTAGAGTTTTTTTCTTTGTTTTCTGTACATTTCAAATGTGGACTTCACCTACTGTTCAGAAGTTTAGGGAATTGTTTTTTATTTTTAAGAAATTATTATTCAGCAAAGACACATCAAATTGCTCAAAAGTGACAATTAATACATTTATAATGTTAGGAAAGCTATATAGATAAATTATTTTGAACTTTCTATTTTTCTAAGAATCCTGAAGAAACATCACAGCTTCCACAAAAATATTAAGTAGCACAACTGTTTTCAAGATTATAATAAGAAGAATATTTCTTGAGCAGCAAATCAGCATATTAGAATGATTTCTGTAGGATCATGTACTGAAGACTGGAGTCATTTTAAAATATTCAAATAGAAAAGTTAATTTAATTGTAATAATATTTAAAAATATATTTTTACGGCCTTAGTGATCATAAAACGCTTCTTTCATAAAAGGCTTCTTTCAAAAGCATTAAAAACCCAAACTTTTGTGAGACTGAGCAAATGATCTCATCATTTTATGTTATTAGCCTCATCAAATCTCCATTCCATACCATCAACTTCTGCAGTCAGTTTGTTTGGTCTAAACTTTAGAGCATAGGTACAGGCAGCGCACCTAATTTGAAATCTGCTCAGCCACTTTGACATGAAGTCTGAATTGAGAGAAAATAAAGTGTTCCAACATTCAAGACAATTAGTCTTTTAAACTGGGAAGCTTGCTTTACTTTTTTATTGTAACTGGATAGTTTGGAGCTGGACCATGATGTAATGTGTTGCAATGATGGTTCCTAAATTGCAATAATACACAGGTCTTTATTTTTAAAAAAAAGGAGAGAGTGAATGAAAGATGAGAACAGGGATCCATTCATAATGAATGTCGTTAGGTTTTGTTGGTTGGCCATTGAATGCACGGCTCTGTTGCTCTCCATTGCTGCTGTAATCCCCTGCTCTCATTAATCATTCTCCTGAAAGAGGGGTGGGGGAGATGAGAGAAATGACTTGGTGAAGTGGGTGAGAGGGAACACTTTTTGCATTCCTCCTCTTTCTTAAAGCGTGTATGTTTATGCAAGCTCCCCTCATTCCATTCCAGCAGCCTGGCCATTCCAGATCCCTCCACATTAGGTTCATTTTCACTCCTAATTAGCAAGACCTCATGCATGTCTATGAACCCTTTACCCTCCTGATTAGTATGTCGCGGCCATGCAGGCATCTGCACCTCTTGAGCACCGCAAGGCTAATTGAGCTAATCACTCAAGTTAATGAGAGTATTTTTAAAGGTTGGAGGGCATAAGCAAATGAGATGAAGAGAGTGAAATGAGAAAGAGATAAAAAAAAAAAAAAGTTCTTCAGTAGTATCAATTTGTTCAAAGTTCTCTCATCTTTGATAGCGTTCTAAAAGTTAGCGCAAAATACATCATACATGAAAGTTATTTTCTGAAATGTTTTAGGTGGACATTCGTCTAACATTTTTAATAGAGAACATTCAAAAATAATGTTCCCATATTATATGCAAAATGATAAAATGGAAAGTTCCCTTAACGTTTAATATAACATTCGCATAATCAAGAAAAGCATCGTTCATGAGACAATCAACATTAGAACATTCTTAGAAACATGTATTTATTGTGAAACATTTTCAGTTTTAATGCAGAATATTTGCAAGAACATTTACAATATTAATATATCAAGCTAATTGCATTACATGTTTATGTTGCCTTATGGGCTAAATATTTGTTCTCTGGGAGGCTCTTTTGCTAACCCCTTAAATTGGCGTTCATTGTATTTCATAGTTTTGTTCCGAAAAGAATTTCCTCCGAGTCCCTTGATTACAAATTTACACCACTCTCAATGCTTATTTTCTTTGCCAATAGGAGGCGAGTTATTATCCTTGGCCAGCCGCCAAGACCTCATTGCCTGCCAGTCAAAACAGTTTTCACATGCTCATGGGAAGCCCTACAATAACATCTTATCATTAGAAACGAGCACATAGGCAAGTATTTGGGCCACTTGGCTCCCCTGATGTAAAATAAACATAGGGGTTCTTGGTAAACCTGCGAGCTGATTGAGTCTCAAGCCCTTAGCAACACCAGTGGGAATGTACACAGTGATACTTTCCACAAGTCGCTCTCTATATACATCTCATTCTGTGCAAATCGTCTTTCAGGTGTCAAGTTTTTGTCTTCAGTTTTAAGATCTGAGATCAACTCAAAATGCGCTGTTCAGATGTCAGGCTGCTCCTGCAGTATTTGGCAATGTGTGCAAAAGCAGCAGAGTTTACAATGCCTACAGACACAATCCCAAGAGACCGTCCCTGTTGTGTTTACATTGAAGATATCTCCTGTATGCACTACTGGAACTGGCAGAAAATAGAATATTGTGTTAGAGTTTCCCACCATAGTCCGTAAAGAATATATGAACTAAACACCTCTTGCTTATCTTAGATTTGTCTGCCTTTCTGCCAACAATAATGGCATGTTTGCACATTTCCTCTTCCCTTTGACAAGGGAGGACACTTTTGGGTCATCTAGATTTTTGCTTCTTAGAAATAATTTTTATGTTTGTTCAGCTACTTTGTGACTTTTCACATAAAACCTCTTAAACTGATTTTGATTTTCTCTTTTTTCAGCCTTTGTTTTCTATTTACTAAATAGTAGGGGAAATAGGATTCATGGCCTATAACTGTTTAATTTCAAGCGACAGATGGCATATTTACTTGCTTTTGAGATTTTAAATTACTATTACCAATAAATTTCGGTCACACTTTATTTTAAGGTTAAATTCCCACTATTATCAAACCATTGACTACGACATTTGCATCAATAAACTACTAATTTACTGCTTATTAATAAATAGTAAGGTAGTAGCTATTAGGATTAGGGGTGTAGATTCTGGTCGTGCAGAACATGTGCTTATAAATACTATTAAATGGCCAATGTGTTAATAAGAGGCATGCTAATAAGCAACAAGTTAATAGAAAGAATTGGTTCCTGAACTGTTGCCTAATTTTTAGTATTAATAGTCAGCATTAATTTATTGAAATGACTGGAAAGTGATCCAAATACAGAATAATAAAAATTCAGTATTTCTATAAAAAGTAAGTTTTTCTATAAAAAAAAGTAAGTTACTCTGAAGAAAGTAAAAAATTAAATATGAAATAATCTGAAATACTAATCTGGAAAAAACGAATAGCATATATTTTAAGATAATAATAATACAATGAGTACTACAACGATTGTTGGCTTTATGGTGAATCACTTTGTATAAGCCGCTATGGATAAAACAAAGCATCTGGTAAATGCATAAATGTAGATTAGAAAAAAAATATATATAATATAATCTAAATGTATAACGTTTCTGGAAACAAGTTCAACATTTGTTTGCTTTTTTTAGTTTGTTTATTTATTTATTTTATTTGTTTGCTAAATAGTATTTCATTCTTGAAATTAAAATGCACTACTTAATTGAGCAAAACCTACTGTATCAAATTTGTGAGACCAAACCTTTTCCCAGGAAGTTGCGATGCTTTCTCTAAGGACTGCAATTGAAGATTTCAGTTTTTTGCTTAGTAGCACCATTAAGTCTTGAATGAGTCAAAACCGACAGTTGCCTGGCTACACTATTCCTTTTCTGATCCTTTCCTGTCCTACAGATTGCTTCATACTGTGTCAAAATGTGCTCTCAGTGAGAACTGAACTAGAAACCGCTATTAACTGAACGGATGACGTACAAGGGAATGAGACATCCCAGAGAATGTGCAGGCCGGCCTGACATCTTGTGTGCCATTTAATCTTAGGGGAAGGGATGTCTCTTATCACTGTTTTTAGCCTTTCTTTGTTGCAAATACTCAAGTCTATTTTTGTTTTATCTCAATTTTAATATATTTTGTCAAGGTCAGATTTGGATTCGGAAACTAAAAAGGCCTTTCAGATATTTCGTTCAGACCAGGATCAACCTGGCCCAAAAACGGGGATTCTTGAAAAAAATAAAAAATAAAAACAGTGGCTAATAGTGATTAAATCATTTTAATCCGTCGTTTCAATTTCAAGATTTGGTTCAAATGATAGGAAATAATGTTGCATATCTATCTATCAGTTTGTCTGTCTGTCTGTCTACTGATATATATCTACTGTATGTATTTCTGTATGGGCTGTTAGTACACATTTAAGTGCTGTTCATCTGTCTATATGAAATTTTTATTTCTGGGTGTCAGGCCAGAGACCTCAAGGTAATATCTCCTGTGTGACAGTTGTTTGTAGTTCTAAACAATGTTTAAAAACAATTAAACCCCCCCCCCCCAGAACTGCTGATGAATTACACTCAATGCATCTAGGCAAATAAACAGTGAAGTAGTGGGTCTAGACATTTGCACAGTATGAAACTCTCAAAGAGATGCGAAAAAACTGCTGTCTGCAGTACAATTTTCAGTTTTAGCTTTGGGAACTGTCTTTAATGTTACAAACAGAAGACATGTTTGAAAAGCAGAAATCAATTATCATTATATTATATAAAAGAAACATAATAGAACATTTCCTTTGGACTTAAACAGCAGTTTCTATTGCTTTTCTGACATGATTTTTTCAGCAAAAGTTCTTTCTGAGGAAGAAATGGAAGCATGCTGGGAGCTTACAGAATGTTTCAGAAAATAATTACAGTGACTGTCTTATGGTTCTTCGTCCATTAGTCACTGTGAGGCATCTGTATACAGTGAAGTGTTTTCAAGAGCAGATTCTGTTGAGAAGAAATGTAAGCTTAAACACACACTAAAAATTGTATCTGTTTGTCTCTTTATATATATTTGAATTATGTATGATATGATATGTATGACATGATTATGTATGATATGAAAGTATGAGAAGATACAAGCTACTGAATTACGTTGTATGGTTTTTGACCTAACAGCCATCTAATTTGTCCTGAGGGGGGCGCCAATAAACTATCAAACACGCTGTCAAAGACAGAGACTTTATTTGTGAAAAATGACCAGCATAATTATTCCCGGATTACTGGGTTGTGTCAGTGATTACACTTGTCAACCAAAATAACTGAATGAGCCACAAAATCCACGCTCTTAATCACTGTTTAATTAGAATGATAAAATAATAATTAATGTATTTATTTATAGTAGGCTTATAATTATAATGTGTAAAATCAATTAACAATATGATCTAAATGGCCAAGCCACTAAAAATGGTTAGTTCAGCAAATTTGAGCATGAAAACTTTATTCCTCCCTTCCATTAGATCGAATACATGTGTTAAATCTGCTGGAACATTTGCAGAGATCACACACAAAATGCCAGAGACACAAGGAAACACTCAACCTCTGCTTTCTCCAAACTATTACTCATGGAGGAGTTCCAAAACACTTCAGTGAAAGTAGAACATTTCTGCTTCTTTCTAGCAAATCTGTTTTCATGCACATTGACTGCCAAAGTGAACATGAGTTATATGCACCAGGGTCAGGAAATGACCAAGGCTTTGGGCCAGTGATACCAGAAATACCAGTGGAAGCTCTGCAGGCACCGTAGTGAACTGTCTATACTGTATATCTGTATTCACTGTCTCAGCAGTGGCAGTGCATGCTAATATAAAATGTTCTTTAATGGTTTAAAAAAAAAACATGAGTAAAATAGAAAATCGCAATTCGTTTTATTTGTTTATTTATTTTTTAACAGCTGTAACTGACCAGGAATTATTTCAGTTAATTGATTAAGTTGAACTACATATTCAAATAGCTTATAAATGCAAAAACAGCCTCTGAAAATGAGCATACATTCCTCGTCATGAAATATTTGTTTTGTTTTGACAAACAGCGAGGCATGTCAGTCAACACACTCTTTATTTCATGTCACAACTTTCTGCTTACAATGTGCTCAGTAAGCTGCATATCTTTCAGCTGAGGTACTACTAGTGATTAACAAAGCTTTCTCATCTGTTTAACCTGTACTCAAACCCCACCCAAGCTTCCTCAGGGCCTTCTGTGTGACCTTAATGCCCTGGCTCATCTAGTCTCCTCTCACTTCAGTTACTGATAAAAGCGTGTCCGTGTGTTTTCTCTGCCCATTTCCCTTGTTAAAAAGACCTAAAGGAGAGGACCAGCAGCGTATGTATACAATACGTTTACAGAGACGTTGCTGTATGTTAACATTAATTACTATATACGTATCATTAATGAACATATATCACTTGTTAGTTGTGCTGTGTGTGTGTTGCATTACCAGAACTACTGCATACTGACAATGTTTTTAAAAAAGGGATTATAACACATTTGTGGTTCAGTTGTCGCTTTTGCAAGAACTGAATGACGAACTGTTTGTATAATATAAAAGCATACACTTCCTTCAAGAATTCTTCAGATGTCAAGTCACCTTTATTTATATAGCGCTTTTAACAATGTAAATTGTGTCAAAGCAACTGCACAATATCAAAAAAGGAAAATAGTGTCAATAATGTAAAATGAAAAGATTAAAAAAAAGATTTTCAGTTAAAGGCATTTCATTATTGAATTCAGTGATGTCATCATCCAGCTCAGTTCAGTTTAAATAGTGTCTTTGCAATCAGGTCGACGATATCGCTATGTAGATGTAGATAGTCTATGTAGATAGAAAGCTCTGACTATCAAACAGTCATCATTCAGATGACTCCCTCCCAGTCCTCATAGACTTTCATATCTTTATCTGCTGTCATATCAAAGCAGAGTCACATCCCTATGGCGTTTCATCAAAGGAATTTTGTAAAGTCACAGTATAAGAAGAAATTCTGGATACTCTGAGAAATGTTATTATCAAATTGATGAGCCTATGACTCAATTTGGGCACTTGTATAGTTTATTTATAGAACAAGACTTTAGTGTAGACTTTGTGATTGTACTGATGAACATTTTTTAAAACTGATAAGCCATGATGCTTATCATCGATTGACCAAGATGTGTGCCATATCACATTATGTACTATTACTGAACCATTTGCAGTCTTTATTTTTTACTTCGCTGCATTTACATCAGTTCATAAAAACATTTATTCTTAGTTTGTATTTAGCAAAATAACTTGTTAGATTGAAACCGCACTGCTGGAAATAGAAAGACTTAACTAAAATGTGAAAGTACAGGAGTTATACATTTCTGGTAATGCGGTAAGTGTAGGCAATTCCTGGACATTACAACTGCATTGATGTAAACACAGCTGCCAGGTGATACTTGTTTCTGGATTTGCATTCCAGAACAGTGCGTCTTATGATGCAGACAGGAACATTGTATATAGCACCTGATCTCAAAATCTGCAAGCCTACAGAGTTTGGATTAGTTTTGGGTAAAACAGAGCCTATGCTATGCACATTTAGCCACAACAAAGAAAGCAGGAAACTAAAAGTAGAATAAACCAATAAGCTACACAAATATAGAAAACATTTTCTTTGTATTTTCAGAAGTTTATTGTTTGATTTATACATAAGGTATACGTAATAAAAGATACTCTCTTTGCCACAAAGATATCCATATATCTAAAATATACAAAAAAATATACAAAAATTGTAAGAATCATTGGTTTGCGATATTGAGGTATGATTGAGACGAAAACAATAAGTGAATTATTAATAAATATGATTTTCTTTTCTCAAAACCAATTACTCACAGTAAAGCAGTTGCATACAAATTAATGTTCAAGGACATTACAAGAAAATGAAACCGGCTTAGAAAAAGGCCTGAATACTAGTATGCAGTCCTTTTTGGTTTTCAAATCTCAAATGATAGACAGAAAAATCTAGCCCTTTTTATTTCTTAAATGCGCCAAACAGCTAGCTGTTTAAGGTGTCTGCACTGGACTTCAATAAAATAAATGTTCTGAAGAAGAATGGAGAGGAGAGAGAAAAGAGAAACTTGTTTGATGAAGGCATCAGATGTATTTATAATGTTCTCAAGCTGAAAGAGGTTCATAGGTGTGGAAGTGAATGCCTTTGGAACAGGTGATCTTCATCACAGCTCCGTTCAGACTTTCATCTGTTATCATTCGCAGCATTCCTTCTGCAATCAGAGATGGTCTGTAGATATAAACACAGACACAACAAAATTATATTTCACATTTTTTGTCACTGCTGCATGTTAAATCAGCACTTTTCAGTAAAGAATGTGGGTTTTTAAAAAGCAAACAAGCCAATTCATTTTTGCATTTTAAAATCAGTCATCTTTGCCTCAAACTTATCTTTTCTGTTCTTGTTGACATTCTTTAACTTCAAATAACTCATCCCTCATGTGTCTACACAGAGTGTTTGAGGAAGGCATGACAAATGTTTTATTGGAAAAAATAAAATAGAACAATTTCAGATACTCCACCAACACCAAAAGAATAGTGCAAGGCGTGAAAAAAAAGTGCCAGTAATACTGTAGGTGATTTGTTGGGGTGGAGGAGGTTGATTTGATTCAATTTTAAGTGCATGTCAAAAATCTTGCAAGCAAAATATACTGTTTAATCCACCTTTAATCAATGGGTGGTGCAAAATGAATGTCTAGATCTTCCAGTAAAGGCAAGTTTAAAGGTTTACAAGCAGTTCATCCTCTGATTATTTACTTGCAGAGGTAAAGGTCTGGACTGGAAACAGATTTTTGCCATTATTTAGAAAACGCTGTTGGTCTCTGCCCAAGCAAACTGTTTATTCAATGGACTGAATATAACGAACAAAGCTAAACTACTAAGACAAACTAATACAGAAGAAACAGCTAGTTCAGTGGAACTCTACTTACTTGAGAACACCATACTTGTCCATCCGTTGCTTGAATTCATCTTTGTACTTGACAAACTTGCCCATTGTTTCCTCATGCTCCACTGTGTGAAGGAGTTGGGTGTCCACGAAGGCTGGGCACAGTGTGTTGATCCTCACTCCATAATCGCCCTGTTCAGATGCGTCCTGCCGACAACAAAACGTGTCCAAACACGGTCAGCCTAAATTACACACACAGCGCAAAGAATGTGTCAACACACAGGGGTTAACGATCCTATCTGTGGGCAAACAACTACTCTCTCGGAGGGAAAAAGCTGGGCTGTGCTGGAATGTACCATATTCCAGGGAACAGATTTTCATATGGTTCCAGTAAACTTTGCTTATGGTAAACTGGTGAGACAGGATTGATGTACTCACTGCAATGGCTCTTGAAAATCCAATCACCCCATGCTTTGTCGCTGTATATACTGGCTGGTGAGGAGAATGGAGAAACGCTAGGAGGAAACAAAACAAATACTAATACCAAAAAGAACAATATGTCATATGTAAAATATGTAAACCAGATTTTTCCACTAGAATGTAAAATGCTATTTTTTTAAAGGAACTTTAGAGTATGACCATGTCTTTTAAGCTCCAAAAATGCACCATAAAAGTAGTATTCTGAAACAATGCAGTAGATTTGTGTGAGAAGCAGGCCAAATTTCAGAAATAGAGATTTCAGAAGAAATCTTCCGCTCCAGTGAACTGTATAAGCTGCAACCAGATCATTGAGTCAGTGAATTGAACTCAAGAAGCAGATCATTGAATGAATTATTTCTTTGGATTGTGTTTTTTTTTTCAGTCCACAAATCTGTTCTCCTCCTTGACTCAACAGTTCTCAAGTTACAGCTCACTGAAGATTATTAGGCAATAACGACTAAAATCTCAATGTGTTCCTTGTATGAGCCATTTTTGAAATGGATGCGATCTCTACGGCATTGAATGGAAAAGAGCTGCGTGAAGATTCTGCAGAATATCCAATTCTTTGTTCCACAGATGAAAAACAGATAAATATTTGGAACATTTTGGAACAATATTAGTTCATTACATTATTATTCCAGTTGACTGAATGAAGGGTTTTGTAACCAGGGCTGCGATACTAGAGTCTGTTATTTGAAAGAGCAAGGTTTTCATCTTATTGAGACTGTAGAAAAACAAAGCCTGTGAAAGCCTTCGTCATGGAACAACTCTGGATCTTCCAAGTCTGAGGATTTATTTTTAATTCACGCATAAAAATCCTAATGGCTCTTGAGTCTGTTTAAAGTGAAACAGCTCTTTGGAAATATAAAGAGCTGAGAACAATTTCCTAAACTAATGCTTTCAACTTTATAGGGCAGTTTGGTGCTTTATGGACCTGTATAAATATAAAACTGTGGAAAAGTCATCTACATTTTCCCCTTTTGTCTTGTTAATATATTTATATATAATATATGGGTGTGTGTGTGTGTGTGTGTGTGTGTGTGTGTGTGTGTGTATATATATATATATATCTGTGTGTGTGTGTATACAGTGTTGATTATACTTTATCTGATGTGGAAGGTTATTGGAAAGGTCAAATGGAACGTTTCCTTTAGCTTTCAGGCTCTGTTATAATAAACAACATTTACAAGCCTCATCAAACCTAGGCAGCCAAGGACGCTAGGGGCAAATAGCTGAGGCAATATTTACAATTAAACAGATTTGTTCATCCAGAACACACAAGAACTAAGCACAACATTAATGCACATGCATTGAATAACCCACTTTTGCATAAAAGAAGGCTCTGCTTCCCATTCTAGCTGTATTAACATCTTGAAGGGAGTCATCAAGCTTTCTTGTCTGTAAACATTTTAATTAAGGGGTAAGATCATCATAAAAACTAAACCAAACATTGAGGTCATCCTAAACAGATATGTTTCCATTCAGCATGGTTAGGTATTTCTGCATAAATCCACCACTTTTCTCCCTATGCTCAAAACCTATTTCCTAGACATACGATTACTTTTGTAGAATGCTTTATGCATCTGTTCCATTGAATAGTTTGAGGACAAATTATGATTATAAAATTTAGATTCTATTTTTAGCGACAGTGAAGGAAAAATTATTTGATCCCCTGCTGATTTTGTGCATTTGCCCACTGACAAAGAAATGATCAGTCTATAATTTTAATGGTAGGTTTATTTGAACAGTGAGAGACAGCATAACAACAACAACAACAAATATCCAGGAAAAAAAGTTTGATTTGCATTTTAATGAGTCAAATAAGTATTTGACCCCTTCGCAAAACATGACTTCGTACTTTGTGGCAAAACCCTTGTTGTCTTCAGCTTCCTCCACAGATTTTCTATGGGATTAAGGTCTGGAGACTGGCTAGGCCACTCCAGGACCTTAATGTGCTTCTTCTTGAGCCACTCCTTTGTTTCCCTGGCCATGTGTTTTGGGTCATTGTCATGCTGGAATACCCATCCACGACCCATTTTCAATGCCCTGGCCCTAATGGTACATGGCCCGGTCCATCGTCCCTTTGATGCGGTGCAGCTGTCCTGTCCCCTTAACAGAAAAACACCCCCAAAATATAATGTTTCCACCTCCATGTTTGACAGTGGGGATGTTGTTCTTTGGGTCATAGGCAGCATTCCTCCTCCTCCAAACACGGTGAGTTGAGTAGATGCCAAAGAGCTCGATTTTGGTCTCATCTGACCACAATACTTTCATCCAGTTCTCCTCTGAATCATTGGCAGACGGGCCTGTACATGTGCTTTCTTGAGCAGGGGGACCTTGCTGGCGCTGCTGGATTTCAGTCCTTCAAGGCATAGTGTGTTACCAATTGTTTTCTTGGTGACTATGGTCCCAGCTGCCTGGAGATCATTGACAAGATCCTCCCGTGTAGTTCTGGGCTGATTCCTCATCGTTCTCATGATCATTGAAACTCCACGAGGTGAGATCTTGCATGGAGCCCCAGGCCGAGGGAGATTGACAGTTATTTTGGGTTTCTTCCATTTGTGAATAATCACACCAGTTGTCACCTTCTCACCTGCTTGGCGATGGTTTTGTAGTCCATTCCAGCCTTGTGTAGGTATACAATCTTGTCCCGGACATCCTTGGACAGCTCTTTGGTCTTAGCCATGGTGGAGAGTTTGGAATCTGATTGATTGCTTGTTTCTGTGGACAGGTGTCTTTTATACAGGCAACAAACTGAGATTATGAGCACTCCCTTTAAGAGAGTGCTCCTAATCTCAGCTCCTTACCTGTATAAAAGACACCTGGGAGCCAGAAATCTTGCTGATTGATAGGGGATCAAATACTTATGACTCATTAAAATGCAAATCAATTTTTAACTTGTTTGAAATGCGTTTTTTCTGGATTTTTTTTCTTATTCTGTCTCTCACGGTTAAAATAAACCTACAATTACAATTATACACTGATCAATTCTTTGTAAGTAGGCAAACGTACAAAATCAGCAGGAGATCCAATATTTTTTTCCACTGTACATGAGGTCCGTTTAATTTATAGCACCTGTCTCAGGGAAGCCTAGTTTATTCTTCCACAGTTTGTGAGAGTTGCTCGCAGCAATAGTGAAAACAAGTACAGGTACAATAAATAGCTATTTTCATTAAGACATTATTTTATCAATTATTTTAAAAGTTTCTGGCAAGTATTTGTATATATTTATTAGTGCCGACAAACTATTAATCACAATTAATTGCATACAAAATAAATATGTTTGCATAATATATGTGTGTGTTCTGTGTATATTTATTATGTGTATATATAAATACACACACAGTGAAAATATTTACATGTATTTACATGTCTATATTTATATTCATATAATTTATATTATAAATAAATATATTTAATATATAAACAACCTATTTTTCTGAAATATATACATGTATGTGTGTGTATTTATATATACATAATAAATATACACAGCACACATACATATATTATGTAAACAAAAACGTTTATTTTGGCTGCCATTAATCATTTGACAGCACTAATATCATTAATACCGATTCAATGGCGTCGGAGGTAAAGGGGACTGAATCAGGCCCATATTTTAACTTAGTCTTAAAGGAACAGTTCACTCAAAATTTAAAATTTACTCACCTTCAGGTCATCCAAGATGTAGATGAGCTTGCTCATCAGAACAGATTTTAGAGTAATTCAGCATTACATCACTTGCTCACTAATGAATCCTCTGCTGCAGTGAATGGGTGCCGTCAGAATGAGACACCAAACAGCTGATAAAAACATTATAATAATCATACAGTAATGTATATGACTCCTGTCCATCAAGTAACATCTTGTGAAGTGAAAAGCAAAACTTGTTTTCAAAAAACAAACAAACAAAAACAAAAAACAATCATTGAGACATTTTACTTTAAACCATTGCTTCTGACCAAAATATCAGTCCATAATCCATAATAACCCTTCCATCCTTTGTTATCCTCTCACATCAAAATCCATGCACTGACATATTTGTCTAGAATTGTTGTGGACTTTGTTTCACTTGATCTGTGCATATTTCTCTCCTGATTTAGATAAGACAATGTTGTTATTGGAGAAAGCCATATTATGGATAGAGGACTTGTATTTTAGTCAAAGCAATGGTTCGAAGTTAAAAATGTTTTGATGGATTTGTTTATTATAAACAACTTTTTGCCTCACAAAACATTAACTGATAGACTGGAGTGGTGTGGATTACTTGTGGATTATTACTTATTATTTTTATAAAATGTTTGAACTCTCCATTCTGACATCACCTATTCACTGCAGAGGATCTACTGGTGAGCAAGTGCTGTATTGCTAAATTCTCCAAAACCGTTCTGATGAAGAAACAAACTCATTTACATATTGAATGGCCTGAGGGTGAGTAAATTTCAGTAAATTTTCATTTCAGGTGAACCATTACTCTAATGTTTGTTTCTGGTAATAATTAATGCAATGTACTGTGTGGTTAAACAAACACAATGTAAAGCTTCCAGCTTTAGAGGAGAGGGCAATGCGAGAAAAACACTGTTTCCTCAACAAAATTCCAAGCAAATCAATCTCCAGATACCAGAAACTAAACTACATTAATGTAGTCACAAAGTGAGAGCTGTTCCAATCGCAAAGAGGGGTAATCACCTATGTTACATTAGTTAAAGAAACCTGAGAGGCAGTGAGGGAAATCCTTTATCCCATCTCTTAGTAGGGAATGAAAAGGACTTTTCAAATCCAAGTCTAAAAACCTGTCTGGAGCGTGTTGGGGGTTATAACAAGTTCACTGTCAGCCAGGCACAATTCATCATCCAGGCTGTACACACACACACACACACATGTATATACATATACAAAATAATATTCATATCTTCAAAACAGTGCCCAGAATCAGTTTATCTACACTGCCCTCCAAAAGTTTGGAAACGCCCTAGAAAAGTGGGGTTTTGGACAATATTGGCATGAATCCTTTTTAATTTGTGATAATTTTGCACTGATAAGGGACAACACAAACTACGAAAACATATTTTATTACATAAACAGTTTATACACAGAAAAAAACTTAAATTTTCGATTAATCAAAATATCCACCATTAGCAGCTATTACAGCTCTGCATAATCTGGGCATCCGAGCTGTCAGTTTATTCAAACATTGACTTTGAATTGGCAATCAATTGTTGAAGCTACAGTATTAAGGTGTGCTGACCCAAAAATCTTTTAAAAACCTGAGCCAAGTTTAAACCAGTAACCAGGCATCACAGCTGGCAAAGAGGCATGTCTGACTTTGACATGTATATATTGCCATTATTATGTTTTATTGCTGGTCTTCAATGATAATGACAAGTTACTTTAATGTATTTGCACCAAAAAATGATAAGGATTTATGCTGTTATCGTCCAAAACCACACTTTGCCAGGGGCGTTTCCAAACTTTTGGAGGGCAGTATATCTCAACTGCTCAGTGGCTCCAAAACACAGGTATTTGATGACAGATGGATAAGCTGATAATAGTTTTGCTGCTGATTTATGATTCTAGGGTTTTTTTTTTTTTTTGAGGTGCTTAAGTATAAAGCTGGTGATATTTTTCAGTGGGAACTTGTCTTAGCTGCGCTATTGTTTGAATAGTCACAGAGGCAGAGAAAGATAGGGTTTTAAAATATGAAAGTACGGTGTGGGGTGAACAAAACTCATCTTTCTCCCAGACTTGTCCTGGCTTTCTAAATTGCCAAAAATGTCTGGGTTTTGCCTTTGCTTTCCTATTGTCTTCATAATTTTTCAAGGTATTATATGCACTTGACCAATCATGGCAAGCAAGAAGGTAGGACCAACAGAGAATGGTCAAAGCAATGCAATTGCATATAATGTATGACTGTAAAGAGCATGTCGATAGGAACACAAAGGCCAAAACCATAGGCAATTTAGAAATCCAAGCCAGGACATGTCTAGGAAAAAGAGGACACATGGTCACCCTAACTAAGTAGTGTCCAAGTAATGTAATGTAAATAATTCATGTGAGACACATTTACTTTATATCCCAACAGCTGTTTAAATGTTTCCTTAAGATTTTGTTTACTTTACGCTGGCTTTTCTTTGATGTAGTGGTCTTGGACTTAACACTGACACCTGCTGGTGTGGCTGCATTAAGTTTGTTTATCAAATGCTACTGCATCACACTAAAACATTGTGCTCATTGTGCAGTCACCATGGTGGCACCCATGAAGGGGCAACCCACTTCATGTAGAATAAAGCTGCTTTATCTTCTCATATCTTCTCATATATTGTGCACAACAAAAACTGCATTTTTAAAAGCAGACACTTTTGTAGGTTAAATTGTATAGATTGTGCAAGCTGTTGTGAGACTGCTATTATTATTTCCATTATGGTCTTGTGAGTTCATTTAAACCTACATTCTTACAAGAAAGGTGTGTCCAAATGACCTGTTTTGCAAAACGTTCTAATTCTTTTGCATCTTAATCATAAAGAAAGTCAATCATCAAGTAAATGCACAGTGTTTATTATGCTTTTTTTTTTTTTTACATTTTGGCATAATAATTGTGCACGTGTCATTTTTTTAAACAGTAGGTAGATCTTTGGCAACAGAGACAACAGCAACTCCTTTAACCGGGCCAGATATGTTTGCTTTAGTGTGAGCAAATATTTGACTCACTCTATAGTTTGCTAATAACCAAAAAGTACTGTTATGTAACCTTCTTAAGAACAACACTCTCTACAGGCTACAAAACATTTAGGCTAAATTTTTCAAAACATGCACATACTGTATGTAAGACACATGATAAAGTTATCACTATCTTACCTGCCATAGATGAAACGTTGATGATAACCCCTCCTTCTTTTCCGTACTCTTTACTCATGTGTTCTAGTGCTAAATATGTCCCCTGTATGACAGATGTCTGAGGAAGACAACAGTTGTGTAAAACTGCTAGCACATAGTAAACAGATGTTTTCTGTGAGAGTGAGATTATGTTGAGATTGACCGGATATTATGAGCAAACACATTATTATACTGCATCTCGTCCATTAGGAAATCGCTCAGCAGAGCATGATTGATTTAAAAGATCTGTAGATTATTTCATACAGTGCATATGTAGGCCTACAAGTGCCAAATAATGGTGTTCCTTCTACTAATATTGTGAAATCTTTTGGACTGGAGGCAGGGGGTGGAGTTTTTTTTTTTGTGAATATGTATCTACTATCCTGAAGTGTGGTTGCATGTTGTGCCCTAAAGCACCAAACGTGATGCACTCTTAGCTGTGTAAATCATGAGATGTGTCCAATGATATGAAGTTAAGTTGAAATGCAAGAGTTTGGCATGACCTATCCATTTCTCTCTCTCTCTCTCTTACAGGTTGGAGTTCAAGCATAATGATTTTTAACTCACCAAATTTACTTCAATGGTCTTTTCCCAGTTCTTCTCATTGTTGATTCCAGCATTATTGATGACAATATCCAACCGACCAAACTTCTCTACTGTGCTTTGAAAGGCATCTAAATGAAAGAAAACACAGCAGGGTTTTCATTTGTAATAATTAATAATAATGTTGCAATAGTGCCACTTTTGACAGCAGTACAAAGTGGCTGTGTATTCAAACCAAATGAGCAGTCCAGTCAGTTCACTAGGTTTTGAAACACCCACAGCGTCAGTCTGCATGTGCCCTCACCTGACTTGCAGCTGCAGCATTCCACAAAGAAACATTTAATTAAACTCTTAGGTAAGTGTGTCTTTAGAAACAAGTTTAACAGGAATGAACAATCCCTTCACCACCGACCCATAAACTCTTGTCTTGGAGAAAAAAACGCAACCTAACAAAAGGGTACACATTTAATAGTGTTAACTTCAAAAACCCAGTATCATTCCTCAGTGATGACCTGAGGGCCTATGAATGTCTAGTATGACCTAATTCACTTCCCACACAATGAGACATTGTTCAGGAATAACATGCGCTGCACGTACAGGTGCGCAATATAAAGTGGATAATTGTTTCGTTCAAAGAAATCTATTTCAAACTGCGCCAGACTAAAGAAGATATTATAAATGTCCTAACTAAAAGGATAAGTAAAAAAAAGAAAAAAGGGTTTACCTCTAAGTTTCCCCGCATCAGTCACGTCACACTGGATAAAAATACAGTTATCCTCTCCAAACTGGCCATCTAGATCACGTTTGCTTTCCTCTCCCACAGATTGGTTCAGGTCTACCAGTGCAACCTGAATTTTTAAAAAAGTCAATTAATAACGTAATGCTAAAACAAATAAATAAATGAAGATGCAACGATGCATGATGAAATAAAAATAATCGCCCCAAACAGGCAACTGAACTAGTTATAAAGACGTTTTCCCAACAGTTAATTGGATTAATCCGCGACGTCCATTTTAAAAAGAAATTTGACAAAGCGAGACCTTCGCCCCGTTCTCCAGGAGATGTTCCACCACGGCTCTTCCGATGCCTTGCGCGCCGCCGGTGACCAGAGCCACTTTCCCGTGGAGACTCATGCTGCTCACCACCGAGCGCACCGCGCACTGCTTTATGTAGGCGTATAGTCAGAAGGGGGCGTGTAGATAAGTATTACTACAGTAAACACAGACGGCCAAGTGTCGTTTTACAAACTGTCATTTACACCAAAGAGATGATTACTAACAATTTTGTGAGCGCTCCGCGCGTTCGTTCTTTAATGCCCTCGGCGGCAGTCGAACAGTGTACAAGTACATACACGTGGAGTGAGTAAATGAACGCACCTAAATGAACGAGACCGCGGATGCTTTTATAAACATCTTTATTTTTTTCAGTTTTTCAGTCAGAGGGCTCTTCGGTAAACATATGAAAAGAACTTCACACTTTACATTACAGCGTTTATGTTAACGCAGCCTAATTACTGACCAATTTAAAATAAACAAAGTATTTTGTGTTGCAAAATGTTAATACATTTCGTTAGTATTATAACTGTTCCCTTAGCTATATATACTTATGTAACACGGACGCCGTAAAGTGTGGCCAGTAGTATTTACAGATGTACACAGAACATATGCGCCTCGCCTCTTATAATAGCAGCGAGAACATTGACTGCTGGTCCAGTTCACACTGAAAATGAAGTATAACAGACTTGAGTTCATGCATAACATTTAATAATGTTTGTACAAAATAAATTACAAGTGGTCTCGCATTATACTGTAAATGTCCATGAACTTCTTGTGTCCTTTCCGTGATGAATAATGTGATAGTGACACTATCTAATGTGTCAGATAGTGTTCAAAACACAGCAGCACTGCTCTATTTACTCTCAGGAATGTATGAAACTAGATATGCTTTGATCATTTGTATGGCACAGTTTTTCAGCAGATCATTTTGAAAAGAAAAGACATTTCACCCAGACAAGGGACAAACCAAAAGAACAAAAAAAAAAAAAAAGGTCTAAGAAAGTCTCGTCCCAGTATTTGGACTGTTTTTAACAGTATTTATAAGTGAACAGATAATTCTGACTTTCAACAAAATAAATATTTTTAACATACATATCGATTCCAAGTACACATTTTCCCCATGACATGTTTTTATTCGCAATACCTTAGGGATATCTTCAGAGGCAGAATTAAATATCGTTCTCTTTTAGTATAATTTAATAACGTCTATTCAGAATTTATTGTTATACAAACACCATACATGCAGTTAGATTAGTCTAAAACCACTCAAATTATGTTCTTAATTATGAATCTCATTTATATATTTTTTTGCGTTACTATTTTTTGTCTTTGGACTTGTCTCAGAAAACACGTTGACTGCAACATTGTCCCAACAAGCCCTCCTTGAATTCATTTCTCCATTCATGAATTTGCAACACATGTGTGACAGTATTCACTCCCAGCCACATTATTTTGCGGTGACATTATTAGTTTGAAGTGACTGGCAATGGTTTTCGAACAATAATGCTTTTGTTTGAGAAAAACTTGAAGGATGGTTTCAATTTTTTTATGGTTACTGACAGTATGCCACCAATTAAAGTTTTCAAAATGTGTTTCCTTGAAGTAGTTAATGTTAAAGTGTTCATATAGGCTAGCTGTAAACACAATAGTCTTATTTGCTGGTTCAGGGTCATTCTTGAGATTTAGCTCAGAATGTTTTTGGCCTGGATGCTGGTTTCTAGAGCTGGTCAACAATCAGGTTGGGACAAAATGATTGAGGATACATTGCACTGACCAGTAGTCAACTCTTTCTTATAAAATAATCAACATTAGTAGTTTGTGTTTGGATATTTGTATAATATACATTTCTGCTCTTGCACTCTTGCCGTTTTTCAATAGCTGTATATCAAAAATACAACACAGAACATTGGCAGTAAAGCTGTAAGACAACAGAGCTGACAAAACCAGTGCAAGACACACACATCTGTCACTACGAGGGGCTGTAGTCGGTATCGGACTATGCTTCTGTGTTAAACAGGTGTGTAGAAGTGCTGACCACTTTTGTTGCGGGACAGGTATGTCAGAGGCCCTACAGATGCCTATGCATTGCATAGTGAGTGCAGTGTCTTCGTATGGGTGTACAACACAAACAAACTATTGAAATTAACCGCCGGTCCTTGACATCACAGTTTTTCATAGTCATTTTAGCATAGATCTTAGCAGGAAACATCAGAGTTCATTGATGCAGCTTTGCTGTGTTACTACCGTACCTCACAAGGTGCAACACGCCATGTTCCATCTATGGCTTGTGCACATCCTCGTGACGTAGGATTTTGTAAAGAACCCAATAGAAAATATTGAAAAATAGGAAGGCCAGTGGGAATCCAGCACGGGACACAGTGTCGATCTTCTTGGCTCGGTCGATGAAGAGTTTTCTCATCTCCTCATGACTCTTGCCAGCAGTAAGGGCTGGGTCAGAGGGTGTTGTGGCCGCATTATTAGCAGCTTTGGGCACGGCTCCATCTTTCCCTGCGTTGGGCGTGAAGCTCAACCGGCTCTCCCGCACATCCGCCTCCTTAGAAAAAGGAAAGGATACAGAAAGAGAAGCAATCAAGACTCTAGCACTCCTACATTCATAGAACCTGTTGCTTCCCTTTTAGGAAATTCTGTGATATAAGATAATAATGTGAACAACAAATTACAGTATTAGCACTTAGTTTTTATGATGTCTCTATCATTTTTAAATGACTTATGGGGAGCTTCTGCCAAACTACTGCCTTGCTAGCCTACAAATGTTAAACAGTCAAAGAGGTGAGAAAAATGTAAAAAAAAAAAAAATTTTTGCTTTGCATTCTCTTGTCAACAATTATTTCAGACAAATATAGAATACTTTTGTGGAAAAAGGAAAATTATTTTGGTAGAACTTGAACACAAGCTTAATAGCCCCGCCCCCCACACTAATTAAACATAAAGAGGAACAGAACAAGTCACTGGAACAGAAAAATAGAGTAAGCATGCAACTGAGATTAATTGAATGTAACAAGATTATATGCATCATCATCAAGACATTTAAAGCATCTTTAGTAGAAATATCACCCGTCAAAGATACTGGACATTTAAATTAATTTGTGTATTGATTTTATGCTATGTGCATTCTCTGGTACTAATATTCAGCCCCAATTGTCCAATAAACTGATAAAATATACATTATCATTTAAAAGTTTGGGTTTGGTAAGGCTTTTTTTATGATTTCTGAAAGAAGTTTCTTATGCTCATCAAGGCTGAATTTATTTGATCAAAAACAGTAAAAAATAGTAATGTGTAAAATTAAATATAAAAATTTTAAATAACTTTTTCCTATTTGAATATATCGTAAAATGTAATTTATTCCTGTGTTAGCAAAGCTGAATTTTTTTGCAGCCATTATTCCACTCTTCAGTGTTATATGATCTTTTAGAAATCTTTCTGGTCACACTTTATTTTAAGGTCCAATTCTTGTTATTAACAAACCATTAACTACATCTTTTGCCCCAATAAACTCCTAATTTGCTGCTTATTAATAGTTGTTAAATTTAGGTATTGGATTAGGGATGCAGGTTATGGTCATGCAGAATATGTGCTTTATAAATACTAATAGTGCTTTATAAATACTCACAGGCGGCGCCGAGATCGTAAACAAAGGCGGGGGAAGCGCGGAGGACTAAGAGCTAAGCTAAAGCTAACACCGCACCGGCTCTCTTTACCCAGCATTTTCCTCACTAATGTGCGGTCATTGGTGAACAAAATGGATGAGATACGACTTCGCATCACCCATAGTAAGAAACTTTTGGACTGCAATGTCATGGTTTTCACTGAAACATGGCTACATCGACATACCCAATAATGCTATTGATCTAACCGGACGCTACATGCTCCGAGCAGATAGAACGGCAGATGACTCCGGCAAGACCAGAGGCGGAGGATTGTGCATTTATGTAAACAAAGCTTGGTGTACGAACTCTGACATTGTTGGAAGACACTGCTCACCTAACCTAGAGTTTCTCATGGTTAAGTGTAGACCTTTCTATCTGCCGCGGGAGTTCACTTCACCATTATAACTGCAGACTATATTCCCCCGGATGCTAATGCCAAGCTTGCTATGAACGAACTGCATGCGGCCATTAGTAAACAACAGACTGTACACCCGGAGGCTGCATTTATTGTTGTAGGTGATTTTAATCACCCCAACTTAAAGACAGTGCTCCCCAAATTCCATCAGCATGTCTCCTGCCACACTAGAGGAGACAAAACTTTGGATCATGTTTACACAAACATCGCTGGAGCTTACATCGCAACTCCCCTCCCCCACCTGGGACAGTCTGATCACCTTTCTTTGTTTCTCACCCCTAAGTATTAACCCCTCATTAACCGTGTGAAGCCATCAGTGAAGACCATCAAAGTGTGGCCAATGGGAGCAGAGTCTGTACTTCAGGACAAGTTTCAACACACGGACTGGAGTATGTTTGCTTCTCAGGCTGCCAGTGGCTCTCACACGGACATTGATATATATATATACCACCTCTGTACTGGATTACATCAATACCTCCATTGACAGTGTTACAACAGAGAAACAGATCACAACGTACCCTAATCAGAAGCCACGGATGAACAAGGAGGTGCGGCTCCTGCTGAAAGCCCGCAACACTGCTTTCAGATCTGATGACGCTCAGGCTTACAGCATATCCAGGGCTAACCTGAAGAGGGGCATTAAGAAGGCCAAGCACTGCTACAAGCTAAAATTAGAGGAACATTTTTCCAACTCTGACCCCTGGCGCATGTGGCAGGGCATCCAGGTCATCAGTGACTACAAGCCATGCAACTCCACTCCGACGGTCACAGACGTCTCCTTCCTTAATGAGCTAAATGACTTTTATGCTCACTTTGACAATAACAACAAGGAGACAGCCACCAATATCACACTCTCAGGAGACCATCGGACCCTCAAACTCACCTCCACAGATGTCTACACAGCATTGAGCCGGATCAATGCATGCAAGCCTGCTGGCCCCGACGGCATTCCTGGACGTGTGCTCAGGATATGTGCAGAGCAGCTCGCAGGGGTCTTCACAGACATTTTCAACCTGTCCCTCACCCAAGCAACTGTGCCAACATGCTTTAAGTCCACATCCATTGTGCCAGTGCCGAAACACTCCTCCCCAACGTACCTGAATGACTACCGCCCCGTAGCACTCACACCCATTGTTATGAAGTGCTTTGAGTGACTGGTCCTGGCACACCTCAAGAACTGCCTCCCACCCACACTGGACCCACACCAATTTGCCTACCGTAGCAATAGGAGCACTGAGGATGCAGTATGCACAGTACTGCACTCGGTATTCACACACCTGGATAACAACAACACATATGTACGGATGTTGTTTGTTGATTTCAGCTCAGCATTCAACACCATCATTCCCTCCAAGATGACCACTAAACTTGGAGACTTGGGTGTTAACACCTACCTCTGCAGCTGGATTATGGACTTTCTGACCAACAGACCTCAGCATGTTAGGTCAGGCCACACCTGCTCCACCACCATCACACTCAACACCGGCGTACCACAGGGCTGTGTACTGAGCCCATTTCTCTACTCCCTCTACACCCATGACTGTACACCTGTGCATGGATCCAACTCCATCATCAAGTTTGCTGATGACACCACAGTGATTGGCCTCATCAGAGACAACGATGAGACTGCCTACAGGGAGGAGGTACAGCACCTGGCTGCATGGTGCACTGACAATAGCCTGCTCCTCAACACCAGCAAGACAAAGGAGCTTATTGTGGACTTCAGGAAGAAGAAAAGTGGCGCGCATGACCCCATCCACATTAACGGGATGGTTGTTGAACGTGTCTCCAGCTTCAAGTTCCTGGGAACCCACATCTCGGAGGACCTGACCTGGACCACCAACACATCCAGCCTAGTCAAGAAGGCTCACCAACGCCTCTTCTTCCTTAGGACACTGAAGAAGAACCACTTGTCTCCAGCCATCCTGGTGAACTTCTACCGGTGTGTGATTGAAAGCATCCTGACCAACTGTATCACAGTCTGGTATGGGAACTGCTCAGTTGCTGACCGCAAGGCACTGCAGAGGGTGGTGAAAACCGCCCAACGCATCACAGGGACACCACTTCCTGCCATTGAGGACGTCCAGAGAAAACACTTTTTACGTCAAGCTCGCGGCATTCTTAAGGACTCCTCTCACCCTGACCATAGACTGTTTAACTTTCTGCCCTCTGGGAGGCGCTTCAGGAACCTCCGAACAAAGACCAGCAGACTCAGGAACAGCTTTTTCCCTACAGCTGTCTCCCTACTGAACTCTGCCCGATGATACCCCCTCACACACTACTACAAACTCTCCACCCCTCTCCATCACTAAATCGGTTTAAAAAAAAGAAAAAAAAAACATCTACACACTGAGTACTATGTACTGGAAATTTTTATTTTCTATGCACTTTCAATGTTCATTGCACTAGTGTTTATATATCTTAATGTATAGCTTATAGTTTTTGTTCATAGTGTACATACATTTACTGCATAATCCATCTGTATAATATGTTCATATCACCCATCTGTATATCATACTGATAGTATTTAAAATTTGTAAATTATGTCCATAATACTGCCTTATCTGTATATTTCTGTACATATGTAACATATTGTAGACACTGTATATCCTGTACCTCTGCTTATTGCACTTCTGGTTAGATGCTAACTGCATTTCGTTGCCCTGTACCTTACATGTGCAATGACAATAAAGTTGAATCTAATCTAATCTAATCTAATCTAATCTAATCTAATCTAATCTAATCTAATCTAATCTAATCTAATAAACAGCCAATATATTAATAATAATGCGAATAAGAAACTTGTTAATAGTGAGAATTGGTCCCTATAGGCAAACTGAAGTGTTACCATCTTAACACCCCCCGAATGTATATGTTAAATTTAAACACCAAAATTTATTAGCAGATGGTATGTAGACATTAACTCCCATAAATGTTATTTCACTATAATTAATGCTAAAAATGGAAGCTTAAACTGTAAAGTAAGGTTCTAAAAAGGCAAACAATCATATAACACTTGTATCATATGAATCCATAATCATATGATTCATAAAAATACTCAAATGGGTGTTTTAATCTTGACATTATGATCACTACTTATCTAAATGGTAAAATAATGTGACATTCATAATGTTTCATGAGGGCTGGACCTGAATGAACATGGACACATGATAGGGAAGTTGAATAACTGTATAATGAACTCATCGGTCAAATGCATGGACAGAGATGAAGTACTGTGCTCTCTCTTTACCCTGTCATTGGATTCGTCGAGTTGGCCCATTGATCCGTAAACTGGCTCGGCACTGCATAAGCCATCGATATGATGCAATGACTCGGTAAGCTCCTCATCAAATGTTTGATCGAATGGCTTTCAGCACAGCAGTGGGATCGAAGAGAGAAGGAAACACAAAGCATGCACACTAATAAAATATAATGGCTCTCCACATGCAGGATATCATGCAATACAAATAAATAAATAAATATCAACCAATGAGTGGCATTCAAAAATAATAGTACAGGCATGTAAAAGACATGAAAATGCATAAAAACAAATGTGTATTATTCTGAAATCAAGTGTTTTCGCCTCAGAATGCAGCAACCAATATTGTGGTTGTGCCTGAACTGCTTGCCCATGCATTTTACAATGTCCTTTGAACTTAATGCACCTTTTTTCTCTCTGAAAACTGTCGGCATTCCATTGGCTAAGCTTCATATCATGAAGTCAATAATATTCCAGCTCCACAGTGCCAGGGGAAATAACATCCCTGGCCACATGCAATATTAAGTATATAAACAGACCTAAATCTCAGTATAGCCTTTTTACTGTTTTCTGATTTGATATAATGTTTGAAATATGTTTGTTTACTTGCTAGGTATGCCATAAGGATGCACTGAATACTTCTGTCCTCTAGGAGGCAGTGTGGTATATGTGTAGGACTAATAGTGTAGTGGTTTGTGTGATTCCAGTGAAAATAAATGCGACTCTAGTTGATTATTTCAACTGATAGATGCAAATGACTACATTTTACTGTGTTATATAATCAATAACATATTAATAACCATATAACAACATAATCAACTGATAAACAGGTGTTAATTTCCAACCTTACATGTTTTTCAAACTTAACATCAGTGCTCCTAGCATCACATCAACTCAACATGCCTGCCAAAACCTGCACATTCAATCAGTTAAACTGTGTTTGGCTGTGTTTTTAGAATTTATCTAAGCAGAGTCAAAAAGGTGCAGAAACTCTGTCAGTCTCCCAATCATCTGCTTCACTTACTGTCAAGTCCAATTGCAGTGACCGTTTCCCCTCATATGGGGTAAACGTCTTCCCTTAGGATTTTCAAATTCACTTTTTGTTTTAGTGCTGTGAATGCTATTGGGTTCTCTTTTCAGAAGTGATAGGCCTACTGACCAATTCAATTTGTGTGACTGTTTTCTCTTTTAAAAGTGCTAGAATATTTAATTTGCTTTATTTTTATTCTTTGTCATTTTATATTATTTATATAAAATACCCCTGGTTTCACAGACAAGGCTTAAGCCTAGTCCTAGACTAAAATGTAAATCTGGGCCCATATTCATGAAAAATCTTAGTGCTAAGAGTTGCTCCTAGTAACAAAATTCTAAGAAAAATCTTAGAAATGTGGGTCTTTAAAATTAAAGACAAGATCCTAGTAAAGAAAAAAGTAAATCAGAAAGCATCTTAACCCTTAAAAGAGGTCTTACGGTCTAAAATTGTTAGGAGTACGAACGAGGACTTTTAAGGGGCTTAAGAGTTTCTTTAGTAGTGGAGAAAATGGATGAAACATGAAGAGGGAGAAGAAATGCATTGCACACAATCATGACAGTGAGTTAATAAGACGCTACACATTTGATCGTGCAGGGATCATGTTTGTGACTGATCTAATTAGAGACATGCTAACAACTCCGACACCACACAGAAATGCGATAGTGCCAGAAATGGATGTAATCACTACAATAACATTTGGCAACTGGAAAAATGCAACTATGCAGCAGCGATGATTTGGGTCTTTTACAGCACTTAGTATTAGGCTGTCTCTGTTCATTTCCTATAAAATACAGTAAGTATGACAGCATGGTAAATAAAAAATAAAGAATATATATATATATACAGTGTGTGTGTTTGTGTGTGTGTGTGTGTGTGTGTGTGTGTGTGTGTGTGTGTGTGTGTGTGCGTGAGTGTGTGTGTGAGAGAGAGAGATAGCGAGAGTACGGTAAAACAGGAAAAATTACAAGTGAAGGCTTGTAATAAACCCTACTCTTAAAAGCGCTCTTTTATTTCTTTCTTGGACAACAAACCAATCACAATCTTCAAAAGACTGTGTCATAGCTAGCAACGGGGTCAGCCCCGCCTCCTCACTAAGATAAAAGTTTTTGTCTTTTCCTCGCTCAGAGTTGCTCTCAGATTGGTCTTGAATCACTTTTAAACTAAGACTCCTAGTTAGAAATTTTTAAGCTAAATTAGGAGCTCTCTAAAAGGATTCTTTAGAATCTTTAAGTATACGGGCCCTGAGCGCTTTCAACTGAAAGACACTTGCAGACTGATCTTAAAATATATCAGTGCCTTTGTTTTGTCTCAAGATGCACACCAGTAATGTTTTTTCCTAAGCACGTTTATTAAAATGACTTAAATGTCCTAATTGAACTATGTCCGAATCCTGGCTTACTCTAAACCCTGTCTGTGAAACCAGGCCATTATATTTTATTTTTACCTTATCGCAATGTTTTGAGAAGATATGTAGACTATTGCTGTGGTCCTGTTTGGATTGTATAATGTCATATTAACATATTTATTTGTTAATATTTTATTTTAATTGTTAATTTATTGTATTTTATTTTATTTATTAACATATTCACTATTCAAAATAATCTGATATTTTAAAGAAATTTGAATCTTTAAACTCTAAATACATGCGATTCAAAACAAGTCTTTGTTGATGTCACGGAACACTATGGGAACACACCGTGTAAACAGGGGTTTGGGTCCAAAAGCAGGTCTTTATTAACAAAAGGCAGACACAGTCCAAAAACAGAAAGAGAAACAGATCAGACAGGATCTGAAAAACAACTGAAACAAAAACAGGGATATGACACAATTACGGCAACCTAGTGCTTGCATCAGGCCACATATAAACAACTAATAATCAGCCCCGAGAGGCATGGGGAAGGAGTATATAAATAGCCATCAGAATGGACAGCAGCTGTGTGTGTGTGTGTGTGTGTGAGTAGGTGCACAGATGTGTGGAGTTAAGGTAAATGAGTCCAGGAGGATGGGCGATGGCGACCTGTGGTGGTGAGAGGGAGAAACACAGAGCCTGACCCCTGACAGTTGGGGTGTCCCAGACAATCTATCGGTCTATATGCATTTGTTGACTCTAGTAGTTCGCATTGTTGCTCTAGTAGGAGGCGACAAGTGGCTGTATTTATAAGTGAATCATTGAAAAACTCATTAAATCGGTTCATTCAAAAACGTGATTTATTCAGGAACGAAACAAGCGATTGAGTGAGTCATTGAATCATTCATTGAATCGATTAGTTCAAAACTGTGTTTTACTTGGTGTTGCAACGGTCCTACTGTGGTGTTAAGTGGAATTATTTTCTTTTGCAGAGCGAGAACAAAGAAAGTAAATGACAACATTGTGTCTAAAATGTAATTTCTTCCCAAAAGAGCGGACATGGTCATTTGTGAATTTAATGTGTCTGGCCTCCGGTGTCACAACCTTCCAGCTATTTTTAGCTGTACAAAACACCTCTTTTGTGACTTGATATTTCAAACTGGTCTGTCTTACCATATTATTTTAATGTATTATCCTAATTATGAAAACACTGGTTTGTAGTGCAAACCGTTTTACTGTTTACTGCAGTTTGTTATTCTTCTAATTTTTTTCCCCCCTACAGCAGCTAATGAACCGGAAGTCTCACACATTGTCAGAAAACGGCTTACTTCCACGTTGAAAATAAGGTGGATAGACCTACAAGCAGTCACGCTTGCAGTCATGTTGTTTTCCCAAAGCACTTACTTGCATCACTCGGCATGGGTCAGCACTCATATAAACACTTGCCTCAAAACTTACTTGACCTTTCATGATTTTGATGGATAATGGGCAAAATCTTTAACATTTGATCATGACACTCAACACTTGTGTGTGATAAAACATGGATGCAATTTATCTTTTTATAAATGTGGGTTCAGTCCATACCTTGCCAGACTTCTTCCTTTTCCGTCGGAATCGTAAGAGTTCTTTGTGTTGCCGCGAAACAAAGTTGACTGCAGCATACTCCAACAGGGCAGAAAAGACAAATAACAAGCACACAGCCATCCAGATATCAATTGCCTTCACGTAAGACACCTGCATGGCAGAAAGACACAAACACATATGTTCTCATATACCTTAGTTAGCCTTTGCCTTTTCATTCCAGCCTGCATAACAACAACCCAGTCGTTTTATTATTGAACAGCATAGGGATCCGTCAGTCTATTGTCCTTATCGCAGATATGAATCAGAGATAATTCTCTGCCAGGTGAAAAATACTTTTTTTCTGGAAATTGTGTTAACTCAATGTAGCATTTATGAGTTTTTAATATGCAATACACACTGCATGCCTGCTTTCACACATGGATGCACTTTGCACATTCCCCTCTGAGCTGCATTAATAAATGATAACTGAGAATGAATGGCAGACAAAGAGATGTGTAGAGGTGCTAATAGAACTTACACCCTTCTACTGACCAGTGATGCAGCGTCTTTGTTACAAATGTGAATAAGGGTCTTTCTTTAATACTGTATGTATGCACTCTTACCTTAGGTAAGGATGTTCTGGATCCAGAGCTCTGAGTTGTCATCGTGAGCACTGTGGTGATTCCCAGGGCAACACGGGCAGGAGCGGCATCCATGTTGATCCAGAAGGAGACCCAGGACAGGATGACGATGAGCAGGCTGGGAATGTACATCTGGATCAGGTAGTAGCCCATCTGTCGTTCCAGGTGAAAACGTACCTCGATGCATGTGAACTTGCCTAGCAGAAGGAAAAGTGGACAGAGGGCATATGAAACTAAGGATATATGCTTCTAAGATCTGGTAGGTTTGATTATTTTGTGGTTTTATTTGGATCACTAATACATTTTGAAAAACAGAAAAAGTTTTATTTTATTTTGTTTGCTTTAATGCTTTGCTGTATGTTAAAATTATAATAATGTACACACTGTTCAAAAGTTCAGTAAGATTGTTTTTGTGTGTTTTCATAATGAGTCTATGCTCACCAAGGCTAATTCATTTTTTCAGGACTATTTTATGATAGAAAGTTAAAGAGAACAGCTTTTTTTTTTTATTAACACCGTAAAAAGTGGTATCCTACAACTGTTACCTTAAAGGGGACCTATTATGCAAAAATCACGTTTATAAGATGTTTGAACACAGTTGTGTGGCCTCAGTGTGTGAAAACAACCAGCCTGTAATGGTAAAAATCCACCCACTAATTTTTTTTTATAATCCCACTTAATCATACATAGTCTCAGAACAATCGATTCCAGATTTCTCCCTATGTACACATCATCTTAGGGAAAAAGCCCTGCCCATTTGTGATGCTCTCTGCCCTATTAGCATAGACACAGCCCTGAGTGAGAAGAAGCAGTCCACCATTACTGTTTTCTTGCTGTAACTGCTGGAGATACTATATGTCAGCGCATTACAAGTGTTGTGTGTTGGGATGCACCAATGAACATAGGAGTCTCCAGAGACTCCCTCCATCTGAGCCGCTGTGGACATCGAGGTTAGATTTCATTTTCAAAGTAAATGTCCCAGAAAAAAAATTTGTTAAAGTCCCCTATATGTTTAGGGATCAATACCAATGCTTTGTGCGTGAAAGTCAGATCCAGAAAAAGTATGTATCACACGTTTGTTTTCCAAATTGCCTTTCTGATAGAGCTTCTTGGCACTCTGTAAGGCTAATTTCTAAAGCTACCATTGTCTCTGCTTGTTTTCAATTATGCTGCCTTCACCAGAATTATCATGGATAGGAATGTGGTAGTTAAATGTTGCATATGAAAGCAATGTGAAGTCGACGCTTGAATTTGCCAAGCTCATAATCACAAGTGGGACTTGTAATAGCGATGGCAGCATGAGACCAGCTATATCATTATTTTTTATCGTGCTGTTCTCTCCGTCTGTGTAATTCATAAATGCAATATTATTATGCACAGTACAATCAGACGACTGACTTTTAAACCGAGTACATTTTCTGTAAAGATAACAGGCTTGTACTAATAGTGGAATGTGCATGTGCAAAGGCCAGCACCGACTGCCAGAGCCAGTGTTGCCAACTTCTTTCAATTGAAAGTAGCTAAAACTGGTAGCTAAATGTCACTAGATTACATCATAATGTCAAATTCATTGATCTATATAAAGATGAATAGATCAGTGGGCAAGATGAGAACTTGGATAAGGTTTGTCCAAGAAGTTGCTATATTTGTCCCTAAACTTTTGAAAAAAGTCTCAAAAGGGGAAGTCGCTAAATCTAGCAATACAAAATTGCTAAATTGGCAACACTGGCCAGAGCATGAGCTCTTGAAGCTCTGCCCTTTTCTGAAAAGGGGGCCGGAAGCATCAGCTCATTTGCATTTAAAGAGACAAACACAAAAATGACATGTTTTGGCTCATACCCTAAAAGTGGCCATTTTTACAAGCTCTAAAAAGTTCTGTTGGGTTTTTTGAGCTAAAACTTCACATACACAATCTGGGGACATCAGAGACTTATTTTACATCCTGTAAAAAGTGGCATAGGTCACCTGTAAAAGCTTTTTCTTCTTGATTTAACCTACAAAAGTTTTGTTGGTATAAGTATTTAGGCTTATTCAGTGATGTTAATATTTTAGACATGAATAAAACCAATTAATTTCAATTTTTATTTGAAGTATTTTGTAACATATGTCTTTACTGGCATCCTTGTTTAAAAAAAAGTATTAATTTCTTTTTAAAAATCTTTAATATAAGTATATATCTCGAATGATAAAATTTTAAACATTTTCAGATTTTAGTCTATTCAATATAAAGGTTTCTTGGAGAAATTAACACTGTAAAAATTGGTATCCTGCAACGGTTACCTTAAAAGCTTTTTCTACCTGATATAATCCATAAAAGTTAGTTTTGTTGGCATAAGTATTCAGGCTGATTCAGTGATGTTAATATTTTAGACATGAATAAAACCAATTAATTTCCTTTTTGTAACGTTACTCAAATGTAGGTGAAATATTACAAATTGGGTAGAGTGGGGGAAAACGCCCCCATGGGGTAAAATGCTCCCCTACTGTTTTTCCCAAAATAACCACAAGATAAAATCAGGATACATTTTTATTATAACTATGGACTACATTGAAAAGAGTGATGTAGAAGTTTTCACCATGAAGCTTACACTGGTGATGTTCCGGAGAGAAAACAGATTCCACAGTAAATGATCTCATTTTCAGCAGTAAGAAAAAAGTGTTTTAAAGCTTGTTGTTATATATCACAGTTATATATATAAGATATGAGAACAGTAGGGCTTGTAGATAGGGAGTACGTGCTATTTAAAATATATATATATATTATTATATTTTCAGAATGACATAATTTCTTTCTCAAACATAGTCAGTGGGGTAAAACACCCTCCAGCCATGTGGGGTAAAACGCCCCCAGTGGGCAATGAGCAATTACTGTAGTTACTCTGTTCTAAACATCAAATCCTTTGTTTTTCCACCAAATGTATTCTAACTAGTAGGTTGAATAAAAATATTTGGATTTTATATTTAAAAATTACCTCAAGTTAACATCAGGTAGCTAGTTAGCTAGCCAGTTAGCATCAGCCAACAAAATATTTCAAATAGGCTAAATAATTTTGTAATTCATAATTATTGATTATATTCTGTTTAATTTTAAGCTAAAACTGCCTGTACTCTGACTTTGTTGTGAATGTTTAAAGCAAATTGCTTTGTCAGACTAGGGGGCATTTTACCCCACCCATGGGGTGTTTTGCCCCATAGGCGGGGTAAAACGCCCCCTTGGTACAAATTAAATTTTTGTAAAAAATCTAATAACATGAAAACTCTGGACATTTTTCATACTTTGTTTATAATTTATGTTAATGTCACTAAAACTATGATAACTTTTCTGAACACATTTAGCTTTTGTTTCACAGAAAAAATTACACAGTCCTTAAGGGAAGTGTTTCCCCCCACTCCTTACATTTACATTTACATTTATGCATTTAGCAGACGCTTTTATCCAAAGCGACTTACATTGCATTCAAGTTACAGTTTTTACATTTTATCAGCTCTTGTTTTAGTCTGAAAATAATGTGTAAATAAGGATGGAATTTGTCAGACATTGCAAAACCATAATGTCTCAAACTGCAAGTGTGCTCATTTAAAAGTAGATATTGATTTCATGTGTGGCTGGTGAAGAGGCATTACAGACGGTTACGTTTAAATACAAAATCCACAAGGAAGGTAGAGAGCACAAGGTATGTCTGAGAGCTTTCAGCTGCAGTCTGTCTTTTTTGTTCTCTGCTACTGAGCCTTTTCCTCTCTCAAAACAAATTTCTGCAAGGCTTGTCTTTCCTGAAAAGCAAGGAGACAGCTTTCACTATTTCTGTCTCTTTTGTTCCAAAGTCCCTGAGAGATTTTTGCTTGGTAATATTCTACACTGCCCTGCTCTCTAGCTGGAATACACTTGGGGAAACATACACTTAAACAAAATAATTGAATGAAACATCTGTCAGCCTATGAATGTTAGTTTATTTAGAGCCACATAATGTTTTCTTAAAACTACATATACACACAATATTTAATAAACAAGTAGTTGTTAAGGAGTTGTGTAAGAGTCTGTTTGACACAAAAAAATTCCCTCTGGAATGTAACCTTCTCACTCTCAAACACACAAACTAATGCAAACACGCACTTCTAGTCTCCTCGGGAGTTTGGATGGTTGGAGCTGTCAACACTGTAGTTGAGGTGACCTGAGAATAAAACCCTTGAGAGACTAAATGAGAGAGGTGAGAGAAACAACAACAGGAGGAAGAGGAAAGGGAAAAGAACAAAAACCAGGAGACAGTCTGTGTTATGGAGCCTGACAGCACCTAGCATTCACAGGACAGAAGTGGGATGTGCTGAAGGCCCAGGAAACAACACAGCAGAATAAACCACCCTGGGATATTACAGTGGATTGTAGGCCGATGTAAAGTAATGGATTTAATTTACTTCAGTTTCTGGGCTGATTTTTATATATATATATATATATATATATATATATATATATATATATATATATATATATATATGGTAACACTTTATAATAACGTCCAGTTATAAGTAATTTATAAGTGATTAGTTAATGATTAACTAATCGTTTACAAAATATTCATAAGCAATTAATAAGTGATATGCTAACAATTTGTGTATGTTTTGTTAATTCATTTAAAAGTCATTTACAAGTAATTAGCTAATGATGAACTAATCATTTACAAAACATGACTATGCATTCATAGATGATTAATAATTGATATGTTAATATTTTTATCTATGTTTTGTAGAATAAGTTTTGAATCATTTACAAGTGATTAGATGATGATGAACTAATCATTTACAAAACATAACTATACATTCACAAATGATTAAGTATATGCTAACAATTTATAAATCTGTCATAAATTATCTTTAAAAATAGCATCATGAAATAATCAAACAGATCCTTAATGGTTAATAGTTACTAGTTAATATATTATTAATCACTTATAAATCATTGAAATGTCAACATTGTACTATTATCTCAATAAACATTATAAATCATTTACAAAGCTTTCTGCATCCCCTAATCTAAAGTGTAAACTACTCATCAGTTGTAAATGTTTTACAAACTTTATGGTTTCCAGTCGTGTGTGCGTATATATATATATATATATATATATTCACAAACAACCTGTAACCTGGAAGGTTTGTAAAACATTTACAACTGATGAGTAGTTTACACTTTAGATTAGGGGATGCAGAAAGCTTTGTAAATGATTTATAATGTTTATTGAGATAATAGTACAATGTTGACATTTCAATGATTTATAAGTGATTAATAATATATTAACTAGTAACTATTAACCATTAAGGATGTGTTTAATTATTTCATGATGCTATTTATAAAGATAACTTATGACAGATTTATAAATCGTTAGCATATTACTTAATCATTTGTGAATGTATAGTTATGTTTTGTAAATGATTAGTTCATCATTAGCTAATTACTTGTAAATGACTTTTAAATGAATTAACAAAACATACACAAATTGTTAGCATATCACTTATTAATCGCTTATGAATGTTTTGTAAATGATTAGTTAATCATTAACTAATCACTTATAAATGACTTATAACTGGACGTTATTATAAAGTGTTACCATATATATAGTGCCCTCCAAAAGTATTGGAACAGACAAAATTGCTCTGTTGGCTGTGGAGTCAAGACATTTGCAAATATGATTAAAAGATGAATATGAGACAAAACTACAGAATGTCAAATTTTATTATTAGCCATTTCAACACATACATGTTTTATCAAATAAAAAGAACAGCACTTTTAGAGTTCATCCCACTCATTTATGTGAGCATAAGTATTGGGACAGTTGAACATAAGGCAGATATAAAAGATTAAAAGCTATTATATAGTTGCAGATCCCTTGCGCACAATCACAGCAGTGAGTCTGTGACCCATAGACATCACCAGACTCTTGGTCTCATCCTTTGAAATACTTTTCCCAGCCTTTAATGCAGCCAATTCCAATTGTTGCTTGTTTTGGGGAGTTTCTGAGTTTCTTTACTCTCCTCTTCAGCTGGTGAAATTCATGTTCAATCAGATTTAAATCTGGAGATTGACTTGGGCATTCTAAGACTTTCCATTTCTTTGTCCTTCTAAATTCCTTGACTGAACTGGCAGGGTGTTTTGGGTCATTGTTCTGATGCAATATGAAGCACTTCCCAATTTATCTGGTGGCATTTTCTTGAATATTGGTAGGCAAGATGGTTTTGTACCCTTCCAAATTAATTCTGCTTCTGTCATCATACATTAAGTCATCATTAAAGTTGAGAGGGCCTCTGCCAGAGGCAGCCATGCATGCCCATGCCATGACAACACCTCCTCCATGCTTTACAGATGAGGCTATATGCTTGGGATCATTGCAGTTCCCTTTTTTCTACACATTTTTGCTTTCCCATCACTTAGATAAAGGTTCATCTTTGTCTCATTGGTCCATAAACACAGTTCCAAAACTCTTCTGGCTCACCTTTGTGCTTTTTTGCAAACTCCAATCTTGCCTTTCTATTTTTGGTGCTGGTCAGAGGTTTAAATCTTGCCGTTTAGCATCTGTAATTCTGTGTCAAAGTCTCCTGAGGACAGTAGATTGTCAGAGCATCACCCCAGCTTTCTGGAAGTTGTTGGTGATTTTACACACACGTCTTTTAGGGTTCATTTTCACAGCTTTTATGATTTGTCTGTCATCAACTACTGTTGTTTTCTCAGCTGATCAGGTCATTGTTGGTTGTTGGTGTCGCTGGTGGTTTCCAAATTCTTGATTTCTCCATGCCCTTTGTTTTTGCTAGAGCTCTAACTGACTTCTTCCTTTTCTTTTAGCATCCAAATTGCTTGCTTTTCTCTTAAAGTCAGCTCCCTCATCTTCACCTGGTTTGTGTGTGTCATCATCGAATACAAGATTCAGAATACAAAAATCGAGCGTTAGCGTTAATTCTGGCAGGTCACGTGAGTCAAGCTTGCATCAGCTGATTCTCAGCCGATCACATCTACCTATAGGAATACGACACCTATTGCGGCATTCCTATATAAGCTCTATTCAGTTTGAATAGGCAGCTTTTCCCGCTTGCTCAGGAGCAAATTAGACCGCAAATTCCATCTCTATGGGAAAGCTTCAATCAGGAATTTTCATGGGTTCGTTTCTCACAGAGTTCTCACCAGATTCAAGTTTGTGAACTTGAACGCGAATTCGCCGTGATTGATATAAGCTGATAGACTCGGAAGTGACCTGAGCAAGCACTGCTTCTCACAACGATATATCATTGATATAGACTCTTGCCTGCAATGCCCGCAATTCGCTGAAGTTGTGCTAATGTGACTGCATCAACAACACTTTTACAAGAGATCTGCTTTCCCTGCTGGAAGAAGCAAAGATATCACGGAGGGTTAAAGCATACGTAACAACTGAACATTTAACCCTTTATTCATCTCACTCTGAATGTCTTCACGAAGCTAAGCGAAGTTCTTTTTCATTCTCATCGCCTTATGCTATGTTGGCAATTATGCTATCAAATATTGCTCGTTGTTTAAGGCAGTTGTTCAGTAACATGTTTGTTTGCTAGGTATGCTGTTGCTTTAGGCTCATTGGTGTATCTTGACACACTGGTAACATTACCCAGTTAAACTTACCACAGCCAGGCTTATTTTTAATCTGTTTAAGGCTATCTGATATGAAACAGGCTTGCTGCTTAAGGCTCATCTAGTATTGGGAATTGTGTTTCATTAAACTTATCCTACCATTATTTTAAAAACGCTGTATTTTAAGTTAGTGATATGCTGTTGCTTTAATTAGTGTACCTGTAACATGCTTGATACTAATGGGCAGTATGTAGATTTTGCTACCAAAGGTTATTAATGCTAACGGTTATCTGGATAAGGGCTACATGGTGTTGCCTAAACTTCGGCTATTGACCATATGCTGTACTGCAATAAAGGGGCATGCTGCTCTTCTCAGCTGCTTATTAAGAGCACCCCTTCGCTGCTTCTCTTCTTCTTAAAGGGCTTGCTGCCCCAGTCTATGCTATTTCAGAAGGTATTTGCTTTTAAAGCTGTTAGGGTATAGGGATTTCGCTTGCTTTTTAGGGCTTATCTAGTGCTCAGTATCATGTTTGTTGCTAGACCTGCTTGCTGCTTTAAACCTTGGTGTTACTGCAAGTGCTGGTACTTCGTTAAATTTGCAACAGCAAGAAGCTAATGTTTTGCTGTTGTTTAGACCATCTGATTGTTCTCGAAATATGCTTGTTGCTTATGGCTCATCTAATATTGGGACTGCTATTTCCTTAAGTTCTTGACTACTGCAATATGCTGTGATTTAAGCAAGCAACATGCTTGCTGCAAGCTATCGAGTGTATTGGTAAGGTTTTTTGTCTTCGCTCATGTGGGTTGTCAATTTAGGACACGTAACACAACGAGCACAATGTCAGTGGGAGACGACACACTTGTAAACTGATGAGTTGATTTGAGTTGTTATATGCTGTTTTATAGAGTTTTTAAATGGATGCTGAATCTTTTAGGCCAGGTAGAACCGGCGATCTCTTGAACCATTCATGTTTGCTCATATGGCTGCAGTGCGCTGTGTTTGCTGCAGATTAGGCTGCCAATTTTAGTGCGTTTTCTGCATCTTTTTCAGGTATTGCATTAAAGGGGCTTGCTGCTCTTCTTAGCTGCTTATAAAGAAGAGCACCCCTTTGCTACTCTCCTCCGGTAAGGGGCTGCTGCTCTTCTTAACTGCTCATAAAGAAGAGCACCCCTTCACTGCCTTCTCCTTTAAGGGGCTGCTGCCCCAGTCTCTGCTATTTTAAGAAGGCTATGCTTCTTTCAGAATGCCATCAGTTGTGGTTTGTGCGGTTCTGGCCTATCGTGTGTTGGGGGGTTCTGGCCTTTCGTTTGTGTTGGGGGGGGTTATTATTATTATTGCTGCTCTCCCTGCTCATTTATGACAGGCTGCATGGATGGACAGGGAGTTTTGCCCAGAACAGAACCATACCGCCAAACCAAACTTTATGCTGAGTATCTATCATTTTGACGATAGTGGTCCTGACAGAAATCGAGCGTTAGCGTTAATTCTGGCAGGTCACATGAGTCAAGCTTGCATCAGCTGATTCTCAGCCGATCACATCTACCTATAGGAATACGACACCTATTGCGGCATTCCTATATAAGCTCTATTCAGTTTGAATCGGCAGCTTTTCCCGCTTCCTCAGGAGCAAATCACCCTCCTCCATCCCCAACTCCTCCTTTCGCACAGTCAGGACTTTGCTTTCTGATTTTACTTGCTGAATCAGACTTCTTGAATAATGTTACACTAAATATCATTGAGTACATCAATGATATCTGCTTTGTTCTGTTCTGTTAACCCTTGGGGGGGGGGGGGGGGGGGGGGGGTTATTATTATTATTATTATTGCTGCTCTCCGTGCTCATTCATGACAGGCTGCATGGATGGACAGGGAGTTTGCCCAGAACAGAACCATACCGCCAAACCAAACTTTATGCTGAGTATCTATCATTTTGACGATAGTGGTCCTGACAGAAGTAATGGATATAACTGATACGACACATTTTAATACCTTTTTTAATACCTTTTTAATATGAATTAATGTAGAATTAATGTAACAGGACACTGCTGATCACTTAGAAAGACCTGTGAGGAAACTGTTCCAATACTTATGCTCACATCAGATAGGGGGATGAAACTACAAAAGTGCACAACTTCTTTGCTGGTAAAACATCTATGTGTTGAATCACCCAATAATAAAATGTGACATTCTGTAGTTTTGTCTTATATTCATCTTCTGATCATATTTGTAAATGTCTTGACTCCACAGCCAAAAGAGCAATTTTGTCTTTACTGTTCCAATACTTTTGGAGGGCACTATATGTGTATATATACGTGACGTGACATACTGCCAAGTATGGTGACCCATACTCGGAATTCGTGCTCTGCATTTAACCCATCCAACGTGCACACACACAGCAGTGAACACACACACACCGTGAACACACACCCGGAGCAGTAGGCAGCCATTTATGCTGTGGCGCCCGGGGAGCAGTTGGGGGGTTCGGTGCCTTGCTCAAGGGAACCTCAGTCGTGGTATTGAGCGCTGGACATTCACTCCCCCCGCCTACAATCCCTGCCGGCCCGAGACTCGAACCCACAACCTTTGAATTACGAGTCCGACTCTCTAACCATTAGGCCACCATATATGTGTATATTCACAAAAATTCACTCACTTCACTTCATATATATATATATATATATATATATGTATGTATATATAATATATGTATATATTAGTGCTGTCAATCGCTTAAAACAATTAATTAATCACACATTATTTTCTGAATTTATTTGTGATTGAATATACTAACATTACATATTACATATAATTGAGAGCTATCAGTTTTAACATTTATTAGACTTAAAAAAATAACTTGTAATTTAAGCTAAAACAATTACTTAAAACAATTTTTATATAAACCCATTATAATAAATGTCATATTTACCTATGCCCTTTAGCAAGGAAGAAATATACAGAAATTTAATAAAGCTATCAAACACTAAATTCTAAATTAAACATAGATGAATCCTTAAAGCTACAAAAGTTAATGATTTCATCTTTTTTCTTTTGTTCTTTGATGAAGAGACATCACAGCAGCTGGGTTATTAGGTTATTTGGCTGCTATTACTTATACCGCTGCTGAATGTGATGTGGATTTGCATGACATGCATGCTCGTATTTTAATTTGTGCTTTAATATGAAATGATACGGGCTACAGCGCGTGCTGCTGTATTTGTGCGTGCAATTGAAGAGCATTCGCTACGACCACAGTATAAAGGCTGACAGGGTAGAAACATTAGTTTTGACTGACATATGGCCTATGAGACATATCTCATCTGACTACAGTTCACTGTTGTTCTACTGTACCGTTACCACACCGTCAACTGTACCGTTACCACACTCGTTTCATTAGCGCCTGTTGCTGAGATGAAGTTGGAGTGAGCGTCTGAAAAGTCTCCCATTTGAAGTGGTCATAAAGATGTTCTGCATCTGCATCAAATTAATGCAATTTTTTGCCAAGAAAAGAGACAGAAGCAGCAGTTGGGAGTGGGGTGGCCAACCCTAGCTCCACCCATGCATTAATTGCATTAAATATCTTTAACGCCAATAAACTGGGAAAATTAATCATTTGCGTTAACGTGCAAATTTTGACAGCACATGCAGTGCCGTGAAAAGGGTTTTGCTCACTTCCTGTATTTATTTTTATTTTTTGCATATTTGTCACACGTAAAAGATTCAGATCATCAAACAAATTTTAATATTACACAAAAATAATGGAAGTAAATACAAAATGCAGTTTTTAAATGATGATTTCATTTATTAAGGGAAAAAAGCGGTCCAAACCTACCTGGCCCTACGTGAAAAATTAATTGCCCCCTCCTGTTAAATCATGAAAGAACTGTGATTAACCACATTATTTTAGAAAGCCGAGTTAAATTTCACTTGCCAAACCCAGGCCTGATTACTGCCAGACCTGTTGAATCAAGAAATCACTTAAATAGAACCTGTTTGACAAAGTGAAGCATGCTTAAAGAGCAACACATCATGGCGCTATCTAAAGAAATTCAAGAACAGATGAGAAACAAAATAGTTGACATGTATTGGTCTGGAAAGGGTTATAAAGCCATTTCTAAGGCTTTGGCACTTCAGCGAACCGCGGTCAGAGCCATTATCCACAAATGGAGAAAACTTAGAACAGAGATGAACCTTCCCAGGAGTGGTCGGCCAACCAAAATTACTCCAATAGCGCAATGACGACTCATCCAGGAGGTCATAAAAGAACCCAGCACAAAGAACTAATCTAAATAACTGTAGGCCTCACTTGCTTAAATTAAGGTCAGTGCTCATGATTCGACAATAAGAAAGAGACTGGGCAAAAACGGCATCCATGGGAGAGTTCCAAGGCAAAAGCCACTGCTGACCAAAAAAACACGAAGGCTCGTCTCACATTTGCCAAAACATATCTTGATTATCTCCAAGACTTTTGGGCAAATATTCTGTGGACTGATGAGACAAAAGTTGAACTTTGGGAAGGTGTGTGTCCTGTTATATCTGGCATAAAACACAGGATTTCATAAAAAGAGCATCATACCAACAGTCAAACATGGTGGTGGTAGTGTGATGGTCTGGGGCTGCTTTGCAACGACTTGCCATAATTGATGAAACCATGAATTCTGCACTCTATCAGAAAATCCTGAAGGAGGATGCCCGGCCATCAGTTTTTTACCTCAAGCTCAAGCGCACTTGAATTATGCAGCTGGACAATGATCCCAAATACACCAACAACTCCACCTCTGAATGGCTCAAGAAAAACAAAATTAAGGTTTTGGAGTGGCCAAGTCATTGTCCGGACTTAAATCCAGTTGAGATGCTGTGGCATGACCTTAAACAGTCCATTTATACTCAAAAACCCTCCAATGCCATAATTAACCCACAGCGATGTGAAAGACTCATTGCCAGTTATTGCAAACACTTGATTGCAGTTGTTGCTGCCAAGGGTGGCACAACCAGTTATTAGATTTAGGGGGCAATTACTTTTTCAAATAGGGCCAAGCAGGTTTGGACAGCTTTTTTTCCATTAATAAATGAAATCATGGTTTCAAAACTGCATTTTGTATTTACTCAGGATATCTTTGTGTAATATAATTTTTTGTTTGATGATCTGAATCTTTTAAGTGTGACAAATATGTGAAAAAAAAGAAACAGGAAGGAGGCAAAAACATTTTGACGGCATACAGTGAGGGAAAAAATATTTGATCCCCTGCTGATTTTGTACGTTTGCCCACTGACAAAGAAATGATCAGTCTATTATTTTAATGGTAGGTTTGTTTTAACAGTGAGAGACAGAATAACAAAAAAAATAAAAAATACAGAAAAAAGCATTTCAAAAAAGTTACAAATTGATTTGCATTTTAATAAGTGAAATAAATATTTGATCCCCTATCAATCAGCAAGACTTCTGGCTCCCAGGTTTATTTTATACAGGTAAGGAGCTAAGATCAGGAGCACTCTCTAAAAGGGAGTGCTCCTAATCTCAGTTTGTTACCTGTATAAAAGACACTTGTCCACAGAAGCAATCGATCAGATTCCAAACTCTCCACCATGACCAAGACCAAAGAGCTTTCCAAGGATGTCCGGGACAAGATTGTAGAGCTACACAAGGCTGGAATGGGCTACAAGACCATTATTCTAGATTCAATACATGTAAAGTAAAAATTTTCAAAAGTTTTTTGTTTTAATTTTGACGATTAGAGCTTACAGCTCATGAAAGTCAATCCAGTATCTCAAAATATTAGAATATTTACATTTGAGCATCATTGAATGACCATCCCTATAAATTCAGGGTATCTCTTGTTCTTTGAAACCACAATGATGGGGAAGATTGCTGACTTGGCAATGGTCCACAAGACAGTCTTTGACACCCTCCACAAAGGGTAAGTGACAGAAGGTCATTACTGAAAGGGATGGCTGTTCACAGAGTGCTGTATCAAAGCATATTAAATGCTAAATTGACCGGAATTAAGAAATTGGGTAGGAAAAGGTGCACAAGCAACAGGGATGACCGCAAGCTTGAGAATATTGTCAAGCAAAGCCAATTCAAACACTTGAGAGAGCTTCACAAGGAGTGGATGGAAGCTGGAGTCAGTGCATCAAGAGTCACCACGCTCAGACGTCTTCAGGAAAAGAACTACCAAGCCACTTTTGAAACAGAAACAACATCTGAAGCATCTTACCTGGGCTACAGAGAAAAAGAACTGGACTGTTGCTCAGTCCAAAGTCCTCTTTTCCGATCAAAATAAAATTTGCATTTCATTTGGAAATCAAAGTGTGGAGTCTGGAGACTAGAGAGGCACAGAATCCAAGCTGCTTGAAGTCCAGTGTGAAGTTTCTGAAGTCAGTGATGATTTGGGGTGCCGTGACATCTGCTGGTGTTGGTCCATTGTGTTTTATCAAGTCCAAAGTCAATGCAGCCGTCTAAAAGGAGATTTTGGAGCACTTTATGCTGACAAGCTTTATGGAGATGCTGATTTCCTTTTCCAGCAGGACTTTAGCACCTGCCCACAGTGCCAAAATCACTTCCAAGTGCTTTGCTGACCATGATATTACTATACTTGATTGGCCAGCCAACATGCCTGACCTGAACCCCATATGGAATCTATGGGATATTTTCAAGAGAAAGATGAGAAACTGTCGATCCAACAATCCAGACGAGCTAAAGGCTCAATAGTGCCTCAGCAGTGCCACAGGCTGATCGCATCCATGCCATTCCTCACTGATGCTGGAGTTTGTGCTAAAGGAGCCCCAACCAGTATTGAGTGCATAAATGAACATACTTTAAAGAACTTGAACTTTTCTGTTTGGCAAATCCTTTTTTTGATAGATCTTAGGAAATATCCTAATATTCTGAGATACTGGATTTTTTACTTTCATGCACTGTAAACTCTAATCATCAAAATTAAAACAAACAAAAAAAAACTTTTGAAATGTTTTACTTTACATGAAATTAATCTAGAATATATGAAAAGTTTCACCTTTTGAAATGTTGCAATAAAAAAATTTACTTTTTCATGCTATTCTATTTTTTTTAGATGCACCTGTGCGTGTGTGTGTGTGTGTGTGTGTGTGTGTGTATATATATATATATATATACATACATACAGTGCTGCTTGAAAGTTTGTGAACCCTTTAGAATTTTCTATATTTCTACATAAATATGATCCAAAACATCGTCAGATTTTCAAGTCCTGAAAGTAGACAAAGAAAACCGAATCAAACAAGTGAGAGAAAAGTGATCCAGTGTTACATATCTGTACGTTGCAATAGTATGTGAATCTTTGCTCTCAGTGTCTGGTGTGACCCCCTTCTGCTACAGTAACTGAAGGTAAAGTTTCTTGTAAATGCTGATCAGTCCTGCACAATAACATATAGGAGTTTTAGCCCATTCCTTAGTGCAGAACCACTTAAACTGTGATGTTGGTGGGTTTTCTCCTATGAACTGCTTGCTTGGGTCCTTCCACAACAATTTTATTGGATTAAGGTCTGGATTTTGACTCAGCCATTCCAAAACCCATTCTTTGGTAGAATGACTTGTGTGCTTGGGGTTGTTGTTTTGCTGCATGCCAGCGTTCTGCTTTGGAGTGATCTTTGTTGGTCGACCACTTTTCGGGAAGGTAACAGTGGTCTTGAATTTCCTCCATTTGTACACAATCTGTCTGACTGTGGATTTGTGGAGTCCAAACTCTTTAGAGATGGTTTTGTAACCTTTTCTAGCCTAATGAGCAACATCAACTCTTTTTCCAATGTACTCAATGATCTCCTTTGTTTGTGACATGATTCACTTCCACAAACATGATCAGAGTCAGGACTTGTGCGAAAATCTGATTATGTTTTGGGTCATATTTATGCAGAAATATAGAAAATTCTAAAGGGTTCACAAACTTCAAGCAGCATATATATATATATATATATATATATATATATATATATATATATATATATATCAATTTTCCTTCAAACGTATGTGAAAGAACCCACATTATAGCTGTCAGTGAGTTTCATATTTTCAGCTACATTTACATTTACCAGGTTCTTTTTATCAAAAGTGACTTGCGTGACATTCAATGCATTCATTAGTTGATTCTCTGGGAATCAAACCCACACTCTTGACATTGTTAGCTTTGTACTTGAATGTTTGAGCAAATACATTTTCAGCAAATAGTTATTTTTGTTTTTAATATTTATAAAATCATAGACCGGTATTTATTTATTTATTTTATTTATTGGATCAAAAATACAGGAAAACATATATAACTCAAAATATATTTCACAATATGTTTCACAATAGATTTCACATGATCCATCAGAAATCATTCTAATATGCAGATTTTTTTGCACAAGGGACATTTCTTGTATTATCAATGTGCTGCTTAATGTTTTTGTTTTTTTGGAAACTTGTATCTGCAAAAAATTAAAAAATTAAAATTTTGGAGCTTGGTAAAGATACATTTTTAGTTCACTGCTTAAATTACATACTTAGGAAACCCAAAGGATCCTCTATCCTTTCACTGATGGGCTTGTTCTGCAGTAACTCAGGGATGAAAACGCACTGTGACATCACTAAAGCTGTGCCATGTGGTTATTTCATATCCCTCATGACTCAACTGATGGAAGATGTGGGAGCTCTGAGCAAATGTATGAGTGTGCAGAACTACATGACAGAGCAGGAAGTTTTGTGTGGCAGAGGAGGAAATGTGTGAGCAATCATGCAGAAGGCCCTGTGTCCATCCTGTCACACTAGAGAGGGGAGATCACATTTAAAGAATTGTTAATGAACCGATGGTGAAAGTAAAATGTCATTGTGGTGTTTAAAGGATAATGTGATTTTTAGCTTCTATTGTGCTTCTGTACCCTTTGGTATGAAAACCCCGAGGCTGGTTGTAGGAGTAATAAGATTAGGCCTATAGGTAAATTTAATTTATACAATAACTCCATAGGGAAAGCATGCTTGCAGTAAAAAATATTATAATTTATTATTATTATTGCATAAAAGAGAGTTTGATCATTATTCTACTTGTTTATCTGACAGATCCCAGACTTATTGTGACAATGTGTAACACCAGCATATAAAAAAGTGTAGTATATTATAATAATGTGAGAGACTGACAAATCTGTGGTCTGTATGTTGCATATTGAATTATTGATTCCTTACTATATAAATGTAAGAGGTATGGTGGTTTTCAATCAAGCTGAGATGCCTGTGGCCAATATGCTAAGCGATCAACATATTGCATACTGGTCAGTGTGAATAAACATCTCTAAAATGCATTCAAACTGTCAAATTGATCTATTCAGTTTGACCATACTAGCTAAACATCCTATTACAGTTGTAATACCACAAAATGCAAACGTACTACACTGAATTATTTGCATACTGTAGTGAACTAGCCTTTTAGTGCATAAATTGCTGTGTTACAGTGTTTGTTTGCAGCCTTGGACCTGTGGCCTTTATTGCATGTGTATTAAGAAAGATCAATAAAGCATTGTACAGTAACTGAGGGAGAGATGAATAAGAGAGAGAATGAAATGTAACAAAAGAAAATGGGTTCAAGCAATTAGATTTCGTTAATTGCTTTGGAATATCATGATGTACTGTAAGTAAAATAAAACAACATGAATGACATTTATAATAACAATGATTTTCATTTGAGTTCATGGCTCTAATTTGATAGCACATAAGGCACATATTACCACAGTACATCGGTCACATGGTTGAATCCTTTTTAAAAAAATAATAATAATAATTTTGTCTGCTGAGTGACTCTCACACCTGTCACAGATCGGCCAGGCTCAATCACCAGTCAATCATATCACACTCCCTCACCTGAATTCTAATCACCTGCACCTGCACGTCATCAATGGCAATCATCCCGCACTCCTCAAATACTCACACCTCACAACACTCCAGTGTCCGGTCTCGTTCCTACAAAGAGGACTACTATAGCTAACATATCTCTATGCTTGATACTTACTGTCTTGTTTACTTACCTGCTGTTTTCTATCCCAATTGTGTCTTCCAGCAATCCCAAGTCGATCCCGATCCCGAGTCTCGTCCTGATCCACTGTGTTGGTGAGGTGTGCAGTTACTCCTGTTCCGTGTCTCCTTTTTGGGAAAATATATTCAAGTTACCATCCCTCCTGAACGCCGAAGAATCCTTGTATCATCACTTACCTGATTCATTCCACCACCTCTAGTCTGTCAATAAAACCTGTTCACATTACGTCACTCAGTCTGTGTCCTACTTCTGTAACAGAAGACCGGACCCACACCGAACAGACAGACTATGAGCACACCGGATCCATTCCAAGAGCTCGTAGATGCTCTCCGTGATCTCCAGTCCCATGGCCAAACCAGTGCCCTTATCTGGCGTGGCGGAGGAGTGCAACGGATTCTTATTACAATGTCCCCTAGCCATCGAGATGCAGCCCGCCTATGACACCTCCGTAAGCGAGAAGCTGTATCATTTACGTTAAGGCTCTCTGTCTATTAATGATTATGCTCTCCAGTTTCGCACCCAAGCAGCAGCCAGTGGATGGAATAAGCGATCTCTATTGACGGCCTATCGTCAGGGTTTGGAACCCAAACTTTGGTTGCAACTGGCCGCCTATGATGACATTTGTGGACTCGAGAGCCTGATACAGCTTTCCATCCGATGCGCATCACGTATGAAATCTTGTCTTGAGGAACAAGCTTTAACCCCCAGTTGCAATTCACTCCTCCGCCACCCACTCAGCCAATACCCTCCAGAACCAGCCAGCGAACCCATGCAGATCGATCATGCTCGTTTGCCCATCCAGGAACGTCAAAGACGGATCTCACTCGGATTATGCATATACTGCGGTGAAAGAGGACCCCCTCGACTTTTGGTGAGTGCCATCCAGCCGGTGATACAGAATTTAAAACCGTTGGCCATAGAAGTTTTGCTTACTGCCTCCAACTTCTCTCTTCCAGCCTATGCCCTCCTTGACCTCGGGTCAGCCGGGAACTTTATCTCAGGAGATCTCAGCCATCGGCTCAACCTCCCAACCGCAATCTCCAAAACCAGCTGTCAAATACAGTCGGTAACTGGCACCTCCCTGTTCCTGTCAAGAAGAAACGCCACCTCCATAGAAAGTCCCCTTGAGAAACGCTCCATAGATATCCCAGCCTGTTACTCCCACTTCAGCGACGTCTTCTGACCCCAGAAGGCCTCCCAGTTACCTCCACATCGGCCATGGGACTGTGCAATAGACCTCATACCAGGTGAGCCAGTGCCCCGTGGGGAAATTTACCCACTCTCAATCCCCGAGCAGAAGGCCATGGACTACATTGAGGAGGCACTCAAGCAAGGTTACATTCGCCCCTCCACATCCCCTGCTGATTCGAGCTTTTTCTTCGTGGCCAAGAAGGATGGTGGATTACGACCTTGCATAGATTACCGAGCCCTGAACAACATAACGCTTAAATTCCGTAATCCCCTTCCTCTCGTCCCAGCAGCGCTTGAACATCTTCGTGGAGCCACCGTATTCTCCAAGCTGGACCTCCGCAGCGCCTACAACCTCATGAGAATACGTGAGGGGGATGAGTGGAAAACGGCTTTCGTGACCCCTACTGGCCACTATGAGTACTTAGTCATGCCCTATGGTCTTGTCAATGCCCCCTCCATATTCCAAGACTTTATGCATGAGGTGCTCCGGGAGTTTCTCCACAAGTTTTTGCTGGTCTACATTGATGATATTCTCATCTGCTCCTAGAGCATGGCCGAACATCGTCGCCACGTTGTGGAGGTCCTGACACGCCTGAGAAACTTCCACTTGTTCTTCAAGGCAGAGTCGTGTAGTTGCAGTTTTTAGGATACAACATCGATAGCAGTGGCATCCGGATGGACGAGGGGAAGGTGGAGGTGGCTGTAACATATAGGTGGCTGTAACAACACCTCCTATATGAGGCAAATGTTTTCTCTTTTTTCCTCTTAAAAGAAGAGGCTTATTTAATCTATATGAATGCATATAAAATATATTATTGCTCCCTGTTGAATACAGGAAGTATGTTATGCATAAACTACATGAATTTGAATTCCTTTAAAGCTACAATTACTAGCTGGGAGCTTTGCAGTTGTCTTACCTTTTATTTGGATGCTCGTCTCTCAGCTCAATCAATATCAATATGCCTTTGTGCACCTATATTGATTCTATTACTAAATTAGAAATTTGAAGGGAGTCCGGGGAATAATGTGACTGACATGTAGCTCCCTATAGAAGCATACAGTACCCTGAACACAACTGCCAAGAGATTTCCTGTCAAAAAAGAGACCTTTGAATCTTAAGTATTTTCACCCATTCCACTCTCTATTTCTTTCATTCTTTTTCCCCTGCGGTTTTCCATTTCTCCTGACTCTCAAGTCTTTTACGGGTGGTCTCTCTCATTTTGTCCTTATACACTGTGGACAATCGTTTGAGGCAACCTGAGCTTGACTCACCAGCATCTGTCATTCATCAGCTCAGAATGTCCCCCTGAGGCAAAACACACAGGGAGACAAAAGCACACACCTCTTCACCAGGGATTGTGTGGCCTATGACTTCTGTTATGTGCACTACTGATATGACTGATAATATCAGGTTTCAAATGCAAGAAGAATAAAAAAAAAGGAAAGGCAGAGCTGTACTGACCAATTAATTCAATTATATCTGACAAGGCTAATGAGAACTTGGTCTCTTAAGGACTCATTTGCTATGATAAAGTGCACAGTGGATATGTACAATTCTGCAATGCACTGACACGGTTCTTGACTACAGGCATTTAGAAAGCCCATCCTGAGTTAGTTTGTTTTTCAAAATCTTTCCTCAGTAATTCTCAGAAGTCTTATTACAGTGTTTTGACTAGTGTTTCCGATATCATGCATGTTTTGAAGATGACTTTTTCTAAATTTTTATTTGTGTGTGTACTTCAAGGCTACTAAGCCGAATGTGTCACATAAAGTTCTGGGCATTGTATAATTAAATTTTTTACTGTACGTCTCAGATATTGAACACTGACTGACAGTATTTTCCTCTATCACACCCTCGATGTTTACGTTTCAACCATGATAAGGCCAGGTGTGCACAGTGGATGCATAATTGAGACACCAAGAGATGCGATAACAAGCTTTTTCAATTATCATTTGTTAAAAGCTGTTACTTTGCATCTAATTAAAGCAAGACTGCTAGAACATTCTCCTGGATTTCTTTTTATCTCTTCTCCTCCCTCACAGTGGTCTACTGTTCCTCTAAATTAGTGATTCTCAACTGGTGGCCATAAATATGGGTCACATGTCTGGACTGATAGTGTTGAGGGCAGAAGAGAAGAGCAATGATAAATGCAAATAATGAAATGTCATTATGCTGTATAATCATGCTTGCTTAGTACAGCACAATAAGAGGAGAAAACACTATTCATATAATTTGTCAAAGACTATACATCCAGTTGAACTCTACGGTATTTCAAATTTATCTGTCACATGGTTGAAGCTAGCCAAATTAGCCAGATGGCAACATGGACAGGTTGCGTGACATCCCCTCATCCTTGAAAACCATGAACGAGACTATACGATGTGTTTTGTGCAGTTAATTAATGGCTTCTGAAAGCATGAAACAATCAAAATTCAGCTTACATGTAGAGCAGACCAGTGATTCTAAGCTCCGGTCCTGGAGACTAGAGCCCTGCATTTCGGCCCGGGCCCAATGGGCCCCGACCTTTTTACGCCTCTAGGGCCGGGCTTCGGGCCAATTTCCACATCATAGACCAGATGTGGGCCGGGCCTCGGGCCTGTTTTGGGTTTCTCCTTATTTTTATATTGTAGACATCCATCGATTAGTGATGAAAAAAAATCGCAGCGCCGGTGGAAACAACACGAGACCTTGCCGCGACTGAGAGCAGCTCGATGGTGTTTAGTGTCCCGCAGCAGCAGCAGGTGCGCAAGTGACTTCAGCGCGGCTAAAGAGTTCTGCGTTCAAATGCATGCAATAGGCTAAAGCTTGCTGCAAAACCCCAGCAAACATAACCATGAATGTGTCTGTGGGAAATAGTAAGGAGATATTTGAATTATTTACAAATAAACCAATTTTTTCTGAGTCTGTGTCGCAAGGATGAAGTTGCTGATCCTGACTCGCCGTCTCCTCATTAGACGTGCCTTTAGAGAGAAATGCATCTTTATTGATTATGATTATAATAAAAGAGTTTTTGCTTTCGATTTTTTATTTCGTTAAGTAATAATTTAAAGCTTTCTATAGATATATTTATCGTTGGTATTGTGAGTGCACACAAATACAAGTAGACCCTTTACAGGTCCGAATGATGTATTACTCTTATCTTTATCAAAAAATAAATAAATAAATAAATGACGGTGTAGGCTATTTTAATTTGTTTCCACTGAAAAAAATCCAAGTGTTTGCGCTGGTGCCTCCATGTCCTGCAGAGCGCGCTTTAGCTTCCACTCTCCGCACAAACTTAGATATAGGCTAGAGCACATTATTATTATAGGGCAGGTTTAACGTTTAAACATTGTTATATACTTGAACTGTTTTAGTATATCTATAGATTTTATTTTAGGCAAGTCGTGATGATATGAGAAGGCTAAATTGATCAAGCATAGGCTATGATCAGCTCATGCCGCTGGCCGCTTGGTCGTTACTTTAAAAAACAAAAACTTATAGGCTATTTAACGAACAAAAATGCTCCAAACGTTTTTCTAAATTAACTTAATAAAAAAACAAAACGAAATATAATAATTTTGCCATTACACACTACTGTTTCGGCTATTAAAATAGTTCAGTTTTGTATAAACTGTTTTAGGAGAAGGGGGGAAAAAAAGACGGGCTCGGGTCGGACTCGGGCCGGTAATTCTGATAAGCTGTCGGACGTGGGCCGGGCTAGGGCTTGAGCGTCTCGGGCCAGGGCCGGGCTAGGGCCTAAATTTGAGGCCCGTGCAGGGCTCTACTGGAGATCCACTTCTCTGCACATTTTGTATGTCTTCTTTATTTAATGCACCTGATTTGGATTATCAGCTCAATAGGAGAGAGCTGAACTAAGTGTGTCAGATAAAAGAGAGAGACAAAATGTGGGGAGCACCCAGGACCGACGTTGAGAACCACTGGATTATAGTGTAGTAAAAGTAAATTTTCTTGTCCAGTCTGGATCATGTAAATGATTCATGTTGCTGAGCATTTGGAGTTTCTATCAGGCTATTAAAACTTCATTATATAGCATGTTTTGAAAATTACCTGTGTTGTAGTGCTTGGTGCAGTCTCTTAAATCAGACTCATCCTTGAGGATGAACTGTGGGAGCGTCAAACCTTCGGCCACCTGTACAGGTCCCTTCTCTTGCCACTCAAAAATCAGATCATTCATTGTGTAGCCAACTAGGAGAAAGACGAAGATATCTTTTTGTTAGATTTTACATGCTGTTTTCAGTATCAGGCTACTATTTCATAATGGGGAGGTTAATGTTGTAAAATTAGCCCTTTTCATATTCTGAAAATTTTACAACACTTTACAACTAAAGGAATCTTTCACATACATATTCTGTCATTAATTACTTGCATTCAACATCATTCCAAACTTGCATGCACTGAATCTTTGTAAATATTCATTTTGTGTTCTGTAAACAACATGGGTATGAATAATTTTGAATTTTTGCGTGAACCCAAAGGCCTTTAGCGGCCTTATGTCTCACAAGGAACGAGGAGGATTAAGTAAGTAAATATTCATTTAGCTAAACTATTCTGATAGGCTAATTTAAGATCTAAAGCAGGGATCCTGAAATCTGGACCATTCCTGCAGAGTTTAGCTCTAACCCTAATCAAACACACCTGAGCAGAGTCTTCAAGATCATTAGAAAATCACAGGTAGGTGAGTTTGATCAGGGTTGGAGCTAAACTCTGCAGCAGATTGGACCTCCAGGGAAAGATTTGAGGAACACTGATCTAAAGCCTATTTTAAGATATAAATGTAGATTTCAATAGAATGATGGCATTTAAGGCCAAATGAGAGGGCTGTTCCAGAAGGCTAGAAGGTAACGTTTTAGATTACAGCCTGCAATGTACCGCATAATTAAACAGAATTTACAGCGTACTTATTTGTAACTATAGAGTACCTCCACAGTACCTACTCATAGGTATAAGGGAATAATATGCAATGTTTGGGGAATAAGGGGGTAATAAGAATCAGAATCAGAATCAGAATCAGAATGAGCTTTATTGGCCAAGTATGTTTACACATACAAGGAATTTGTTGTAGTGACAGAAGCTCCACAGTGCAACAGAAAGACAGTAACAGGACAGGACACAGGTAATGAAACAAAATAACAGGAAATAGCCAATAACCAATGTACAAAGCAGCAAAAAAAATAAAAAATACACAATATATAATATATAATATAGCGACTATGTATGTACAGGTGAAGTATGTGCAAATTAGAAATGAGAAAATAAAATAAGTGAGTGTGGTGAATGGATAATGTATTAGTTGTGTGTTCTACGTTTATTTATTGAGTGTTCATGAGATGTATTGACTGAGGGAAGAAACTGTTCCTGTGTCTGGTCGTTCTGGTGCTCAGAGCTCTGTAGCGTCGACCAGATGGTAACAGTTCAAAGAGGTTGTGTGCTGGATGTGAGGGGTCCAGAGTGATTTTACCAGCCCTTTTGCTCACTCTGGATAAGTACAGTTCTTGGAGAGTGGGGAGGGTTGTACCAATGATTCGCTCAGCAGTCCGGACTACCCTCCGTAGTCTTCTGAGGTCAGATTTGGTAGCTGAGCTGAACCAGACAGTTATTGAGGTGCAGAGGATGGATTCAATGATGGCAGAGTAGAACTGTTTCAGTAAGTCCTGTGGCAGGTTGAACTTCCTCAGCTGGCGAAGAAAGTACAGCCTCTGCTGGGCCTTCCTGACAATGGAGTCGATGTGAATATCCCACTTTAGGTCCTGAGAGATGGTGGTGCCCAAGAATCTGAATGACTCCACTGCAGTCACGGTGCTGTTCATGATGGTAAGTGGGGGGAGAGCAGGGGGGTTTCTCCTGAAGTCCACGATCATCTCCACAGTTTTGAGCGTGTTAAGCTCCAGGTTGTTGAGACTGCACCAGACAGCCAGCTCCTTAACCTCCTGTCTGTAAGCAGACTCGTCACCGTCCTGGATGAGGCCGATCAGTGTGGTGTCGTCTGCAAACTTCAGGAGCTTGACAGAGGGGTCTTTAGATGTGCAGTCGTTGGTGTAGAGGGAGAAGAGCAGTGGGGAGAGTACGCAGCCCTGAGGAGCTCCAGTGCTGATGGTTCGAGTGCTGGATGAGAATTTGCCAAGCTTTACTAACTGCTGTCTGTCTGTCAGGAAGCTGTTGATCCACTGGCAGACGGAGGTGGGGACGGAGAGCTGAGTTAGTTTATTTTGAAGGGTTTCCGGGATAATGGTGTTAAAAGCAGAGCTGAAGTCCACAAACAGGATCCTCACATAAGTCCCTGGTCTGTCCAGATGCTGCAGGATGAAGTGCAGTCCCATGTTGACTGCATCATCCACAGACCTGTTTGCTCTGTAGGCAAACTGCAGGGGGTCCAGTAAGGGTCCAGTGATGTCCTTCAGATGAGCCAGAACCAGTCTTTCGAATGATTTCATGGCTACAGACGTTAGTGCCACAGGTCTGTAGTCATTTAGTCCAGTAATTTTGTGTTTCTTTGGGACGGGGATGATGGTGGAGCGTTTGAAGCATGAGGGGACTTCACACAGCTCCAGTGATCTATTGAAGATCTGTGTGAAGATGGGGGCCAGCTGCTCAGCACAGATTTTTAGGCAGGCTGGTGACACACCATCTGGACCAGGTGCTTTCCTTCTTTTGTTTTTCCTGAAGACCTGGCACACATCGTCTTCGCTGATTTGAATTGTAGGTGTGGGGGAGAGAGGGGTTGCTGGAGGTGTGAATGGTTGTGTGGAGGGGTGTTCTGGGCGGGTGTGGGGTGATCGTTCAAAACGACAAAAGAACTCGTTTAAGTCGTCTGCCAGGTGTTGATTCTCCAGAGTGCTGGGGGGTGGTGTTTTGTAGCTGGTGATGTCCTTTAATCCAAGCCACACTGAAGCCGGATCGCTGGAAGAGAATTTGTTCCTGAGCTTGTCAGAATAATTCCTCTTTGCCACTCTGATCTCCTTTTCCAGTGTGTATTTGGCCTGTTTGTACAATACTTTATCCCCCTTTCTGTGAGCATCTTCTTTGGCCTGACGGAGCTGTCTGAGTTTGGCAGTGAACCATGGTTTGTCATTGTTGTAGAATAGATGAGTCCTGGTAGGAATGCACATGTCCTCACAGAAACTGATATATGATGTTACAGTCTCTGTGAGCTCGTCCAGGTCATTTGCTGCAGCTTCAAAAACAGACCAATCAGTCAGGTCGAAACAGGCTTGTAAATCCCGCTCTGTTTCGTTAGTCCATCTTTTAACAGATCTTAATACAGGCTTCGCAGACTTAAGTTTCTGCCTGTAGGATGGAATAAGATGAACCAAACAGTGATCAGAGAGTCCTAAAGCTGCTCGTGGAACCGAGTGATATGCGTCCTTTATTGTTGTGTAACAGTGATCCAATATATTACTGTCTCTGGTGGGGCATGTAACATGCTGTCTGTATTTTGGCAGTTCACGGGAGAGATTTGCTTTATTAAAGTCCCCGAGAATGATTAAAACAGAGTCCGGGTGTTGTTGTTCACTCTCTGTGATCAGATCAGCGAGTTTCTGTAGAGCTGTGCTCACGTGCGCTTGCGGTGGAATGTAGACACTCACGAGAATGAACGAGCAGAACTCCCGCGGCGAATAGAACGGCTTGCAGTTAATGAAGAGCGTTTCTAGATCTGAGCAGCACATCTTCTTTAAAACAGTTACATCTGTACACCACCTCTCATTGATGTAAAAGCATGTCCCGCCGCCGCGCGATTTCCCCGTTGATTCTGTGTCCCGATCTGCTCTTATCAGCTGGTAATTAGGCAGATGGATCGCGCTGTCCGGTATGTCGCCATTCAACCAGGTTTCCGTGAAACATAGAGCAGCAGAGTTAGAAAAGTCCTTGTTTGTCCGGGAGAGCAGAAGGAGTTCGTCCGTTTTGTTGGGTAGAGAGCGGAGATTCGCCAGATGGATGCTAGGCAACGCCGTTCTAAATCCGCGCTGACGAAGTTTCACGAGCGCGCCGGCTCTCTTTCCCCGTCTGCGCCTCCTGAAGCGTTTGACCAGAGCTACAGCTCCGCCAACTACAATGTCCAGCAAAACGTCCGAAAAATCAAAAACCGGTAGAAGATTTTGTGGTGTGTTCTGCCGAATGTTCAGTAGATCATCCCTGGTAAAGCTGATCTTATTTGAAAAACAAAAAACAGGAAAAACAAACAAAAACAATACAAACACCGAGGAGCAACGCACAATAGCTGCCATCAGCGGCGCCATTTTGTTTTTTTCCTGCGGAATTATAAAGCATTTATACTGTAATTATTTTATAACTAAATGGAAACTATTCTGAAATTACTTGTATGTAGAGACCGCGATTTTCCACATCAGCATAACTTAAAGCTGAATGTACATGTAGGTAAACAGAAACAATTGGGGAATAAGGGGGTAATGACTCATAAGTAATGTAATTAATCTTTCATAAGTAATGCGTAAACTATTCTAAGATTATGTGGTATGCATGACGTACTGTGTTTGGCAACACTATTATGATTTAGAACAAGTTGCCTTATTGTACTACCATAAAATATATGATGCAGTATATTTACACTACATACTGAGTACTTATTGTATTATTACAACATATATCTTACATGACATTGATACAAATAGTAGGCCTATACTATAGTAGAATTTAGTAATTATAGCAAAGTTAAAAACCACCATAGTCGAGATTACTAAAATCTTGTTCTACATTTATTTTCAATAGGCATATTATCAATTTTTCCTTTCAGCTGTGGGCAGGAGTCGACAAATTTCTGGAGATCTTTTGCATATGCTTGCAAAGTTGTCCTTGCAGTATATGAGGAAGCAGAAAAGTCCTCCCCCTGCAGTTTTCACCTGTGATTACAAAATACATTGCAAAAAATAAAAAATAACTGTTAATACATGTCAAGTTTGTATAATGTTAAGAAGTGTTGCACAAAGCTTATATTTAACCAAATATATAAAATAAGGACTTCTGTGAGGACTCTGTGTCACAGCAATGTTTCAAGGAAAATCTGTAAGAGTTGCCAACACTGTGATACGGTAAAGCAATAAATAATAAAATAACAAAGGACTACAAAAGAGAATGTGCGATAGTCAGTAGGTGACACTCCACTCTGATGGGCTACAACTCACCTTAACCCCTGGGTATCCCTGTACCTTCTGATTTTTTTTTTTAAACTATGTTTATACCATAGTTAAAAAATAAATATTGTTACTATAGTTAAACCATGGGTACCACAAAACCATGATTGTGCTACAAAACCTGTGGTTAAAACCTCTTTAGCCCTGTTGCATATTTTATCATTTTTGAATAAAAAAAAAAGTTCCCTACCCACAAACATTAGAGAACATTTATAAAAAAATAGTCTCTATGTACAGAAAACCCGGTCCCACTTTATATTAACTGGCTTTAACTACGATATACTTGCATCAAAAAATAAGTACAATATACTTATTACGTTTATATTGTATTGCAAATCACTTTTTCAGGTATTGAGGTGGGATACGGGTAAGGTTAGGGACAGGTTTGGTGGTGTGGGTAGGATTAAGGGTGGGTTAAGGAGTAAGGGATGGTTCAACAGTGTAATTATAAATGCAATTACAGAAATTAATTACAGATGTAATTATATGCAGGTATTTTTTAAAATATAAGTACAATGTAAGAAAAACTAATGTACACAATATGTGCATAGTACCAAATGATTCATTTAAATGTTAAGGCCACTCAATATAAAGAGGGACTGAAAACCCTCAAAATTTTAAACCATGGTGTTGTTTTAATGTATTTGTTCATAATTTTATGACAAGCACAAATTAAAAAAAATTCCTTACTCACCCGTATGTTACCCAAGATGTTCATGTCTTTCTTTCTTAAGTCTCAAAGATTTATTTTTGAGGAAAACATTCCAGGATTATTTTTCATACAGTGAACTTTTATGGTGGCCAGCCCAGTGGATTGAAGATTAAAAACTCAGTTTCAATGAAGCTTCAAAGGGCTCTACACGATCCCAGCTGAGGAAGAAGGGTCTTATCTAGTGAAACGATCGGTTATTTTCTTTAAAAAAGTTGCAATATGCTTTTTAATCTCAAAGGCTCCTCTTGTCTAGCTCTCAGTTAACTCTGTTTTTTCCCGGTTCATGACAGTTAGGATATGTCGAAAAACTCCCATCTCATTTTCTCCTCCAACTTCTAAATCGTCCTACATCGCACCGTTTTTATGCAGGGCATTTGACTTTCTTTGTATATTCACTTTGTAAACACTGGGTCAGTACTTGTGCAGCGATGTAGGACGATTTAGAAGTTGGAGGAGAAAATGAGATGGGAGTTTTTCAACAAATCCTAACTGTCATGAACCGGAAACAAACACAGTTCACGCAGAGCTAGACAAGAGGAGCGCTTAATCAATCTTTTCGCTAGATAAGACCCTTCTTCCTCAGCTGGGATTATTTAGAGTCTTTGAAGCTGAATTTAAACTGCATTTTCGAAGTTCAAGCTCGGGGGCACCATAGAAGTCCATTTTATGGAGAGAAATTCTGAAATGTTTTCCTCAAAAAACATAATTTCTTCACGACTGAAGAAAGAAAGACATGAATATCTTGGATGACAAGGGGGTGAATACATTATCTGTGAATTTTTGTTCCAGAAGTGAACTACTCCTTTAAGGTGAATTGGAGCCCATCAGAGTGGAGTGTCACCTACTTATTATTGCATATTCTCTATTTTGTTATACTATTAAGTTCTTGTTTTTATTTTCCAGTTACCTGTGTACTTTTGTAGTCCACAATGTTGGCAACTCTTACAGAGTTTCATTGCTGTGACACAGAGTCCTCACAGAAGTCCTTATTTTATATATTTGGTTAAATATAAACTTTGTGCAACACTTCTTTACATTATGCAAACTTGACATGTATTAATTAATTTATTTTTTATTTATAAATTTTTTTTGCAATGTATTTTTTTCTAATTGTGATCACAGGTGAAAACTGCATCAGAGGGGGAGGACTTTTCTGCTCCTTCATATACTGCAGGGACAACTTTGCAAGCATATGCAAAAGATCTCCAGAAATGTGTCGACTCCTGCCCACAGCCAAAAGGAAAAGTTGCCAATATGCCTATTAAAAATAAATGTAGAACATGATTGTGTGTGTGTGTGTGTGTGTGTGTTTTACAGTTCCTTGTATTTTGTATAAGTGGTTGCAAATGAGTTTTTTTCTGCATTCTGTTCTTGGAAAAGATGTGTTAAAATTGTTAAATAATAAAAACATTTGTTACAGCCCGCAGAGGTTATACTTACACAGTAACTACACGTAAAAAGAGAGTAACAAGGCATCATTTTAAATTACAGCCTGCGGATGTTACACTTACACAGTAACTACACGTAACAAGAGGGTAACAAGGCATCACTTTAGATTACAGCCCGCGGATGTTACACTTACACAGTAACTACACGTAAAAAGAGAGTAACAAGGCATCATTTTAAATTACAGCCTGCGGATGTTACACTTACACAGTAACTACACGTAACAAGAGGGTAACAAGGCTTCACTTTAGATTACAACCCGCGGATGTTACACTTACACAGTAACTACACGTAACAAGGGTGTATGTTTGCACAGTAGTTAAGAAAAAGGTTGTAGTACATTTTATTCTACTTGCCTCCACCCACATATGGAAGCCCAAAGTGCACCAACAGCACTACAGCTATCAAAAAACATCAATTATACGTGTTGTGTATTATGCTGTTATTTATCCTGGGAGGAGCTGGAAACTGGTAATCTACTTTTCCACTGTATTGCACCTCGACAGTTCAATGCTGGTGACCTGACTCGCTGCTGAGATGACCATAAGCAATACTCTTTCATAGGTAAATTTTCATGGGAATTTCTAAACCAAATCATAGCAGAAGCCCACCACATAATCACCCCATACTTTCAGCTGAGTTGTTCAGTAATCTCCATGACCCCACATAAATAACACTAGTAAATAATATAGCTTATATTCTATAGTAAACTGTGGTAAAATTTATAAAGACTATGGTGGGTTTTAATTCCACTATAATTACTAAATTATACTATAGTATACTACAGTTTACTATTTGTATTAATGTCATGTAAGATATATATGTTGTAATAATCATTGTTGGGAGTAACGCTTTACAAAAGTAATGCATTACAGTAACATATTACTTTTTGATGTAATTCAGTAGTGTAAGGCATTACTAATCAATTTTCAGTAATATTTTACTTGGTACATGTTACAACACACTTTTTGCTCCCTTTGTTTGCTTTTTTTTTTTTTTTTTTTTAAAGTCGGGCTCGAACTTTTTTATGTCCCTAGGGCCAGGCTTCGGGCCATAGTTCAGACGCGGGCCGGTCCTCGAGCCTGTTTTAGGCTTCTCCTTATCTTTATGTTTTAGACATCCATCAATTATTGATGAAAAAAAATTGCCTCGCTGGTGGAAACAACATAAGTCCGTGCTGCCGCATCTGTCAAGAGCGGCTCAATGGTGTTTAGTGTCCCGCAGCAGCAACCAGCCATCAGTACAGCTGAAGAGTTCTGCTTCAAAAACACGCAATAAAGCAAAAGTAATTACCATCAATGTGTCCGGGGGAAATAGTAAGGATTCGCCATCTCCTCGTTAGACACGCCTTTAGAGGGAAGTGCATCTTTACGGAAAACGATTGTATTAAATAGTTTTGTTTTCGTTTTTATTAAGTAGTAATTTAAAGCTTTCTATAGATATATTTATCGTGTCTGTGAGGCATGTATTCGCTAACTTTAGGTTAATTTTTGTGAAGCTCTCCTGTTCAAGATAAAAGCACGACGTAAGTTGTTTCCATTGAAAACAAAAATTGTAATTGATTGCGCCTGTGCCTCCATGTCCTGCGCTTTAGCTTCCACTCTCCGCACAAACAACTGATGACGCGCACATTTATCTAGGTTTAACGTTTAAACATTGTTATATGCTTGAACTGTTTTAGTATATCTATAGATATCTATAGAAGTCGTGATGATTTGAGAAGGCTAATAAGCTATGATCAGCCTACCGCTGGCCGCTTGGTCATTACTTTAAGAAAGAAAAAACTTAATGAACAAAAAGTTCCAAAACGTTTTTTCTAAATGAACTTAATAAAAAGCCAGAACGAAATATAAACACTTTGCCATTAGGGCAGGGCTCTAGTACATTTAGTCATTTTAGAATGTTAAGTTCTACTTCTGTAGATATTTTGGTGAAAGTAACTCAAAAGTAATACAGGAGTCATGTAACGCATTACAATTCTGAGACAATAATATTGTAAGGTAAGGAATTACTTTTAAATAACAGTAACAAGTAATATATGATGTATTACAGTTTGGAAGTAACTTGCACAACACTGGTAATAATACAATAAGTAGGCTACCAGTACGTAGTGTAAAAATATGTTGCATCATATATTTTGTGTTATTACAATAAGGCAAATTGTTCTAAATCCTAATATTGTTGCCTAACACAGTAGGATATAAATACCACGTAATCCTAGAATAGTAACACCTTATGAAATACTAACAGTGTAAATACTTTTAATTTTCAAAGTCAATACCCCCTTATTCTCCAATTGTTTCTGTTTACCTACATGTATGTTCAGCTTTAAGTTATGCTGATATGGAAAATCGCGGTCTCTACATACAAGTAATTTCAGAATAAGTACCCTTTAGTTATAAAATACTTACAGTATAAATGCTTTATAATTCCGCAGGTTATTACCCCCTTATTCCCCAAACGTTGCATATTGTTCCCTTATACCTATGAGTAGGTACTGTGGAGGTACTCTATAGTTACAAATAGGTACCCTGTAAATTCTGTTTAATTACACGGTACATTGCAGGCTGTACTCTAAAGCGTTACCATGAATTCAGCTTCAGATTGGAAGTTAGATTCTAAAGCACGGATGTTGATTTTTTTTTTTAAATATACATATATGTAAAAAGAAACGAGCTTATTGTTTTTTACCCCCTCCATTGTTGACTTACAAATATAAAGTAAACTGTGACCATACAACCATAAAACATGTTAACTGCAGTACATAATAAAAAGGCACACATCTTCAACATGAAGACAAAACATATCACAAAGCATTAAGCAGTTCACCGGAACATGTATGGTGCGATGTTGAAATGGCGGATACAATTATTTATGTTTCTTCATATAGCTCTGGTGCCACTTGCTTCTCTTGGTGGTAGCAATTTACCAGAGGGAAGGTGAGTATGCTCATTATTCTATTCTATTCTATTCTATTCTATTCTATTCTATTCTATTCTATTCTATTCTGTCTACTCTGTTCTACTGAATGAGCTAGCTATTTCCAAGACAATCTCCTAAATTTAACATTGTTGTCTATCATCAAGAGCCTCTCAGTGAGCAACTCTAGTAACAACATGAACAAGGCCACTCTAAAATATGTAGTTACGAAGACAGATTGCCCATGACATGGGGCCTTTCTTTAAAAGCCTCAACCCCAGCTTAAAGCAATAGTCATGGGGGAGATTGAGTGAGCTGTGCCATGTTTTCAAGTCAACAGAAAGCTCTTATTACTACACTTTGACCACTAGCTTCACTAACCTTTAACCAGGCACTCGGCACTTAGTCTGTAGAGAGAACTTTGTGCCTATGTGTCCTTAAGTTATTGTCTAGGATGGTATATACGTTCTCCATGATGATTTTAAGGATGTCTTTAGGGCCCTGCCCATCCATAATGACATAATTTGGTATGACCCTGCCAGGTGAATGTCAGTTTACATCAAATCCACTATTTACCTCATCCTGGCTACCGGCAGAAGTTACATTATAAAATGAGAAATGGTGTCTGCTTTCCACAAATCTGATTTGAGGGGTGGGGGAGTTACATAACAAGCTCTTGATGAGAGGAGGTCATACGAGATTACTCACAACTCTCCAGCTGCATTATGCACGTCTGCACATCCATGGGGAAATTCTTCAGATCCATCGGACACGAGAGCGTCAGAGTCAGTCTAAAAATTGAATGGAAAAAGGCATCGATTTTAAAAATTACACAAACACCTCTTGTTTCTAATATGTGCTTTTCCAAGTGTAAAACATGGTAAGGAAATGTATATGTGCAAAAAAAATGTAAATGGAATTCCATCTACATTCTCTGAATGAGTAATGTGTAAATCCACAACTCAGACAAAGAAGGGAATCAAAGTGGAGGGCTTTGAGCATCTGAAGCTGCTTGAGTGGTAGGATTTCTGAACGGGGCTGCTACAGCATAAGAGAGACAAGCCTGACAGCCGCAGATTGGCCATGTTTTAATTACACTCTTTCTCCCTCAGGGCACCACGTGGATTTCAGTTAGAGTGAATCCTCTGTCGTCTCACATCTGCACAGCTTTCCGTCATATCTCCTCAAAAGCATGACATGATTTACCCCACACTATTAACTCCAGCACTTCCCTTCTACCCTATGCTGCCACAGTGATATTGTCTTCCTATGGCTTCACTGCAGTGATTGATGTTGAATGGCACTGTGTTTATCCTGGCATTTGTTTAGGTTTTAGTTACATTTTAAAGTTTGAAAGTATGAATCTAATGACTCAAGTCTGCATCAGCTGAGGCATTTATTACTAGGATGGTGGATTGTTATTGACATTTTCAGGAGCTAGTAAAGCGCTTTTTTCATTGGCCGTAACCCTATACCTACTCAAATGTATGTTTCAAATGTCAGTCAGTGTTAACTCTCAGCTGCTGCTTACTGTAACTATTTTGACTGGTGCTGAATTCTCACCTGATTGAATAGAGGACATTTCCATTCTTGAATATTCTCAAGAGCTTGTTGTCAGTGGTGACCTCGTGGAAGTGTGCTCCCTTCTCGTTGGCGAAGAATAGATCAGGCTTCCAAATGGAGTCTAACATTGAGGGATCCAGGTCCAGGGAGTCATCTGGGTACTCGCTATAAGCTAACCGAGGGTCGTTCCACTTCTGCCGGAGAAATATGTTCACTCTGTAATCCTAAGAATAAATGCTTAACATCAGTCAAAGCAAATAGCACAGGAGATGTACAACAGGCCTCTTTGTCAGTTTTAAATCAGACATAATGGGTATTTTCATGTTCACACATGCACAGCCGCTGCAAGTGAAATAGAAGTGAGCATCATTGCTTAAATTTATGGTAGAGTAAAATGCAGTCTGAGATTTTCACATATTTAAAGCACTGCTGTTTACATTTGTAGTGTTTCACAGCTGTAAATTCATTAAATCAGTGGTTATCAACTAGTGTGTTGCTACTTAATGTTTGTTCTGATAGGGTTGCAATCGAGAGAGAAAAACTGCTAAATGCTAATAAATAGATTATTAACAAGGTAGGATAAAATGTTTCCCGTATTATTATTTATTTATTTTTTGTCAATTTATTTATTTATTTGCTGACATTAAATTCACTTGATAAAAGCTGGTCAAATTAGGCATATGGTAACATGGGCAGGTTGCATGATATACCCTCTTGCATTAGACCCAGATTTCATTAAATGTGGGTGACAAGTTTGAGAAGCATTACTTTAAATAAATAATGAATGGAGATTTTGGACTTATACTGTATTAAGGTGTGTAATATTATCAGTGTGAGGTTGTGACGGGCCATGGAGTTTAGCCAACTGTTACCTTGACAACAGTTATATAAGGTCAAATTGAAATGCTTTTTGTTAAGCAAAGTTTTTGCCTCCAAAAGGAATCCAATCATTGGGCATGTAGAGACACAATCATCAATGAGATCTGTTCTTGGCTGCTGTACACTCCAACACACACACACACACACACACACACACTCACATACATACACACACACACACACACACACACACACACACACACACACACACACACACACACACACACATATATATATATATATATATATATATTATATTTAAGGAACTTAAATTATATTTAAGTTCTTTGTTGAATATCAGTGTTATTTTAGTGTCATTGATATAGTATTATAGTTTTGTTAATATTAGATTTTTTATATTTTAAATTTAAAGTTTTAGTCATTTTGTTGTGCATTTTTGTAATTTGTATTTATTTATTTTTTTATTTTATTACTTCAATTTAAGCTAAACGAATGTGAGAAATGCTGCCCTGGTAACTAGACTAAATAATAAGTGTAATTTTTTACATTTTAATTTTTCAGTTTTTTTAGTTAGTTTTAGTTAACGAAAATAACGATGTTGAATATATAAAACCTTGCTAGAATATATTTTATGTGTGTGACTGAGAAGGTCAATCTTGTATAGAGACATTACAGACATGCTCTTACACATGCTCTTACATTTGCCTTGAGACACATTCATAAACAACAAACCTCTTAAATGTGGTTCTTAAATTTACAGCTCACAGTCCATATTAAATTAAAGTTCTGTGAATAAAATGTGACACAGTTTTATATGTACCATAATTTTTGGGATATTTGCCTAGAGGCCTGGCAGAATTGCATGAGTAATAAAGACAGAACCTCAGTGAATCTCAACAATAATCTTGGAGACAGATTTACGATAATCTGAAACTAATAAAAGCTGAAATAAATGTTAAAAATACATCCGAGGAGAGATTGAAACTTTTGCTTTTTTGACAACAATAGTTATTTTGTTCAGAATTTTAGCAGCCACTAATAATGAATGGAAAGTGACAGCGTGTGGGTGATATAATTTGTTTGGCAGCAAGGCGGATGGAGAACCGGGCGGTTTTCATATCTTATCTGTGTCTTTCTAAAGCACTCGAAGAACTTCATTAGAAGGTCTGTGTGTCAGAGTGCATGAGTGGTGGGATAGTGATATGGAGTTTCCCATAGGAAATTAGCGTAACACGGTTAGTGACTAGGCAAACCTCAACTGCCAGTTCCCCATTTGTCAACAGCCAAACAACATCTCAAGGCTGAGGATGTAGTATTTAGCAGAAACAACAAAGTCGTCAAAGCATTAGTTTTCTGCTCCACTTCCTAAAACATCTAACTGTGGTGGTTTGTTGACAAGAATTTAGCTGACACTCACAGATTACAGATCACCGAATTGGCCTACATCTCAGCTGATGAAGCATGGCTTACTTTCATTATAGATGTCACACCACTTCTTTGTCAATCTCTTGGTTGCTTTGTCATCAATTTAGCGGCTAATTCTGTCCTCTGCACATTTCTTCGCGGTCAGTGCAGGAAAGCTTGACAGAACCTGTGCATCACATCTGCGATTACTCAACCAACTGCAGACCTTCAGTAGCTCCATGGCAATCTCCACACATCTGCTGTGTGATTGCCTACTCAAGCGGGACTCACTGGCATTGAGGGGGAATCTGTGCCTGTGCCAACAAGCCAGCGATTAATCACATCTCCATATGTCTACGGCTTCTGTAACAGTCAGATAGCCCTGTCAATACATTCACATCTTTGGTAGTGACTATTGAAACACTGAACCTGCATGTTGTCAGCATAACCGTTGCCAACTCAGCCTGCATGTTGTCAGCATATGCCAAAATGAGCAATCGTGAAAAAAATTGTGCCACATACAAGTAAAAATCAAGTTTCGCAATAGTCCAGACATGCAAAACCACTCTTCAATGTGGAGACGGAATTAAAAACCTATTTTGGTTGAGTGTTGATTAAATGGCAAATTACACCATTGTAAATCCACTTTATGAAGCCGCAGACAATCTTGAGATTATTGTTCTTATCAGTTGGTGTACGGAACTGATCTTAATATGTCAGGATTTCCAGCACATGGTCAGGCAGATGTCAGGATTCAAAGACCAAAGAATAATCATACTGTATGTAGTTCAACAACCTTCAACGCCTTAAAAAGATGTTTTGAAACTGCAGCTACTTGAGGTTAGACCTTCACAACCTTATAATCAGACAACAGAGGAATAGTGGACTGAATGACGATAATACATGAGAAAATTACTCCTTTTCAAACAATCCCAGGTTTGAAATGTTTGGTAATTCAGTCACACGTTTTCCTCAGGTGTTTAGATGTTCCTGTCTTTTGATTTCCTTTCTTTTTAGAGAACAGTTTACAGAAAGTGGCATAAGAATGTCAGCTGTCTGGAAACTGAGGATTGTCCAGAATGATGTTCTCTAAATGCAGTGACCTTTGTTCCTGGATGTTAGGATTATCCCATGACCCTATAATGCTGAGGGAAGGTGATCTCCAAGGGCCAGATGGTAAGGGCAGAGAATCTAGGAAGGGTTACTATAATCCATATGTGACATGGGTGAGCATAGAGAGAATTCCTTTACATGACATTTTACCCTCTTCTTCACCCTATAGCCTGGACAACAAATCTGAGGGATATTGTATATTACTGCACATTGAAACTCTCCTTGATGTTTTGTGTTCAAATATGTACTGTTTACCAGTAAGTTGAAAACATATCCAGATGTTCATAAAATTCTTTAAAATATACTTTCTTGATAGACTTTAACAATGTGTTTTTAAGATGACCTGATGTTAACACCAGTGGGATTAATGTGAAACATTAACTGATTTGACCAGTAACTTTGAATGTAAGATTAAAAGAAGAATCTTTAGAAAACTATTTTAAATCTTCATGCAATTTTTTATTGCATATGTTGGTTTCATACACTTTACAAAAATTGACAAATATCAATTTGTATAGCCATCAATTAAAAAATAAAATATTTTCTTATACATACACAGTGTAGAGATCCTTATAATTGTCCTTATTATTTTCATATTAAAGTAATAGACTAAGTATTTTATTATTATTATTATTATTATCAAATAATTAGGTAACACTTTAGTTTAGGGACCAGTTCTCCCTATAGTTGCTTATTAGCATGCACATTACTAGCAATTCTATATCCCTTAATCCTACCCAGTGCCTAAATTTAACAATACCTTGCTAACTATTAATATGCAGTAATTAGGAGTTTATTCAGGCAAAAGTCAGTGACTTCTATATTTAAAATCTATATTGTTATTCCATTTTAAATTTGAAAACCTTAATTAAACAATCATCTGATATTTTTACTTACTGACCTTGTCATACACAGTTATGAGAGTCAGGGTAATTTCTGTCACATCACTCCTTGTTTTATAGCTTTCTTGTCACTTGACAACAAAGTGGCTTCCTGCATGTTGGTGAAAAAACATTCCACTGACATACAAAAGTTTTCATCCCAGAAACATATCATTCACAAAAGAGGTGCATTCAAGTCAGAGTTGCTTTTTAAATGTATTTGAGTAGCCCAATGATTCCAGAACCAAAAAGATAGTGTCACGCCAATGAGGCTTATTACATGGAGAAATAATTTCACAAAGCCCAGCCGTACCCTGGATCACCAAGAACATTTGTTGATTTGAGTAAATGACAAGAGACTTGTACACTGCTTGAAGGAAGGAATGTTTATGAAGAGAAGCCCACTCAGAGTGAGGAAAAATCTTTGGCAAAAATACAGTCTCTTCAGACATAATTGCTTCAGAATGAGTGTGCCATCTCACAGCGCATAACTTATTCAGAGCAAGCTGAGGGATGAAGGCGACAAGGCACTCTCAGTGTGTGTGTGTGTGTGTGTGTGTGTGTGCGTGTGTGTGTGCGTGTGTGTGTCTGTGTGATGAGCATTTGCGTTCACAGACAGCGATGTTGGGACACTTGTGTAGATAAGCTTAGAGCACATCTCCTACTTCCTGTGTGTAGGTCTGGGTTGTAATGTGGTGTAATCCCAAATGTGTGTTTGTTTGGCTGTCTGCAGAGTAAGATGTGATCAAATATCAAAAATAAATAAATAAATAATACACAACATGCACAGTGTTCCATTGCTAAGCACACCTGGAGACTGTTTCAGTTCAGCTGTGGTGGCATATAATGGACAAACAAGATCCCTGTAGGGATGAACTGCACAAGTAAGAACAATAACTGCTTTCTGCCTCTCACTTGCTGATTGCCTGGAGGTTTCAAGATATGGCTACCTGAATACAAGCAACACAGACCCCAGTATATCCGAGGCTGGGATTCTTTCTTCTTCATGAACTCTTATCTGAACCATTCTCCCTTTACTTTTCCTGATGTAATTCATCCCAAGGGTTGTTGTTAAACCACACTGTTAGATTTTTTTGCTCGTCTCGATTTCTATTTGTCTTGAAATTCTTGAAAATAAAAATCTAATAAATAAATATAAATTTAATATATCATAAAAACTGCTATATATACAAACTGCTTAATAATATTTAAACCTTTGTCTGCCAAAAGCCAGGTTAGTTCAGGTTGTAAATTGCCATAATTGTTGTAATAATGATATTTACCTTGAAAAATATATTAGAAAATGTTTTTTGCAAATAAAATGTGTAAACTCACGTAATTAAATTTAGCTTGTGGGTTTTAAACAAACATTTTTAAGGATTTATTTATTCACTTACTGTGATTTTTCATGTCATGCGTTTATATATATATATATATAAAATATATATCAGAAACTTTAGAAATAAAAATCTACTGTGACTTTAGCCCTCTGATTTGAACACTGTTTAAATGGGTTGGTCCATTTTAAGATAAGATACGTATTACATGTGGAATTCTTTCAAAAGAGTTCTTTAAGATGATGATGTTGATCATAGTGTTATATTCAGATCTTCTGCCATTGCATAAAAGGTTGCAGCTTTGTAGCAAATCACAGCAATGTCTTTCCTGTAGCTCAAATAGTAGAGCATGGTGCTAGCAACGCCAAGGTCATGGGTTCGATTCCCAGAGAAAGCAAGAGCTGATAAAATGTAAAAACTGTAACTTGAATGTAATGTAAGTCGTTTTTTTAATTTACTGATGCATAAACGGCAATAAATAAATGTCTGACTGTACATGACTCCTTACATTCACTGATCACAGATTAGGCTTTAGAATTAACACCCTTACATGTTGTTGCATTTTTGCTGGGTCCATATCTTTCTGTAAAGGTCTGTTTGCAAAATCTGCTTTTAATGGTGACTAGTTTAGCAAAGAATCCACAGCGTAACTGTATAACTGGATCTAGGTCTGACTTCAGAGAAGGATGCTACTGTTTATTTTTTAATGATGTAACAGGAAGATTCAGAGTGAAATTAATTAAGATAGCTTACTGCAACTGCTGATACTGAAAGCTCAAGTTAATTGCAGACTTTAAGGCTGAAATTAAAGGGGTCCAAAGGGTCTAAAGCCCTCCCAACTTTGTCTCAAAAGATGACTTCCTACTGTAGAAGCCTGGTGACAGAAGCAAGTTTGCACCCCTTATGACTTCAGCTGGTGGACTTCCTAACAGTGTCCTACAGTCTTTCTCACAATCTGGATTTAGATGTAATATGACACGCACGCAAGAAGAAACGCTCCCTCCATACAAAACACACAAATTTGAGTTGTAATTAAGTCTGAACTGTTCATTTTAATGACAGACTAATAGTGCATTAATTACACCCTGTGGTCATCATCACAGTGCTAATATAACAGCAAATATTTACATTGGGTAAACACTGCCACGGGGCATTTGTGCACGAAAACGCATGCATCATTGCTGGATTAAGAATACATACCATAGTTGTCTCTGCAATGGAGCCAAAACTGTTAATGAATATGTTGCATGTTACATTCACAGGTGGACCTGTGGAGAGAAGAGTGAAATCAGTCAGAATACAGTACAGTCTCTACAAAGATACTTTCTACTATCATTATGTGAGTACACATGAGCTATTAATACTTGTTTGCTTTAAAATAACCTAACTTTTTTAAAATTAAGATATCAATGAAATGTTTGTTTTGTTGAGATTATAACAAAATTAATTAAAGACTAAATGAGACATAGTGTAGCTAAATTCAATTTGAAATGTAATATGCAAAATGGCAATGTATTTCTGAATTTAAATTGACATTTTCCCATACATATGTGCAACAATTAGTGCAAAATAATGTCAATTTAAATACAGAAATACATTGCCATTTTGCATATTACATTTGAAATTGAATTTTGCTACACATATGCTTCCATACATGGCCTCCTAATGGTTCATTAATGGAAGAGGAAAAGTTACGAAAATTGGGTGATTTGATCTGCTTCACTCTGCTTCTTTTTTTCTCTTTTTACTTACAATATTGATGTGTACAATGAACTTAGTACATACATGTATTGCTTTATTATACATCGGTTTGTAACACCCCTTTTCCATATATATATATATATATATATATATTTTTTTTTTTTGGAGATTTTTGAACTCCCTTTACTTGACATTTATGAATTAGTGGCTTCTGTATATGAGCTTCTGAGGGGAAGTCCTTTGCCAGCTTAATAATTTAAGAAAGCTCAGGCTGATTTATAGTTTGAGATGGTTTGGGTTCATGGCCATTCTGTAACAGCATAATGAATGAATGTTTTCAGGGTCATTGCAGAAACATCTAGAGGCAGCTGGAACCATGAGATGTGCAGCATTATTACATAATCATTTCAGAGGATGAAACAGAATATAGTGTCACATCTGCATTAGCTTTGTACCGTATAAAATATGAATCTTGTAGACACCAATGGTCACTGTAACTAAAGGTTTTAAAGACATCAAATCAAAAACAAGAAGTGGTGGTAAATAACCATTACAGACAGCACAATGTATTCCTTCAAGGAGAAACAGAGAAAAAGGTAAGGAGAAAGGGCTTGTTTGTACTACCTTTAAAGTTGGGCCTAATTCTGGCATCGTAACCTGAGGTTCTTCCCATGAGCTTGTCAAGGAAGTCAGAGGGTGACGATGCTTTTTCTCCTTGAGAGTTTTCTGTTTTTTTTGATGCTACCAAACTGAGGAATAAAAAGAGAGACAAAAATGGGGGCAGATTTTAGCAAATCAGCCAAGACAGTCACCAACGCTACAAATGTAAGCACCAATACTAATGCCATCTGACATCAAATATTCAGGTTTTCCATTTGGGGCATTAGACAAGGCTGTATAATAAGCAGCTTTTGTTCACTCCAACATATTAAGGAAGAGAATACAGATATATTTAGGTCTGTACATTTAGATTTGAAACAGATGCCCATGCATGAGATTTACTGAATTGCCTTAATGCAACCAGTATAATACTCAGGAGAAGAGACATGGATATTATAAGAGTAGTATTTCATCACAATATCATTTCATTTTGAAATGTTGGACGTTATATACTTCTCTGTGCTGACCTACTGCATTTAATGGTCATACATGACTAATATGCAACATAAACATTTGGTGTGCAAGTAATGCTGTTGAACTCCCCAGAGAAAAATTAATTTTGTGATACACAAAGGAAATCTGTGCTGCCATATTTCCCTTTAGTAATGACTGAAAGACAACAATTTTGTCAGGCATTATTTCTCTTGATAAGGAGTAAAAAGGAAGTTCTGTTGGTAGCAACAGATAAGGGGTAATTTATGTCTTGATTATTAGCCCAGCGTTGAGAGGTGCTATTCTTTGTGCTTGGCGATCACGTGTATATGTTGGATTTTTGCAGTTGCACCCCTGTGTTACTCAGAGAGAAGTTCACATAAGGCTTGCTGTGATAGTGCATGGTTAGGTCTAAGGAAACTACATACAAATGTTTGCAAGTGAATCTCATTTTAAGGAGGATGTGGGAAGGACACTTCATTGATCTGTTTGGTTTAATGAAAACAGGCATATTTTCAGGAATTTGTGGACATGACATTTCATTGATTTTTTTTTTTTTTGCCTTAATTAATCAAGTGTGAGATACTCACATAGGAGGGGGAGAAAGCTGTGGACAAATATGCATGAGGAACATCCAAGTTCCCTATCGATACTCCACTCGTACTGCGTCTTGCTAAAGACGCTATGGGAAAAAGCCTTTTTTCTCCTTTACTGAAGCCTTATTCAATCACGCAGTGAAACTGCACGATCATTGGTTCGTGCAGTGTGTTAAAAACGAACCAATGTGTCGGCAGCGGAGCTGCATGAGCCTATGGCGACGGAGCCCGCCAGATCCCGCCAGAATGGGCGGGGTTATCTGGCTATATAATCGGCCGTCTGGCCATAGGATCCTCAGATTTCTTCTCCTTCAGCGACGACATCTCGCCTTCGCTGATCCCAAGAAGCCGCCTCGCCGTTGACACGCCTCGCAGCTGAGCCAGAGACCTCCTGCCAGCTGAGACGCCGCTTTCACCGCGCTCCAGCCCCGCAGAAGCCCCGGTCTGTTCGCTGCCGCCATCCGGTGAGTGCTATAAAAATGCATATTTATCGGCGTTGTTGCAAATGCCGCAACAGCGAGTGTGGCTCGTGCAGGGGATCCGGCACGATGCAAAGAGCAGTGAGCGCGTGCCGCCTGTCTGGGTCTCGCCCACGCACTGACTGCGCGCTTACTGAGACAGCTCGTTCGAGTATGAGTCTCGCTCTTCCCGCTCGCTGTCCGTCTCTGTGGAGGCAGCTCCGCTCTCCCGTTTCCTCTCTCTCAGCAAAGCTCGGAGAATGAAACATCAGAGCCACGGAGCTTCCTGCAGCGCTCGGATCCGCCGGTGTTCACACGTGAGAATCAGAGCTCCTCCTTCATTGGGCGGCTCTATTCTCTTTGGCGGACCGGAGTGGAAAGTTATGTGTGTGCGTCACTGAGACTGCGCTCACACAGGCAGCCTGCTTTCACCGAAAGCCGGGCTTTACTCTGATTTGCTCGCGGTCCTCTATGTAGCAGGCCCCGCCTCCCCCCTTCTCTTCTCCCAGTCAACTCGGAGACAGGAACAGCGAGTGAGGCTGAGCAATCAGGTTGAGTGATTTTTCGCGCCGGCTTAGCCCCGTGTGTTTCACTCTGCATACAGCGCTTTGATCTGCCAGCGCGTGTGGATTAGCGCGCCTCATTACATTGAGTGGCTCAATCCTTCTGCGCGCATTGTAAAATGCTGCGCTGGGCGGCCACCCACTCACGTTTATTTTCTCCCAGTCACCTCGGAGAAAAAGACGGTAAAATCGCATGGCTGGGCGTTCAGGCTTGAGTGATTTTTCGCGCCGGCATAGCCCCGTGTGTTTCACTCTGCATACAGCGCTTTGATCTGCCAGCGCGTGTGGATTAGCGCGCCTCATTACATTGAGTGGCTCAATCCTTCTGTGCACATTGTAACATGCTGCACTGGGCGGCCCCGACTCTCGCGTTTCTCTTCTCCCAGTCAGCTCGGAGAAGGAGACGGATAAAAAAAAAAAAAAAAAAAAAAGGCTTGAGTGATTTTTCGCGCCGGCATAGCCCCGCGTTTTTCACTCTGCATACAGTCTTTGATCTGCCAGTGTGTTTACACTAAGTATTAGCGCCTCTTGCAGCTCTTTGATCTGCCAGCGCTACTTTCATTATGAAAGCTTCAGTCTGTCCCTGCCGCGCTCACGGTCCCTTTCTTCAATGAAGGTGGCCACGCCTCCCCTGCTCTAGTGTTTCTACTCTCCCAGTTATCTCGGGGAAGAAACTGCAAGCTCCAGGGTTCGCGCGATCAAGCTTGAGTGAATTTACGCCAGGGCAGCCCCGCGTTTCACTCTTTGATCTTGGCTCGCCTGCTTCAGTGAAGATGGCCCCTCCCCTCGTCCGCTACGAGCGGATCTGAGAGGATGCGCGCGGCACTTTTGATCTGCTGGTGTGTTTACACAATGGTAATTAATACCCCTCTTCTAAGAGTGGTTGATCCTTTTAGGCAGATCGAAAGCAAGTTGTCACTATGATTATAACTGACAGCTTCAGACTCCTGACGCTTCTGGGCTGTGCCCACGGCCCAAATGGCCTCTGTCATGCCTCCAAACACCCCGTTTAGCTCCGGGTGCCGATGGCAATGAGTTTGTGGTAAATACTGTTGTGAACACTGGGCCCTTTCAAAAAGCGCCCACACAACTGATCGCTGTTATAGCAAGGAAATAAAACACAAACATTTTCAAAAGGGAGTACATTCCTCTCCCTCTTATCACGAGCTTCAGGTCCCCGCTTGGCGGCCTGCCACTCGAGTTTATCCTGCCCCTTGCCACGCGGGCCAAGGCCTGGAGGGCCATCCCCGGAGTGTCAGAATGGGTTATACGGATAATAGAACGAGGTTACTCACTCCAATTCGCTCGCAGACCCCCGCGCTTCAGCGGCGTGGTCTCCTCTTCTGTAGACGGCTAGAACGCTCACGTTCTACGTTCAGAAATGATGATGCTGTTGAAAAAAGGAGCCATAGAAATGGTTCCTCCAGCTCAGAGCGAATCAGGCTTTACAGCCATTACTTCCTCGTTCCCAAGAAGGATGGCGGCCTCCGGCCCATCCTCGATCTCAGACGCCTGAATCGCGCCCTCGTGAGGAGGTCGTTCAGGATGATCACACTGAAGCAGATCCTCTCGCAAATTCGCTCAGAGGACTGGTTCTGTTCCCTGGACCTGAAAGACGCATACTTTCACGTCCAGATAGCCCCCCCATCACAGACGATTCTTGAGATTCGCCTTTGAGGGAGTGGCTTATCAGTACACGGTCCTTTCCTTTGGACTGTCCCTGGCCCCACGCACTTTTACGAAGTGCATGGGCGCGGCTCTTTCCCCTCTCAGGCAGATGGGAATCCGCATTCTCAATTACCTCGACGACTGGCTCATTCTGGCCCAGTCAGAGGTACAACTACTCTCACACAGAGCCCTCCTCCTCAGCCACCTAGAATGCCTGGGGCTCAGGGTCAATTTTGCCAAGAGCGCGCTGTTTCCCAGCCGACGGATGTCGTTTCTGGGAACAGTTTTGGACTCAGCTCAGATGAGAGCTGTGCTAGCGCTGGAACGCGCTCTGGCCATTTAAAAGCTCGCAGCCTCCTTCCAGAGCGGCACCGCTCGCCCCGTCAAAGCGTTTCAGAGGATGCTGGGCCTCATGGCCACAGCATCGCCGGTGCTACAGTTGGGCCTGCTTCGCATGCGGCCCCTTCAGCGCTGGTTGAAACCACGGGTTCCACCCCACGCATGGCGACATGATCGCCTACATATCAGGGTGAGCCAGGCCTGTGTAACAGCCCTGGTCCCCTGGAAGAACCCACGATGGTTCAGAAAGGGTGTGACCATAGGGATGGTCTGAAGCAGGAAAGTTGTCACAACAGACGCCTCCAACATGGGTTGGGGGCGCTGTGCGAAGGCAAACCGACCTTTGGTCGAAGGCGGAGCAGAACCTCCACATCAACTGCTTAGAAATGCTAGCAGTGTGTCGAGCCTGCCAGTTTTTCCTGCCAGAGCTAAAGGGACGACATTTGCTGATCCGCTCAGACAACATGTCAGTGGTGTCCTATGTAAATCACCAGGGAGGTCTCTCCTCGAAGCGCCTCTTCCTTATGGTAGAGCGACTTCTGGAGTGGGCTCAGCTCAACTTGCGCTCGCTGAGAGCAGCAAATTTGCCGGGCAGATTGAACCGAGGAGCGGATATGCTATCACGGAGCAACGTCCCCTCAGAAGAGTGGATGCTCCATCCGCAGACGGTTCGAATGATCTGGAGAATCTTTGGCAAGGCCGAAGTAGACCTTTTCGCCTCCAAAGACAACTCTCACTGCCCAGCCTATTATTCGAAGGCCAAGGACGCGTTGGCCCACGACTGGCCCAACCTCCTCCTTTATGCATACCCTCCGATCGCTCTGATTCCTCAGGTCATCAGGCGAATCAGGGAACAACGACACAAGGTCTTGTTGGTGGCCCCCCTGTGGGAGAACCAGCCTTGGATGTCAGAGCTGACCCAGCTGCTAACCGCAGCCCCCTGGTCCGTGCCCCTGAGACGAGATCTCCTCTCTCAGGTGAATGGTTTGTGGCACCCTCTTCCCAAACTGTGGGCGCTTCACCTCTGGCCGCTCAACGGGAGCCTACCAGCCTCCCAGAGCGAGTGCTAAATACCATTTCTGAGGCTAGAGCCCCGTCTACGAGACGCCTCTATGCCCTTAAATGGGCGGTTTTCTCCAAATGGTGTCTAAACCGCGGTGAGGACCCCCCTACATCTGAGTTGGCGGTGATTCTGTCCTTCCTGCAGGAACTGCCGGATAAAGGACGCTCTCCCTCCACACTCGGGGTGTTCGTATCGGCAATAGTGGCCTTCCACGCCCCTATTGCGGGCCAATCAGTGGGCAGGGACAATGCTATCGTCCGTTTTCTAAGGGGTGCCAAGAGGCTGAATCCGCCTCGGCCCCTTACTGTCCCTACATGGGACTTACCCACTGTGCTGAGGGCCCTGAGGGGCCCTCCTTTTTGAGCCGCTCCAGTCCACGAACCTTTGGTCACTGTCGCTGAAGACTGCTCTGCTACTAGCACTAGCGTCAGTCAAGCGAGTAGGAGACCTGCAGGCGCTCTCTGTGAGCCCCGCCTGCCTGGAATTTGGGCCAAACGACTCCAAGGTCGTCCTAAAACCAAGGCATGGATACGTACCTAAGGTACTTTCCACTCCGTTCAGAGCTCAGGTCATCAAACTCTCCGCGCTTCCTCCCTCCGAGGAGGACCGGGAGTTAATTTTGTGATGCCATGTTAGAGCCCTACGGATCTACTTTGAGCGTTCCACCTCCTTCAGGCGCACGGAACAGCTCTTTGTTAGCTTCGGTAACCGCGCCAAAGGGCTTCCGGTCACGAAGCAGAGACTCTCTAAGTGGATAGTGGATGCCGTTACGCTGGCTTACTCTTCCTTGGGCCTTCAATGCCCCATTGGAGTACGAGCCCATTTGACTAGAGGCATTGCCTCGTCACGGGCCTGGTCTAGCAGTGTGTCTATTACAGACATTTGTGTGGCGGCCGGCTGGGCCTCGCCGTCCACATTTGCAAGGTTTTATAAGCTGGACGTACCGGCCTTGCAGGCCAGGGTCCTATCTGCTTAGATGAGTATGACTTACGTTGTGGGAATAACCCTAACGGAGAACTCTTGACTGCACGGGCACTCAAGCTCTCTGATGGGTTCCTTGCATATCTCAGCCCTGAAAGTGCTGAGTATGCGAGGAATGCATGGAATGACCCGGGCCGAGCGTGACCCCTACGAGCTCAGCTCGCTTTAGCCCGAGTATACTATTATACTTCCCTCTGAGCATGGAATGCTTATGGAGGTATTTTACACAGTCGTTCCTCTACCATAGCACGGCGTGATTGAATTGTGTTCCCATAGCGTCTTTAGCAAGACGCAGTACGAGTGGAGTATCGATAGGGAACGTACTCGGTTACTATCGTAACCTCGGTTCCCTGAGATACGGAACGAGTACTGCGTACTTTGCCGTGCCAGGTAGCTGCACGACTCAGTCGTCGCTTCAGTCGAAGTAAACCTGAGGATCCTATGGCCAGACGGCCGATTATATAGCCAGATAACCCCGCCCATTCTGGCGGGATCTGGCGGGCTCCGTCGCCATAGGCTCATGCAGCTCCGCTGCCGACACATTGGTTCGTTTTTAACACACTGCACGAACCAATGATCGTGCAGTTTCACTGCGTGATTGAATAAGGCTTCAGTAAAGGAGAAAAAAGGCTTTTTCCCATAGCGTCTTTAGCAAGACGCAGTACTCGTTCCGTATCTCAGGGAACCGAGGTTACGATAGTAACCGAGTACGATTTTAAACATTAAAACCTCCTTGTTTTTGATCATAGATTGTTGCATAAGGATAATGCATACAATCACAAATAAATACTTGCAATGTTTTGTTTTCATATTTTTATACATTTTGAGTTAAAGTGCACGTCTGCCCACTGTAGTAGACACAATACATCTAAAGTTGCAAGGTAAGCAAAGAATATGCCCCTTTTAATCATTAACTTAGCCATATAGAATTTATGCACAGTGCTGAAAGAACATTACAATGACAAGAATCTATTGTTTAAAATTTACCTAAATGGTAAATGTATCATGTTTCTTGGTTGTTTTGCGAAACATTGAGCCATATTTCTTTCTACTCTCTTTCCTGCCCAGTGTATGCCTACCCCGTTTCTAGTGGGGATATTAATCATAAAATTAAATGTGGTAAATGTGGTAAAATAAATCTGATTTTTTAAAAAAAATTATTAAAAAAAAAGTAAAATACTATTATTAATAATAAAAATGTATAAATAAATATTTTAAATGTACTTTTAAAAATGAATAGAACACACAGACATGAATTTATTCATCTAGTGTACTTCTGTTCAGTGTGTGGGTGTTAACGTAATGTCAATGTGCTGAACTGAGAGTGAACCATGATCTGGCTTCATATAGTGTAATCTGTGACATTTCGTATCAAGTAATGTGACAAGATTGCATCTACAGAAATGCTTGTTTCTGGCTACTGAAGCACTCATTAAGTTTCTGATGAGCATGGGTCAGAGGTCAGGCCGTAAGATTAGGATTAAAAGAATGTGATGCAAAATTACTAACACTCTGTGCTCTATCCCATAAAATCATCTTGTGAGATGAGCACACAAACACACACATATCCATCCACACACATTCACAACTCAGAGGCTGCTGTGCTCAGCACAGATCAGCTTTTCTCAACGCTGTTGACACTGACATTCCTCTGAGCACTTTGTTGCAAATTATTCTCCACTGGTTTCCTCTTTCTCATTTTTCTATGGCTTTGAGTTCTGTTGTTTCAAAGCTTTGAGACTTAAGTAAAACTAGACCAGTTTAGAACAAAGAAGAAGTGAATCAAACTTTAGGGGGCTCTAGTGTTTATTTGGCTGGAGCAGCATAGAGGATGAAGATGGTTTGCTCACTATCTTTATTTCAAAGCCAACTGCAGAGAATAATCATAGTCTGCAGTCAACAAGGAAGACCACCCTTGACATCTTTCCACATCTGGGGTCAATCACCTGGATTTTGTTAAACAATTTTCTATTTGCACTCCATAAAAAAAATATTTTTTTTCACTCCATCTGAAACCTTAATAATGTACTTTGTTTACTTGTTTAATCCTCACTAGAGAAGTCAATTATAACAAAAGGAATGAGTAGAAAGCCTGTGATACATTTCAACAAGGTTGTGGATTATATTTGAAACTAAAGGCCATAACACACAATGGGACAAGCACCCCCATAATCTGGCCAAAGATAAGACCCCCCAACAGATATTTTTATATAATATCTTATATATAACCCATAAGACCTTCAATCATCTTCAGAACACAAATTAAGATATTTTTGATGGAATCCGAAAACTTTCTGACCCTGCATAGACAGCAATGCAATTGACACAATTAAAATAGGTCATGTGACATCACTGGTTGAAACATAATTGTATGAAGCTATGAGAATGCTTCTTGTCTGCAAAAAAAAACAACAAAAAAAAACAACATTGTTGAACTTTATTCAACAATTTCTCTTCTGTGTCAGTCTGATGTCACATGGACTATTTAAATTTTTTGCTTTTTTGTTTTTGCAGGGTCAGAAAATTCTCAGATTTTATAAAAAATATCTTAATTTCTGTTCTGAAGATGAACAAAGGTTTTATGGGTTTAGAACGACATGAGTAATTAATGACAGAATTTTGGGTGAACTATCCCTTTCAAATCTGGAATTATTTAAATCCTCTAAAAAATAAAAAAGACAGATTTTCGGCTAACTGACCATGTTCAACTGAGATTGGAACGATCACTGAGAGAGATCATTTTGGCTTTTTAGCTTGGCAAACCAGTGCATGAAAAGAAAAACTAAAGTGAGCAAATGACAAAGTCAAAGAGGGCACATTCATAATGATCTTTTAAATGTATCTGGGAATTTCAATAAGCAAGAAATTGAAGACTAACTGGCCAACATGATTCATATTCAGAATTGTAAGCAAGCCCCACTTTGTGTGGTTTGTATATCTGCAGTCTGGTTTTCCCTTTTTGAATGACAAATACAGATTTCTGCCACCTGCTGGTATGGATATTATTTCCTCTCATGCAGCTGCAGAAACTCCATGCTAGTTAGCCGCTGGCTATGTGGTTGTGGTGTGTTCAAGTGCAAACTTTTTGGCCCAGACACAGGCAACAACACAGTCGGCTTTCGTCACCACTAGTTCTTTTATGTCAGCTTGGTCTGGAATGGCCTTAACCAACAATGATGTTGCTTCTGAAACTGTCAGCAAACTCTGCATCTGTGTAAAAGCCTCTGGCTATGAGCACTGTATCCTGGCGGTGGGTCTTCCTGACTATGCAGAACTGTGAAGTCAAGAGTGCACATCCCACCTTTGCTCACAGGAGCAGTAGGTAAACTGCAAACCTCCAATTACCAAGCTCCTTCTCAGCAGAAAGAAGCAAGCTTCCAGCAACAGCTCTCTCTCTGTCTCTCTCTCTGTCTCTCTCTCTCTCTCCCTCACTCTCTCAGCCTGAAACCCTGGTCTAGGCAGAAACATCCCTACCAGAGAAAGCCATCAGCCATGGATTTGCTCTTGCAACCCCGGGAAGGAGTCACCTCTGGGTCCAAGTGTCTAACTGGTTTCCAGCAGTCCTAGATATATTGTCCTTGACACTTCACATTCCCTCCCACCAATACCAACAGAGGCCTTGAGACAGTTACCATGGAAACCACAGGCCAATGACGCATCAATGGTGGTCAACAGAGCGAGGCAGTCACAGAGGATGCTCATGTTGGAGCCGATCGAAGGGGATTGAGGGGATGGGGTGAATGTACATGTGTGGAGGCAGAATCTAGAATACTGGCATCCGCAGATTGCATTCTACCTCAGTACACTGACAAATCAGTGACAGAAATAGCATATGGTTAAAGTTAACTAAGAGTTCACACACAGGCGTCTCTCTCTCTCTCTCACATACACACACACATAACCTGCCTCTGTGGTGTCTTCTGTTGTATATACTTAAAATTTCAAACAGTGAAATAGAAAGTTCTGTTATCACTAGAATATCACACCTCTGGAAAAGGCTCTCAATTATGTGATTTTCTACTGTACCACTTGCATTATTACAATGTTTATCAGTACATTTTAAGAATAAAGGTGACTGGCACTTTTACATTTACAAAAAAAAAAAAAAAAAAAAAAAAACACAATAGCTGCAATTGTGAAAACTTCACCAGAACAAAATAGTGACAATAATTCTTGCATTATTGCTTGGCATATTTGTGCCTGTATATTTTATAACTTACCATGTATTTAATTACATTATATAATGTTGATATACCAGTCTACCTCTTAACCTTCAAAGACTGCTGGCGGCCCCAGATTTTCGTAAATTTAATAGTCAAATTTACACTATACAAATATTCTATGTGTGAGGATATTGTATTCATTGATGATCTTTGCTTTCAAACTTTCACTAAGGATGAGCCTGATGGCTAGTATCATAGCATCAGAATGACAGACTTTTGAAATAATGGTTAAAAAAAGACAAAAAGGATCAAAGAAAGTTCAGAATGACAGATAAGTTGATAGAAGGACAGGGCAGTACTTCAGACGGATTGTGAGAGGAAGGGGAAGGACTGGATATTTGAAGAAAGGAAAAGAATGAAAGAGCCAGATTAAAGGAGCGAATCAACGATAGATAGAAACAGGATGGCTAAGACAACTAACTGAAATCATCAGCCCACAGTTCAGTCATTATAAAAGAAGAGTTATAGCTTCACCTTTACAGTGTGACAGCTCTGACTTAATCAAAAGCACTTACAATTCACACATGGTTCACTTCACATTCAGTGCCAGTCAAGAATAAACGCCAGCAGACACCCTATGCTCAAATTCACACGCAACATTTATCCACATAGACTGTATCTGAAATATGTCTGTTGCTTATTGATAATCTCGTTAATACTTTAATATTGTTCAATTACACAAATTACTGCAGAATGATGAAATTGCTTTCATTTGCCACACACATTTATCATCGTTTGCACTGCTTATTCACTGACACAACACACATGCATCAGCATCTATACTTGAATATTAATTATAGACAAACACATTTATATAGTATATGTATTTAATTATTTATATGTACATATGTACAAGTTTTTTTTTTATTATTGTGTTTATTTGATCAAAAAACTGGTCTCATGGCATAAACATACCTGCGTGCACTTTTTAGCAAGATGCGAAATACGTACCAATAAGTACATATCACTGCAGTTTCCAAAAGAAAGACACATTTTATTCCTTTTCACACAAATTTACAGAGTTTCGATTAATAAAGTGTAATTTTCGCACAATTACTTGAAGAATATCATGTTATGACTTCAAAACAATATTAACATGCTGGGAAATTTGAAAACTGATGCGTTTGAACGTTAGCATCACGGAGTACGGAGACGTGCTTTGAGAGGTGAGAAGCTCCGGTTTGAATCCCGTGTTACTACGGTTCGACAAAACAGTTCAATATATGGAAGTCCAAATAGCACGGTTGCATCAACAAATGTGTTTTTATATCAGTTTTGCATTTGTCAACACTATCGGGTAGGTTTAGGGTTGGGTTTAGTCTAGGACATATTTCCAACATGTAACGTAATAAAAACACAGCAATACACACCTATATCAACGTAATTCTAACATGCTAATTTGTTGCTCAAAACACATTTCTTTTTATCATAAATGTATGAAATGAATATTTTTTTTTTTTTTTTTTTTGCACGATTGCTTTAAAATTTGAAATTGCTTCCCTTGCTTTGAGGCAATGTACATCTCAACAATAGTTTTTGTCATTATAGCTTAACAAAATGTAACGTAATAAAAACACAGCAATATACACCTATATTAACGTAATTCTAACATGCTAATTTGTTGCTCAAAACACATTTCTTTTTATCATAAATGTATGAAATGAATAGTGTTTTTTTTTTTTTTTTTGCACGATTGCTTTACACATTTGCTGATTTTCATTTCCACCAGCTGATTTTAGCTTTAGAGCACCATGCATCACAATAACATACAACTATTTGCAACATATCTTCCATCTCATTATGCCTAGCAAGTCTGAGTATAGCTGCAGTTTTGTTGTCACCCCCTGTAGGCTTTAGTCTCATTGGGTTGTCATTGCTGTGGGACAAATAACCCACTCCCCCACCCCTTGTCTGCTTCCCTTAACGTGAATCCACAGCAAAAGTGCTGGATCGGTGTGACCTGTCCTGTCAGCATGGTGTTTGCTGTGTTGTCTTGCTTTGCTAATGCGAGGAGGCTGGACACAATTTGGCTCCTTTGTTTTCTAGTGGTTCACCTTCTCTGAATGTTGCCCACTGTCATTTTAGTGTTACATACTGTGTGAGATGCTGATAGAACTCGTGTTGTTTAGCTCATGGGCATGTTTCAGCCTGAGGTGTGCTGGACTTGTTATTGTGTCTTTCCTTATTAGGTGCTAGTAAGTTTTTAATGTCAATAAGCAATGGAGTTTATGTGTACAGGAATGTGCTGCGACCCTGTCCCACACCATTTCACGCTGTAACGGTAAGCTTTGGTTTGTCATTTAGCATTAATCGATAAGTATTACTGTGACAGCTGCTATTCATCTATATAAAAATACAGTGGCATCAGCCAGCTGCAATAATACCTCACTCAGAGGGTGATACCACTGACTAATTCCAAACCATAGAGTCAAAACTAATCAAATGAATAATAACAATATTTATAAATAAATACTGAACTGACAGGGATGTGATTTTTCTGTTTTAAACTGATTTCAGCATTTTCCAGCCTGAGAAATATGTCACTGATAATTGAAAATGCTAAATGGCAACACAACCATGTTCCCAAATTTGTAATAAGAATGGTTTATATAGCTGTTGTCAACAAAAGAGAAGCTTTAAGGTCTCCTCTGGTTTTCCTCCAAAATAAATGTTCTGGGCAAAGAAATTCAAACAGCCATACATATTTGTAGTGTAATTGTACTGCTGTTCTGTAAATTATTTTTGTATTAGTAATATACTCATTTTATATTGCTTAGAACAATTATGAATATATTCCTTTATTGATCTGTTAAATTTTTTATAATTTAAATAGTTTTTGTTATTTATTAACAGGTTTTCCTTTCTTTTTGTCCTTTGCTGATCACAAAAAAGCTTTTATTTTGGTTGCTACAAGCAAGAGAGTATGCAGCCAGATGCATGTAAATGAACAGAATACAAAACAAAAAGGCTTTTCAATTCTGTTTGCAATCTATGCTACTGCTTTAAATACATGTCATTACATTCCATTTCGTGGCCTAAAAAGTACTTTCTCAAACCAGGATACTCACTGTCAGTGTCACCGATGGTGTTGATGGTGGAATATTTCCCAAGTACCCATTAACTTCCATTACCTTAACCATTACCTACACTGAAAAAAAATATATATACTACATTTTTTTAAAGTAAGTGGTTGCAATCAATGTATTTTTAGCTACATTTAAATAAACCTTTTTTTTTTTTTTTTGAAAGTTAGTCAACTAAATTTGATTATTTAAATGTAGCTAAAATAAATTGATTGCAACCATTTACCTTAAAAAAAAATTTGTAAATTCAATGAATCATTTTGGTTACACTTTATTTTAAAGTGTCCATAATAGAGAGTAATTACCTAGTTAAGTACTCAGTACACAAAGATACTGCTATTTGGGTGAAATTGCTTCCCTTGCTTTGAGGCAATGTACATCTCAACAATAGTTTTTGTCATTATAGCTTAACAAAATTAAAATTCTAGCAAACGCAAACAAGAAACCTGCTAGTAACCACTATGCTTGAGGTCAGCATAGCTGTCAATTGTATCAGTCATGTTGAGAACAGTCACAATGGTCTTTCTCAGCCATATTCATAAGAACGTCTCAGGTTACGTATGTAACCATGGTTCCCTGAGTAGGGAACGAGACACTGCGTCCTCTAGGGGTCGCTATGGGGAATGCCATTAGCGTGACTCGTGTCTGAAGCATACATACAAAAACACCACCTGTTGGCCGGCGACAGCCTATGACGTCACTACCGGTGCGACCACATTATAAAGGGGCACCGGGAAGATACGTCATTCACTGCTTCGTCTGAACCATGGTTACATACGTAACCTGAGATGTTCCCTTTCAAGGTAACTTTGAACTGCGCTCTCTAGGGGTCGCTATGGGAAACGGAGTACCCACACCACCATGCTGAGGGGAATGCAAGCTGAGGCTGCTGAATGACAGGGCTCTGGGGAGCGGAGAACTCAACTCTCAGAATGAGAGGGAACTCAGATGCTCTGGCGCCTGGCGAAGGTAATGCTCAAGCCATCCCAAAGGGTGAGGAGGGTACTGCCAGGCTCAGCCCACTCAGATGACACATCAGAGAGACAGCAAGCAGACGGCTGTCTAATGATGCTGTCATGGAACTCAAACAGTAAAGAGAATGGTATTGGCCCAGGGGCAGGTTCCTTCTGCTTACATCCTCTATCAGCAGGTGATAGCACACTAGCTAGCCTGAAAAACCCCGGTAAGCCCTCCAAAGAGAATGCCACAAGGGTGGGCTATACTTACACCCTAGCAGGGGGGAAGCACACTTTAGGCAAGGGCTCAGGGAGATCGCTACTTAAAAACCCCAGGAAGGGGAGCAGTCCCTGAGCTAGCACTTAGATATCCTCAGATAGCCATGCACCTTTCCTAACACCAGTGGCAGGCGTCCCCTGCCAAGAAACGGATAGTAAAAAGACCCGCAGGTCCTAGAATTGCAGTGCTGGAGACCTGATGACCAAGGAGGCTCCCACAGAAACCTACGACTGGGCCACACGATCCAGGGGTATGAGGCCGGGAACAGGGCTCTCATCCTAGCCTGGCTCTAGTATCGATGAGTGAGGTCATCACTGCACTGAGTCGAAGGCAAGAGGTGAAAACACAAAAAGACAGGTCCCAGAATACTGCAAAGAATGGCTACACAATACCAGTGAACCGTATAACTGGATCGTACTCACCCATCCATGGTTCCTGCACATGAGATCAGTCTCCGAGGGAAGGGAGTAGATGTTCAAGTCTTACTCTTGTCCGGACGAGAGCGTTGAGAATGCCTCGTCTGGATCACCTCCCTCAGGTCTTTTCTACCTCTCTTTGACCGGCGCCTCCCTCTAGCCCTACCCGCAGGCGGGGGAGGGGCACGAGTCGTGACACTAGCCTTCTGTGCCCATCTCTGATCCCCAGACGGAGATGGGCCAGGACCCCTGTGTTGATCGGGCTAAGACCTGGACCTTCTTGGAATGAAGGTTTTGAAGGCCGCTGAGTGCGCCTTCGCCTCCCTAAACTTCTTGACCACCGTCTCGATGGAGGTACCGAAAAGCTCGGAAGCCGAGACTGGAGCATCGAGAAGAAGGCCCTTCTCTTTCTTCACAATGTCTGCTAGATTCCCCCACAGATGTCTCTCCGTTACCACCATGGCTGCCATAGACCTGCCCATAGCAGTGGCGGCCTCTTTAGTGGCACGGAGAGCTAAATCCGTGGTGCGGCGCAGCTCAGCTACTTCATCAGGTGACAAGCCATGACCCTTATCCAGGTCTTTCAGCAGATCAGCCTGGTATGCCTGAAGCACTGCCATCGTGTGCAACGAAGCGCCAGCCTGACCTGCTACTGCGTATGCCCTGCCATTTAAGCGAGATATTTCCTGAAGGGGCTTAGATGGCAAGGAGGGAACCTTGAGAGAGGATGTCTCGCCCACAGAGAGATAGCTGGCTAGCATCTCTTCCACAGGGGGCATCCCCTCATAGCCGTGTTCACGCATCCCCTCAATGTTAGCATAACTAGTATGCTGGAACCTATGAATGCGAGAGAAAAATGTCTTTTTCCATTCCCTCTCAACCTCCGCATGGAGATCAGGAAGAAATGGGAGGCTCACTCGAGCTGGGGGGTTATGGCCAGAAAGATAACGCTCATCGAGACGACCCCGCGGCGCCACCATCTTGGCCCGCTTCCACGGCAAGTCAAGCCTCGCCGTGGCGCGTTCCATAACTTCCAACAGTTCGTCATACGCAGGGCAGGAGGATTGAGAGGGCCCAGTCTCAACTTCTTTGCCCTCAGACATCTCCTGCATCTTCCTGGGCATAACCCAGCAGTGCACTAGTCGCTGGATCAGATGATGTCAGAGAGATCGCATCATCATCAACCAGCAACTCACTCTCGTTCGCGGCCGACGAGCGCGAGAAGGAAAGCCCCCTCTCTAACTCATCTGGCAGATCCGCCTGCGAGCCCCACGAGCTCATTCTCCTCCGTGCCTCGGCAACAGTGGGTCTTGAATCCTCCTCGAATAGAGAGACAGACGAAAGCGGAGCTTTTTCATAGAAAAAAGCTCACTGTGCACTCAGATTGCCCCTTCGAGGACATCGCGTGCGTGTTCCTCGCCCAAACAAAAAAAGCAAAGATTGTGTGTGTCATCAAGTGTCAAATAACGAGGACATGGATGCACACATCTCTGAAACGCCTTGCTAGTGCTCGCCATGGTAAGAGTAAAAACTCATTCTTACCAGTAGAATGCACGCTTCAAACAAAACAGTCACTGAAGACGAAGAAGAGAATGACGTATTTTCCCGGCGCCCCTTTATACTGTGGTCGCACCGGTTGTGACGTCATAGGCTGTCGCCGGCCAACAGGTGGTGTTTTTGTATGTATGCTTCAGACACGGGTCACGCTGACGGCGTTCCCCATAGCGACCCCTAGAGGACGAGTTCGAAGTTCCCTCGAAAGGGAAACCAGATTATTTTACAATGGCTGTTTCTGCACATAAAGTGAGAAATGTGTTTTCTTCCTACCATAAATTGCATTTATCTAACTGATGAACTTGAAACAGACATGCAGCCTTGCTAAAAGCATTCCAAAATGTCTTCAAGATACAAATTGTAGGGCCTGGTCGAAACCAGAACACACACACACACATAATATCGGACAAAACATTCAAAACAAAATCAAAGCTTCCCTCCTGCTGATCTCCTGTCCTAAATCTTCTGGTCTCAGGAGACCTCTAAAACCCAGAATATATTTGAGAAGAACATCTGGATGTCTTTAAAGAAGAGAACCTTCAGTGCTCGACCGGATTTATCATAAATAAAGTCGAACAGGGCAAAGACCTTGTCATTTGGGAAAACTCTTGAAACAAACTCTCCCTGATTTTTCTTTCCATTAACGCAGTAATTCAGTGATGTTATCTGCAGGTGAAGACGGTTTTACAGCCGATGTCCGAACTAAGACAATTCCCAGATCTCCACGAAAGTGACAATCGTGACCTCGCGTTTCTCTCCAAAAGAGGAATGCGCCTTTTTGCTTTCTGACAGAAAAATAGACGCAATGATTTGCTCAAGTATTTTAAAAGGGACAAATTATACTAGTTTCTGCTATTGAAGCAATATACTCGAAAACAATATATACAATATATTGTAAACATATATTAAGGTTTCATGACGTATAAGCTTGCTGTGCTATTGGAATTCATGGTATTGTTGTAATCTTTGGATGTATAACTTTATCTGATCACTAGTGTTCAGTTCACATGCTCAATGTGATTATTTAGAAGTAAGGATTGTTTCATCTAGGGCTTAACCGCGTAATGGATACAATTGATATATGTACTTTGGTTATGCAAAATTACGTGGCGTTTGATTTCAGATGAAAGCTGATTTCATCAGCAATAATCTAGTATGGATGAAAATGGTCTTTTCCCATCATAATGTACAAATTAGGACACTTATAGGAATCTGCTAGGATATGTGTGTTATTTTATGAAATAAGGCAGCAGATAATGTATGCACGGAAAGAAGCTGTGCACGGCAGGAAGAATCCGATTGCGTCAGTCGCCCGTAGGTGCATCCCAAATCGGCCCGTTAAAAACAGATGCCCAACTGTGTCTCAGAGTTGGTTGTTGAAAAGAAAAGTTTAAGCTCAAGCTTAAGCTCAGCTCGCGCGGCACTCTCAGTCATTTAACATCATGATTGAGCAGTGAACTGAGATCAAGACTCAAACTTCCAAAGAACTTTAACATCTGAAGCCTCAGAAACTGAAACCAACTTCCTGGGAGCGTCATCAAGTCAGAATAAAGCCAACCAACCACTGAAGAGTATTCTCGTGACAACGACCTACCAAGCCACCAATCCGCGCACATTCTTTCCTGGACCGGGAAAGAATTGAACTCAGCTGAAAGCCAGGAAAGTAAGACAATATCTCCTAAATCTGTTGGAACTGGTTGTATTTATCTTTTAAGAGTAAAGACAGAAGAGTTCCATGTGTGTGTGATTTCCCTCAGGTTGAAAACGAGCATTAGAACCTAAAACTCTCTTCAGCTCAAAACAATTCATTGCAACGAATGTGTGTGTGTTGTTATGTCTTCTGTTTGTGTCATTTAGCTTAGTATTGTGTTAGAGTAGTGAAATAAACTTTGATTCTATTAAGAAACCTCTTGTCTGTTGCTATGTGATTTGCAAATCTTAATTTCTTGCCAAAGATCGCATTTACCTACGCTCATGAATTTGATAACTAACTATTTGGTTTGTTTTATCGTTGGCCGCGAATAAGATAAACAAAATTGTTAAGAAATAGCGGGCTGATTTTAATGCTTGCTGGACAAGTCGTTAATAAGGTATCGTTAACAAGGTATAAGTTGGACATTCTGATTAATCTCAATTAATCATATAAATATCGAATCTTAAGAGTGATTCCCTAAAAGCTAAAATTAGAACAATGGTTCTAAAGTTTACTACAAAATAAACAGAATAAATTCATGGGTAAATAAAAATGAAGCAGAAATTCAGAGCACATGGATTCAGACAATGATCTAAAGACATGATTGCCTGAGGGTTTCCAACAGTAACTGGAGCAGATGGAAGTTCAAATGAATCCAAAGCCTCTATTTCTAAATTTTAAAACACTTCTGGTTCGTTCAGCTAACATTGTTCTAATTTCTGTACTCAATTCAGACCCAAGTCTATTTCTGTTGCCTTGCGTTATACACTACTGTTTAAAAGCTTGGGGTTGGCAAGATTTTTGAATGGCTTTGAAAGAAGTCTCCTATGCTCACCAGGAATATTTATTTGATCAAAAATACAGTAATATTATGAAATAGTACTTCAATTTAATTATTTTCTCTATTTTAATTTATTTTAATATGTAATTTATTCCTGTCAGTGCTGTAAACAGTTGTGCTGCTTGATATTTCTGATTTTCTTTTTAGTTTTCTTTTTGTTCTGTTATTTATATATATATATATATATATATATATATATATATATATATATATATATATATATATATATATATATATATATTTATTTATACATATATATATATATATATACAGGTCCTTCTCAAAAAAATTGCGTATTGTGATAAAGTTCATTATTTTCTGTAATGTACTGATAAACATTAGACTTTCATATATTTTAGATTCATTACACACAACTGAAGTAGTTCAAGCCTTTTATTGTTTTAATATTGATGATTTTGGCATACAGCTCATGAAAACCCAAAATTCCTATCTCAAAAAATTAGCATATCATGAAAAGGTTCTCTAAACGAGCTATTAACCTAATCATCTGAATCAACTAATTAACTCTAAACACCTGCAAAAGATTCCTGAGGCTTTTAAAAACTCCCAGCCTGGTTCATTACTCAAAACCGCAATCATGGGTAAGACTGCCGACCTGACTGCTGTCCAGAAGGCCATCATTGACACCCTCAAGCAAGAGGGTAAGACACAGAAAGAAATTTCTGAACGAATAGGCTGTTCCCAGAGTGCTGTATCAAGGCACCTCAGTGGGAAGTCTGTGGGAAGGAAAAAGTGTGGCAGAAAATGCAGCACAACGAGAAGAGGTGACCGGACCCTGAGGAAGATTGTGGAGAAGAACCGATTCCAGACCTTGGGGGACCTGCGGAAGCAGTGGACTGAGTCTGGAGTAGAAACATCCAGAGCCACCGTGTACAGGCGTGTGCAGGAAATGGGCTACAGGTGCCGCATTCCCCAGGTCAAGCCACTTTTGAACCAGAAACAGCGGCAGAAGCGCCTGACCTGGGCTACAGAGAAGCAGCACTGGACTGTTGCTCAGTGGTCCAAAGTACTTTTTTCGGATGAAAGCAAATTTTGCATGTCATTCGGAAATCAAGGTGCCAGAGTCTGGAGGAAGACTGGGGAGAGGGAAATGCCAAAATGCCTGAAGTCCAGTGTCAAGTACCCACAGTCAGTGATGGTCTGGGGTGCCATGTCAGCTGCTGGTGTTGGTCCACTGTGTTTTATCAAGGGCAGGGTCAATGCAGCTAGCTATCAGGAGATTTTGGAGCACTTCATGCTTCCATCTGCTGAAAAGCTTTATGGAGATGAAGATTTCATTTTTCAGCACGACCTGGCACCTGCTCACAGTGCCAAAACCACTGGTAAATGGTTTACTGACCATGGTATTACTGTGCTCAATTGGCCTGCCAACTCTCCTGACCTGAACCCCATAGTGAATCTGTGGGATATTGTGAAGAGAAAGTTGAGAGATGCAAGACCCAACACTCTGGATGAGCTTAAGGCCGCTATCGAAGCATCCTGGGCCTCCATAACACCTCAGCAGTGCCACAGGCTGATTGCCTCCATGCCACGCCGCATTGAAGCAGTCATTTCTGCAAAAGGATTCCCGACCAAGTATTGAGTGCATAACTGAACATAATTATTTGAAGGTGGACTTTTTTTTGTATTAAAAACACTTTTTTTATTGGTCGGATGAAATATGCTAATTTTTTGAGATAGGAATTTTGGGTTTTCATGAGCTGTATGCCAAAATCATCAATATTAAAACAATAAAAGGCTTGAACTACTTCAGTTGTGTTGTAATGAATCTAAAATATATGAAAGTCTAATGTTTATCAGTACATTACAGAAAATAATGAACTTTATCACAATATGCTAATTTTTTGATAAGGACCTATATATCAAGTCAAGTCAAGTCAGCTTTATTGTCAATTCTTCCACATGTACAGCACATACATACAGAGAATTGAAATTGCATTACTCTCAGACCCTTGGTGCATACAGTTAACATTAAACACGTTCAGATACAGATAAATACAGTTTAAACATATGTACATACAACTATACAAATATACAAATGAGGATATTGTAGAAAAAAATAAGAATTAGATCGATAAAGTAGCATAAGGCGCCTGGCAGATAGAGTGCAAAACCAGTTAAATAAAAACAACACTGTGTAGATATATTTGTAGTGCAAAAGAGCTTATCAGTCTGAGGAGGACATTGTAGAAAATAAAAAACAAGAGATAGATAAAGTGCATAAGGCACATGGCAGAATAGATGGAGTGCAAACCAGTTGACTGTACATAAACAAAACTGTGCAGATTTGTTTTGTTTTGTTTTGTTTTGTTATGAGTGTAGTGCAAGAAGAGCTTATCAGTCTGTTAAAGTGACAAGTCGAAGTGACTGTTCAGATAGATTTTTGTCAGACTATCCGAAGAGGTAATTTGCAGTCAATGTTGGATGGGTAGTGATCAGCCAATGCTGCACAAGTGACAGGTGCCGGTCACAGTTTGTTGGTCGGTGGGGGGGGGGGGGTGTCACAGAGTCAGAGTTCCTAGTGTGTTGCTGTGTTAAATGGGGGTGAAAGAGGGGAGGGGGGGCAAGGACGGGAGGGAGTTCAGCTTCCTGACAGCCTGATGTATGAAGCTGTCCTTAAGTCTGCTGGTCCTCGCCTGGAGACTCCGCAGTCTCCTCCCTGATGGCAGCAGACTGAAGAAGCTGTGTGTCGGGTGGGTGGGATCACCTGCAATGCGGAGGGCTCTGCGGGTGAGACGGGTGTTGTAAATGTCCTGGAGGGAGGGGAGAGAGACACCAACAATCTTCTCAGCTGCTCTCACTATGCGTTGAAGTGACTTGCGGCAGGATGCGTTGCAAGCGCCATACCACACAGTGATGCAGCTAGTTAGGATGCTCTCGATGGTGCCTCTGTAGAAGGTGCACATGATGGGGGCCGGGGCTCTGGCTCTTCTGAGTTTGCGGAGGAAGTAGAGACGCTGCTGTGCTTTCTTGGCCAGTGCTACAGTGTTGTTAGTCCAGGAGAGGTCCTCAGTGATGTGCACACCCAGGAACTTGGTGCTGCTCACTCTCTCCACAGTCGCACCGTTGATGGTCAGAGGGGCATGCTGAGTGTGTACTTTCCTGAAGTCAACAACAATCTCCTTCGTCTTCTTCACATTCAGAGAGAGATTGTTGTCACTGCACCACCCGGCCAGGCGGCTCACCTCGCTCCTGTAGTTTGTCTCATCTCTGTTGCTGATGAGACCCACCACAGTCGTGTCATCCGCAAACTTAATGAAAATGTTGGAGTTGTGTGACGGTGTGCAGTCGTGGGTCAGCAGAGTGAAGAGGAGGGGGCTCAGCACACATCCTTGGGGGGCCCCAGTGTTCAGTGTGATGGTGCTGGATGTGTTACTGCCGACCCGTACTGCTTGAGGTCTCCCGGTCAGGAAGTCCAACAGCCAGTTGCACAGAGAGGTATTGAGCCCCAGCTGGGCCAGTTTGTGAGTGAGCTGTTGAGGGATGATTGTGTTGAATGCTGAACTGAAGTCTATGAACAGCATCCTGACATATGAGTCTTTTTTCTCCAGATGTGTGAGGGCTGGGTGGAGGGCAGTGGTGATGGCATCATCGGTCGAGCGGTTGGACCTATATGCAAACTGGAAGGGGTCCAGGGGGGGGGGAGGACAGACTTGATGTGGTGCAAGACTAGCCGTTCAAAGCACTTCATGAGGATGGGAGTGTATATATATATATACACACACACATACATTTGAAACATTATACATTTGATCAATTTAATGTGTCCTTGTCGCTAAAGTATTAATTGCTTTTAAACAAATAAATAAACAAATAAATCTTACTGACTCCGAACATTTGAATGGTAGTCCATATCTGTCTATGTATATGAACATAGACTCTTGGAAACTGCAACAAATTCATTGTGTGTTGTGCAAAGCTCATTCTGATACTGCATTCCTTTTATTCACAGTCTTTATAGGTATCTGTCAAAATTGGGCCTTTCTTCTAGTAACACACACAAAGTATTATTTCACCCGCCCCCACTTTTGCTCGCTAACTATAATGAATGTAACATGAAGGTGCTTCTAAGACACTCCCCTGGAGCCAGCGCAGAGAGGCATGCGAGGGCAGAGAAGAGATTATCAATTTAATAAAATTCCAGTCAGGCAGAACATGGTATCTAGACCTAGCAATTGGGCGAGTGGACAGTTAGCTAGTGACTATCAGTGTTTGTCTGTCTGTCTGTCAGTGTGTCTGTCTACCTAATCTGTCTGTTAACCTCATTACTATTGTTTGCTCATTCAAAAAACATCATTTTGTCAAAAATGAGTCTGTAATTAAATTTTAAATTAGTTGCATATGGTTATACACATTAAAGAAAACTGTCTCTTTAAATAACTTGAATTTAGCTAGCTGCTTTAAATTGTGATGAGAAGCTTGTAGCTTGGCACGCTACAGTTTCAAAGCAGCTGCCAAATTTAGAAGACTGTCCTATTTTTCCCAGAGCCACCCTGTGGAGTCTGGGTTTATTGAAATACGAAAAATCCTGCTTTTAGTGCTAAACAGGTGTGAAAGCTCCCTTCTGCATTTGTCCTGTGGGAGCTCCTCAGCAGGAGAGATCTACTGGATGCTAGTCAGAATCCAAATGTTACATATCTGATTACGTGACAGAAATGCTCTTTCTCCTTTTTACCTAGCACAGACATGGCAATTGTAAGATGCAACACTTAAGCTGTGCCAATGAGAAGAGTTTAAGTTGACAGCGAAGGTTTTCTGTGCTTCTGTGTGCATCTGTGTTTTTCTTCCAGATGACTTTCTCGGTCCAAACCAGTTGTCTAGCTTATCATTATGGGACACGTACTAATACATAAGGTGATTCTCGACATGCTTTCAATCTTGAGCCCTTATGTCTTTTTTTAATGTTGATAGAACTTTGATTTTGTTGTTTAGTAAAGATAAGTTCATACACAGCTGTTCTTAAAATTTAAACACTCTTTCTGGATAATTGCATACACTCTTCACGATGTACTTTATTTTTACACCATTAACTGAAATGACCAGAGTCTCCTGGTATCATCTATCTCATTCTCCATATTTCATGTAGCTAGGTCATTTTTCCTTTTCAGTCAGATACCTAATAAACTGACTGCATAAATCACGTGCTTTCCAGAACACTAAATTTTCCTTTCCCAGATGTTTGAGGTATGGCTGATAAATATTGTCTCCAACAGTCACTATATTGACAAGGTCTATGTGATTTCTGTTTCTCTGTGACCCAACCTCCAGATCTTTGCCCTTAGCTGCACTTCCAAAAGCGTTCCACTAGTATCACAGAATGCTGGCCACGGATTGGAGATCTGAAAAGACTGCTGATGAGATTTATGAGATACATTGAGAACAAAGAGAAAGATGAGTTCAGGTATACCTACTGAATAAATATAGAGCTCTTCTATCAAAATCTTGAGAGCATGCTCCTGACATGAAGGCATCTATGAAAAATTTACAAAAGATAGGCAAGTATTCGAATGCTGCCTCCTAAGATACCTTTTTTGGTCAAATTCAGACAGTATTGCATGTGTTATTTACTGAGAATTTGAATTTTAAATATAACTAGATCAATACTAAAAATAATGGTAACACTTTAGAATAGAGAACACTTATTAACTATTAACTACGACTTTTCTCTCAATAAACTCCTAATTTGCTGCTTATTAATCAACCTAGTCTCATGGCATTTACGTACCTGGGTGCACTTTTTAGCGAGACACGAAATACGTACCAATAAAAATTACTGCAGTTTCAGTTTCCTAAAGAAACAAGCACTAGAGGCAGTAAAATGCAGACACCTTTTACTCCTTTTCACACAAATTTACAGAGTTTTGATTAATAAAGCTAATTTTTCGCACAATTACTTGAAGAATATCATGTTACGACTTCAAAACAATATTAATATGCTGGGAGATTTGAAAACTGATGCTTGTGAATGTTAGCGTCGCACATATCCAGCCTCGTATCTATGGGTTTTCATAGACAGTAAGTTTGTTCGGTAGCTCACGGAGTACGGAACCGTACTTAGAAGGTGAGGAGCTCTGGTTCGAATCCTGTGTAACTACACTTCGACAAAACAGCTCAAATCTGCATAAAAGGAAGTTGAAGTGGCACGGTTGCATTGACAAATACGTTTTCATACCAGTTTTGCATTTGTTAATACTATCGGGTAGGTTTAGGGTTGGGTTTGGTGTAGGGCATATTTCCAATTAATTTTTAGGGACAGACCCCGGATATTTGAATTCTGAGCCGCCGCAGTACCTACCTGTAGCAACATAATAAAAAACACAGCAATACGTACCTATATCAACATAATAAAAACATGCCAGGGTTCACGTATTTAACCTGTGTTTTAGCGCCACTCAGTGGACATTTCTCTTTGAAACTGCGGCGAAACGTGCAGTAAGGTACGTAAAACGGTGTCGCACAGAGGTACGCGTTTTTATGAGACCAGGTTGTTTTTAATAGCTAGTTGTTAAGTTTAGGTATTGGTAGGATTAGGGATGTAGAATAAGGTCATGTAGAATAAGGCATTAATATGTGCTTAATTAGTACTAATAAATGGCTAATATTCTATTAATATGCATGCTAATTAGCAACTAGTTAAGAGATCCTAAAATAAAGTGTTACCAAAATAATGATTGAAAACTATTTTACTGAACTTTACCATATATTGTGCTCATTTGTGCTTTGCAGCACAGTTCCCCTCCAGTGAAGGAGGAATCTTACTCAGTTCTGGAACCATGGTCTCCATGGTCTCATAGCCAACACAAATTTACATTATATTGAACACACACATTCTTAATATTCTGTTGCCACTAACAGTGGACTGATTATCTGTTGCACAAAAGATGGACAGAGGATACATTGCATCAATACTCGGATCAATGCAACCAAAGACGTAGGGCTCTGCTAAGATCTGCTCCTTTCATCTCCTCTTCATATGTGTGGTAATGTAATATCCTTATGTGTGTGCACACACGCACACACATAATGGACAGATATAATTTCAGCAAAACATATCCCCCTAAGTTTCAGGCTGCTAAATCCAGTCTATATTTACTAGGGGAAAAAGAAGTGCACTTGGACAAAATGCATTTAATTTAATTTAATAAAAAAAAATGCATCTAATGTGTAATGGTAGAATGATTATTGGGATTTTTATATTTTAATTTACAAAACCTGAAGAAAATCGTAGTTAAAGGAATAGTTTTATTATCAGATTTACTCATCCTCAGGTCATCCATGGGAGCTGTCAAAATGAGAGTCCAAACAGCTGATAAAAACATCACAATAAAAACCCATTCACTGCAGAGGATCCATTGGTGAGCATATAATGCTAAATTTCTCCAAATCTGTTGCCAAAAAGAAACTAATTCATCTACATTTTGAGCAAATTTTCATTTTTGGGTGAACTATTCCTTTAAGAAGAATTCATTGTTAAGAATGGTTTGCAAAATCCATCCCCTTTAGCTACTTGATAATAATATAATAAAAAATTGGATCAGGGACCAATGTATAAATCGAGCGTAGCATTAGTTCGCATTGCTCAATAGCAAATTACCCTCCTCTATCCCCAACCCCTCTTCTGTCAGTCAGGATCCAGCATTCGGATTCTATTTTGAATCAGACAAATTCTAAAAATGTGTACATAAAATTACTGAACTTTAACAAATCGGCAATACGTTTGTTGGTTCTGTTCTATTTACCCTGGGGGGGGTTATCTCTGCTCTCCCTGCTCTCATCCATGCTAGGCTGCATGGATGCACAGAGAGTTCTTGCCCAGAACAGAACCATACCACCAATCCAAACTACATGCTAATTGTCAATCATCTTTGACGATAGTGGTCCTGACAGAACTATATCTAATATACTGAAATGTGGTTCTAGTTACCTGCTGTTTGTTTATAAAAGTTGATTTGTTCCTCTTACCAGCTGAAACAACTTGAAATGACATAGTTATAATGATTTGTGTTGGTCGGGTCTTTCTAATAAAGGGCCTCATGGGCCTGTATTAACAAATTGTAATAAAAATGAGCTCTGATGTCAAATTGCTATTTAAACATAACCATAGCAGCAAACAAATATGTTGGGTTTGACTGTATATCAGGACAGCCACAGTGGCTCAAGCTCTAATCTGCTCCGGCTGGTGTAGATACATGCACAATTCACCATTCACTGTATGTGGATTTGGCTTCAGCTGCTCATAGCATTGCATCACTGCAGCGCAAGATTTCAAAATTTGTCCCTGAAATTTCAAAGTGGTCTTCAAACCTACAGCTTATTCCCAAACCAAGAATAGATTTTATAAAATTAACACACTCTGTACTTTTAGTTTTTCAAACGTTCTTACAAGATACACTTCACCCAGGTTAGTCTGTGTACTGTCAAGCCAAGTGGAAACAGGAAACAAGTTAAGTGGACAGGAAAGAGCTCTCCTGCAAGCCCAGAGGTATTTTTATTGTTGGAGTAGATGCAGCTTTACTAAGCATGAGCTGAGAAAAACAGGAAGGAACTCACACTCCACAGTATGTGACAGCAATGACACTGATGTCTGACAGAGGTTTGTGCTTCATGCATCAACTGTCACACAGGCAGCTTAAATGTCACAGTTATAGCTTATTTCCGACACTATATGCAAACCGTGACCAGAACACGTAACTCAGGTAATATATCCCATCCTGGAAGCTGTTTTTACTGTATTTCACCACAGGCACGTGCCCAGGGGGGTGCGGTGGGTGCTTGAGCACCTGCCCCTTTTCCCCTTGATGCCCAAAGTGCCCTTTTGTCAAGGCAATTTTATTTGTATTTTTTTGGAATTAAACGCCCTTTTGTGAAGGCATGCACAATCTAACTATTAGTAAAATTAATTAATAATAGTTTAGCCGTAAATTCAATTATCCACATGATGACCTTTCACCTGACGATCTAATCCAGGACGATCCCAGATACCTTTAGGATGCCTTCAATAACGTCCGCGGCTGCCAGTAAGTGGTTCGCAGCGGAGTGGTGTGCTTTTAAACTTATATTACTAAATTATTACCGTATAATTTCACGAGAACGGCGTGAAGAGATCATGCACAGCTGTTGTTTATATTGCTGTGTGTAGCATGTGGAAGCACTGTTAGCTGCAGCAAGGGGCTACAATATTTTTGTTCAATGTTTTCCTAATGACAATTTTATGGTTGGTTTATAAAGGCTACTATGAACACCCTTTTCCCATTTTTATTACGCACAGAATAATTCAGGAAATATATTTTATAGTTTCTGTATTAAATGATATGTGAATCAGTACTGCATTTTTCATATAGTTTATTTATTTATTACCTGAAGATAACTTGAAAAACACACATAAAGCATATATTTTCGCAATCGTGTTTATTTTCTTCACGTCTCATCAGTAAAAACACTTCTGCTTTTTATTCAGCTCAGCTACAGGATAGCCGTGTGAGTTTGTCCATATTAGGGATTTTCTGCACGTCAAAAGTTTCTGGCGAGAGCGCCCTCTGACTTCGAGTATGAATGAAACATGCACTACACGAGAGTGTTCAGCTCTCCTGATATTCATATCTCCTCATTTTGGATACGAATAAAACGTCAGGTCATGTCCCTTTTAATTTAAATCTAGATTTAAATCTAGAAACCTCTATGTGAAAACACCTGCTTGAGCTTGAATAAAGCGTGAGGGACAAATTTTTTATTTTTTTTAAATGAATATTAAATATTAAAAATGCAGCTAACATAGTTCTACACACAGCAATAAAAACAAATGTGCTTGTTCTCTTTCGTTCTTGCTGTTTAATTTGGAAAAGTTTAAAGCGCGTTGAGGTGTCTTGTCTTTTTTTATGTTATCTGACTAAAAACTATTCATACTTTGAACTATTATTATTACAGTATTTATTTAAAAAACGTAGAGTGCCTTAAAAAGAATTATCACAACATTGGTAAAACAGGCTTATACTGATTTTCTCATCCTCCGAATTATACTTATCAATCCTGTTTTTATAATCATTATCATTCAAAAAATGAATAAATTCAGAACAGGATTAGAATAGAATTCTATTTTAAATAAGACATGACTTTTTTTCTACAGCAACAACAGTAGTGTTTACAACAGCAAAACCATGTGAACTCAATAACAACAACAAGAATAATAATATCATTCCAGAGTAATTAAGAGGTGCAAAAAAATGTCTTTAACATTTAAACTTAAAATGGTCTTTTCTGTTCTGTTTCTTTTTCAAACCTGCGTCATGGCATTTGCTGCTGTATCAATACAGAAGCATCCATTTCGATACACATATCAGCAAGGAGCACAGCCCTATTAAAAGCCGTGTTCCATGTGCCCCTTTTATACTTTGAGCACCTGCCCCTCCAAAGGTCTCTGCACGGCCCTGCTACCTGCACGGCCCTCACTACCACACCGCTGCTTCATTACTGACATAACTGCTGATAATATTAATGGTATTTCATGTGGCTTTATAAGGAATTATATGGAGATTTTAAGAATTTTATATATCTTTTTGTACCAAAGATTTACACTACCACTCAAATGTTTGTAGTAAGTAAGCTCTTTTGGCAACACTTTAGAATAAGGTTCAATTTATTAACATTAGTTAATGTATTAACTAACATGAACAAACAAGGAACAATGCATTTATTACACTATGTATTAAACTTTATTAATGTTAGTTAATGAAAATACAGTTGTCCATTGTTTACTCATGTTAGTTCACACTACATTAACAAATGTTAACAAACACAACTTGTGAATTTAATAATGCATCAGTAAATGCTGAAATGAACATTAACTAAGATTAATAAATGCTGTAGAAGTGTTGTTCATTCTTAGTTCATGTTTACTAATGTTGTTAACTAATGTTAATAAATGGAACCTTATTCTAAAGTGTTACCGATCTTTTTATAGAAATTAATACATTTATACAGCAATGATGCATTAAATGAATCAAAAGTTCAAATAAATGTTGTTCTCTTTAACTTTCTATACATCAAATAATTCAAAAAAAAAAAAAAAAAACATTGATAAAAGAAATTAGCATGTTAGGGTGATTTCAGCTGTGCATCACAAGAATAAATTATATTTTTAAGTATGTTAAAATAGATAACAGTTATGTTCCAATAATATTTCACAATCTCACTTTTTTGTTTATTTTTTTGATCAAATAAAGACAGCCTTGGTGAGATAGTAAGACACTTTTCAAAACATTAAAACTTTTGAACAATAGTTCACTTTAATAGGCTATAAAAATTATACTATAAAAAACAAATTCTCAGAGCATCAGACTATGATGAAATATAATGCAAATTTAAATTTCTTATATAATGAAAGCATTGCTGATACCTTAACTATTTGTTGAATACTCTGTCTTAATATTGTTTCCTTTTATCTTTCAGAGATGTTTTATGTTTTATTTAAGCATTCAATATAAGTTTTTAATTATTTTATGGACATTTGCTCTTTTTGTTTCAACCTAGCATTTACTTAGATCTTACTCCGTGACATTTTCCTCATACAGAAAATCTTTATGAAAACTTGAACATTTTTAAGCTGCTTAAAGAGGCCTCCCTCTGTTCTGTGTCTTTCTCTGGACTTCAAAAACTCTGACGAAAGTATTCAAGAGAAACGGGGCAGGCAGAATAACTCAAAGCGCAATCAATGCTTTCTGACAAAATCTTATCAATAATGCAACAGGAGCTACCTAATCTGCCTTTTACAATACGCAAACTGGCACGAGAGGCAGAGGAGTGAAACAGGCTCAAAGAAAAAGACTAAAATACCCCTTGAAGGCAGAGAAAAAGAGAGCATTAGTGCTTTTGGAAGCCAAGTGGTTTGTTAAGGAACGAGAGCCAGAGGGTAAGCCTGGCCAGTTGGTCCTAATGCACACGGTGAAAGGTACATTGGCAGGAAACAGAAATTATGAGGTGCTCTTCCCGCTCGGGGGTGAGCCGCTTTTCATTCCGCTCCAATGCAGATGAAAATGAAAGCGAGAGGAGCGCAAATGTGAACAAACATCTGGCTTTACATTATGTATGTGTGTGTGCATTTTGTATTATCTTCAATTATCAAGAGATGCTCCTGTTAACATGTCTTATATCAGAAATCTTTATTGTGTGTGTGTGTGTGTGTGTGTATTTATATATGCACACACAATAACAATTTCTGATATTGGTTGTTTTATTTATTTATATATATAAAAGTTCAGATGCAAAAACCTCTAAGTGCATCTGAAATTTTCTTGCGAAATTAGCATTTTCTCAGGCTCCCATGTTTATGTTCAGTTGTTTCACTTTAATGGCAATGAAAATAACCTATTCATTGTCATTAGAGCCAATAAAGCAATTCAGGCTCATTGTAAAATCATGCCTTGATCAATATTTTTCCAAAGAAAAAAGCTTTTCAGTGCCACTCACTGGACATTTCATTTTGAAACATGCAACATGCAATTTTTGCAAAAACGTCGCCACATCCATGTACTTTTCCTCAACCTGGGTTGCAACAAAACGTACTGATTTCCATTCATTTTTAGTAACAGAACATTATAGGTATTTCAAATACGTATTTAGATTTGTCACGCTTTAAAATTATGATATACATCTGGATATTTTTAGTGGGTGAAGTGTGAGACTAAGCAACAGCATGTCTTTCTCTTGGAGCAGATGACAGAGTGATGCACAGTGACCTACACTGTCTTTGTTCCAGTGCTGATATTAGTCTGTCCTTGTCTAGTCAAATTATTTGAGTTGGCAGAACTGCTGCCACAAAATGTGCCTAATAAAAACAGTTGACAAAGAGGATCTCTGTCTTTCAAAATGTATTACGTATGCAGTATTTCCCCATTCTGAATAGTAATTATGAATATTGATCATAAAAGCAAAGACATACCACAGCAGTATTTTTTTTTCTTATTCATAGCTGTACATAATTGAATCCACTGTCGTCAAACCATGAACCTGTAATGGAAATGTCAGTTTTAATAATAATATACTTCAATCCTACCAGCAGTCAGTCTTTGTGAACTGTCAGTGCACATTACTGCAAAATCCCAGTCCAGATGCTAATTACTTCTGCCCTGAGTCTCTATATCAAGTTATGATTGATTAGGTGTTTATGATTGATTAGGTGCTCTTTACTAATCCAAATGCAAAGTTAATATTTGCAATCAAATGCGGGAGATTGGGGCTAGTTGTCACATTTTTCATTCTAGTGAATATTGACTTTCTCTATGTTTGAAAGTCAGTTACTGTTAAAATTCATACCTGTCTGCGCAAAAAAAAAAAAAAAAAAGGAATTGAACATTTTCACCAATGTTACTCAACAATGTTACGTTTTGTGACCCCATGGCAGTTGTCACACTATATGGGGTAAGATCTCACAATGAAAACGCATGCGCTGATTTGTGACTGCGTGTTTTGAGTTGAGCTCCATCAAGTTGATTCTTTATCGTCTATTTTCTATCTTAAAAACAATTTTATACACTATCATTTTCGTTTCTATAACGTGTGAATATATCCCCTATAGCATTCTAAAACAAAACCAATCAAAGCGCCTTGTTATCACTAGTTTTATTTTGATTTCTCGAGTCTGCTATTAGCTTATAGTCCGTTAGCATCGGCAGCGTGGCTGCCGCTAATCTCGCTTAGATTGCTAATACTCTATTCACACACATTACCATTGTTTCACTGTTACTTGCTTAAATGGCGGATTTGTGTCTACCTTTGAGTGCAGGTGATGACACATTCGAGCTGCATTCGGTGCAGCTGGAGCTGGAGGCAGTGGAGAAGCAAATCCGTGACCTGGTGGAGAAGGAGGCCCAGCTGAGAGAGCGGAGAGCCACGCTGGAAACATCCCAGGCTGATGCTCACAAGTCCAGGGTAAGTATACAGCACGCTGCTAACACTCCCACCACCTCTACTCCGTGTGTTTCTCTGCACAGACCCTGTGCACCCAGGACCCAATCTTTCCATTTGTCCTTCACTCCGGCGCCAGGACGCCACGGACCCTGGGTGCACCAGCAGCGGAAGACGCGAGCCAGGCCCCGGGCGACGACCTCTCCCCCTCCGCTGCCTCCGGTCTTCAAGATCTCCACCCGGAACCGCTTCGCTCCCCTCCGCAAGACAGAACGCAACGTTGTGATCGTCGGAGACTCCATCATCCAGCACGTCCGTGCTACGTTAGCTGAAGGTAAAGTGCACACTCACTGTTTCCCCGGTGCTCGTGTTCTCGATGTTTCTGCGCAGATACCCGCGATTTTGGTTTTCGCGATCCTGAAGGGCGATGAGAGCATTGGTGCTGTCGTGCTGCACGCAGGGATTAACGACACCAAGATGGAGACACTGAAGAGGGACTTTTCAGGAGCCTGATCGAGACGGTACGCAGCACATCGCCCGCGACGACGATCATAGTGTCAGGACCACTTCCCACGTATTGACAAGGAAACGAAAGGTTCAGTAGACTGTTTGCTTTAAACGAATGGTTATTGTCATGGTGTAAAGAACAGAAACTGCTCATCATTTTTTGTATCACATTTTTGGTAAAATCATATTTCCCATGTTACAAAAACAGCATTCTTCCATCTTAGAAACATTGCCAAGCTTCGAAACATGCTACCTGTTTCTGATGCAGAAAAGCTAGTTCATGCATTCATGACCTCTAGACTGGACTATTGTAATGCACTGCTAGCTGGTTGTCCTGCTACAGATAGTCCAAAATGCAGCGGCTAGAGTTCTTACCAGGTCAAGAAAATATGATCATATTACTCCAATTTTACAGTCTCTGCACTGGCTACCTATTAAGTTCTGTATCATTTACAAAATATTATTACTTGCCTTTAAGGCCCTAAATGGTTTAACTCCTGCATACCCAACTCGTCTTCTACCACGCTACAATCCAACCCGCTCCCTAAGGTCGCAAAACTCTGGACTTTTGGTAGTAGCTAGGATAGCAAAGTCCACTAAAGGAGGTAGAGCTTTTTCACATTTGGCTCCCAAACTCTGCAATAGCCTTCCTGATAACGTTCAGGGTTCAGACACACTCTATCTGTTTAAATCTAGATTAAAGACACATCTCTTTAGCCAAGCATTCACATAATGCATCTTATAATCTTGTACTGCAGTTATATCTGATCAAATGTACATTTAGTATTATTCTTTAGCTTGGGTTGAACAAATCATTTATGCTTAGATGGAACAGCAGCTACGCTAATTATGTCTCTATTTGTTTTCTGTTTCTGATTAACATCCCGTGGTAACTAGGAATTACAGAAGCTTCAGTCTGGATCCAACCCTTAAATGATCTGAGATGACCGAACACCTGAGAAAAGATAATGCCAACCCCTCAGAGGATGCCAACACTCATACAGAACTACCTAATTTTGCCATAAGTTAAATATATTAAGGTTCTGCAATATATAAATATATTGTGGAAACTTAATTTCCTGTAGAGCTGCTTTGCAACGATTTGTATCATAAAAAAACGCTATACAAATAAACTTGAATTTGAACTTGAACTTGAATTTATTTAAATTAACATGTGACAACATGCCCCAATTAAAATTCTGTTTTTAGCCCAATCTGACATTATATACAGTAAATAACTTAATGTAATGTACTTTCATTATACAGTTGACCCTTGCCTAAATGTATTCCAGTGTGGTTTTATTGTGTTCACTTGTTTACCCAACAACCATAGCAATGATATTTTTTAGATTATTATTTGAAAATAAATAGACATGTTTGAAACCAACATTTCCATAAAAAGCATTTGAATAATTGGACTTTTACTCATAACCTTATAGTTACTGAAATATAATAATAATAATCTTGTGACAACTTCCCCACATGACAGCTAACCCCCCATTGCCCTTATTTGGGTTCCTAAAGCTATTGAGGAATCAGATTAGCCATCCGTGAAGCCACCAACAAGTTAGAAACTGTGACAATATTTAACGTCCGACAAAATAGGGTACGACAGAAAGACTCTGGGGCACTAAACAGGCCATTTTGATCCTTTATGTTCTTGAAGAAAACAACACATTCAAATCCATGTCAGCCCAGAGGCACATAATGACTAGCTAGTATGGAGCAGATGCATGTAAACCTGTGCTGAGTGGTGTAGGGTATGAACACAACTCCTTACAGTTCCGTATTCCATTATCCTCTCTGAGAATAAACTGACATCTGAAATATCTGTCTGTACTCATTCTCAGAGTCTGAATGCCTAAACGCATGAGTGCTGTGACCGTTTTTTTGATTGTGGTTGATGATGTATTTGTGTTGTCATCTGTAGCGATATGGTGAGGACTTCATATTTTGATGTGGTTGAGTGTACGTTATGTGGCTTTGGGAGTATAAATATGAATGTGTCATCTTTTCTTTTCTTTCTTTTTTTTGTGGGAAGTGGCCATGAAAATTCTCAATATGTAAAATGATGTACTCCATGTGTAAACTTGTAGTCTTAGATTAGCCTCACATATTTTTGGGCATGAATAAATATTTAAAGGAACAAGTAGAATATAGTTTTAATTGTACTATGCATTAGTTTTAAAATTAAAATGGTCCGATTAAAATTCAGGACACAGAAAATAATATTATGTAAATGTAGTAGAGCAATGTAAAGAATAATTAGAATTAGAATTAGAATTAGAATTAGAATTAGAATTAGAATTAAAATTAGAATTAGAACGATCTTTATTGGCCAGGTATGTTTACACATACAAGGAATTTGTATGGGCCATAATATTAATTATGGCCCATAGTTTACTTAATCAAGCTAATTTTAATACTTTTCAACTGTATTGTTTCATAGGAAACAAGCTTTTTAATCTATTGAAGTTCTACAGCTGCTGTCGACTGATAAAGAACCAAAACATCCCCAATTAAATTACTGGCATTTTGAAGAGTATCTTAATTACTTGTTATGTGCTAAGGGGATTTATGGTGCACCAAAATCTGTATAAAATACATTGTATATAATGGTGGGTATTTTTATTCAAGCAATTCAATTCAAGCTGCTCAAAGGATGTAAATCATCAAAGAAAATGACAAATGTGCTTTTTCATTAATGAAACTAAACAAGATTCTTTCAGCTGTAAAAATCAGAGAGAGTCGAGGAGACACTTTCCACAGTCTACAGAGCCTGCAGATAAAATCTTTGCACCAAGATATAAGCGCATCGAGAGGAAACTCAGACGACTACCACTCAACACCTTGTTTGCTGACACTGCACCTGTTGTGAAGTGAAGCTGAGCCATTGTTGCATAATGTCAAACAGAGATGCTCCTTTTTCACCTTCTCTGCTATGCTATTCATTGTCCATAAAGTTTTTGCCATCTCTGAAGATCAATCAATCAATCTTATCGGTGAGAAGCTCTTGTAAAAAGTTTCCTGTACACTGTAATTAATTCTGAATTGTGGAATGACACATATCCTGCTTTTCTTTTAAACTGTCCTAAGTAATGGCATAAGGTAAAAACTCTCCCTCAAGGAGCACTGAATTGCAACCAATACAAAGGCGACATAGTGATCAATAATGCAGGCGTTATGCTTGCATGGGCCCAAGGATCTTTGACAAATGAAACATTAAAATTCATAACATCATCAGCTAAAAGAATTGTGAGGATTCAGTACAGTTCAAAGGGACCCAGAACTCTCGCCTGCACCAATTTTATATTTCAGAGCGACTTGTAAGTCTGGGCTGAAGAGTGGTGGAAAAAAAAAAGAGTATGACAGAATCAAAATAATCACCCAAATTAAGAGAATTGTGTCTGTGCTTGAATGAATATCATTCAGGATTTATATGTAGGTAAAGTTTCACTGGGATGTACTATCAGGTGTCCAAAAATAAATAATATACTTCTTGTTAAATCGTACTGAAAGATCCATTTACCCCTTGAAAACCATTTATTTCTATATGAAGGAGGAGAGAATTATTGATCAAGTACCTGTTACCTTTTCTTAACTTGGCAGCATTTTTTTTTTCCATTTCCATTTCCATTAGTATTTTCACATTTCTGACATTTGGGCACAAAAGCATCATCTATATTTATCTAAAACAGCATAATTCAGAATCGCAGAAATGATGAAAAGTTTATTTTATTTCAGAAAGCAATACTTTTCATAACTATTCCTATGCTTTAAATGAAAATGGCAAGATATTACCTGTTACACTGAGAAAAAGCTGCTTAAAAACTTAAAAACACCTGCCATCAATAGCCATAATAAACAGTGGTGACACGAGAACTATTCATTACAGCATAGCCTTCTGTAGTGATAAATTAACATGAAGTAAAAGATTCACATAAAGCAAAATAATATAATCTGACTCTCAAATGACTCTGTGTGGCACTGGCTTTTAATACTTTCAACCTCCACGGCTCGTGACGATCAGCTAAAAAATCCCGACACAAAACTGTATTAAAAAAAAAACCTCTCCTTTCATTACTCTTTCCTCCGCCAGGGAACAAATTTGCTCTTACCTCAACATAATTCCTATTTGCCACGCAATGAATCCCCAGACAGCCACAGAACACAGCCTTTTCCGAGTCATCTCAAGACTTGATTGGCATAGACATACAGTCCTCTGTGAATGCCTGTGCTCTCTTCAGCGCCTCTGGCTTTTTGACTTCAGAACCCTGGACAGCGCTCCAGCTGTTCTTCCTTCACCCCTGTGCACTGTAGGCTCGTTACGCACGGCTGTCGCAAAGGAATTCCTCATAATCTTTTGAAGCTAAACGGCAAATATGAAACTCTTCCCTCGCAGGGGCACTGGACGAGATGGAGTGCTGTTTGAAAGCGTGCGACAGCTGAAGTAATTCTTGACATATTCAGACATCTCTGTGCAGAGACCGCCCCACACAGCGCGCTTGACTGACAGTGCGCTTCTCCACTCTCACTGTACACATGCATGTGCAACGCTTACTTACAATTACAGAGAACTGAATTAGAATATTTCCCCTTACTCGTGCGAGCTCTTTCACTATGAGAGCTGCCTGCTCACGTGATTAATACTATGATATGGGATTATTATATATGCGGGATATATATATATATATATATATATATATATATATATATATATATATATATATATATTCAAAATTAAATAAATAACAAGAAATGGAGTAATAATCTGTGTTTCATAAATAATAACCCATTTCATGTTTGATTATGGCTGATATTCAGTATATCATGACATGGAGTTATATTTAATCTTTGTGGGTAACAAAACACTCATTGCAGTCTAACTGTATCAGTAAGCAATGACGAAACAAAGCACAATGTAACTCGTGAGTCATACATGATGGCACATGCTAGAATACATGCTGATTCCCTTGGTGCCGAAACGTGCCCGGTCCAATCTGGCAGAGGGGCTCTATGTTGTATTTAGGTATATAGGCCTAACGCAGTGAGCTAGTGCCTGTTTTTGATTTTCCCATGAAATCATTGTTGTGTTACAGTGAGTGACAGTGTCTGGCATGGGCTGCCGTAGGCAGAGTCTATGGCACAGCTGAGACCGGGTGCATCTGTGCAGCGTGTGTGTGCATGTGTGCGCCCACTCCTATTTATTGTGCCACGTTGACCCTGTTCCCAGCTTTTTTTGCCATTGCTCTGGAATCGAGCGATAAGCTCAAACGCTCTCTGCTGCCAAAGTGTGGTATTAGGGAGCTTGGGTCTGCTTTTTTACTTTTCATTCATCCTCTTCTTTAAAAGTTACTTTTATGTGCTTGCAGACAACAAAGACTAGGGCTAAGTAATTATGTCCAGTCTTGCATGTAGTCATGTCTCTTGATTCACTATAAATAACTTATCTACCAACTCATTGGAAAATATTTATAATAAAGTGTTTACATTCTTTGATGCTCATTTCTCTTCATCGGAACAGATCACTTGCTCACCAGTGGATCACACACACACACACACACACACACACACACATATATATATATATATATATGTGTGTGATCCATTGGTGAGCAAGTGATCTGTTCCGATGAAGAGAAATGAACATCAAAGAATGTATATAATATATATATATATATATATGTTTGTGTATATACAGTGCCCTCCATAAGTATTGGAAAAGTAAAGACAAACTTCTGTTGGCTGTGGAGTCAAGACATTTACAAATATGATTAAAAGACGAATATGAGACAAAAGTACAGAATGTCACATTTTATTATTAGCCATTTCAACACATACTTGTTTTACCAAATAAAAAGAACAGCACTTTTAGAGTTCATCCCACTCATTGATGTGAGCGTAAGTATTGGAACAGTTGAACATAAGGCAGATATAAAATATTAAATGCTATTATTTAGTTGCAGATTCCTTGCACACAATCACAGCAGTGAGTCTGTGACCCATAGACATCACCAGACTTTCTGGTTTGGGAGTTTCTGCCTTTACTCTCCTCTTCAGCTGGTGAAATTCATTTTCAATCAGATTTAAATCTGGAGATTGACTTGGGCAATCTAAGACTTTCCATTTATTTGCCCTTATAAATTCCTTTACTGAACTGGCAGGGTGTTTTGGGTCATTGTCCTGATGCAATATGAAGCACGTCCCAATGAATCTGCTGGCATTTTCTTGAATATTGGTAGGCAAGATGGTTTTGTACCTTTCCAAATCAATTCTGCTACTGTCATACATTAAGTCATCAAACCTCACTGCACAATTTTCCACACCACAATCTATCAAGCATATCTTACCAGCAAACATACACTTGTTCACATCCTTCTCTCCACTCTCTGAGGCAGAAGTCTCTAAACTCATCCTTTCCAGTCATCCTACTACCTGTCCGCTTGATCCTATTCCATCTCATCTCCTTCAAGCCATTTCTCCTGCAGTTGTACCTGCACTCACTCACATCGTTAACACATCCCTTCACACTGGAATTTTTCCCTCAGCATTTAAACAGGCTCGTATAACTCCACTTCTTAAAAAACCCACTCTTAACCCAACTCTTTTTGGGAACTATAGACCGGTTTCCCTTCTTCCTTTCATTGCAAAAACACTTGAACGAGTTGTGTTCAACCAAGTCTCTGTCTTTCTCACACAGAACAACCTCCTGGACAGTAACCAATCTGGCTTCACAAGTGGAAATTCGACCGAAACTGCCTTGCTTTCTGTTGTTGAAGCCCTAAGACTTGCAAGAGCGGCTGACAAATCTTCATTACTCATCTTGCTAGATTTGTCTGCTGCTTTTGATACAGTCAACCATCAGATCCTCTTGTCAACCCTATTGAGAAAGGGCTTCTCAGGAACCGCACTCCAGTGGTTTGAGTCTTACCTCTCTGATAGGTCCTTCAAAGTATCTTGGAGAGGTGAGGTATCCAAGTCGCAACATCTAGCTACTGGGGTGCCTCAGGGCTCAGTTCTTGGACCACTTCTCTTTTCTGTCTACATGGCATCACTAGGTTCTGTCATTCAGAAACATGGCTTTTCATATCACTGCTATGCAGATGACAATCAACTCTACCTCTCATTCCATCCTGATGATCCGACGATAGCTACTCGCATCTCTGCATGTCTAACAGACATTTCTTGCTGGATGATGGACCATCACCTTCAACTTAACCTAGCTAAGACAGAACTGCTTGTAATTTCAGCTAACCCATCGCTTCATCACAATCTCAGCTTCCAGTTAGGCTCATCTACCATAACTCCTTCAAAAACAGCCAGAAACCTTGGAGTTGTGATTGATGATAAGCTGAATTTCTCAGACCACATTATTAAAACTGCCCAGTCCTGCAGATTTGCATTATATAATATTAAGAAGATCAGGCCCTTTCTCTCGGAACATGCAACACAACTCCTTGTTCAGGCTCTTGTTCTGTCCAGACTTGATTATTGCAATGCTCTCTTGGCAGGTCTTCCAGCCAATTCTATTAAACCTCAACAATTAATCCAAAATGCCGCTGCAAGATTAATCTTTAATGAGCCGAAAAGAACGCACGTCACGCCTCTGTTCATCAATTTGCACTGGCTACCAATAGCTGCTCGCATTAAATTCAAGGCATTAATGTTTGCCTACAGAACCACCACTGGCTCTGCTCCCCTTTACCTAAATTCTTTACTTCAGACTTATGTGCCCTCTAGAAGCTTGCGTTCTTCAAGTGAACAACAAATTATTGTACCATCCCAAAAACACAGAAAAACACTTTCAAGGACTTTTTCATTAACTGTTCCCATCTGGTGGAATGACCTGCCCAACTCGATCCGATCAGCCGAATCCTTACCCATCTTCAAGAAACGGCTAAAAACTCATCTGTTCCATCTTTACTTGACCCTCTAACTCTAGCACTATCTATTCTAATTGTATTTTATCTATGTCCTTTTATTAAAAAATAACAATAATAATAATAATTATCTGTACTGCGTTAGGCTAACCAAGACTTGTAATAGCACTTGCACGTTGTTGCTCTTTTGTTGGTTTTGATTGCTTCTTATGTCCTCATTTGTAAGTCGCTTTGGATAAAAGCGTCTGCTAAATGACTAAATAAATAAATAAAAGTCATCAGAAAAGTTAAGAGGGCCTGTTCCAGAGGCAGCCATGCATGCCCACGCCATGACACCACCTCCTCCATGCTTTACAGATGAGGCTGTATGCTTGGGATCATTTGCAGTTCCCTTTTTTTCTCCACATTTTTGCTTTCCCGTCACTTAGATAAAGGTTAATCTTTGTCTCATCGGTCCATAAACACAGTTCCAAAACTCTTCTGGCTCACCTTTGTGCTTTTTTGCAAACTCCAATCTTGCCTTTCTATTTTTGTTGCTGGTCAGAGGTTTGAATCTTGCTGTTTAGCATCTGTAATTCTGTGTCAAAGTCTCCTGAGGACAGTGGATTGTCAGAGCATCACCCCAGCTTTCTGGAAGCTGTTGATGATTTTACAGACACACCTTTTAGGGTTCATTTTCACAGCATTTATGATTTGTCTGTCATCAACTACTGTTGTTTTCTCAGCTGATCAGGTCGTTGTTGGTTGTTGGTGTCGCTGGTGGTTTCATAACTCTTGATTTCTCCATGCCCTTTGTTTTTGCTATAGCTCTAATTGACTTCCTCTTTTCTTTTAGCATCCAAATCACTTGCTTTTCTCTCAAAGTCAGCTCCCTCATATTCATCCTGGTTTGTGTGTCATCATCGATTGCAGGATTCAGAATGCAGAAGTAATGGATATAACTGATACGACACATTCCCTGCTTTTAATATCAGAAGAATTAATGCAACAGGACACAGCTGATCACTTATAAAGACCTGTGAGGCAACTGTTCCAATACTTATGCTCACATCAGATAGGGGGATGAAACAACAAAAGTGGTAATCTTTCTAGCTGGTAAAACATCTATGTATTGAATCACCCAATAATAAAGTGTGACATTCTGTAGTTTTGTCTCATATTCATCTTTTTATTATATTTGTAAATGTCTTGACTCCACAGCCAACAGAGCAATTTTGTCTTTACTGTTCCAATACTTTTGGAGGGAACTGTTTGTATACATTTATAGTTATAGGTTTTAAACACATAATTTTATTAGTGGTAGATCAGCCCAGTGATTGATTGCAGCTGAAGACTGAGCAGGCAGGCACTGTGTGGGTGGGTGAAGGGCAAATGGATGGGAAGAGCACTGATAATAGGCTAATGTGTACACTGTCAATTACAAAGGCCACCATGTTTAGCCCTCAGATAATTTCCCCTGCCCTCCTTGAATGAACACTTCTGTCATGTAAAGAACTGTTAGAGTTAGAGCTCAATCGTGGCTCAGTTGAATGAAAATACACGTTTGCTTATCCCATTTATTACATAGTATATTGTGGCTCTGGTATTTTCTGCCTGTCAGGATGTGCTACACTGGTTGCATGTTAAAGAAGCACATTTTCTTAGACAAGCATGACAACTTTAACTCAGCTTATCCTGACAACTTAATTCTGAGCAGTTATAGGTCAGCTGTTAGAAATAGAAAACCAGTAATCTAAACCTGAGACTGGAGGAAATTTTTATGCTTTGTGTGCCTAGAATGTAACCAGCAATGACTTCAATTCTGATGGCATGCTACATTCATAGAGTAGATTGCCAGCTTTGCCTTTAGCCTTTCCTTCACTGAAACCGTCCGTTTCATGCATAAAAGAGTTTGCTTAATCAATACTATAAGGCTTAAACGTCTCTATGCTCCACTTGATTAGTTTGTCTTAGAAAACATGAAGCAAATCCTTGGATAAAGATATATTCACAACGAACAGGCTCACTTTGCTACTCGACGAGCAGTGTGGCATATTGCAGCACCCGCTCTGTAGGTGCTCATCACATTATAATGCAAATGCATTTATTCGGCAACCAAACAGACGCGTGGCATTTACTGAATCAGTTCTATATGGAAAGATTATTGCACTGGATTGGCTGGGAAAAAGAAGAATTGCTCAATTACAGGTGTGTGGTGAGTCATTATAAATCTCGACCTGGCACACTGTATATTAAAGGCCCTTATTTGGAAGCCACAGACACTTTGGTGGGCAGTTTAGTCTCAAGGGACTGCCATTGCTTGAAAAATTCTCAAATGACTTCTCATTATCTATGCGGAGTATCTATGACAAAAAAAAAAAAAATGACGTAGGACCAAATCAAAATAGGTTTGTGAAATTATATCATAAAAAAAAAATGTTTTAATGGAGTGGCTGGGTTACTTTAATTACCTTAAACTACTGGAAGCTCAAACCTGTAAGTTGCGATTCATGAACTCTTGTACTTTTGAGCAAGATGCTTATTTTGTACTATAAGTCACTTTTGCTCCATGCCTCAGCTAGACGGCTTCATACTTTTGCACAATTGTGAAGTGAAGTGAAGTGACATTCAGCCAAGTATGGTGACCCATACTCGGAATTCGTGCTCTGCATTTAACCCATCCAACGTGCACACACACAGCAGTGAACACACACACACACACCGTGAACATACACCCGGAGCAGTGGGCAGCCATTTTATGCTGCAGCGCCCGGGGAGCAGTTGGGGGTTCGGTGCCTTGCTCAAGGGCACCTCAGTCGTGGTATTGAGGGTGGAGAGAGCGCTGGACATTCACTCCCCCCACCTACAATCCCTGCCGGCCCGAGACTCGAACCCGCAACCTTTGGATCACGAGTCCAACTCTCTAACCATTAGGCCACGACTTCCCATTGTGGACACCATTTCCTGTAGGACACCATTTCTGTACACCTGCATGTCTCACATCTTCCTCCTGTATCCACACAACATATGAGCTTTGCTCATGTGAAATACACAATCTTTGTCATGACCAAGGCAGACCACATCATATTAAACACTTTGCCTGAATGCTAAATTAAGTATCTTCTCAGAGCTAATGGTTTAGTTATTTCCAGCCAATGGGCTGCACAGCACTTACTAAATGGGTCACACCAGCATTGAAAAGTTCCAATCTGTCTAGTGGATCCATCGGAAAGGGACTTTAACCATGACTGCAGTAATAGCTCTGAGCAGATGATTATAGAAATGCACTCTGCTGTGGCACATTTAGACGTTAACAAAGCCTTAGTAATCAGGGTTGAAGACAGCTGCGTTCTGACTCAATCTTAAAGCATTAATACCTTCTTTTGCTGGTAAATTGTGACAAGTTCATACCAAAAGCTGTTAATCTTACATTTGTTTGGTCAAGAGGAATGTGGGTAGAAAGGTAAGCACACTGAACTACACGTTACAAGCTTCAAAGCTTTGAAATGTGACCTTATTAAATCTACTGCAATAAACTGATGTTAAAACTGGGAGAAAATTCCAAAATGTTCACTTTCACAACTGATATTTTCACTTTCTTGAGAAGTTTTGTGATTTTGTGCTTCCCTGTGTGTATTCTGGGGCCTAACGGCACACAGAACATTTCCTTCCAGTTGAGAAAGTCTTTACGCTTCATTCCGCTGCCCGAGCTCCATTGAGGTTTACGATGATCACAAAATTCCTGAAAAACATATGTCCAGGCAAGGCACTGACTCATATTGGTGATGCTTGCTGAAACCGTGAAGTTGTTCTAGCAGTGGAGATGCTGCACCAAAATGAGGGCAAATTAATGATGCAATGCCCAGAGAGCTGCATTAAATTACATGTTTAATTCAGCTGCCTCCCAGTGGATGCTAATCCCTTTATTCTCTATTCATGTAAATCTTCCCCTGGACACCATGGCTTTTCTAACACCCGACACAGCCACAGTTTAATGAGCTACAGATAACAATTGTATTTTGCATGATTACCAGGATGCATATGGACCATGCAGACACTTCTAATCATGTGCTAACTACAAGGAATTAGAGAAATGTCAATCAAGCAACATCTGTTTCTCAAAGGGGGGGATGGTGCAAATATAACAAACCATATGTTCAGTGGAATTTTTACAGCATGTACAAAATCATGTTTATCAAGTGCAAGTAATGTTAAAATTCTTTAATAATCTTAAAATTATTTAATACTAAAAAGTCTGTTATTTTAAAACACTGGCTATTTGTCCTATTTGTTAGAATAGAGTTGGATTCCTTGGAGTGCAGAGTTAGCAAGACACTTGATTACACACATTATGACGTCACATAGATTATATCTGTATCTGTTAAATCAGTGAAGCGAGTGTGAGTATAGTTAGATACAGCATGGGATTGTAAGTACTGTTATGTAATGCAGAAGGCTTAGACACTGACTTTTTGTTTGGGTAGATAGTAGCATAAAATATATATAAAAAGAAGCTAAAAACAAGAAAAAAGCAATAATAATATTCAGTGGTGTGAAGTAACGAATTACAAATACTCACGTTACAGTAATTAAGTAGTTTTTATCAGTAATTGTACTTTTTTGAGTAGTTTAAAAATTGTGGACTTTTACTTTTACTTGAGTACATTTTAAGTGATGTATCGGTACTTTTACTCCGCTATTTTCATCCGTTTGTGGTCATTACATGCTTATTTTAATTTTATTTTTATCCATTAATATGATTGGATAGGGAGATAGTGTGTCGTGACTTTCGTCAAATCAAATTGTGCATAGAAAACTTTAACCACCAACTGCTGTCTATCATGGCTGCTGGAAGTGCATTCCTCAAACATCAATGCAGTCACATCTTCCTCTGAAATGTTAAGGTACATTTTGGATTTCTGCTTACTAAATGATTTGTATATATGCTTGCCTATCTACACGACCTGAAATTTGGTGTGAGGTTGCGGGTATTGCGTACAGTGTTAACTCCCGCAAGTGCCATGTTCAGTAAATTCCCACTCACTTAAGAGCCGCGCGATTTGCGCTGCTTCGTCTCTCTCACGCGCGTTCAGCTGCAGTCACTTGGATAAGTTTTTGCTTGTTGAACTTGTTGTCTTTTGAGTTTGAGCGTGTGATGCGCGCTGTGAAAAAGTGTGTTGGAAACACTGTAAAACGATTTGCAACATTGTACTCAAATTGAGGACCAATCTGCACCTTATTGATGACCTGTGGCGTTAATACTGCATCTGTGTCAGCGCGTGATGTAATAAAACTGCAGCTCATTAATAAACTTTTTTAATTTCTTTTTTTTATCCATTTTATTCAATCCGCCTTCATGTACACTCGCGCATAAACAAATTTCAAGTTCAACACTTTTTGTTGCATTCAGTTGTGGATGCTGCTGATTCACCGAGACCGCCGCGGCTCAGCAAGAGACGTGCGTTTGTGTTTTCTTTTGAAAAAGTTTCCCCAGAAATACTTTGTTATTAATGTATTTTTCCTTAAATTGTTTTATCGACATAACAATTCGAGTAATGTATATGTACATGTAATGTACATGATGCCATCCTTCTAGAACAATGTGCATTTGTTATAATTGTAACAAATTATCAAGTTTACTTTTTCTTGTTTCTTTATTGCAAAACGCTAAAACTGGCACCGTTTTGGAGAGAAATGGGCTCTCATTTTAACCCATATCATGGTGTGTGATATGAGTTTCTAATGGTGTTTGTATTTGCACTATTCTAAATATTAATATTTTATGTGCAACAACAGCATGCTGTCTCAGTGGCTTTACACGTGATTTTAAATCTATTTTTCAAACTTTATGATTTAAATGGGGATAATTGTACTGAGAATAACTTTCATCTTTTCTTCAACTGAATACTGTTTCCGTGCTGTTTTGATGTGTTTTAAAGAGTTGGCAGTCAAAATCAATCAAAACTGCTGGATTATAGATATTCTTCATTCTTTATGACAAACAAGATAATGTGAATTCTAGAATGTACAACGTTTTTTAAAGGTGACCCTGGACCACAAAACCATAAGTGTCAATTTTTCAAAACTGAGATCTATACATCATCTATACAAAGCTGAATAAATAATCTTTCCATTGATGTATGGTTTGTTAGGACAGGACAATATTTGGCTGAGATACAACTATTTGAAAATCTGGAATCTGAGGGAGCAAAAAAATCTAAATATTGAGAAAATCTCCTTTAAAGTTGTCCAAATGAAGTTCTTAGCAATGCATATCACTAATCAAAAATTAAGTTTTGATATATTTACAGTAGGAAATTTACAAAATATCTTCATGGAACATGATCTTTACTTAATGATTTTTGGCATAAAAGAAGAATCAAAAATTTTGACCCATACAATGTATTTTTGGCTATTGCTACAAATATACCTCAGCGACTTAAGACTGGTTTTGTGCTCCAGGGTCACACATGTATAAATTGCAGTGTAGAGCAGTTATTATGAGGGGGTAGAATCCACAGCTCAGTACTCACTACTCAATACTCAGGAGTACTTTTAAATAGGCTACTCTTTTACTCTTACTCAAGTAGTTTTTTGGACAAGTACTTTTACTCTACTCAAACTACATTTTTTGGAAGGTAATGGTACTTTTACTTGAGTATATATTTTCAGTACTCTTTCCACTACTGATAATATTTTCCAGTATAATATTCATATCCTGTGTAATTATTGTGTAATCGTTTCTTTCTTACACTATATTATATTGCAGGGAAAAATTCATTACTGGTGCCTGTTATGGCCTGTCAATTAATCACACTCATAATTCACACTAATGACGATCCCTGATGGGTATGGAAGCATGAAAGTACTGACCTGTCAGCAGAACACAACTGAAACCCTATACTGAGCAGGACAAAGTGATTAAAGAGTGTCCATATATATATATATATATATATATATATATATATATATATATATATATATATATATATATATATATATATATATAGAGAGAGAGAGAGAGAATTCTTCGATGAGTGGTTTCAATTTAATTGTGCACTTGTCCAGCAGCCCTAATCTCACCCCCCTTTCTATGGCTAATATGATCTGAATATATATATTTTTTTCAACTGAAATAGGATGTATGGGATTGCTCATGTAGGCTCTTCTCATGCAAACCAACATGCACTGCTGCACACATGTGATGTCCGGATTAGAAAACACATGAACAATCCACACGCACACACACACACACACACACACAAACAATCCAAGCGCACACACATGCGCGCACACACACACACTCTCCTGCTCCTGCCCTGACAAAAATAAAACTTCTGTGTCATGATGATACAATTTTAATGATAGGATTTAGAGTGCTTAAATGAAAAACGTCTCAGGTTACGTATGTAACCATGGTTCCCTGAAGGGAACGAGACGCTGCGTCGAAACGCATATGGGAACGCCTTCAGCGTGACCAGGCTCTGAATATGATGTGTAATCAGTCAAACAAGGGCGAGGCATCACGGGCGGGGTGACGTCACGACCAGGAAGTATAAAAGCACGTGCAGCAGAGCCGGCGTCAGCTTCAAGTCATGAAGCAAGCGCTGGCAGGGATGCCGGAAGTGTGGCTACGCGACGCAGCGTCTCGTTCCCTTCAGGGAACCATGGTTACATACGTAACCTGAGACGTTCCCTTCCAGGAACTTCGAGCTGCGTCGAAACGCATATGGGAACCAGATACCAACGCCGCAACACTGACAAGTCCCTGTCTGGTGTCAGGACGAAAGGACAGAGGAGCCGGGAGTGGCTCGGATGTCGAGGTCATAGAACCTAACGAAAGTCAGGGGCGTGGACCACCCAGCTGTCCTGCATGGAACACCTGCCCAGAAGGCCTTGGAGGCCGCCACACCTCGGGTTGAGTGCGCTCTGACTCCCACCGGCTGGGGGAGCTCAGAGGCCTCGTATGCCAAAGCCATGGCACCCACAATCCACCTACTAAGAGAGGGCTTCGTAGCAGGAAGACCCCTCCTAGGCGGACCATAGCACACGGGCAGCTGGTCCGACTTTCTCCACAGGGAGGACCTGTGGATGTGTGCGTCCAGTGCTCGCACTGGACACATACGGTTGTGCTTCTCCTGGTCTGGCTCCCCGAAGGGAGGAGGACAGAAGGCCTGCAGTACGACCGGCTGTGGAACGACCGATGGGACCTTCGGAACATACCCCACGCGGGGGTAGAGGAATACTTTCGCCGAACCGGGCGCAAAGTGAATAGAGGCCTGAAGGTCACCCACCCTCCTCAGAGAGGTGATAGCCAATAGGAAGACGGTCTTGATAGTGAGGAGTCTCTCAGTTATCTCCTGAATGGGCTCGAAAGGTGCATTGCACAGAGCCTCCAGAACCACAGCCAGATCCCACGTAGGGACGCGAGATCGTACCGAAGGCCTCAGCCTAGGGGTGTGCGATATGACGATTTTTGATCGTGGACGATAAAAATGTCTCCACGATCTGCTTTTGAAGAAATATCGTAGTATCGCGCTACCGCGCACATTATATCAAATACAGTTCTGGTCTCCGTCTCTATATACTGTACAACACGACATACAGCAGTAGAGTTACTCTGACAGGACACTGCACTTATTCACGATCGCAAAACTACATTATTTGCACACAAGCCTTGCTGGTTAAATGTTTAATTCACGCGCTGGTCTGACGTGCGCTTGTTCTGAGCGCATACACCTGAAGCACGCACTAAAACGCCTGTCTAACAGCGCCTGATTACTCAACTAACTTATCTTTTGCGCTAATACTGTCAAAACACACAAGGTTTACATACAGACTCAGTTGGTTATCTCTAAAATGAAAGTAAATAGTTAAGAGAGAAACGGATGTGTGCCTGTATATTAGATGCGTGCAGCTCTTAAAGGGACAGGACACTAAACATGCTGTCGACTGTCATTAAAGGGATAGTTCACCCTAAAATTTAATTTCTGTCATTATTTACTCAGTGGAAAACCAAACAGTTGCTGGTCTACATTGACTTTGATAGCAGGAAAGAAAAATCCTATGGAAGTCACTGAGGACCAGCAACTGATTGGTTTTCCACCTTCTTCAAAATATCATTTATAAATGTTCAGCACAAGAAAGAAACTCATTCAGGTTTAAAACAACTTTTGAGTAAATGATGATATAAAAATACAACATTATGACAGAATTGACAGACAGATGACAGAATATTAATTTGTGGGGGAACTATTCATTTAACGTTAACAAAACAACAAAACGCAAAGAGAAAAATCCCTCACTATTCTTGACTGAAAGACTTTAATACAGTTGCTTTAGGAATCAGTCTATCTAGTGTTTTATTTTTATATTTGTTCATTCAATTTCATTGAATGCTCTGCTAAATACACCTATTGTACCTGGAAATAAAGCACTGTTTGTTTTATTTGTATATTATGTGTATTTGTAATGTGTATCTTTGTTCTTATTTTTTAATAAGAAAAATAAAATAATGACAAAGATTTTTTATCTTCACCCACTTTGGCCTAAATATCTGCCATGCATCTTTGTCTTTCTAGTTTGGCTGTAATGCTCAGACAACTTGTAAAACCAAAATAGTAAAACTAACAAAGAATCGGGATAAAAATCGTGAATCGTGATATTTCTATAAAAAATCGTGATATGATATTTTTCCCATATCGCCCACCCCTACCTCAGCCTCAGCGCACCGCGGAGGAAACGTGTAACTAGGGGGTGTCTACCCACTGACTGGCCACCAATAAGGGCGTGGTATGACGAAATAGCTGCCACGTAGACCTTAACAGTGGAATGGGTTACCCCTGCGGAGAAACGGGCCTGCAGGAACTCCAGTACTGCACCAACGGGGCAGTTGACTGGGTCGAGCAAGGCGGTCCCCGCACCAAGAAGTGAAGAGCCTCCACTTCAAGGCGTACAGTTTCCTCATTGAGGGAGCTCTGGATTGGAGGATGGTCTCGACAACCTCGGTTGACAGACCGGAAGCTCTGAAACTGCTTGACAGTGAATGGCTGGCCTTCTCACACTCTCTCGACTGCCGTGAGGATCGACTCGATCCGAGCAGGGGTCAAACGAGCCTGCATCGTGGTCGAATCCCACACTACGCCTGGATAAGTGGTTCTCTGAGCTGGAGAAAGCACACTTTCCTTGACGTTTAGTCTTAACCAGAGCCTGCTCGGGGCGGACCGTAGTCACACAGACCCCGTTGAACAATGGAGGTGGCCCATCGAACTGGATGGAATAGCCAGCCTCTACCATCCGCAGGACCCAAAGAGACACATTCGGCAGTCGCTGCCAGGCTGCCAAACGATCTACTAAGGGAATCAGTCTCTCGAGACTGACCTCTGGTGTTAGAGAAACGGCCAGACCGTTGCCTCGCACCGGCAGGAGACGCGTAATCTGGCGGCCGAGGCGAGTTTCTCAGGCCCGCTGAAATCACAGGCGGAAGAACCTAAAAGTAACACTCGCTGGGACCTGCTGTGCGAGTGATTACTGATTGCACATCATATTCAGAGCCTGGTCACGCTGAAGGCGTTCCCATATGCGTTTCGACGCAGCTCGAAGTTCCTGGAAGGGAACTAATGCCTCTTCAATTGTGTGCTTGTTTATGTGGTTCATGAGGACACAGATTTGTATAATCACTGGGACTGACATAGGTATAACGTTATAATTTACAAGGTGATTTTATGAAGAAACTTTTGGTGTCCCGTAATTCAAAATGCTTAAAAAAAGCGTACTAAATGGTGAAAATAAAAATGCTCAATGTTTCCTGTGAGGGGTATAGATTTAGGTGTAGGGCAATAGAAAATACTGTTTGTACAGTATAAAAACCATTATGCCAATGGAGCGTCATGGTAAACCATAAAAACCTACATGTGAATTACTGAAGTGAATTCGTAAAATTCCATGGTCAACTGTAAGTGTAAAGTGGAAGCATTGAAGAGCAGCAGTTCTTGACGTAAGGTCACATAGCAGGGTTACCAAGTGCTGAGGTGTATGGTGTGTAAAACTCACCAATGCTCTGCTGATTCCATAGCTGAAGAGTTCCAGGCTTCCACTGGAATTAATATCAACACAAGCTTCATGGAATGGGCTTCCATGGCCGAACAGCTGCATGCAAGCCTCACAAGTGCAATGCAAAGCATTGGATATAGTGGTGCAAAGCACATCACCACTGGAATCTGGAGCAGCGGAAATGTGTTGTGTGGAGTGACAAATCACACTTCTCTGTTTGGCAGTCTGATTGGTGAGTCTGGTGAAACGTTTGGTGGAGGAGGAATAATGGAATGGGGCTGCCTTTCAGGGGTTGGGCTAGACCCCTTATTTTCAATGAAGAAAAATCTTAATCCTTCAGCACGTGATTCCAAGACATTCTGGAGAATGCTATGATTTCAACTTTGTATTTTGGGGAAGGCTCTTTCCTATTTCAGCATGACTGTGCCCCCAGTGCACAAAGCAAGGTCCATAAAGACATGTTTGAATGGGTTTGCTTTGGAAGAACTTGACTGGCTCACACAGAGCCCTGACCTCAACTGCATTGAACACTGTTGGGATGAACTAGAATGGAGACTGTGAACCAGGACTTCCTGGCCAAAATCAGTGCCTAACCTCATAAATGCTCGTTTGGATGAATGATCAAAATTTCAGAATGGTCAAAACACTCCAAAATCTTATGGAAAGCCTTCACAGAAAAGTGTAAGATGTTATAGCTGCAAAGGGGAGACCAACTCAATATTAATGTATGTGCATTTAAAATGTTCTGTTATTAAAGTCCCTTTTGGAATGGTCAGGTGTTCTAATACGTTTGTCCATATAGTGTAGTAAAAAATTTAATTCAATTGGAACATAGAAGATAATAACCACTTTTACACAACTCTAGATTACCATAAATTGTCAGATTTTCATTTCCATGGCAATTTGTAACCATTTTACCTTTTGGTCAATTGGTGGCTCATTTTTACATTTTTGTACAATTTAATGATTGATATGTTTAGGGATGGTGTTACGAGTGTTCCGTCATCCTTTCACAATACTCATTTTTAAAAACCTGCAGGTTAAGAGGCTTAAAATGCAGCAAGATATGGTGTAGTGCAGAGATGTCAAACACAGTTCCCGGAGGGCCACAGCTCCAATTCTTATTAAACACACCTGGATCAGCTTATAAAGGTTTGAAGGATTACTTGAAAGGTAATTTTACTTTTACCCATGACTTGGTGCATTTACACAAAACTTACACTCTTTTCATCTAAAAATGGAAAAAGTTTTACGGAAAACCAATGTTTTGACATGACAACAGCGTCTTGAGGGCCTGAAAACACAAACCTTTGAAAACGCAATTCAAAGTTTAAGTTTTTGAAATCTATACCATTATTGTCTCTGTGTAAAATACAAAAACCTGTATTTGTGAAAACGGAGACATTATGAACATGCTTATGTGTTCCGTCTATAGGTAGGTGTGCATGCACTGGTGTTTCTTTGGAAAGTCACATTGCCAACTACTGGCCTGACATGCATAATACACATAACACATTTTTAGCCATTTTCACAGATAATTGTGAACGGGTATCATTTTGACAACATTGGAGCTAAACTTGGAGCTAAATTTGAGTTGTAGAATCCAATAATGTGCTCTGTGTAAACGGTGCAGAGTAATCAAATCATCTCTATAAGAATTTTAATATGAGCCTAAAACAAAAATGTCAAGGCAGCGTGAACAGACCTTGCACATATGCTCATAACAGTAATCATATGCTTTGTTCAAATATCTTGTCAAAATAGTAATTTACCAAAATTTCCAGAAGTGATTAAATGGTATTTCTCAACATCCTGTTCACAGTTATGTTCACAGTCTCTAAATTGTAATTTACTAGCACTTTTTTTCAGAAAGGGTTGTATGTGTAAAAGCCCCTACATTAAAGGCTACACTAGATATGATTATTTTTCGAATAGTAAACATGATCAAATGAGCAATTTTTGAGGGATTTAGTATATATTAACAACATCTCAATGTCTCAGTGTCTACAAAAACTCCAGTCAAAGTGCTTGAAGAATTTGAAGCAGCATATCATTCTCATTTAAAGCATCATTTAAAGACTTCTGTGTGCATTATTCATGTTGTTCTAAAAGTGCCTCCCATAAATAAGAAAATGGCTTAGTCTAACACGCTAAAGTATGCATCTGCCTAGCTTACTAATGTTTGGCTTTTAAAGACAGGACAAATTAGGTTGAATTAGGGATTGTGTCAAAAATAACAAAGAAATTAAATAAATATGGACCATCCCTGGTTATTCCATCCAAAAATAGGATAAATTACGAGTTTTTTTTTTTTTTCCTTTTGCCAAATGAGATGACACAAAAAGCTTTAAAGAATCAAATGGGAATCAAAAATGATCAGAGCTGCCCCTCCAGATTTTAACAAGAAAAAAAAATAAAGTACTTCAATATACTAGATGAAAATGTGGTCAGAATGCTCCACTGTATTAGTATTTATTTTTTTTATTTTTCAGGCTTTTAGTTATATTTATGGGAAAAATGGAAACTTATAACTTTGGAAAGCTTACTAAAAATAAAACATTTATCTGAGCTAATGATAGTGTTAAATAGACAGGAACTGGTATACAATTAACACTAGGGATTATAATAATTTAGGTAATTAGGTACTGTAAATAATAAAAGAGGACAAAATATACCTTACAATATTTTTTAGTACAATTTGAAATATTTATAATAACAAACGCTGCTAGCTCTTGCTGCTAGCTTTTCTCTACAGTCCCCACAACTCCAGTGGCTCCACAGTATCAATGTATTCAAGGCACGTCAACACATCACCTCTCCAGCACTACGGGATTTCTTCGGCTGCTACAGATTCTTCTAGACTACAGGAGTACAGCCAATTAAGTCGCTAGGTGCTGGAGTTTAAGTGAGTTCAGCTTCTTTTTATATCCTTAGGGAGAAGACAACTAGCAAACGTGGTTGCAGATGTAATCAGTGTGGGGAGATTGTAATCAAGCAGCTTGTGTAAGAGTAAACTTAAATAATGTGAAGGCCTGTACACACTGTGTGTATATTCGGTGCCATCTGTAAAGATTTTCTTCACCCCACCTATCTAAAAAATTCACATTGCAATCACACTGATTAATGTACACACAACAAAAAATACTTCTGTAAAACCACATAGCGATTCATGGAACACCACTTAACTGCCTAAAAGTGATTACTCGCATAGTTTTCTGTGACAAATTCATAATGCTTGTTTATCTTGTTTACATCACCAGAAGATTTAGCTCAGGAATGCAGTGTCTGACAAAAGACAGAGTGGACTTTCCCTGATCAACATCTGTCACATATCAGTATTATTAACTTTATTAATAAAGTTAAATGTAATGTATTGATACTTTTCACTTTACAGTCATAGTTTTGATTGGAATGAATTGGATTGGAAAAAATCCAGTTGGACAGTCATATACTGTCCAGTCACAATTTTCAACATTGAGTGAGATCCACAGAGAGTTTGAACTCCATGCAACCTCTGTGTTAGTCTCCATTGGAATTGAGACTATTGCTTCCACTCTGATTCCTGTTGTTTCTTGTAAGCAGTGAAAAGGCGTTTTAAGAAGGTTTGTTTTCTCTCCCAAATCTGGACTGTGTGGGTTAAATTTGTTTTATACCTACACATGCATATTGTAGATTCATTTCAAGCATGCTTTTTATGTGAAAAGCTTTAGCATATTCTCATCACTTCAAACACATTCTAACAGCGTTTCACTAGATTATACTCCGGTGATGAAATATGCATAACCTGAAATGCTATTAACATGCTATGGATTCCTAGGCAGCATGTAAAAGGCTGCTGTGAATAAAATAGTATTTACTGCACTGCATGATAAAAAGGAGCCGATTTCTAATTGCACATCCACACTAAATGCACAAGTTCACTTGCATATAGACAAATGCTACAAAGTGCTGCATTTCTTGCAGCATTACCCATCAACTATATAGTACATTCTCAAAACCCAGCTCAGTCCAAAACATGCACTATAATTGGCTGGCAGAAAATATTTTGTGATAAAATAAGTGCCCACCAGAGCTTAAAGCTGTCACGGAGAGAGGTGTGATATATCAGGACACCTATTTGATATCTACTAGGTAGTAGGTGCATTTTACATGCATTATTCAAAGGTTTATAGACAAAGGAGATCCGCACTCATCCAAATAGTTCAAAAAGGCTCATATCATTTATTACTCAGAGGTCACTAAATAGTGCAAAAAAAGTGCAAAGGTCTGTGTAGTATTCAAACAGACAGCACACTGTCAGCACCTTTAAGCTTAAAATGGAATAAAAAAAAAACACACTTATAAAACAAATAAATTCTGATCCTGAGAACTGCAGCTAGAGGGGGAAATAATAAATTATAAATAATTGACAGAAACTTATCCATTTGTATTGTTCTCGCTTTGTCAAAGCTGATAAACTGTGATCTCAATGGTTCATTGTAGTGGTATCTGAGGTAAGATATTAACATGTTGAAACATTGTGTATATATTTTGCTAAATAATCTAGTTCCTCTTGGCTGTCACACAAATTATGCAAATATAAAGGTGGCCTCGCTTTTCAATCCTCTTCCCTTGTTTAGTCCATTCTGTTGTTGACAGTGACATGCCTTAACTGACCTGCTGTATTCCCACAGACTCTCTCGCTTGTGTGCTTAGTATCTGAAATAACTACCCCACTCCGAGCAGTGAGTGGAGTTTATCACTGTGTAGCTAGAGGAGAATAGTTATGTAGGGCCTGTGTGAGTCCCAGAGCTGTGTTAGAAATTCATAGCGAGAAAAAGTTGTGATGTGGTTTTGCCATGATTTTCCTGTCTGAATAATGAACAAGTATTCCGCACAACTCCAAGTCTATCAATGACATAAAAACGGCATGTTTGTAAGAAACAAATCCATTATTAAAGCATAATGGCATATTTGTTTATTATAACCATGCATCTTTTTACTTCACAAGATGGTAATTGATGGACTACTGTGGAGTGCATTACTTGTGGGTTATTGTGATGTTTTCCATTAGTGAGCAATAGTGTTAAATCCATCCGATGAAAAAGCAAAGGTTAATTTCTGAGTGAAACATTCCTTTACAATGTGGTCACACTAGCAAAAATGTTGGTCGGCTGTGAATATTGTGGTGATGTATGAAGTAACTTTCAAATGATGCAGCTTTCAGTTGGTCCACCCAGTGAATCGCCTGTTGTATATTTGCTGAATCTGTGTGGGGAATCTTTCGCTATCTCGCAAAATTTGCGATTGTGTGGATTCCTATTGGAATGACTGAATATCGGCTGGGAAGATTCACAGAGCAACAGTAAATGTGACACACCTACCTAACTACATCCCCCATCTTCTTTTTCCTCCTCCTTCTCCTCTGCCTCTTCTGAGGGCTCCTCGGAGATAGATCAATTTTTTTTCAAGCTGCTTTCTCTTGATGACTCTATTCTGAGGCATATAAAAAAAGTGTTGGGCATTTCATGAGATTGTGAACAATCCTGGCATTCAACCAACTATAGGGGGAAACATATTACTTTTTTTGTAGATTCTAGATAATTGTTTCAGAAATATTATTTGAGAGAGTTATGTATTTATTTGTATTTGTATGTGCACTGTATATTTTAAGCTACTGGATTCCAAATTTTATATGATGCTATAATGTTCAGCTTCAGTCATCTTTTGTGACATGGGGAAGTTAGAGAATGTTTCATTATTAAGTGATTAATGCATTTGTGACTGCTGTTGGCAATTGAAAGTGAAACACACTTTGTGTGAAGTTGCAGCAGACTGAAATCCGTTTTTGCTTTTACCTATGCAATGGAAATAAAAAGTTAAGCAGCTTTACTTTAACACTCACCCAATGTAATAATTAAACTCCCAGAATTTCTGATTTTTTTTTTTTACTTGCATTTATTCATGGTTCTAATAAATGAAACTGTTAGTAAATGTTTAAGACATACCAAGGTTTATGCAAGTTTGAGAATCTCTCAGAGATTTCAGAATCTCTCAAGCAAGCAAGCAAATCAACCCTTTGCTTATTAGGGAAGCCTGTCTGCATAAAATTGACCAATATTCCAATCAAACCTCAGACCTTGTCCTCCAGGGGTGTAAAATTATAACAATAATTTTAAGGTGTGTATTAGCAGGTATATAATATTACCTTTAAAAAAAGAGTACCACAATATTGACAGTTTTTACTGACATTGTTTTACAGAGTTTGTATGACTTGTATAGCATGTACATTTATTCATTATTGTTTCTGCATCTGCCTATAATCCACAAGGTTATTTTCATTATGTGTTTTTTTTTTTTTTTTTTTTTTTTTTAATTGGCTAATGCTGTTGGTTAATGTGTAGCTGCCTTTTTCTCTTTTGCCATTCTTTACATAATTGAATTGATAGTGTCACATGCTATTGCTAGGCTGGATAATGACATACTTTTATTTTATTGACTTTTATTGAATTGATGCCACTGAGGTGTGTGTTTAAAAATCTTTAGCTCTCTTTCTTTCAAGTCATTTCATCTTCTGTGAATTTAAAGGTACTCATCATAAACCGTTCAGTGAAATTCGATTTTTTTTTTCACCAATCTCTTTAGCATCCTGACATATTGCTGTGGCATTTCTTCATGAACAGATTGCGCCTTTCAGTGCTGTGTGAAAAAGAGAAACATTTTGGCTCGTACTTGCGTCTGTGCAAGAAACAATAGCTTTTGTCAGCTCGCTGAAACAAGATTAGCAACCAACTGTGCCCTCTGAGGCTTCAAAGAGGAGTAGTTCAAGAGGAAAACAGATAGGTGAGAGATTGCAGGCGGTTGTTTGTTGTGGATAAATCTGCTTAATGATAAGAAAGCTGCACAGTTGCCTAAACTTTGAGGTGAAGCTTTAAACGATGAATCACTGTGCTCTTAGAGTCCTGTCATGCTGGAATGGAGCCGAAAAGGGATTTAGACACACACACTTGCGGAAGACCAATAAGTGCTGGTGCTTTGCCACTAGGGGACAAGAGCATCAAAATGGACGATCTCTCAGCAGCCTTTTACCTGGGGGTCATTGCAGCAATCCAAATCTGTCAAGGCAATTTACAGCCCAGTCTGATCACCAGCATCTGCCGCCCAACTCATTATGGCTCCCACCAGTAGCTCAATCAATCTCAACCCCACCTGCATCCAGATCAGCTGGGCATCGGGAGAAAAGGCGAGCGGGTTGTGAAATCACCGAGGTGGCGGGAGCACTGGGGGCAGTAATTGAAAGTTTAGAGATCTTCCATGCCATAATGTCAGTGAAAAGGTTTTTAATGTGATTTCACACGATAGGCTTGCAGTGGAGATCCAGCTGACAGTCCTTGAAATGGCTTAACACACTTAGCACTAAATCTTCCAGACACACCTGGCAGCCTTATTAATTTTGCATTTTCCATACAGCTTCCTCTTTATTTACTGATAATAAAGATAGAGGGGTCTGTGAAAGCTGCATTTATTCAGTGCTACGAAGCAGAATTTGACAAAGAGTGACTCCATATGGTAGCTTAGCTGTATGGTCTTTCCATTTGTCTGACTCTGTATCTCTTCTCAGCGCAGTATCGGTTGAAATGGGGTGAGCTGTGCATTTGACAGCGTGTACCTAGCACGTGCTGATGCTGGCAGCCGTGGGCTAAAAGGTTTGTTATTTCTCTTGGGAAACTCTATATCGCAACCTCTCAGGTTCTCTCAGGTCTCCATCAAGCTTTGACTGAACATGCCAGCTTCAGATTGATTCACTCAGATGTGGTAAACTAGAGATGAGGTTGGTGGCATTGCTGGCTTCACTTTGATTAAAAAGGTTCATTTTAAATTTAATTCATTGGTTATAACATTTGAGCTTTGGGTACCAGGTCTCTATCTTGTCCTCCTGTAATGTTTTGTTTAAAAATTGGCAAATTTAACTAAAGTGTGGCTATATATTTCTCTCTCTCTCTTTCTCTCTCTCTCTGTGGAGAAAAGCTGCTGTCACATTTTGCCACTGATAACAACCACAATGAACGCACAGCATTAAAAATAGCAAATACCAGCGCTATATTGGCACTCATTATAACACACCATAACACAATGAAAACTCCTATTCAACAATTGGAGATTCTTCCTTTGTTTAAGATCCCTGCTGCAGAAAATATCTATTCTTTTGCCTGATGCTAAGTGATACCCGGAGGGTATTATTAATCTTATTTAACAATTAATAGTCCCCCTGGAGTAATACATTTTTAGTGCATTTAAAAAATACTGCTAATTTCTTCTTCTACAGATTCTTCATATACTGTAAGTGATTTATTGCCACAAGATATGCTGTTCATGTATCTCTTTGTAAAGGTGATTTTTCTTTGACATATTAAACCATGTTTATTTACTTGGTAACAAAGTAGAATATAGATGATTTCAAACAGACATGGACACAAAATTTCCATTTTGATTTTATCTTTAAACAAGATCTCTTGTTGGATTTCATTCATATTTTACCTGCAATTTTCTTGTCTACCCATCACTAGCTAGCCAGTTATAACAGGTTTTTAGAAGGTTGGAGTGTATTGGTCTCTGCATGGGAGCCCAAAAGAGCTTATTCTGTACTAAATCCTGGAATGTTGATAGTGACAGAAGAATCTGATATACAATATAGAACAACCACGGCAGATATCTGGATTGCTCTAGAGAGGATTACAGTGTAGCATCTGCTGAAATTATGCATCCATGTGGGAAAATTATATGCCTGCAGTGTGAATGTCAGCAGAAAGAAATATGCAGAGTGTTTTTTTTTTAAGGTGGAAAATAATCACATTGTTACAGCATAGCCTAAATATATTTCCTGTTAATACCACGGAGGTAAAAAAAAGGAAAAAAAAGTGTGTTTTCTGAGAAAATATGCTATCAATGTTTAGCATGGTATTTTGTTTGGCCTAGCAAGTTAATTAACCATATTCAGCATGTTTAGACTGAAGATTCATTCATTCATTTTTAAATGTGAGGACAAATAAGGACATATCTTTGATCTAAGGAGTTGTAAATGTTTAACAGGAATCTTAACTTCCCTCTTGTGCAATGAAACTGTTGCCTTTGCACATGGTTCAGACGCACTTTCAAACAGATTTTACTACATTGACATTATGGTAGCTTGTGCTTTGAAAATGGTACCGTCAGAATGAGAGACCAAACTGCTGAAAAAAATATAACATTAATCCACAAGTCTTGCGAAGTCAAAAGATGAGTATGTAAGAAACAAATCCATTATCAAATCATTTTTCAACTTTAAGCCATTGCTGCCGACTAAAATACGAGTCCCCTATCCATAATATCAGCAATCAAACACAGTTCTAAGGAGTTTTTTTTTTTTTTTTTTTTTTTTACTGGAGGAAATATTATTATGGATTTTCATTTTTGCAAGAAGCAATGGTTTAAAGTAAAAAAAAAAAAAAAAGTGTTAATGATGACCTATTTATTTTTGGCTGAACTATTCCTTTATGAATATATATATATATATATATATATATGTTTTACCAAATAAAAAGAACAGCACTTTTAGAGTTCATCCCACTCATTGATGTGAGCGTAAGTATTGGGACAGTTGAACATAAGGCAGATATAAAAGATTAAAAGCTATTATTTATTTGCAGATCTCTTGCGCACAATCACAGCAGTGAGTCTGTGACCCAGAGACATCACCAGACTCTTGGTCTCATCCTTTGAAATGCTTTTCCCAGCCTTTAGTGCAGCCAATTCCAATTGTTACATGTTTTGGGGAGTTTCTGAGTTTCTTTACTCTCCTCCTCAGCTGGTGAAATTCATGTTCAATCGGATTTAAATCTGGAGATTGACTTGGGCAATCTAAGACTTTCCATTTCTTTGCCCTTATAAATTCCTTGACTGAACTGGCAGGGTGATTTGGGTCATTGTCCTGATGCAATATGAAGCACTTCCGGATGAATCTGGTGGCATTTTCTTGAATATTGGTAGGCAAGATGGTACTATGGCACTATATATATATATATATATATATATATATATTAGCTTTAGCTATTTTGATTAAGTTTCAAACTTCCCAGTTGTTTACTTTAGCACTCAACAACCAGAGTGATATTTATAATAAATGATGCCACATGTTTGAAACCTCCATCTCCATCTTAGATTAACTGATGTGGTTGTAATAAATGCCTCATCTTAATCTTTTGAAATATTTACATTTTCAATGTAAGATGTGTTCCATCTTCAAAACCACATGTGATTTTAAACAAGGAATATAACACAGAGTAAGTGCGCATACAACAGAAGTGCATCCTTGCTCTTCTTTTTGCTCCTACGTTGGACTTTACTGAGCATCTATCCTAAATGCTTCATACAAAAATGTTACGTTTTATGTTGCGTTACGTTAAAAATGTTACATTAAAAATGTTAGCTGCCTACTCTCAATTGCTGCAGATGAACTCTCTATAGTGTTTGCTGTTAATAATGCTGTTTTAATTTGGTTTAAGCGTTTGGTTTAAGCGTTATTTAATATATAAAATGTATTGCTCAGTAAATTATTGGGTGAATCATACTTTGTTTTATTTTATTACTTTATTCAACATTTAATTTTATAAACATTTTAAATATTTTTGCTGAAACAAGTGAAGGTGTTTTTTATTCAAATGTCAAGTTTACATTCTACAGAGATATGACTAAGGTAACTATAAGATTTTCTTTTCTGTAGTTTTTTTTTTTTTTTTGCATTTTCCCATTAAAAATTAGCAGTTGATAAAAAAAGAGGTTTAACCTCTCTTTGTACCCATTCAATAACAGAAAATTATTTTGGGTTCAAATCACAGATGCCAGCAAATTTTTCTTATAACTAGCAGCCATCAAATCAGGTTTCTGGGATAACACACCAACTGTCACAGGTATCTAGCAGATCCTCTCGCCTTGTCAAGATCCGATAATAGAGCCACCTGAGCAGCTTCAGATCTTTTGTTATGCAAGCATGTAGGATAGAGTCTTTATATTTATGGAAATAACCTTTACTGAACGTTCTTTGTCGGCTTGTGCAGATAGACATCAAAGACACCTAGTCTCAGTAAAACAGAGTAGATTCATTATGGTTTCAGTTCAAGCTTGCCACAGGTGCCTCAGGCTGAATGTAGAGAAGAACAGCTCTGACTTATCATGCATGTGTTCCACCATTTCATATTTCAAGCTTTCCATCTCCTGTGAGCAATTGAACTTTAATGTCTACTCAGACTGCTATGAATCTTAATGGTTCTCATTCAGTGATGGCTACATGAGAAGTGTGGAGAGACTGGCCTCTGTGACGAAGCCCAGCCAGTGGCATGTGAGAGGGAGAGGGTTACTCTATTAATTACCACAGTGCCACAGCAGGCATGAGAAAAGCATAAAAGTTATCCAGCTTGACATATTGTGTTCTATTCAGTGAGTAACAAATTGAGCAAACACCCCAATTTATCATCCTAAGTGGCCTTCCTGTCCACCATTCCCTAGGATTACAAAGTATATACACTGATCAACTACAATATTAAAGCCACTGACAGGAGAAATTAATATCATTGCAATGGTCACCTACCTAAAGATTTTTGGAGACCACATGCACACTTTCATGGCAGTGATGATCCCTGATGGCAGTGCTCTCTTTTAGGACAATAATGCCCCCTGCCATGCTGCAAAAATTGTTCAGGAATGATTTGAGAAACATGACAAAGAGTTCAAGGCCTTGGGCTCCAAATTCTCCAGATCTCAATCTGATGTATCAATGCATCAGAGCTATTTTCCCTTACGAAAAATAAGTTTATTCAAGTGTGCTATTAGTAGACTTATTTTAAACTAAAAATAGGAAAGTATACTTTTAGTCTACTTTTTATGCACTTCTCAGAAATGGGCTTTATGTACAGTTTAATTGTACGCAACTGAAAAGAAATGGAGATGTTCAAGAGCTCTTTTACGGCTTAAAGTGTCAATTCAGTCTTTTCAATTGTCAGTATTGTTTTGGACCCAGTGGCATTCATGGTATAGACCATGTTTGAAACATTCTTCCACAGAAGACAAAAAAGTGATGGCAGAAGTTTCATTTTGGTGAACCATCCCTTCAGTGCAAGAAGAAGTTGCAAACAACAAATGCTCATGAAAAAGAAAAGAGATTTCTTGAAATTAAGCTGTTCATGCTCTTATGTTTGTGTTTTTCCTTGTTGATTCTGAAGGTTGCAGCAGTGGGCCTGATCACCTCTCTTGGCTCCTGACACAGAGGTTGTTAGCAAGGAAAGAAAATTTGAGAGGCTTTTTTGGAGCAATAAAAGCATCGCTAAGGGCCCCTTTTCCTCAAGAAGCCCCGTTCCACCTCTGTTATTTTTCTTCTCCTGTTCTCTCTGTTTCTAGGAGCCACTCTAATCCCACACAATACTCCTGAAATAGAGGCTCTTAAAAAGAATGAGTGCATATTGACAGGTTCCAATTTCAGCACCGCAGATGAAAAATAAAAACTGGAGAATGAGCGAGTCTCACAAACTGGTAATCTACGCTGTAAATTGGCCTGTAAGTGATCCCATTGGTTCTACAGATTTAGAAGGGTTTATTCGGTTCTTCACAGCATATTGGACAGAAGACCAAATGAAGCTCAGGCATCCTTTGATATATCCTAATTAATGGGCTTGTGTCAGCCTACCAGCAAAAGGCTGTAAATGTGGCTGCCTCCCACCACTCTTCCCAATTTGTTTAATCACTTTTTTTTTTTAATCGTTCAGTAGCTGCCATTTCAATCTCAGATCTGTCACTATCCTCCAGGGGATGTTTGCTGACATAATGTAGCATCGTTAATTCTGTATTTCTGTATTTATAAGATTTTCTGCAAAAATATCTTCATTACTAAATCACTTTTTTGTCTTTTAATTGAACAGTAGAGGCATCTAATATATATGTGATCAATTTCTTACACCCTCATACTCAGCTGTCATTTGTTTAATAAATAAATAAAATTACCTCTTTCTTCACGGTACTCCAAAATAACAAACAGAAAATGTCAATCAACATCAACTTTTTTATAAATTTTCACACCCCTTGAATGTGGGTGTAGTTTAATTTTAGGCAATCTCTTTTTTTAAAGTAAGAGTGATCCAATTTACTTTTTGTAGTTTATGTCGGAGTGTTTCTCCTTACCATTATCAGGGAGAGAATGATTGGAATATGGGAGTTAATTATCTAGAATGACTCTTTCCTTTTTTCTTTTTTCCTAAGTTGAGTTTCCCAACTTCCAAGGTTCAATTATTCTTATCACCTAACACCCTTCATTCCCATTCCAAATGCATCCCTCAGCAGGTGGTAAATTATACTTTGGATTTCATACAGAACAGGTATAGAATTTTATAAGCCCGTGAGTATAGAGTGAAAACCAGCAGCGACGATGATGATATTATATAAATCACAATGCAAATAATAAGATCTGTCTATACCATGCGTATCGTGGTTCAAAATTCAGATGTCACCTCTTCTTCAGCATGTACCTGATCACATATGTACTTTCACACCACATTTCTCAACTAGTCTGTTTAATGTACTTTGGTCCATTAGTAATTTAAAGCAATGGCTTGGTAACATAGGTATTGCATTTGCGGTACTTGGCACTACAAAAAACATGCACTTTTATTCACTAAATTCTGAGATGACAAGAACATGTTGACAGAGGCAGTGCCATGTCCTACACCATATGAAATGCTTTACACACAGTATGTGGTAGTAACAAGGCAATGTCGATGAAATGAGTGACTTTTCTTTTTACCTGCACAATGGAGATCCATGCATTTGAAAACATATGACATTTTCGTTTTGAACAATTAAGGGGTTTTTTTATGTGTAAAGATAAAGAATAGTACACCAATTCCAACATGAGTGTTGCATCACGTTGATGCAAGTGGCCTTGGGCCACTAAAAATAAAAGCATTCAGATTTTAACACATTCATTCTGCATAAACTTACACAACAGCAGGTGGTAAAAGTTCAAGTAGCTGGTTGAATAGGCTCATTTGAATAATCACACTCCCATATGTTCTATTTTTGTGTAAAATGGATTGTTTTAATGACAAGTGTATTCCATGTGTTGAGCTATCAGCCATTTAAAAAAAAAATAATAGAATGAGTGATGAGTGTGTGCATTTCTGTGTTAAATAGAGGGCAATGTGGATTGATTTAAGAAAATACTATAGAACAGGGTTTCCCAAATGGGGGTTTGTGAAGGAAATACATCATGACTTGATGAAAAGCTAATAATTAAACTGAATATAAATTTAAAATAGTGGTAAGTTTACTTTATTTACACATTTGCACAATTTCCAAAATGTCTGTGCATAGAAGTTTACAGTACTTAATCAGTATTCTGCCCTAATAAAAGATTGAACAATTAAACATTTGAAGGTGAAGATTTATAAGACATAAATATTAATATTGTAACTTGCAGTGTAAAATAAATTAATTATTAGGGCTATAATTATATTTTTTTATTTTATTTTACAGGACAATTGTCATTTACAACAGTAATATTTTATATATTATTTTTTTTTTCAATTACAGTTGAAGCAATATAAGAAAAAGAAGCCTTATAAATATTTTAAAAATAAAAACACATGCTAAAAAGTTAATCGTCTATTCTACTTGCATGTCATGGGACCATTAACCTACCAAATTATTTCTGAAAGTGCCAAAGTATGAAAATAAATGTCAAGTTTTGTTTGTTATAAGGTTTTTTTTATATACACTGCTGGCGGAGCTGAAAGTCTCAATATGGAAATGAAGCTCAGACCTGAAAGAATATTGCATTGTTCATGGTTGATGTATAGTATTTTTAAATTATTACACTTGAGTTCAACAGTTATATGAAAAATGGCCCAGGCTTCTCTCAAGGGTGCTGTTTTATTTGTTTGTGTTAAACATAATCAATTACCGGAGCTCTGGGAGTCCCATAGGCACTTCCTCCAACATCCATGTTGACATGACCCTGATGGATGATGCCACCCATGACCATAACAGTGATTAATAACATCTCGAACATAACAAGGACATTAGATACACACCTAACAGTCTCAATGCTTATTCCTTCTGTAGTATTCCAGAAAACATTGTGAAACTTCAAAAAATGTCTGAGTTTTTAAACCATGATAGGTAGTGGTTGGAAATTTGGGTTATTTACTTGAACTGTTACCTGCAAGTGTGTGTGTGTGTGTGTGTGTGTGTGTGTCCATTTGTTTGTGTGTGTTGTCACCTGAGGTCTATAAGGTCATAGGCAGAGCTTGTTAGCAATATAAACCAGACACAGCACATCACTCCACATTTGTCATGAAATTCATTCCATTTTCCAGAGGCAACCTCTGTTCAACTCATCTTAAATAACAAATCTCTGACATAGACAGGTATCAGATCAAACCAGAAGGCAATTGATTACCATAATAACCAAACAATGTCTCATCTTTCAAGTTGGATAAATGTCACACTGAAAATAAGTCAAATCTAATAATGTCTGATGGTGGTCTGGTCAAAGTAAATCAATTTATTTTACAAGCACCTATAATGATTGTATTGTTTCAAAATGTGACTGCACAAATTTGTCTGGTAGGACAAAAGAAGTGTGTTGGTTATTGGATAAATATGGGTAATCATGAAAATGCTATTATTTAATTTAGTACACATTTTTAATTTAGTATTATTAAATGGTTTACTGTGAAAGTCTGTGGATTGATGTCTTAATCCAAATTACTTTGAGAATATGTTAAGAAAGACAAGAGCCTCTTTTCTTTGTCTTGATGTGCTCATCTCAGCATTCCTTTCTGATTCCCACATCCATGGAAAGGTGTCTGCTTTAATTTGCAAGTCTTTCTTGAAGCAATATGTGAACAGGCACTGATTCCACTTGAATATCAAAAGAAAGTGTACGTGTAGGATTATGAAAGATCTGGCAAGATTGGATGGTTTGTGACATTTTAATCTCTATTATTAACAAGTTAGTCATGCTTAAATGTGTCTTACCAGTTTCTTTACATCTAGAGGACTGAAAAAATACTTTCATATACTTCATAAGATACTTACTATGATTTAGCTGATTGGAATAACTGCTATGACCACAGATACCATATTTCTAAAAGATCTCAGAACAGGAGTTTTACTCAAGTCTCAGGAGCTTCATTAAACCAGCTTGTGTCATCGCTGAAGAGAGGTGAAGCACTGACTGGTGAATCCAGCTGACAGTTTATGACAGTGAGCAGTGTCTCTGAAATGATACATTCAGTTAAGCAGAAAAGAGATTTGCCCACTGATGGATGTGATGAAAGTCCTCAAATGCTCTATTCCAAAAGAATGACTTGCAAATAAAAAGAATACTTTCTAGCCTTTACCAACTTTATGAAAAGTTACATGGAGCTCAATTAACAAGTCAGGGCCTTGGGTGCTCTTGTGCCCTTATAAAAATATGTTGCCAGCTAGCAACTTCTATCATATTTTCTAAAACAAAAATAGGTCTATATGCATTGGTTAAGTGAGAAAAAACCCAGGAATGACTACGTTGTGAATAATAATGCAGACTTCATTAAATGAGACAAATTCTAATTTTGCTGTCAGCGGCTCTACAAAGACAGCAGTCATTATTCAGCTCTGTGTTGATTTAGTTCAATTCAATAACTGTGTAAATCTAATTATGAAATAAGTTCTGTTCAGCTATAAGCAGCTCTACAGAAGACAATAGTCTTTTTTTCAGCTTGAGTCAGTTAAATTTTCAGCTTGAGTAAGTTACAGATGTTGTGAAATTAATTAAATCTGAAACAAAGACAATTAAGCAATAAAGAGGCTCTATGAGCAAGCCAGAAGGTGACAGTGGCAAGGAACCTAAACTCCATCAGATGGAGAAAAACGCTTGGGAGAAATCATGTGGTTCCAGATTGCATCACAAGCCATATGTACTGTTTTTTGTTTTGTTTAGTTTTTTGTGAAAATTATTTTATTTAGTAAAATAAATAGTCAGTTTAATATAGAACAAAATAAAACATATTAGATTAGACTGTAGCCATACCCCACACCCACCAGGTAGACTTATACTGTGCTGAGGAAATACAAGATATTGCAGTGGAGAAATTGATATACAAAAGATTTAACAATATCAAAAGTAGCACTCCAGGTCTTCGATGGTTTTGTCTTTGCTCCATGAATGCGAGCTGTTGATAGTTTCATAGAAATAATGTAGAGCAAAGACAAGTCACATGTATTGTTCAATTTTTTCTTCTACTTGAAGATCATAACATGACCCGTCAGCGAGAGTTGTATAGCCTGTCCAGCAGGTTAAAACATGAAGAAAAGAACAGAAAATAAAATTAACATGACACTGCACATTTGCATCCTGCTATGAAATAACCACCTTTTATGAAAGTATATTTATAGAAATCTGTACCCTGATGAAACATCAGGTCTTTAACGTAGAAGAGAAGTGGCATGGCCAGATATAAAAGGAAAAGCTCAGGCTGGGTTTAGCTGTCAGGAAGCAGAAATGTCCATTCTGCTGCTGGCATTCAGCAGGGAACTGAAGACCAAAGCACAGCTTCAACACAAAGAGTCACAGCCTCTACAGGCTACTCTTCTGGCTGGAGAGCAATGGAATTAAATCACTTAGCTTAGATTTAAGTAAATGTCACATTTTTGGAGCAACTTTAAAGTGAGCTTGGCCTCTATAATTTAGCCTGTACTGTCGAGGAGGTCTATACTGCACCTGGAGAAAGCTAACCAGATATGCCACCTTTGCTCATGGGAACCTCAGAATGTTTGACCCAATTACCTTGAACTGTCAAGGTCATATGACTAATCAGTCTGAAGCCGCGGGCAAATGATGTCATGTCATTGCTGATTGGCTGAATAGCGCCACAAGAGCATGCCCTTCACAAGCTTGTCACTTGTAACTGTATTGAGCTAGGACAGTAAAAGCAAACAGACAGTGAAGAAAAATATTTTAATCATTCATGAATATTTTTATTTATCAGAATTATTTATAGAAACATAGATATGAATTTAAACAGTTAGCAATCTCAATCTCATTATCAAATATTTAGAATGTAGGTAGTCAGTCTATGCATCCATTTAAACATTCCGTAATTGCTTTCTATAATGTTCTGAGCATTACATTTGTAGAGGTAATGCTCTCTAAACTTCCTCAGAATAAGGAGAACATTTGAGAGCTTTGAGGTAAGGCGAAAGGTTGTGTTTTTGTTTCTGATAGTTTCTAGTCATTCTGCAGTGTAATTAAAGAAAGTGTGAACCTGCATTAATTAAATTGCATACCCACTCAGATATTACACCCGCTCACAGCCTCTGCATAATCTGTATTTGCTGTTTGACTGAGTCATATGAGAAGAACCTTCTGTAGCAAGAGGATGAGTGCACTTCAGGGAGTGAGGTGCGCACGATGCTTTCCCTCTTTGTCATATTCATCTTCTCTTCTCCTGGTGAGAGAATCTGAGCACACAAGTGATGAGTAAAGCTTCCTCCACACATGCAGACACATTTACGCACCACCCCAAACCAAATCTTCATCTGAAGCCCATGTGCTACCTAATCTCAGTTCACGGTTAGAGGCTCTCCTCTGCTCTGTTAGATTGTCAATAATTGAAATAGTGACTCACTTTGTGGCCTTCTCCACTTGACTTCTAACTTCACAAGAAATACACGTATCCACTTTCAGATTGCAGAAGCAGTATGTTACAGTTTTTAAACTGTTACAGAGAAATATGATTGCACATTAAACCATAAATGTCAAACTATCATAAAATGGCTTATTTTTCCTGCAGGAAAAATGGAAGGTTTGTGGTATTCTACCACAGTCTAACATACTTCTTTATCAGTTCATTTATCAGTTTATTCTACTTCTTTTGAACTATTCTGATTGTTCAGATATTATCTATCTATCTATCTATCTATCTATCTATCTATCTATCTATCTATCTATCTATCTATCTATCTATCTATCTATCTATCTATCTATCTATCTATCATCTATTTATTTTTTGTAATTGATACAAAGGTAATATGATACAAAGTGAAGTTTTATTAATGTACATGCATTTTTTTACAAATGAAAATTTAAATATATGTGTCACAAATATATATAAATAATTTGTTTTAAGACTGGAAATAAATCTTGCTCTAAAATACATTTTGTAATATTTTTTGGCATTTGAAAGTTTAAACAAAATATATTTCAATGTAATATGTGGTGTAATGAAACTGTTCTCATACTTTGCTACATACTTTCCTTTTTGAGCATACATTTTGATTTGAGCACTAATGATTTAACAGCTGCTTTAAAGGTTATGCCCAGCATCCTTCTTTGATCCAATTAGCTATGACAGGCACAGAAATAGCATAGCAGAACCGACTGAATTAGATGAATCAGTGGGGTCTAAAATGGGAGAGAAAGATAAAAATTGGGGTGCTACTACGAGACATAAAACACTGCGTGTTTACATAGATAGGTTACTGTGAACATTTTGAGTTAAATATATTGAAATGTCAGTCTCCCCCTCTCCCTCTGTCCTTCTCCGTCTATCTGTCCACTCCACTCTGCACACAGTGCCTAACGGTGCATGCTGTTTTAACTCCGAATTAATCCTCTTTCCTAAGGGATCTGTGTGTGATGCAATGGTTCAATGCTACAGTTATCTGTTCTCTTGTACAAGTGTAGTCAAATATCAACATTTGCATTGATGTTAGCATATGCATTGACCCATAACATTGTTCAATAGTTATGTTATAAATACAATCTGTACTTCTTATGATTTCTTGTTTCTCCAGCATTTCTAAACACAGAAACTCAAACATTCCTTTCAAAAAACTCTCTTTTGTTCTGTCAGTATTTTCACTCTGTGCCTCTTTTTGTGTGAATCCACCAGGGACTGCTGGTATTGCTTCCTGAATGACAGATGTCTTGAGTAGAGCTGTAAAGATTTGGAGAATGTTGTCTTATTTTAACCCCTTTCCACAGCCCATCGCCCCTTGAGCGGCTCTGCTTAGATGTGAGGCAACATAAAATTTGTGGAGGAAAATGGTGGAAATTACAACAGCATCACAAAATTTCATTCTGATCACAATGTAGGCGGTAGGCATCCATTTCTACCATCCTATTAGCACTTTAGGAAAGGCTAAAACTCATTGCAAGATTCAGGATAGCACTTGTAAGATGTCTCTTTGTGACAGTGAATGTGTCTAGGAACCTTCAATGATTCAGAACCATCCTGTTCAACCCCTGGTAACACAAGGAGTTCAGGCCAAATAGAGTTTGCTAGTCACAGAGGGGAGCTCACAGACGGAGTGACTGGGCTATTATATCATTATTATCCTCAGTGTACCTTGCTCCATTCATTTTTTTTAACCACACACCATGGTGCTTCTCTACAGTTCTCTACACTCCTGTTCGGTGGAACTTAGAATTGTATTTTTCATCTATTTTCAGCCACAGTTCATTTTCCAGAGTGTTACAGTATATTTCCTAGCACAGCATGCTTATCATCTAGCCATATCGACTGATAAACATGGGTTCCCTATCAGTCGGTCACTCCGAGTCACGTCGGTGACCGACGAATTGGGATCTCGCTTAGAGAGACCAATCCCCTACGAGAGTATCTAAACGAGCCAATGCACATTGGCATGCGATTATTGCATCCAGCTGCCGCTAATCACAGCGTGAGTATAAGTAGGCAGCGGGTGCAGCGCATATTCAGCTTTTCGCTTCGGAGCCGAGCGGTTACATTGTTCTGCTCCTGACCTCTGCTGACGAGTGAATTCAACGAGTTAAGCACGCTCTTTGGGAGACTCTCGTGCTGGCGGTACGGCGCTTCAGCGGCGGTGGTTCTTCCTGTGTCGAGTGGATTGCACACATCAGGCTGCACTACCCCCTGATTGTGTTGCAAGTGGCCATCTCCCCTGTGCGCTTCAGCACACTGAAAGAGTGATTTCTCTAAAAGAGCCTTCACGGGTGCGTCTTTTTAAAGACGACGTTGCATCTGGCAAACTCGACGTTGCGTCTTTGTAAAGACGAGTTGGGTCTTGCTTCAGACAACGTGTCACCCGTGCGTTTCTGGATGCGGTCGTTACCTGGTGCCGGGTGATGGTCATGATCACTGCCTCACATGCCTGGGCAGTAAGCATGCTGAGGTGGCGTTCGTGGATGAGGCATCTTCTCATGGGAAGATGATCATCTTGGAGTTGCGGGCCAGGCTCCGATACCTCGACAAAGGGACGGAGCTCTGTTGCCCCTGCCTTGATTTGGCTCTCGTTCTGGCTGCAGACAGACGGGGACCATTTCAGGCGGTGGCATGGTGGCAAACCCTCCAGGGAACCAACCCTTGAGGGACCATCGCCCCTCTTGCGCTCCAAAACCAGTTGAGCTGTCAGTGGAGCGTGCTGGGCCCTCTACAAGGGGAGCACCAGCAGTTACCCTGGCGCTCCTCCCGATGACCAGACGTCGACTGCTGCATCGGAGGGTGAGCTGGAGATTTCCGGGCAAGAAGATTCGGCTGCTGCTGCTCCGGCAGTAGCAGTACCTGAGTCGGATCTAGAAATCACGGCTATGCTTTCCCGGGCCACTGAGAGGGTAGGGCTCGAGTGGAGGTCCCACCGTGTCCCGAGCCCTCGAGGTTGGACGACTGGTTTCTCGGGGTAGTTTGCGCTGGTTCTCAGCGCCCTGCCCCAGTGCCTCTCTCCCGGAGGTGCATGGGGAGCTTACCAGGTCGTGGACGGCACCTTTTACTGCCAGAAACCGCCCTGCTAGCTCCTCCCCCTCACCACCCTCGGTGGTGGCGCAGCTACGGGGTATACGGGGGTCCCCCCGATGGAGCGGTCGGTTGCGATGCAGTTGTGTCCTAATACCGTCTCCACTCGGCGGGGCGAACCGTGCCTCCCCTTCCGGGCCTGTAGGTACTCGTCTGGTCTGTCCGGCGGTGCTTATATGGCCTGTGGGGAAGCTGCCTCCACCTTTCGCTACGGCGTTACTGCAGGGTCCTCAGGCTAAAAGCACTGAGGACATGCACGGGGGTGGTTACGATCCGGAAGCTCTGAGAGCTTGTACCTCGGGCCTCGCGCTACGAGCGACGAAGGTGACGCGGTCTCTGGGTCGTGCGATGTCCACACTTGTGGTCCAGGACGTTCACCCCTGGCTGTGTCTGGTCGACATGGGGACACCGACAAAGTATCGGTTCCTCAAGGGCCCTGTGTCCCAGACTGGCCTCTGCGGCGACGCAGTCGAGAACATGGCCCAGCAGTTCTCGGCTGCTCACGAGCAGGCTGAGGTGATCCAACACCTCCTGCCCCGGCGGGCAGCTGCTGCCTCCACCCGTCCGCCGGCTGCAGCGCCCCAGCCTGATTGTCGCCGAGGGCGGCCCCTGCGTCCGTCCCTGCTCCCGCACCGCATCCGCAGCAGCTTCCAGAGGCGGTGCCGTTGAGCTGGGCGTAGGCAGGCCGCCCCGCCCGTCCTGGCCCCCGTCAAACCTGGCGGTGAGCGGAAGAGCAAGAGGCGCAGGACAGGCGACCCAGTGAGAGAGAGGACTGCTTTGGGAGGTGGCAGATGCGCCTCCCCCTCCCCCGGAGGAGGGCCGGGTGGAGATTCTTCTATTTCAAAAATCTCGACAAGAAGCGGTTGTCTCTGCCTCTGGGTCCTAAGAGGGTATGGAGAGTCACGGACGGACCAACTCCGGACCGCGCTCATCCTCCTCTTCGCCAGCTGGCAGCAGTGGGCGGTTCGAGAGCGTCATCAAAGGCCCTACTCACGCACCCTCTGCCAACCTCGGAACCAGGTAAGCGTGCACCGCACACCCAGACCCCTTGGTCCGCCACGGGCCGTGTTCCTGTGTTCCACCTCGCTGCCCCACCGCGGGTACGTCGGTGGTCCCGCTGGTCCGCTTGTACGGTGTCTGGGTGCCTGCGTCTACCCAGCCCGTCTTGCTGGCTCCTGGCGGAGGACGCGATGGAGCCGGTCCCTCCAGCCAATATGAAGACAGGGCTTGCAACCCTTACTTCATTGTGCCCAAGAAAGCGGTGGGTTACGACCAATCTTGGATCTGCGTGTCTGGAACTGGGCCCTTCACAGGCTTTCGTTCAAGACGCTCACGCAGAAACGCATCTTTGGGTGCTTCCGTCCCCGAGATTGGTTTGCAGCGGTCGACCTGAAGGACGTGTACTTCCATGTGTCGATTCCTTCCGCGCCACAGCCCATTCCTGCAGTTTGCATCGAAGGACGGGCATATCAGTACAAGGTCCTGCCCTTCGGGCTGTCCCTGTTACCCCGTGTCTTCACGAAAGTTGCGGAGGCAGCCCTTGTTCCCATGAGAGAACAGAGCGTTCGCGTTTCAACTACCTCAACGACTGGCCCATACTGGCTCAGTCTCAGGACCAGTTGTGCGAACACAGGGATTTGGTGTCACACCTCAGCCAGTTGGGCCTTCAGGTCAACTGGGAAAAGAGCAAACTCTCCCCGACGCAGAGGTTCTCTTTTCTCGGTATGGAGTTGGATTCGGTCAGCCAGACAGCACGCCTCATGCAGGAACGTGCTCTGTCGGTGTTGAACTGCCTGAGTAGGTTCAAGAGCAGGTCAGCGGTCCCACTGAAACAATTTCAGAGGCTACTGGGGCATATGGCAGCTCCAGCGGCAGTCACGCCGCTGGGGCTGCTTCATATGAGACCGCTTCAACACTGGCTCCATGGCCGAGTCCTGAGGTGGGCGTGGCAGCGCGGCACTCACCGGGTCCAAGTTACACTGGCCTGCCGCCGAACCCTCACCCCGTGGTCAGACCTCTCGTTTCTGCAGGCAGGAGTGCCCCTGGAACAGGTCTCCAGGCTTGCTGTGATTTCCACAGATGCCTCCACCACCGGCTGGGGCGCCACGTTCAACGGGCTTGCAGTGTCGGGGGTTTGGACGGGCCTCCTACTGCACTGGCACATCAATTGCCTAGAGTTGCTAGCAGTACGTCTGGCCTTGATCCATCTCAGAAGGCGCTTACGAGGCAAGCACGTACTCGTCCGCACGGACAACACTGCGACCGTTGTGTACATCAACCGACAAGGTGGTCTGCGCTCCCGTCGCATGTCGCAACTCGCCCGCCACCTCCTCCTCTGGAGTCAGAAGCATCTGAGGTCGCTTCGTGCCATTCATATTCCGGGCTTGCTCAACCGGGCAGCCGACGAGCTGTCACGAGCTGCGCTCCCCGGAGAATGGAGACTCCATCCCCAGACGGTCCAGCTCAGCTGGCCGCGGGGCCTTCGCAAGTATGCGTCTCCCCCAGTGAGCCTTCTCGCAAAAACAGATACTATGCAAGATCAGGGGGGACGAGCAGCAGGTCCTGCTCGTGGCGCCGTACCGGCCCACTCGGACTTGGTTCTCAGAACTGATGCTCCTCGTGACAGCCCCTCCTGGACAGATTCCTCTGAGGAAGGATCTACTGACTCAGAGACGGGGCACCTTTGGCACCCGCGTCCAGACCTAAGAAGCTGGAAACTTCATGTCTGGTCCCTGGACGGGACGCGGAGGTTCTAGGTGACCTACCCCAAGGGGTAGTTGACACCATCACTTCGGCTGGAGCGCCGTCCACGAGACAGGCCTACGCCTTGAAATGGAACCTGTTCGTCGAGTGGTGTTCTTCTCACCGAGAAGACCCCCGACAGTGCCCGATCAGAGTCGTGCTTTCCTTTTTGCAGCAGGGGTTGGAGCGAAGGCTGTCTCCCTCCACCCTTAAAGTCTATGTGGCTGCGATTGCTGCTAACCATGACCCCGTGGAAGGGAAGTCGGTGGGTAAGCATGACTTGGTCATCAGGTTCCTTAGGGGGGCAAGAAGGTTAAATCCTCCACGGCCCCCCTCTATACCCTCTTGGGACCTGTTTCTAGTGCTGAAAGCACTACAGCAGGCCCCATTTGAGCCTTTGCAGTCAGTGAGCTGCAGTTTATTTCAATGAAGACTCTGCTCCTGCTTGCATTGGCCTCCATCAAGAGGGTAGGGGACCTGCACGCATTTTCGGTCGACGATTCGTGCCTAGAGTTTGGGCCGGCTGACTCCCAGGTAATTCTGAGGCCCCGGCCTGGCTACGTGTCCAAGGTTCCCACGACTCCCTTCAGGGACCAGGTGGTGAGCCTGCAAGCGCTGCCCTCGGAGGAGGCAGACCCAGCCCTTGCTTTGCTTTGTCCCGTCCGAGCGCTGAGATGCTACGTTGACAGGACACAAAGCTTCAGGACCTCAGACCAGCTCTTTGTCTGTCACGGAGGCCGGCAGAAGGGGAAGGCCGTCTCCAAGCAGAGGATGGCCCACTGGATAGTGGACGCCATCACCCTGGCTTATCAGGTACAGGGTGTGCCCTGCCCGTTCAGGTTGAGAGCTCACTCTACTAGAGCTGTTGCATCCTCCTGGGCGTTGGCTCGTGGCGCCTCGCTGGCAGATATTTGTAGAGCTGCGGGCTGGGCGACCCCTAACACGTTCGCTAGGTTCTATAGCCTTCGTGTGGAACCGGTTTCCTCCTGTGTTCTCACCTCAAACGGGTAGAAGCACTGAGAGGTTCCGTTTTCGGGTCGGCTTGCTAAAACTGCTCCAGAGAGTCCGTACTGTAGACCCTGTCGAGTTCCTCCGTCCCCTCGGCAGTCAGATGTGGCGGAGCATCTGACGCCAGGCCCTCACTCGCTGAATCCATGAGAACCGGTAGAGGGCTGGGTTCCATATGAAAGGCCTTTTTGGACCCCATATGTGTATAGTCCACGGTATAGCCTGAGAGCCCGTGTTTCCCCGGCAGGTCTTCTGCCAATCTCCATGAGGTACAAATTCCTCTAATTTCCATATGCGCCTAAAGGTTGATCATATGCGTAATTGCTCCGGACCTCCTTCGGGAAGGGCGAGCTTCCGCAGCGTCCGGTTCCAACTGGAACGGGTACGCTTTTTCCCAGTGTTATCCAGTCTTACTGAGTGGGTAGTGCCATGACAACAGTAGCTGGTCTTCTGTGCTAGCCCTGACCTGCGCCAAAAAATAGGGGCACAGGAGGCTTCCACAGGACACTGGAAGGGGCAGTATCCGTGGCCCTTTGGTAGGGATCCCAATTCGTCGGTCACCGACGTGACTCGGAGTGACCGACTGATAGGGAACGTCTCGGTTACGTATGTAACCCTCGTTCCCTGAAGAAGGGAACGGAGATGTCACGTCCCGTCGCCACGGCTGCTGTACCACCGCTGAGCGGCCGGGTCACCGGCTCGGCTCCTCAGCGAAAACCTGAATATGCGCTGCACCCGCTGCCTACTTATACTCACGCTGTGATTAGCGGCAGCTGGATGCAATAATCGCATGCCAATGTGCATTGGCTCGTTTAGATACTCTCGTAGGGGATTGGTCTCTCTAAGCGAGATCCCAATTCGTCGGTCACCGACGTGACGTCTCCTTTCCCTTCTTCAGGGAACGAGGGTTACATACGTAACCGAGACGTTCTTATCAACATAATACAATACAGTTACAAAAACAAGTCATATTTAACAGGAACAGAATGCCATTCCATAAAATTTAAATAAATAAATAAAAAGAACACAATAGTGGATGTCATTTGTTTTACTTTTGTAAACAAGAGTCAAATTAAAGATCCCAATAAAATAAAAATAAAAACAATGGATTTTTGTCACAATATCAGAATTTGTTATGCATCTTATTGGTGCACATTTTTACCTGGATTTGTTCCTTTTGGAAATTTAATATATGACATATATTGCCCTATATATGTTTAACATATATAAAATCTCCATAGTAAATTAAATTTGTCTATGTACATATGTTACACATACATACTTGTATGTTACTATACGTAACATATAATATAAGTTAATATATGATACTGCATATATGTTTTTACTAAATATGACAATTATTTCATATAACTATACAAAGCTGCAGAAGTTGATCTCAAATGAATATTAGCACTTGGATCCTTTTGTTTTTATGCACATGCATACTGTATATGCACAGCTGGAGGTAGTCTATGATATTTAATGTTTGTTGTGCTCACTTGTCACTTCCATCGATGGTTTACTGAAATTTCACAAGGAGTATATGCAACAAAAAAGTGTTTTTATTCCCCCTGAAGTTGGCAACCACACTGACAAGATGAAAGTGATGACAAGATGACATGAACCTCTGTAATTAAATCGACCCTTTGACCTCTCAGTGTTAATACGCTGTGAAATGTGTGCGTCATTGTTGTGCTTCATCAGTATTGGTGATTATAGTTGATTCCATTTCCTCATGCATGAAAGCAATTCACTCCACAATCTATATTAATATCTAATTGGCAAATAATCCTATTCCAAAGCACTGATACTTTGCTTCAGTGTCTCTGGTTATCAATTGCACATTGAGCTTGATTAGTGTTCAAACTGAGTGAATCCATTAGCATATTAGCACTATTTTCTGGTGCTATATGGATCACATTTGCACCGTCAATGCTTATTTTAACTCATTGCAAATCCTCTTTGTCCTCCTGTTTGGGGTTTAATGTAGGATCATATGCACAATGCTTATAATAAAAGGTTTTTCTGAAATCACGTAAGGGAATGTCTGAAGCTCAGAAATCACATCAGGGAAAATGTTTGATTTTCAGCTGCTTTTCATCTAGCAGTCAAGCAAATACAACTTTAAGCCTCTGTTTGTGAGTCTGCATTCAATGTTTTAAGGGTCTCTGAAGTTCTTTTTGAGTTCATAATTAAATGATTTAATCTCAAATCATTATTTCAGGTGCATTTATTTAAATAGTCAAGATATTGTACAGTAAGCTAGTCATTCTCTCAATGGAAAAAAAAAACCTTCATGGTGATGCAGAATCACTTGATCACCTTGTGTGGGGTTTATTTTTTGATAATGACCAGCTGTCGATAAATATTGCAGCCTCAAGGAGGAGATGCCCTAATGGCTGGAAAAATGGGATTTGTTATGGCTGGTGAGAAGTAAAATTGCAATTTAATAACACATTGGAATTTTGACAGAATAAAATACCTAATTACAAAAATCATACAAACTAAAATGCGTATGTGAAGGCAGAAATTAATAAAGTAAAACAATAAACCAGATTTGGCTCACACTGCTTCTCATTGACATAAATAATTCTTGTATCGCATGCTTTTTACAGGCAAGGATTTTATGCGTTGTACATGTTCATCTGTTTTAATAATTTCATTCATGATTTGCATATTGTAACACTTCTGAGTCTTCTGTGATTACCAATTACTTGCCTGACTTGGAAATCAGACCACATGGTGTTTCTTGGGAAACACTGATGGTGTAAATTATTCTGCTTATTACAGTAAATCCGGGTGGTTTGCATTAGGTGTAGAAAAATAGAAGTTTGCTTCAAAGAGAGAACAAAGCAGCTGATTAACATTTATCAAAAATCATGTTATCATTTCACTTCAGCCCAAGTCCACCAACATATTTATTAGATTCAAACAGCAAGAATTTATTAGATTCCCAAATACTTGTGGTACTCCAACTCTGCCACAAGGAAACGTGTGCACTTACTTAAAACCTGATGTTGCTTTAAGCACTTTTACAAGTCAAAGACCATTTTTATTATACTATTGTATATCTGAATGTTGGCATAAATTTTAGTGTACACACACTCTAAGATCAAACTTGGGCATACACACATTTACGCACGTGTTTATGACTACGTTCATATTGTCAGAGTTTGGGAATGACAGCAACATTTACTTTTAGAGAATGTGAAGCTGATGTCACCCCGTTGCATTCTAGGTAACTGCTTTGTTTAGACACCATCCACTTTTTTGAAAATAGGCTCATTTTCCAAGTCCGCTAGAGTTAAACAATTGAGTTTTACCGTTTTCAAATCCATTCAGCCAATCTCCGGGTCTGGCGGTAGCACTTTTAGCGTAGCTTAGCATAGATCATTGAATCTGATTAGACCGTTAGCATCTCGCTCAAAAATGACCAAAAAGAGTTTCAATATTTTTCCTATTTAAAACTTGACTCTTCTGTAGTTACATCGTGTACTAAGACTGGCGGAAAATGAAAAGTTGTGATTTTCTAGGCCGATATGGCTTGGAACTATACTCTCATTCTGGCGTAATAATCAAGGAACTTTGCTGCCGTGCCATGGGTGCTGCAGGCACAGTGATATTACGCAGCACCTGAAAGTAGTCCCCAGCTAGGTTACTAGTTATGATATAGCTGGGGACTACTTTCAGGTGCTGCGTAATATCATCGGTCAAAAAAATCGCAACTTTTCATTTTCCGTCAGTCTTAGTACACGATGTAACTACAGAAGAGTCAAGTTTTAAAATATCAAAACTCTTTGGTCATTTTTGAGCGAGATGCTAACGGTCTAATCAGATTCAATGATCTATGCTAAGCTGCGCTAAAAGTGCTACTGCCTGACACGAAGATCGGCTGAATGGATTTGAAAATGGTAAAACTGAACTGTTTAACTCTAGGGGAGTTGGAAAATGAGCCTATTTTCAAAAAAAGTGGAGTGTTCCTGTAGGAGCCATTTTAATGCAATTATGTGTTTGTCCATTGGGTGGCGCACTGGAAATAGTATATCAGGTATCTGGTTAATGAGACAACAGGTGTGTATGGGTAGTAGGGAAGCACACAGTTTTTGACCGGTTTGGATCGTGCTTCATCATGCCAAATTATTTGATTAGGTGTTTGGACTGAGTTGAACAGTATGCTGTGTCTACAAGGTATGGACTTTCGTACTCCGTGAACTAGACAAAATGACAACACAGGAAGCTAATTTGAAGAAATGTTTATTCATTGGAGCACAATAAACGACACTGGACTTTTTACATGTCAATTACTTGCTCACTCCTATTACCAAACCTAGCATCTTAGTGGAAGCCACTACGGTTCCTTTAAGAGAATCGCACTGCTTTTCTGCTAGTGAGTTTAAGGCGGTGTTTTGATTTTCTGTCATGATCGTGAAAATTGTTGCCATTGTAGCTATAATAAATACAATAAATAAAAGAATTGCCAAAGTAGCAAGTGTTCGGGGAGAAAACCTTTATTCCCAACCTTGTGTAAAAACACTAAGGAAAGTGAGGGGGAGACGAGAAGACACGGAATAGCATTTGTTAATAATGTCATTGATTAAACCTACTGCCTATCACTCAATAAAATAATCAGAAGATTTGTATTTTGTTTGGTTTAATAATTAATATTAGCTTTGCCAGTATGAATCTCTTTGTGAAGTTGCAGAACTTGCATGCAGCCACTACAAATCTGTTCATCAACTTCTAGGGTTTCGATTTGTGTTGTCGTGTGTTTAAATAAAGAGAGGGGGAAATTGACAACAATGACAAAAAAATAACTAAATAAAAAAATATATCAAATTATCATGTAATGCAATAAAATAGCTTATTTTCCCTATAAACGATACCAGGAAGAATGTGAATATTTAATTTTCAAGGAAAAAACAAAAAAGGAAAGCAGGTGTCTGTATTAATTTCAGTATCATTAGCGAAGGGCGATCCTCCTCCATGCAATGCAGTGTGATGTAGCTTCACATTGTCTATCTACCTTATTTTTCAACACAGAAGTAAGCAGTTTTCTGTGACTGTGCGGTTCATTAGCTGCTGTAGGAATAATAATGTGCAGTAAATGGTAAAACTGTTTGCATTACAAACCAGTGTGTTCGTAATTAACACGGATGACACCGGAAGCCAGAAACATTACATTTACAAATGGCCATGGCCACTCTTACAGGAAAAAATATGCACAGCGTGAAAAAATAGGCACAACGTGAGTCTTGAAATGTCTTGTTGACCTAGCAGCTTACCATAGAGGCTGTCTGTATAAATGTGCCTGTGACTATCACCTGTAACCACAGCAACAGTGACTAAAGTAAACAATTACTGCAAAGTCTTATCACATTTCATACAACAAAAGTTCAACTGAGGCAGGATTTCATCCATCAAATCTTAATTAACCGAGAGCAGCTTTTATACCTCAGTAAACAGCGGAGCATTTGAGACGCACACAGACTACAGAACAGTCTTGGAGCAGCTTCAGTGGAGTTCAGTGACTGGGTCTAAATCCTTATGACACAAACTCTCACATAAGACCCAAATTCTAGAATCAGCCCTGTACGTTGTCATTTTTCTCTCTGGTCCAGTATGGCCAATCCTATTCATGTTACAAAGAGACAAGGCAATACAAAAAAAAAAACACTAATGTGTAAGTATGTCTCAGCTGTATTTAGCATGCAAGTCTGTCATGCACTACATGCAATGTCTCTCTCAGAATCCATTTAGGGATTCCACTCTGGCATTCCGTACTGTACAGTATCTCTCCAGTATAGCAGCTCTGTGAATACGTTATGAGGACACTGTTTTCATATAATCCAGATGAAACCGGTTACATCATCCTCTCGCATGACTGCTCCTCAAAAGCAATGCACGAACATATTTTGTTTGTCTGCCTTTTTAACGTTCTTTGTCTTTTCTTACGTAATTGTGTTTTTAGTTGCCCTGCTTCATGGTCGAATGGTTACGGCAGGAAAAGTCAATCCAATTTTGGTTCTAGTCATTTTTTTCTACCTAACCTGTCCTCATTCTTTCTTCTCATCTTTCATAAAACACACACACACATCCAAACAAATAAAGCTAAGTGAGAAGTTGTTACAGTTTTTAGAGTTTTCTGAGTTGCATTTCCGACAAAATGTAAACGTGAAATATAAAGAAATATTTTTAATCAGTATTTCTAATAAAAATATCTAAACATCTTTTAAACATGATGTACATTTATTTGAGAAGCAAAATTGTGTACTTTTCGTCTGAATATATCCGAATATTTCAGAATATAATTAAAATGTTTATGAAATATGAACATTATTTCTGCATGTAACACATTTTTTATTTATTATCCTTTTATTTATTATACCAAAAAAAAAAAAAAACCTTAATGGATAAACAATGCCAAATGCTCCTCATAAAGCTAAATGTAAACAAAGGAGTAATGAGCTGAACTTCCACCCAAGATAATTTAACAGTACATGCACATGCTACACAATCTGAACACTCAAACACAGTCTTGGAATATGTAAATCTGTTCAATGCCCCTGAGAGGAAGAGGTTAGAATAATGTCAAACCTACTACCTTTAGCAATTCATATGACTGGAACTAATATGCCCCGACCTCCTCGAGTCGGAAAACTGCCCTAACATTTTGAAAGAGTAAATTCTAATAGTGTACGCTCATTGACATTTTCTTATTTCTCTTGTCAGCCTATGGGAGTTGGACATTTTAGTCCTGGTAGACATCGCATAGTCATCTGTATTGACATGATTCCATCCGTCACTTGACTGTAGCAAATGGTAAATGTAACATAACATAAGGGTCAATGCTCCTGTCTATCAGTGGCAATGTGCTTGGTACTTATGCACTGTAAAGCCAAATAAATTTAATACACTCAGAGAATTAAAATAAATGTATTTCCTCAAAGTAATTAGATAATCATGTAGAACAGTAATTTTTCTCTTGTGATGATTACAAGCGAGTGCTTACAGCAGAAAAAGTCGGTCCAGTTCTGGTTCTTGTATTTCTTCTACTTTATTTCTTCTCATGTCGCATTTGCAATTTCTAGTGCAACAATGAAAACTTAAAAAAATTGAGGAAACCCGTTGCCTTATTATTAAATAATAATAATAAAAAAAATAGTTAGGTGAATTGTCAAGTTCACTTAACTTTTGTTTTTTAATTATTATTTACTTAATAATCTTAAGGCAACGGGTTTCCTCAATTTTTTTTAAGTTAAGTCAACATCACTTTTTAGACACATTCTAAATAACCATAAAAAGGGTAATCCTTTTTAAGAAAGTCTGTTCTTCTGCAAAGTAAGAAAGTATTTCAATTATGGTACACCAGGTTCACCAATTGAAAACACCTACAAATGAAAACAACACTAAATAGGCTTAATAATAAAAAAAACACACATTCTAAATCATGGCTAATCATGGTTATTATATATTATATTATATTATATATTACCGATACATATGTCTTTATTCCCTGCTTTTTCATAAATGTGTTGAAGTTTGAATTTACAGCTCAGTTGAAAGGTGCACTAGTTGACATCTGTTCTTGAAATCGCTTCAGTCACATTCATTTATTTTACATCCTGTACAATATGGTTGATTTGTGTAGTGGGTTCATTTGCCCTCAGGACAAAACAGTGCGTGCTGGCATCTCAAGCATCATAAACATTCATCAATTCACTGCATCTGCTCACATCAAAATGGGCCGATTTCTTTCAAAAACATATATACTGTAGATACCGAACAACTTGGGATTCGTAGAATCCGGTGACGTGTTATATGTGCGTCATCCATTTTATTGCATATTTTTATGCAAGATGCCTGATCCAATTTGCAAATTGTTTCCTGTTTTAAGCATTCATTTACAGAATTTAGTGAAGTTTATGATTATTAAAATAAGAAAAAATGGCCAAGGGGTAAGAAAATGCACTTATTTCAAAATTAATTCTCTGAGAACAAGTCCAAATATCCTACCCATAAATGTATTTTGTTTTAAGGCTGTTTTTACTTACAAAACAAGTCAAAAATACAGACAAAATAAATAAATTTTTGAAGTGAACACAAGAGCTGACTGTAACGTACACTCTGAAGTATATCACATGGTAGGCAAGTTTATGTTGAAATGTACACATGTGCGTCCTTCTCAGAATTTCCCTCAAGCTGGCAATGTCACTTTAAGTTGATTGTTAATCATACAAATCTAAACAAGATGCGTGTGCGCAGGAATTTTGTGTCTTTCCCTCACAGCATTTTGTTATTCACCCTCATTAAGGCCTCAGAATGATTCTATACACTCAACTCTGACAACCAATGAAAAAGCAATGTAATATTATACAAACCAAAGACTTTCTATAATGAACGCCTGAACCTCATGCCATGTGCCTTCCAGCTTTTTCTTATACCACGCTCATTTTTAAGAATCATGACTATTCATGACCATAGGGAATTTGGGGAAAGTAACGAACATCATAAAACTTTGATGTCTGCGAGTTGACATGACTGTAAGCAGATTGTAAATACGTCTAAAGAAGCCAATAAACAGTGTGTTATAGTTGCTCATCGGCTCAGGGTCACTAAAGATTGTTTGTGTAATTTTGCGCTCGTGGTGTACAAGCCTTATCGCCGTAAACTTTTTTTAAACAGGCTTATATAACCGCCCCGTTTGAAACCATGGATTGAACCTTAATTGCAACAGATGCTCTACATTAGCTATTTCCGTCCAGCTGGCTGGCATTCCTGCAAACATATTTCGAGCAGATTCAAACGTGTTCTATTATGTTGCACTTTTCTCTCTTTTGGCCAGTTTCTTTCTTCTTCTCCCTCTCCTTTCTGTCTTTCTCTCTCTGAGCAGAATTCTGTTTGAAATGTGGTGAGGCCTGGCAGCTGATGGCGGTGCTGAGGTGTGTGCCCATCCACTCTGTCGGTCTGCATGATAATCACACAATCTCACACACACTCTGGCCTCAGTCCTCCATTAGCATTTCTGTCACTGCACTAGTCTTCACCTAGCCTCACGTAACCCTCTCTCACTCATCCTCAGCTGCAAGGATAACTGCTGAGGTAGTTTGTAACCTAACTCTGTGAAAATACATTTGATCTCGTATTTCCTGGGGGAATGTTTTGGTCATCTAAGCAAATGTTCTTGGCATGATTCCTGGCTGGAACTAGACTTGTGGCTTGTTATGGAAGCCTTTATTTCTTCTGTTATTCAACTGGAAGACAGTTTAAGAGACAATAACAACAACTTTCTCATCGATATTTAGCACACAAAGTTTGAGTTGGGAGTTGAGAGTCCAAAAAAAAAGGTAAGAACTGCACAACGTCCAGCTAGTATCGGTAGTTTTAAAGGAATTACACATTTGTTTAATTCCCACATAACGTACTTCTTGTATTTATTGAACAAAGAGTATAGGTGCTAGGACACCATCTTGTATTTGTTCGTTAAATGTATGTTTAGTAAGTAGAAGAGAAGAAAACTACAGAAACCAGAGATCAAAAGTCACAAAAACCTAATGCATGGTTTTCAAGAAGAAAATGGGGGAACCAGGGTGTGCAAGGAACACTCTGCAGGCAATATATGGGAGAAGAAAAACACATTTAGGACTCTGAGATGCATGTGCATATAAATTCAGGTATGTGTTTTACATGCTGTGCAATTAAGAGCCATCAATTCATATAAAAATCATTGTTATTATGAACATGTAATTTGTTGTTTTATTTTTACATCACCAGCCTAAAGTCCAAAGTGATTACCTTATACCGAAGTCTAATTGGATTACTCTGTTTTGATCAAAGTATGTTTCTGACTTTATGAATTGATTAACTTTCATACTGTCCACAACATATGAATCCAAACATCCCTTGACCTTCATTTATATTTACTACCTCAATTCTTCCTCAGACAGCGCAATTAGCATTTCCTTCCTTGAGTGTGTGGTGCCTAGTGGTGAATCTCCATAATAAGGTGACATGAATCAGTCGATTGTTTTAATGTTGCTTGGGGCCAACACACTGTTTCAACCTATGGTTTACATACACACACAGAAATGTCCTGTCACGTAATAAACGGTGATGCTCACCACAGCCAGAGAGGAATAGAGTCAAGTTTTTCTTATTCTCCCTCTTTCTTCTGTCTCTCTTCTTCATTACCTCTTCTCATTCCCTCGTTCTCTGATGTGGCATGTGTCATGCCATGTGGCCGGTGGCAGCTACCTGCAGAGTGTCTGTGTTTCATCCTGTCAGAACACATTCGCTTTTACTAACTCTGGCATCTGCACACCTCTTACAACACTCAGGGCCATTCTGAGGGAACATAGAAGAAGAGTGTAACTTCTTGTTATAAAATACCCATTATGATTATACAATGTAAAAACCAATACTGCTAATAGATGGGCATTTTATCACAAGCTGTGAAGATGTTATGTAAAGGTACACAACCGTACAAAAGTTTAGGATCCCCACCACTTCAGATTTTTTTTGTTTTTATTTTTGGGCTAAATAAGGCTGCATTTATTTGATGAAAAAACAACTGCTTTTTGATTTATATAGTTATTTATTTAATTGTAATTTTAATGGCTGAAATTTTAGCAACCATTAGTCCAGTCTTCGGTGTCACATGATCCTTCAGAAATCCTTCTAATATGCTGATGTGTGCTACTCAAGAAACATTTCTTACCATTATCCGTATCAAAGTTGTGCTGCGTAATTTTTTTTGGAACATATTCATTTTGCAGAACTATTTTTAAAATGTATATAATGGGGTCAAGTCTTGCCCATAGGGAAAGCGTTGAAATGTAAATCTGACTAGTCAAACTGTGATGCATCTTTATTGATTGTAAATAAAATTCAATTTAATATAACTTGCAGTTATTTTGCATTTGATTTTTTTGTTTAATTATTTAGTCATTTTGCATAAATTTGACGTTTATAAAGTACTTTTTATGAAATTACTACTATTCATTTATTTTCTTTATTTCTTTATAACAACATTAGTTATAAACATTCATTAGCGACTCTTGCCAATAACCATTTGAATAACCTTTTGGACATTTTGAACAATTTTTGGCCGTTTAGACTGACATTTAACAACAACTGAAACAGTTTTACTACCCTTGGTTTGCTCATTTGTGCAATATGTAATCCTAAGAAATACAAAAAAAAAATGCTGCAAAACAGTAGTAAAAATTGTAATTTTGCACTTGTCTTTTCATCAATAATAAAAAAGTGGGAGACTGATGAAGTGCTTCAGGGATAAATGTTTTCAGCTGTAAGAAGATATTGCAGTACATACATTCTTCATTTATGAGGAGCACTTTGATTTCTCTTCTTTTATCAATATTGATAATATGAATTAATGTGTGCAGTAATTGAAAACACTTTTAGAATCCTCTCAAAGGGAGGAGGCTCAAATTTACATTCCTATAAGTGCATTCAGTGTATATATAGCTATGAGATTGTATTTACCAAGCTAGTTATATAGTCTGAATGTCAGCTTTGTACGCGACTAATAAACATTGACGAAGTGACTCTTAATCAACACTGTTGGGCTTTAATGCAAAATCAGTATGACTGCATCCTCCACTAGTTCTTTCTCTCTCCTCATCGTTTCCTTCTGGCTTATCTGGCTTTCTCACCCACCCCCTCTCTTGATTTTTCTGTGGCCGTGGTCATTAGCATTAACGTGGCCACTTTCTCCTCAATTAACCATGCTGCAACTCAAGCAGAACGTTGCATCAATGCTTGCAGGCCTGCCTAGCAACAGGCAGGGTATTAAAAATAACTTCCATAAACCACAGCGCTAATCCATGCACTGTCAAAAAGAAGGGTTGGGCTTTGAAATGTACTAAAATAAAATTGGAGACCGAGACAAGACGTGTGAAGCTTGGCTGTGGTTCAACATTAAGCCTCAATAAGACAGGAAACTGGTCTCAATTACAGTGAAGTCTTGGGCTCAGAAGAAGGCTGCAATGTGTCATGAGAGGTCGCTCCCTCAGAAAGGCAATTATTGTTCAAAATGAAAAAACGGATTCATATTCTGTTATGTTTTATGCATTACAAACCTGAGGCAGAAATGTAAAATACAAAGCCAAATTTTTCTATTGCTTGCCTCACAGCAACTGTGTTTATCATAGATACATATTTATAAATTTCCACACAATGTTTAATAAGAGATTTTAAATATGGACATATGAGATTATGAATAATGCATTTGAGAATTAATCAACAGACATTCCGTTTCCTGATTTATAAGCAGGGCTGTCATCAAGGAGAACATTGCACAAGGACCTCTGATGAGGACGTGCTTTACGGTCTAGCCAGATAACAGAGGCCTAACTATAAAAATCTCACCCCTATTTAGCAACAGCAATGTTTATAAGTATAGTACGTGAGGGTTCTGTAACACATTTGTGAATGGAAATGGCTTTATTAAAGTTTAAGTTTGAGAATCACAGCCTCCAGGTGCCCATCACTCAAGCTTCACCCGAGGGTTGTGGTGCGAGCCGGACGTTCTTATCCTTTGCTTTCCCTGGTGGGAAGAATAGCTCAGCTCCATCTGTGCCAGCCACATGCCAGGCAGCAAACCGTTGATATCCCATCTCTTCAGGAAACCTCGGAGGCACATGGCCACACTGCTGGACTACGGCAAGAGAATTATTTTCCTACTGAGTATTTCCCATACAAAGCTATGGGTATTGATACAATATGTTGACCAATGTTGCGCAGACATCAGCACTTCTATACATGATGTATTGTCTAATTAGGCCTCTATTATCCCACACACAAAGGTAATATATTTTTAGATACATTAATGATCAATATATAAAAATATGCGTTGAAAATATACAGAATAATATATTTTGTACATCACAATATATGGAATAATACACAAGGAATTTTTATATACTGAAAAATAAGTGACAATATAGTTACTATATTGTAATGTGTGTAAATTTATATTCAGTAATACACTTTATAATGTATAGATGTGCATCTGCATCTATGTGTGTGCGTGCGTGCGTGTGTGTGGAAACGTGTATGTACAGAATTATGAAGAAAATGGAAAATTATATATTGTGATATTCAATACATTAAGTTTTTCAAATCTCATTCTGATTTTAACAAGACATGCAGTTTTTCTTATGTGAAATGTGCAACCAAAAAATAAAGTGAAATAAAAGTGTATGACAATGTGTTCAGCTTTATACAATCTCATGCATTAGGCTAACTCATGAAAGTAAAATGAATTAATAGTTTCAATAAAGCTATTACTTGCATAAAACAAATTTAGTGCAGTTTTTGTCTTTATTGCTATTATACATTTTTCCTCACACTTTATTTTAAGGCCCTATTTCTATTCAATTCTATTAACTACAACTTTTGCCTCAAACTCTTAATTTGCTGCTTATTAATAGTTAGTAAGGTACTTAAGTTTAGGGATCTAAAATATGGTCATGTCGAATAAGGCATTAATATGTGCTTTTTAAGTACAGCCAATATTCTAGTGATGTGATGTCCATGCTAGTTAAAATTGGTCCTAAAAATAAAGTGTTATCATTTTTTATATGTATCAATAACCATACACTTAGTTCATGAATATATTGCAGTATTAAAAAATATAAGCACTAGCGGTCAATTCTCGCTATTAACAAACTATTAACTATGACATTTGCCTCAATAAACTCCTAATTTGCTGCTTATTAATAGTTCATAAGGATGTTGTTAAGTTTAGATATTGGGGAGGATTAGGGGTGTAGAATATGGTCATGCAGAATATGTGCTTTATAAGCACTAATAAACAGCCAGTATATTAATAATAGGCATGCTAATAAGCAACTAGTTAATAGTGAGAATTGTTTCTTACACTAAAGTGTTATCGCACTAGCTTCCCTTATATGTAAATGCATTGTTTAATATATTGCAGTATATTCCCATGTGTTTTTGTTTAGTAAGGGTAATTTTATTATCAGGTCCTTGAACTACCATGTTCATTTCATAATGGAGCTTGGAAAACATGCAGGTGAGCTTTGTAGAATCTAAACAAGCCTGTGCAGGGGTCGTCAGCATTCCATTTGAAATCACTTGGATTGGAGAACTGGATTCCAGGTTAGTTCTATAAAACCAATAGAGACTGCTGGCAATCTCAATTTCAACAGTGTGCTAATTAGGAATGCCAACACATAATATGCTCTGTCCTGCTGCTGCTCACAGGTGATCCATTGGAACACTACACACATCTCCTCTCCTGGCTCAGTACATATGTCTTATGTCTTGAGGGATGAATAGCCAATCTAAGAACTAATGAAGCTAAATGCCCAGAAGAGATGCCAGATTTATGGTGTACGTACAGCGTACACCTTTCTACCTTACAGTGGTCTAATTACCCGTTCTAATACTTGAATATGTCTGAATGTTCATTGAAATGAGAAGAAATTTCCACAGTACATTAGTCAGTCAAACTAGTAAGTAAATCAAAAACTTAGCTTTGGTTCTATATTATTGGTTCTGGTTATTAACATTATTATTATCAGCATATTAAAATGATTTCTGAAAGATCATGTGACACTGAAGGCTGGAGTAATAGCTGATAAAAAAATCAGCTTTGACATCACAGTATCATTGTTTTTGTATTTTGGATAAATGCAGCCTTGGTTAGCATTAAAAAAACATTTCAAACTTTTAAAACATTTTAAAAATCTTACAGATCTAAAAGTTTTGAACGGTAGTGTGTATATACTTTGAAATTGAAATAATGAAATTTTGTGCTTGTAAATTGGTAAATTAAATTACTGGCCTTGACCATACACATGCTTTGGTTTATTGTAGGAATAGCTTCCTCCGAAATTAAAATTCAATCATAAGTTACTCAGCTCTTTATGTACCAAAACCAGAGCAGGTTTCTTTCATCAGTGATAAAAAAAAGAGTTTATATGCTGCTCTTTTTCAATATAATGCAAGTGAAGGGAAGCAGAGTTCCCTTGAAAAATGGAGATCTGTGAAAGAACTATTGAAAAAGAACAGCTGTGGTTTGGAATTAGTTTAGAACAACTTGAGGCAGACTTAATAATGACTGAATTTTCTTTTTAGGTTGTACTATTCCATAATTAATTGATGGGCACCTGGACTCTAATAGAAAAATGTTTGCATGCTAAGGGGTAAAGCATTGGGAACATGAGAGACAGAGAGAAGAATTCAAGGACTTTTTGAGATGATTAATTAAGATAGTAATTAATATGCTACTATTTCATTTTCTTTGTTTAATCGTACTGAAAGAAGAGTTTATTTTAGCCTCGAAGTCAAGATCTGGTGGTCCGCATCGCGCTTAATCTCGTTCATTTCCAGCCTCTCACGCGCTCTCTTCTCACGGAGTGAAGAGAGGACACAGACAAACAACGAGCTGACGGACAGGACACAGCAGTCACTTCTGATAGGAAACAAAGTCTCAACATTCAAATTCTGTTAGTTTTATTAAGAATGTCAAATGATAAATCCAATTGTGGAGCTCTTTAGTGGCGTGATGAATCATGCGCATTCCTGCTTTGCCTCAGTTCAAGCGAAGCATGAGTGCATTCTTATTAGCACGAATTAAACATTGAACGAACATCCTATCCATGTTGAAAGATACACTACAATTTACTGAATGTACAGTGTTTCATGTAATCACTCAATGAGTGTTTCAAACGCGGAAAGACGGCAGTAGAAAATCCATTCAGTGGCCATAAACTAGTGAGAAAAATGTACACTAGAGAGAATTCAGCAAAATTTACATTTATATATTTATTCATATTCTTCTTTTTTATTATAATTAATTAAAATGTATAGATTATTATAAAATGTTATTAAAAATATTATGAACGTATACAAATCAATTGTTACTTTTCACCTTAATAATAGGGTTCCTTGTATAGTATAGTTCAGAAAAATTGAGAAAATGAAGTGTTTTAGCAGTCAAAAGTTTTTAAACAGTGAGATTTTTAATGTTTTTTTTTTTTAAGAATTCTCTTCTGCATACAAAGCATGCGTTTATTTGATCTAAAGTACAGAAAAAACATGAAATATTGTGAAATATTTTTACTATTTATAATAACTGCTTTCTATTTGAATATATTTTAAAATGTAATTGATTTCTGTGATCAAAACTGAATTTTCAGCATCTTTACTCCAGTCTTCAGTGTCACATGATCACACTTAATCACAAGCTTGTTAATTATTCCTGAATAATTCTCACTCCAGGCTGAACTCAAAAGCTGGCAGCCTTGTTTGAAGTAAGTTTTACAAACAATTACAAAATTTACTGTAGTCTACAAGTTAACGTTGCTCCAACCACTTTTTTTTTCTTTTTTTTTGAAGGTTTTCTGACCCCGAGACTCAACTCCCAGGCAGTGTCGGCCCAAATCCGGCCCACATCTGGCCCACATGGATTTCACACGGGCCAGATGTGGACTGGATCTGGGCCAAAACTATGTTGCTGTCTGAGCTATTTTCTGCAATTCTCCAGCTGTGGTCCTTGGAGAGTCTTTAGCCACTCGAACTTTCCTTCTCACCGTGCATTAGGACGATATAAAAACACATCCTCTTCCAGGCAGTTTCATAACATTTTATGTTGATTGGAAATTCTTAATTATTGCCCTGATGGTGGAAATGGGAATTTTCACTGCTCTAGCTCTTTTCTTAAAGCCACTTCACTCATTTGTGAAGCTCAATTATCTTTTGCTGCACATCAGAAATATATTGTTTGGTTTTTCTCATTGTGATGGATGATTAAGGGAATTTGGGCTTTGTTTTCCCTCCTATTTATTTTTTGCGAAACAAGAAGCCATGGCTGGATAATTTCATGTTCATAATCACCCTGCAGTGCTCAAAATTGTGAATATGAATGGGAATATACTTCAGAGATATTTTACTCATTAGAATTTCTAGGGGTGCCAATAATTGTGTCCAACATGTATTTGAGAAAAACATTTATTTCATAATGATATTTCCCCCATTTTAAATTCTTATTATCCAATGAAAGGTTAGTTTTTTGTGAATATAAAAAAAAAAAAAAAAAAAAAAAAAAAGTTCAAAAGGATTAACAATTTTTTATTTTATTTTATTTTTATTTACTTTTTTGTTGGGGGGGGGGGGGGGGGGGGGTTATAGAAATTTATATTTAATTATAGATTTTTTTTATTTAGCAAGGATGCTTTAAATTGATCAAAATGATGATAAAATCAATGTTACAAAATGTTTCTATTTCAGATAAATGCTGAAAGAAAGAAACCTGAAAAAAAATCTACTCTGCTATTTTCAGCATAATATATATATATATATATTATTATTATTATTATTATTTATGTATTTTTTGAGCAGCAAATTAGAATGACTTCTGAAACAATTTCAGCTTTGAAATCACAGGAATAAATTACATTTTAAAATATATTCAAACAGAAAGCAGTTATAGTAAATAGTAAAAAATCACTATATTGCTGCTTTTGCTGTATTTTGGGTCAAATAAATGCAGGCTTGGTGAGCAGAAAAGTGTTCTTTAAAAAACATTAAAAATCTTACTGTTCACAAACTTTTGACTGGTGGTGTACTTAATCGCAAGCTTGTTAATTATTCCTGAATAATTCTCACTCCAGGCTGAACTCAAAAGCTGGCCACCTTGTTTGAAGTAAGTTGAAGTTCCCTGAACAACAATTACAAAATTCACTGTAGTCTACCAGTTAATGTTAGACCTTTTGCTCCAACCACTGGTTAATGAGATGATAGAAGTAAGAGAAATAATTTTCAATAGACTAACATTTGAAGTTACAGTAGGAATGTATAGCTAATGTGGGGTAATGTGAAGTAATCAGCAATTGTTGGATTTATTCATGCTTTTTTTTATGCCAAGTTGGAGTTATACACTGATTTTCTCTCATGGTCTATGGACCCCCTAAATTTGCCTTGGCCACCCCCTGGCCACCCAATGTATAAAACTGCATCTAAAAAACACATCTGCATCTGATAAACACACTGTAGCCTACTATCCCATGAAGCAATGGGAGAGGATTTTTGAATGACAGCTAAGCAACTGATTTTGTAAGTCACATGACAAAGACAACATGGCGGATTTAATACTTAGAACATGCATTTTTTAATGTAAGTTCTTATTCAAATGTTGTACCTTCTCAGAATCTTATTGAGTTGTCCATTTAGGAAAATACTCCCTGTACAGCAGTAAAAGTGATTCTCTCTGACAGGTGAAGTACATTAGCAGTCAATATTGTTTTCTCGTATTTCTCCCACTTTCAACAGACAGCACTAAAGATCCTTTTGGCTTACTTTGTTGACTTACAGACTGTATAATGCAATTTCTCCTCTTTAATAATTGAAAACTCATGTCTTTCTGTTCTTGATCTTGTTCCCATAAAATGACTGCTATAGAAGTGAAGGCTATTCTGACAGCGGGACACGGTGCACCCTAGGCACTTCATGAATGTGACATGTTCACTCATGTTTATGCCCCTTACACAATGCAACACAAGAATCTGCTGTTGGTTTTTTTCTGCATTTCAGATATTACACTCTGGATTGAAGTGAAATGAGATTTAAGAACATGTGGTCTCTGTTAGAGAACAATTGCTTTTAGTATCAGTTGATGGGAAGTCGAGCAAAGGTGGTTTGACAAGCAAATGCACACTGTTGACTTCTTTAATGTTCTAAAGTGCTCAGTATAACCTGTACGTGCTGCTGCTATGAAGAATCCAGCATAGCTGTTACTGGATCAAATTGACCTGAAATGACAAATTACAGTTCAAGAGTCACAATTTGCTGTTTGTGCCTGAGCATGGTGACAGTGAAAGCATTTTATATTGACAAATCACATCTGCGTATAGGGTGTTATGAGGTTCCGGGCCAAAAGGTTAATCTGTTAAAGCCTAAACCGTGTCAGAATGACCCAAAACAACACAGTTAACCCATTTGATGGAGGTGAGGCCTATTATGATGGAACATATTTTTTCAAGTTGCTGTACAAAATCATGATTTAGGAGCTTCTTTAGTTGCCCAAGATATTTATAATGGCTTACCTATCATGGCATTTATTATATTGCTAAACGGGCTCAGTAGTCTGATATCCATGCAAGTTTGTGTATGCTAACGAATCTGCCATGTCTCCAAGCCGATCCCAAAGGAGATGGAGAGAGTGGCTCTTTCCTTGCCATATTCACATTTATGAATCTGTTGAGGTAGGCTGTTTTTTCCTTCTTAGACTGGGGTTAAATTAGATGTCACACCTGTTAAACTGGGCACTGAGGAGTAGAGACACATTCAGTTGGTGTTTTCTGGCTGATTTGTAATGCTGTATGGCCAGGTACAAATTGTTTGCAGATGTCACTGACAGAATGCAGCATGTTCAGTGTAATGCAAATGTAAATACACATTTAAAATATTGGTTGCAAAGCTGTGGACATGGTATGTGGGTGATGTGAGACATGAAAAGCAAAGAGAGACGAGATGCCAATTTTTCATTCACACCACTTTGGCTGCTGTAATTGTGAAAACAATGTATTCCACATCTTTAAACATTTAACATTCTTTTGTAAGTACACTGAAAGAATAGATTTTGTAATTAGATTTTTGTATATTGTGTGTCAGTCATCAACAGTGAAGTAAAATGTTATCTGCTGCAGACCATAGGTCACAAAAATGGATTTTGTTTTAGGTCACTGCCACCTACTGGCAAGCAATTGCATTGCAGGCTCTTAGAGACATAATGTGACGCGGACAACAGTACAGTTTTGTTCCGTGTATGAAAAAAGCGCAAACAAAGCCAATTAGCTGCAAGCCCACAAGATCCAAGGGGCGTGGTTGGATCCACATCTTGGGGGTGGAGATGTGTGGGTTTAGGGATCAGGGGGTGGAGATGGGTAGGTTTAGGTCTGGATCCAACCACTCCCCCTGGGTCTTGTGGGCTGCTGCTAGCCGCTCTTCAACAAAGGCCTAACAGCAGAGCTGAAAACCCCATGTTAAAGGAATAGTTTACCCAAAAATGAAAATTTGCTGTACTCACCATCAGGCCATCCCAGATGTAGATGAGTTTGTTTTTTCATCCGAATAGATTTGAAGAATATTAGCATTACATCACTTGCTCACCATTTTCTCTTCACAAGATTTTAATTGATGGACTGGAGTCGTGTGGGTTTATGTGATTTATTATGTTTTTATCAGCAGTTTTGACTCTCATTCTGATGGCACCCATTCACTGTTTTGTATAGCCCGAGGGTGAGTAAATAGATATTATATAATAACTTTCCAATAAAATCTGTATTCAACTTGTAGATTTTTTTTTCTTCTGCTTTTATGTTCACACATATAAATCTGGTTAGCTCAGAGCATTGAACTTTCAGGTCCCACCTTGACATACAAGGACTGTCAGTCATTGCATTAATATTTATAATAGTTGTTATATTAATTAAAACAGTTGAGATGAACAGATGAACTTTCTTTAGCCATGTACCTGAAGAATGTGCTCCCCCTGCTGATTCTTGATTCCCTATCAAGGGAACTTCGAACTGCGTCCTCTAGAGGTCGCTATGGGGAACTCCATCTACGTGACCCGTGTCTGAAGCATATATACAAAAACACCAAATATTGGCCGGCGACAGCCTATGACGTCACTCCCGGTGCGACCACAGTATAAAAGGGCGCCGGGAGAAAGCGTCATCCTCTTCTTCGTCTTCAATGACTGTTTTGTTTGAAGCGTGCATCTTACGAGGTAAGTATGCTTTACTTTTGTAATGGCGAGCACTAGCAAGGCGTTTTAGAGATGTGTGCATCCGTGTCCACGTTATCTGATGCTTGATGACTCACATGATCTTTGCGTCTTTGGTTTGCGCGCTGCATGTACTGCGAGCGTTTTTCTAAAAGCTCCGCTCTCGTCTGTCTCTCTTTTCGAGGAAAGAGGGGCAGCCGTCTGCTTCCCGCGGTTCAGGACCCTCCACTGCTGAAGCACGGGGGAAAATGAGCTCATGGGGTTTGCAGGTGGTTCTGGCCAACGAGTTATAGAAGGGATTTTCCTTCTCGCGCTCGTCTGCCACGAGCGAGGGCGAGCTGTTGGATGACAATGACGTGATTTTGCTGACGTCATCTGGGAAAAAGAAAAACACTGGAATGTGATACATACGCAGCAGCAGTCAGGCTGTCGCCTCATTACACACTATGGCAGTGTTTCAGGCATATCAGGCTGATCTGTTGAAAGACCTGGATAAAAGTCAGGGTTTGTAAAAAAAATTATTATTTTTTTTTTTTACTTGACGAGGTTGCTGAGCTGTGCCGCACCACTGATTTAGCTCTTTGAGCCACTAAGCAGGCCGCCTCTGCTATGGGCAGTTCTATGGCGGCCATGGTGGTAACGGAGAGACATCTGTGGGTGAACCTGGCAGATATTGAGAAGAGAGAGAGGGGCTTTCTTCTCAGTGCTCCGGTTTCCTCCATTGAGTCGGTGGTTGAAAGGTTTAGGGAGGCGAAGGCGCGTTCAGCGGCTTTTTAAACCTTCATTTAAACGAGAAGGTCCAGGTCTGAGCTCAAACAGCGCAGGGGTCCTGGCCCATCCCGATCTGAGGATCAGAAATGGGAACAGAAGGCTAGTGTCGCGACTCGCGCCCTTCCCCGCCTGCGGGTAGGGCTTCAGGGTGACGTGGGTCAAAGAGAGGTAGCAAGACCTGAGGGAGGTGGTCCGGACGAGGCGTTGCGATGCTCTCGCCCAGGCAAGGGTAGAGTTGAACATCTCTCCTTCCCTCAGGGGGCCTGTACATCTAAAGCCCTCATCTTCCCCTCTTTAATTCCCCTGCAACCTCAGTTTTTTCTACCATCTGACCGAGGTTAGGTGAGCACCTCCTGCGCTCTTATTCAGCCCCTAAACTGGACCGTTCTTCTGCGCGGGATCCATGGATGGGTGAGTACGATCCAATTTTATCAGATTCGCTGGTATGTGTTTTATACCATTCGAACTAACCTTTGTTCCAGTACTGCAGGCTGGTATCAGGTGTAGTGCTGAGCAACTTTATTACAATGCTTTGGCTCGGAGGAGCAGCATTTTCTAGTCTGGCCCTTTTGTTCTTCAAACGAGGCCATGATAGGTGCATAGAGGTTTAGGTTAGAACTGCTCACCCTTATTAGGGTTTTAAGTAGCAGTTTCCCTGACCCCTTGTTGCCTTCTGTTCAGCTACCTATTACCCTGATACTATTTCCAGCAGCTTGTTCGGGTTGTTAGGTATCCCTCTGTTTGTAGGTCGAGCTAGCTTTGCTCCCCTCGCCTAGAATGTGGAGGGTTATTTATGAGCATGCCGCTCCCTCCTGAGTGTCTGAAACTCTTTTGCTGTAAGTAGAGTTTCCGCTCCCAGAGCTTTGTTACTTAACAACCTGATCCTCGTTGCTGCTGTACCCCTCCGAGCTCTACCCTGTTGGTCGAGCTGGCACTGCTCCCCTCACTTAGAGGGTTGCCTATGAGCCGCTCCCTGCTGAGCGTCCGAGTTTCCTCTCATATGAGAGTCGAGTCTCCGCTCTCAGAGCTCCGTTATTCAGAAACCTCAGCACGTCAGGCCTTTATCTAGGCCTCCTTGTCAGGTTGCTCTCATAGTCGGTCGAGCTAGCATTGCTCTCCTCACTTTAGAGGGTTATTTATGAGCATGTTGCTCCCTTTCTGAGCTCTCTTTGTTGGGTGAGCTGGCATCGCTCCCCTTATTTAGAGGGTCACTTATGAGCGTGTCGCTCCCTTCTGAGTGTCTGAGTTCCCTCTCATGTTGAGATTTGAGTTCTCCGCTCTCCAGAGCTCTTTCTTGGTAGAGTTAGCATTGTTCCCCTCATTTAGAGGGTCATCTATGAACATGTTGCTCCCTCCAGAGAGCATCTGACAATACGGTTTCTAAAATCCATATTTGGTAAGTGCGCATGCTAGTCTGTGCACTTTTCTAAAAACCACGCTGTGGTAAGATCGCACACCAAGTGTTTTGCGGTCTTTTCTAAAATCCTGTATGGTATGGGTTACGCGCTGCGGCTTCATGCCCATTCTTTGAGTTGGTTAGGCCCGTTTTCTCCTTGGGCCCCACTCTACATATATATGTGCTGAGTATCCTCTCTGTCTTGGTAGAGCTAGCATTGCTCCCCTCATTTTAGAGGGTCGCCTATGAGCATGCTGCTCCCTCAGGAGCTCTCTTTGCTGGTCGAGATAGCATTGCTCCCCTCTCTTAGAGGGTCACTTTTGACTATGAGCATGCTGCTCCCTCCAGAGAGCATCTGATAGAGAGTAACGTTATTTAAAGCTAGAGCATTTGGAGAATAGAAATTTCAAATCCATGATTATGGTAAGTGCGCACGCTAGTCTCTGGGCACTTTCTGAAAGCCATGCTGTGGTAAGATCGCACACCAAGTGATTTGCGGCCTTTTTCTAAAAATCCTGTATGGTATGGGTTACGCGCTGAGGCTTCGTCCCATTCTTTGAGTCGGTTAGGCCCCGGTTTTCACCTTGGGCCCCACTCTACCTATGTATCCCCAGTGATACTATTTGAACGGGGGCTACTACTAAGGATCTGTTGATACAGTTCCTTCAGCGAGCTCTTGAGCAAGCAGTAGCCCCTGGGTGACAGGCCAGGCTTAGTTACTATCCTAAGCGCTTGGTCGTATCCCCTTAAAGGAATCCTTCTTTCTGATTCCAAGCCTTGAGTTTTACCCTAGGTCCAGGAGGTCCGGCCTCTATCAGGTAAGTTCCGGGGTATGAAACTCAGGCCTTTGGCCGAAGGGGATAATGTCACTGACACCCGTCAATTCATCCCAGGGACAACTCCTTTATCTTTTGATATGAGTTGATGCTTAGTGCTCGCCTTTGGAATGGCATGCACTTCCCTCAGCATGGCGGCGTGGGTATATCGTTCCCCATAGCGACCGCTAGAGGACGCAGTTCGAAGTTCCCTTGATAGGGAACGTCTCAGGTTACGTATGTAACCATGGTTCCCTGAGAGGGAACGAGACACTGCTTCCTCTAGACTTTAGGCCATGCTTCGGATACATCTTCAGACGAAGAAGTGGATGACGCTTTCTCCCGGAGCCCTTTTATACTGTGGTCGCACCGGGAGTGACGTCATAGGCTGTCGCCGGCCAATATTTGGTGTTTTTGTATATATGCTTCAGACACGGGTCACGTAGATGGAGTTCCCCATAGCGACCTCTAGAGGACGCAGTGTCTCGTTCCCTCTCAGGGAACCATGGTTACATACGTAACCTGAGACGTTACTCTAAATATCATCCTCATCCTATACTTAGTTTTTCCTTGCCATATACACTTTTCCTGGTGAATAAGGCTATTAAAGCAAATTTTTGTTGCTTCAATCACTGATTATTACATTTAAAGAGTTGCATACACTTTATAAATGAACCTTAAATTATTTTTAGATTAATGGAATGACTAACAATTCTGGTTAAAGTGTGGTTAAAAATGCCATTGCTGTTGTTGCAATGCCAAGGCTTGCATGTTCTCAGACTTGAATGTTTTCTGTAAGCATGCATTTCCATGTGCAGTAAAAATCAATGCATTTTAACTATGGATTGTTTTGAACTATGCAGTACATGCAAGAATGACGGGCTTTATAATAGCTCACTTACATGACCTCAAAATAAAGTACATATCAAACACGCACACAACAAACAAAACAAATGAACAAGTACACAAGTGTCTTTATTTACGCAAGCAAGTTTGTTCCTACAGTTTGAAAAGAAAAAAGCCACTGTCAAGCTGTTGGCACATTTATGTACAAAACCGGTTAATTTTACTGCCTGCTACAAAGCATTCTCAGTGAAAGTACAAAAAACTAGTATGTGGATAAAGCTGAAAGCAATGTCAGGGTAATACTGGATACGCAACATTATAACAAGAATAGGTTTAAGACATGGTTCGGAAAAATCATCACGAACTAGAAAAGGACAAAACTCAAACACTACAACCTAATAAGATATTTAGCTTAATATTGTTAGCGTAGCAACTGTAATACTGCACATTTAGAAAAAAATATAATTGACCCCAGCAAGACAGTCATAAGTGTAAAAATCAAAATAAAGGATTTTTTTTTTCCTTTTGAGTTAAAACTATTATCATTGGATGCATAACCATGCCACAAATAACAACTATATTTATGTTTTTACCTAACACAAGTTTCTTTTGTGGTTTTTAAAAAAGCTACATGACTAATAAGAGTACAGGGACTTAACGCTGATTCCAAATGCACTTACACCAAAAAACTCACAATGGTCCATAAGTGCACAAAAACTAGCTTGTTTTTTTATTTTTGTTTTTTTTAGACACCGACAAAAGTACTGCAAATGTAGGGCAACTGAAATCGGCAAGACCGAGCCAAAACACTGAGTTTGGAGTAACACATGCTTGTACATCCATATCTTTCTTGTTTTTATTCGAAACGTGTTCGAATGTCATGTAAATACCTTGTTTATTTAACCTTCCACAGTGTTTGGCAGAGTCGTTGCAATCAACTTTTCCACTTAGATTTATACTTCTCCGATATGAACGACGATCTCAAGAATATCACCTAACACTGACTGCCGAGATGTCTTTTAGAAACTGACATGAAATGTGTATACATTTAAAGAGATATATACAGTTCAGAGGAATGACGGAAAAACCTGTTTATGTTTGAATACTTGCATTTAAAAAGTTAAAGCTAAAACTAAGCAATAAAACACCTGAAAATGTTATTTGCATGTGAGAGTATGGCTTGCAATGGATGAGAGAAAACATATCCGTAGAGTTTCCCAAGGCAAATCCGACTTGACCGCTCTAGCTGATTCTTTCTCGGTCCTTCTTTCCCAATCAGCAGCCATCTCTGTCAAAGCTCAACAAACATTACTAAGCACCAGTGTCACACCTTCCATTAATACTGCGCACAGATAGCATATACAGTTAGGCCAAGCTACAGTATAGCAGTAAAAGTCACTTTAAGGTACTTTTTAAAATCCCTGGCACTCCAAAACTGAATTTGTTGGAAAAAGAATCTGTACATTGTTTGTGCTGTTGCTGCTATAAGTGTGGCAGCTTGAGCGATTAACCTGTAAATCATAAGTTACAAGTTTGGTCACATTTGGTTTTTAAAAAGTCTAAAGCAAATCTAATGACTAGCCATTTATAGGGTGAGCGTAAATCATCGGCGTGTAATACAAAAAGGTGAAAAGTGTTCTGTAATCCCTTTGGCTAAACCCAAACCCCCTAACAAGACCCAATGAGACCTAAACGTATGTGGTACAAAAGAGAAGTCACTCAACTTGGTGTGTTTATCAGGTTGTGCTCTCAAACACGTCGACGGAAAAGGGAGGTAGAGGAGAAATGAAATCAGAACAAGGACTAAGAAACAAAATCGAAATCCTGGGTAGTCAGAGACGTTGCAATGGAGACGATAAGCACGTCCCTAGACCAACATTCTGGGTCACACCCGTACATAGCAAGTGTTACAGTTATTTACCTCCCCATCCCATCCGATCCCAAACCCCTGGAAACCATGGAAATTAGACGTAGTTAAGTTTCGTTTATATGTGTCTTCAGGGAAGGGAAGGGCATGCTTGTGTGTGTTGGTGTGTGTGTATACATATTTATATGTGTGCGCTTGAGTGCGTGCTTTATGTGTATGCGTTCAGACGCTCTTTAGAGCGAGTAGAGTGGATATCATGAAGCTCCTGCTCCTCCTTGGACTTGATGTCCTCATATTTCTGCATCCGGCAGGCGTCCTTCACGTAAGCCCAGTTAGCCGACAGCACCATCAGGTAGTGCACCTACAGCAACACAGGGGTTAGAGGGGAGGGTTAGTGTTAGTGCTGATGACCCATCTTTACTCAAAAAAAGTATTACTTTGGAGACTTTGAGGGCGTTTAGTGGCCCAGTTTAGACTGGAGATCAACAAAATCTGTTATTTCCACCGTCAGATGCAGTCGTGACTAGATCAAGCTGAATATAAGCCAGGTTAGTTGGTTCATTTACACAGGTTATCGCTTGTAACTTGTGGGTTAACTTGGGGAGGTGGGGGAAGGACAGGGACTGAAACAATATTGCAAATGGAAGAGCCTGGGTGTCATTTTAATCAAGCCAATTAAGGGACGTCGTTATGAAAGTCGCTGTCGTGGGTGATGGTGGTGGGGCCCTTGGTGGACAGAGAGTGTGTCGGGATGTGGGGAGGGACACCCCAGACCGGAGTTGGCTTCAGAAACGCGTGCAGTACCTCCCCGTGCTCTTAGACGTCAGAATGACATGGTTACGGATGAGGACAGACACTGCCACCACCTATCACAGTAGCCAGATCATTGAAAAATAGAAAGGAAGAAGGTTACTTGCTGCCTTCCTAACTCCTGTTCACTCTCAAACTTGTATGATTTTCTTCTGTGAAAAACAGTATGGGATGTTTTATTCATGCTGAAAGTGAAAGGTGAACGAGGGCTGACAAGCTCCAAATAAACCCTTTGATGCCTTTTTATTTACTGATAATCTTGTTCTTTGCCCAAAGCGCTTAAATGTTGTTCATCCTTTTGTATATTTGAATATGTGCATCAAAAGAAATCAGACAGCATCAATGGTTCTTGTGGGTCTTGTAACCAATTGTGATGTGCCAAATTTATTTCATATTACTCCATTTTCATGTGTATTTTTAAAGAATACAAATGAGAACCATGACTGAAGGGAAAGACTTACAATGCCCTTTAGGGTGCATTTTTGGAGCCTTTAGCCACCATTTACTTTCATTGTATGAAACGCCTGTGTTTGTGATAATATTTTGAACAACAGAATAAAAAATTGATGCCAAAATTTTCATTTTTGGATGAACTATCCCTTTAGATTTGGATGGTTCTGAAAATTATGGTAAAATGAATGCACTCCCAGGACAAAAATGGCTCATGTAGTTCCATTGCAATGCCACAGTTGCTTCTTTTTGCTGAAGTTCCTCTGTACACCAATGGGTGGCGTTATTGCTGTACAAATCAGCAAACTACAAGTATGCAGCAATGTTCCCTGAAAGGTATGATGTAATTATATAAATCAAAAGAGTACAAATTATGATCCAATTCTGTAGACCCTTTGTTTCAAAGTACTTAATGTCCAAGCTGTTTTCTCATTTCCAAACCATTTTGGAATGCAATTAACTCACATAAATGATGCCAGACTGTTGCCTTTGCAGAAAACAAATGCATTGTGCTTTTTGTAAGGAAGCTTAAGCCAAAGACAAAAGCACAATGCCGTGCAAAAACACTTAGTGTATTGACTGCATCAAATTAATTTGTTGCTATTATATTTATCTTCTACATAAGCTCTTATATTAACCAATGAAAAACAGCTTTCCAAGGTTCAAACCAAAGGGTAGAAAAGCTGCCTCACAGAAAATGGTGTCTCGCAATCACTTATCGCCGTTCCAAACAAGCTCTCCTTCCTTCCCTCTCCTCTTCTGTTTCCATGGCAACAACACCTCCTGCATTTTCAACTATGAGTGTTCCTCTCTCTGTCTCCTTCTCTCTTTGCTCACTCACTATTTTGCAAGAGGCCTTGGATGTCAATTTCATTTTAGACAAGCTGTAATTCCAAACAAGTAATTGATTTCTATAACATATTTGCTGTGCTTAGATTTCATATTACCTCTCATGCAGGTGTCAGTGCATTCATAGAATTAATGAAACTCATAAATCAATCCATATTTCATTTACTGCCCTGAAAGGAAATTTAGATTCAGGGAAAATTCATACAATGCAGAAACAGAGCAATAAAGAAAGAAAGAAAGATAGAACGTAAGAGACAGCAGTGGAAAAGCTCACCATGGCAATAACGGCTGCTCCAGCCCCCGCAAGTGCGCAGACAAACAAGTGGAATGTCAGATCCAGCTGGAGAAAGAGACAAAAAAAAGTCTCTGAAGAGGAGAAACGTGGATGGTTTTCACTGACAAATCATTAAGAAGTACAGATAAATCCAGGGCCAGATTTACTAAACAAATAAATAATGGTGCAAATACTGGTAAACTGACTACCATAAATCATAGTAAATCACACTGCACTCTCCATAAATTTGGTGCCTAAAAGGAAAACTCATATGCATATGCTATAAGGTCAGACTCAAAAATAACCCACAACTTTTCACCCTTATCAGAAAAACCACATGAACTTCACATGCTCAATCACATGTGAAATATGTGAAATGCATGTGAAACACATAAAATGCACATGACACTCTTGAAAATAATTAATGGTGCTAATGTGTGAAACCCATGTGAACAAATGTGGACACGTGTGGGCAATATGTGAACACATGGGTTTCACACATTTACACAATTAAAATGTTCCAAAACCACATGCTTGTTTCATATGCGTTTCACATATTTCACATCTGATTTTAACATGTGTTTGAGCATGTGAAGTGCGTGTGGTTTTTCTGTTAGGGCATCACTAATTTATCACTGCGTGTCTTTAGTAAATCATGCTTGTGCAAGCTGTAAATCTGGCCCTAGATCTTCAAAACGGTCTAAAATGATAAACTCTGGGCTACTGTGACATCTTTACTATAATAACAATAATATTGTGAAAGCATAGCATCCACTGGCATATGAGTTGTGGTACTGTCCATACAAGGAGCTACACAATCTTGCAAATAAATATTACATTTTAAGTATTACATATTTATATGAAGGAATCCCCGCTGCACTGTGTGAATTCAGACTTAAAAGCATGGAAAGGTTCACAATTTATTCATATTCTCTCTCTCACTCCCAACAATTCTTTTATGCCATAGGTCGCTGACTGTAATGGCAGACTGAATTTAGATGAAGGCCATCAGTCAGGATAAAATAGGCCTTGCTTCAGAACTGCCAACTGACCTCATTAGATTCACACATCTTGAGGAAGTTCTCGGAAGCAGTGCACAGTCTTTTCTCTTCACCAATGGACACAATTCCTGCAATTCAAATAAAGTAAGATGCTGATGGCAGATTCATTAATAATGCATTCATTAATAGGTATGTCAAAGCTGGCATTTAGTGTTCAGTTGTAGTCAAGCTTAGGTCATTTTATTATAACAGATCAATTGTGGTGATTTAACAATGTTTTATGTTGCAATACTTTTTTAAAATGGCCTTATTATATTTTAATGTCATAACGGTGCTTCCAGCAGTAATGATACACCATGGTGTTTTTTAATATGTTCCAAGAGTGTTTAATGATATCTTAATAGTGTTTATATATGTATTCTGTCATTTAGCTGTTGCAAAAAAATATATAGTTTTTATAATAAATGAGTTATTTTTCAATATCCTCTGCTCTTGGATGTCTAATGCATGTTGCCTGTTGCATTCAATAATTACTGCACTAAAACATTAAATAAACTGCCATATAAAACAACTTCTAAGTTGTTTTAAGTAATCTCAGCCAGCCCTACAGCCAACTAGACTTGGCATTCGCTGCTTACCTATTCACTTTAGTAATCCAGATGTGCTTGAATCTGACTAGAAAATACTAGGCAGCATTCCTATCCATAGATCCATATTTTATTTTGCTGGCTAAGTATTTTGTTTACACCAGTATGCATAGAACATGAGAAATGACTGAAAACATGTCTCCTTAGAAGCTACGCACCAAACTGACGCAGGTCGAAGCAAAGGTTGAAACTTTCCATCAGTGTGGTGTTCTGACAGGTGTTCCAGATGTTGAAGTACATGAAGACTGGCAGGGAGGTGAAGGCTGTAACTCCCAGCCAAGCCAGCATGAAGATGTAAGTAAGCATGATGAACTGAGGAAGACAGAAAGAGATAAGTATGTGTTTCTTGATAACTTTCAAGTATTCTCAAACTATACCATATGGAATTAATTAAATACAAGTGATTTATACTGCAAATGTGGCATAGAAGTGCTTATGAAGTGGAACTGATGTGTCTTTACACACTGTATAATGCTGCTCAGAGGTGGCATAAATACATACATAGTAATTACAACTGTATACTGTACTACTAGGGCTAAGAGCAGGCATAATTTAGTCTGGCTTTAATGCTATATTTTGTCTTCACAATCAATTCTGAGCTTGCACAGAGCAGTCTTAACTTGGGTATGTAAACTCCATAACTTCAGTAACTCAAATTTAGGAACCCATGATACAGCGGTGACTTTATCAGCCATTTGAAGCACTTTCTGATACTGGAATTAGATCACGTCAGACATCTTTTTTTCTATTTCCATAAAAATCATTATTTTCAAGTAGTGGGGGGGGGAAGTCGTGGCCTAATGGTTAGAGAGCTGGACTTGTAATCCAAAGGTTGCGGGTTCGAGTCTCCGGCCGGCAGGAATTGTAGGTGGGGGGAGTGAATGTCCAGCGCTCTCTCCACCCTCAATACCACGACTGAGGTGCCCTTGAGCAAGGCACCAAACCCCCAACTGCTCCCCGGGCGCTGCAGCATAAAATGGCTGCCCACTGCTCCGGGTGTATGTTCACGGTGTGTGTGTGTTCACTGCTGTGTGTGTGCACGTTGGATGGGTTAAATGCAGAGTACGAATTCCGAGTATGGGTCACCATACTTGGCTGAATGTCACTTCACAATGTTCTGATGCCTCATTTAAAGGGATAGTTCACCCAAAAATGAAAAATGTCATTAATTAACTCTCATGTTGTTCCAAACCTGTAAGAACTTCGTTCATCTTCAGAACACAAATTAAGTTATTTTTGATTAAATCAGAGAGCTTTCTGACCCTGCATAGACAGCAAGGCCACTGACACATTCAAGGCCCATAAAGGTAGTAAAGACATTGTTAAAATAGTCCATGTGACATCAGTGGTTCAACCTTAATTTTATGAAGCTCCTGCATCAGCAACACCACAAGTATGCATCTTGTGAACATGCGTCACAAGAGTGACACAGAAAAGAAGAATTTGTTTAATAAAGTAGTAATTTTTGTTTGATGTCACATGCACTGCTGTCTATGCAGGGTCAGCAAGATTTCATCAAAAATTTTAACATGATCTAGTTAATGACACAATTTTATGTTTAGGTATGTGATTTCCTTTAGTGCAAACAATTTTTATAATACTGCGCGAGTAAATATAATTTTATATAATATTCTGTGGTGGACAATTTCAAGATCATTGCTTTTTGCATGATATTACTTAACATGCCCTCCAGCTTGTGCATTAGTTCTCTGAGATGGGTGGTTGATCTTACCCAAGCACTGACACAGCGCCCACAGGTGGTGATCTTAAAGTCCCCATAGAGATCCCGAATGGCCCCAGTGGTGAAAAATCCCTCCACCATCAGCAGAATACCATAGACGAAGAAGGCTGCTGCCACTCCATAAATCACATATTTAAAGATGTCAATCCTAAGGAAGCAAAACAAGAATAATTAGTCATTTTCATAAGAAAAGAGTGTCTGTGCTTATCTTGCACACAATGGTAATTCAATAAGGTAATAGGAAGTATACTGGTGTCAAAGTTTTTTGTGAAGAACCTAATTCACTTGATTTTGTGTGTAGATTAAATTCAATTATACGGTCTCATTTTATAATTTCAAAGCCTTATTTCAAAGCATTTGGTAAAAGAAGAAAATGGCTGAAAAAAATGCTGCTTCACTGCCACTATTCCTTCCTCCACCCACTCATTTATTTCGTTCTATCCTCCATCCTGCTCTCCTTCCTACCAGTAGAGTTCTGGTGAGCAGGTGTGCTTGGCTGATCTGGTGCGATTTCAGAACACTTAATTCTCTAAATGGGACCGATGCTAAAACCTAACATGGTAGATCTTGTGTTTCTGTGTGTATCACTGTTCTTTAGAAATATGTGTGTGGGAAAATGTGTGTGTCGAAGAAACTCCCCTCAGTCTCCACTCCTATAAGGCTGAATTATGTAAACACGAGGTTCAATGAATTAATTTACAGGAATTACTCTGTATTGTCCCTACAAATCCTTGTGCTTCCACGTTACCTTTCAAAAATCATCAGCCTTCTAAAAATTGCTTGTAAAGCTCTCATTATGCTCATTATCACCTTTGAAACACAGGTGCATAAGTTCAGATCAATGAGGCCTACAATACAATCATTTACTTCCGAAAGAAATACAAAACTTGTGCCAACTGAAAGAAAATAAATGTTTAATCAACAAGAAAAGCTGATAAAATGATTGAATCCAACATTTGGTAATAATATAGCATAACAATAAATTTATAAGCAATTTTTGTAAGTCAGTGATTTTTGACTGTGTTTCAGTTAGTATTACATTATTAAGAACTGGTGACAAATTGAATAGATTCATGTACAGTATTTTTGAAGTAGGTTGATTAATGGCGCATCAATTGGACTCAACACAGAGCACAGCCTGACTGTATGTTTTTTTTTTTTATTAAGAATTTGGTATTGTGACACTCACATGGTAAAGACATCCAGGGCATCAACAGGCGACCGAACAACATCAAAATAGGTCTGCAGGATGGTGACCGTTCCAGAGAGAGCCTCATGACCACAGCCACAGAAGAGCGCCACCCCAGCGTACAGCAGGATGGTCGCGATCAGAGAGGCATAGGGAATCCCACTCAGGCATTTGAGGCAGCATTCAGAGCACCCTGGGAACAAAGAGTAACAGTCAGTCCATAACTGCTATAAGAGCAAGTGTGTATAACAACAATAGCATTTCTTTGCTATCCATATATGTGACTCTGGACCACAAAACCAGTCATAAGGCTAAATGTTTTAAATTTAGATTTATCTCAATTATCTGAATAAATAACATTTCCAGTGATGTATGGTTTGTTAGTATAGGACAATATTTGGCCGAGATAGAACTATTTGAAAATCTGGAATCTGAGGGTGCAAAAAAAATCTAAATGTTGAGAAAATCGCCTTTAAAGTTGTCCAAATTAAGTCCTTAGCAATGCATATATAACAGTAGGAAATTTACTAAATATCTTCATGGAACATGAAGTCGATAATTTTGACCCATACAAATGTATTGTTGGCTATTTCTACAATTATACCCATGCTACTTATGACCGGTTTTGTGGTTCAGGGTCACATATGCCAATTATGTTGATAAGTACAGGTGTAGAGCTGCCAAAGAAATTCAAATCAAGTAGAATCAAGGGAAGGCTTTAAAAATGTACTCAATTAGGTATATTGTTGAGTAAAAGTATTTAAAAAAAAAAAAAAAAAAAAAAAAAGTTGAATTTGATTAAAATTGATTAAAACAAGGTGGAAATATATTCATAATTTGTAATATATTATGTATAAGTTATATATATATATATATATAACAGACATGTATATATATATATATATAATGTTTATGTACAACAGATGAAAATTCTGAATTACAGTCCTGTCAGTCCATTACCTAACTCAGAGTGGTAACAGTTTAACTGGATGAAAGTGCAAAGCAAATTGTATTTGCACAGGCCAAGAGAACATTTATTCCCACACAGGTCACAGGAGAGGAAGTTTACTGTGACTCTAACCAATCATAACTGCCACAGCTGAGAGATTCATGGACACAATTCAACAACACACAAACAATATTGATTGCAAAATTGCAAGTAGAGAATGGAACCAGTGGTGGCTATTCTGCAGCACGGTGCAGCAATGATTTATGGGTTATCATAAACAAAGCCCACCAGTACAGGAAAACATAAAGAGTGGATCTTCAGAGGATATTCACTATTATGTATATGTATAAGAAAAATAAGAGTCCTTATTGTGGAACTCAGTAAGTCAAGCAGGCTAAATGCTCACAGCACAACCTCTTAAACCTTCAAGCAAAGATTTAATACAGATGATACAGCTGAAGCTGAACACTCGCGGTTCTTGAGCTTACATCCCATCTTCCCACTGAGCAGAGTTGCTATTGGTGCAATGGCATTGTATCTGCTTTCTCCTCACCCCTTGTAGCTGCGCCACAGAACCTGCTGTTTACAGGAGTGTGGATAATGTGTATTTTGCAGCACTGACCCAGCTGTTACAGGGGAAACAGACTTACACCTCCATTACACCTTGAGAAGAGCCTGCAGCTCTGAACACAGTATAAATGCTCTGGAGAGCAGGCAAGCATTACTGCATCAAAACACGCATTATGTAAGCCTGACTGATTTTTAGTAATGCGCCGATTAAAAAATTATAACAATATTTATTTATTAAACACATGGTGCATTAGTACTGGAATTTCAGTCAGTGCTCAAACATTTCATATGCATTGACTGTTCTCATTTAGTTTTGTTTTCAGTTCAAACATGAAAATGTAATGTCAGACATTATACATCATTATACGTCAGAACATTTTAAGAACAAAGTCTGTAGTCTGTTCATGGGTCAGTAAGATTTATTTATTGAAAGAAATTAATACTTATTCAGTAAGGATGCTTTAAGCGATGAAAGGTGGCATTAAACTTTAATAATCTTACATAAGGATTTTTGATGAATATAGAGTTCAAAAGACAACCGAAACACAAACATTAACACTCTGTCTGTCTGTCTCTCTTTCTAATATATATATATATATATATATATATATATATACACAGTAGCATGAGAAAGTTTGGGAACCCCTTGCAGAATCTGTGAAAATGTGAATAATTTTAACAAAATAAGAGTCATGTCAGTCACACAATCGTACAAAATGCATGTTATTTTTTTATTTAGTACTGTCCTCAGTAAGATATTTTACATATTTGCATAAAAGATGTTTACATAGAGTTCACAAGACAAAGAAATAGCTGAAATTAGTAAAATGTCCCCCTTAAAAATTTTGGGAACCCTTGGTTCTTAATACTGTGTGTGGTTACCCGGATGATCTATGACTCTTTTTTGTTTGTTTTGTGATGGTTGTTCATGAGTCCCTTTTGTTTGTTCTGAACAGTTAAACTGAGCACTGTTCCTCAGAAAAATCCATCATGTCCTACAGATTCTTAATTTTTCCAGCATCTTTTGCATATTTGAACCCTTTCCAGCAGTGACTGTATGATTTTGAGATCCATCTTTTCACAATGAGGACAATTGAGGGACACAACTTTTAAAAAAGGTTCAAACATTCACTGATGCTCCAGAAGGAAACACGATGCATTAAGAGCCGGGGGTGAAAACTTTTTGAATTTGAAGATCAAGGTAAATTGTACTCAATTAGTCTTTCCCGGGAAACATGCAAGTAACAGTTATTATATAAATTGTAATAATTTATAATATTTCACAGCCTTGGTGAGAATAAAACGTTTGAATGGTATTGCACCTGTAATTTAATAGATTTTGTCCAGGAAAACATTTGTTGTGGCCCTATAGTACAAATTTATTTATTTATTTATTTTACAAATGTCCTTATTTGTATAGTTTGTATTTTATATAGCCTATATTTAATATGTATTTTTACGCTCTACTGCTAGTGTTTAGTGTTATCTGTATGCGCCAAGGGTCTGAGAGTAACACAATTTCAATTCTCTGTATGTATGTGATGTGCATGTGGCAGAATTGACAATAAAGCAGACTTTGATTTTGACTTTGACTATTTGGTCACTCTTTTGGTATTGTATAAACCAGGAAAAACAAAGAATCTCTCTGAAAGATTTTAGGATACATCTAATATTGTAGCCATATTTATGTAATCCACACAAATACTGATTCAGTTTGTCCTTTGTGCATCCTATAGTAATTTACACAAATCCATTAGCATTACTGATGCAGTTTTTTCAGTGTAGACTCATCAGAAAACTATGTCATTAAGATATTCAGAGTTTTTGCTATTTCTTGGATCTCTATATCCAACCGTGAATGCACCTCATTTCAGGCAGATTGACTGTGATATTTGGGAGTGGAGAGGAGTAACACGTTAATTATTTATTTATGCCAATAAACAGCACCAAACTGCCATCCCTGTGGTGTGCTTAAGATGCAGTCAGTCTTGGGAGTGCTGAAACAGAATAATGAGGAAGCCAAAGTCTGTTCTTTGATCTCAGTGGGAAGAGACATGAGATCAATGCTCAGATTGTCAGTGGAAAACACAAGCCTAAACCTGGCTCATCAAGTGCATCCCTCTCATGCCATATGTACCGACAGGAAATCTATAATATTGGCAAAGGTATATTGCTGTATGTACGCTTGATTCAAACTCCTTTAGAAACAATAGTTCAAAAAAGGCTAAAACCATCTCTCTGGCCTCGGATCACAAACAGTTTGACAGTCCATAGTCAAAAATGCCTCAGTGTGGATGTCTGGTTCTTTCACATTTAAAAAGTGGATTTTTTTTTATCATCAATATAGATGCCCTCAGAAGGGAAGTCTGCACAGCTGTTGTCTGCAATTGAAAGTGCATTTAGTTAGAGTGAAACGGTGTGTTTGGGGTAAATCAGATATTGCTCACATAAAATACTGATTTTCATTATACATATACACAGCAAAAGGAAAATAATGGGGAGCAGTGGGTGAATGAACCTATAGGTTTGGTGTGTGGGTTATGAAATAATAGATCGGAAAACAGGGTTGCAACAATAGTAAGCTTGTTGTAAAAATAAGCCTGTATTATTTCAAGATTAATTTCATGTTTCTTATTTGTTCTTACAGTAAAATCAATTCAGTAAAAAAGAACAAAATTGGTCAATTTAGCTAAATTTTAGTCATAATGTTACTAAAATTGTATTTCTTGTCATTATGTGACACCACTGACAGAAAAAATAACGTCACAAATAATAAATGAAGCACTAAAACAGACCTGGTAGAATTAGCAGGCACTTTCACAGGAAAACTAATGGAGGAAGACTATATTGACTATATTAAGGTTGAGAGAGGTGGTGAGCAATTTATAACAGGCCTGAAGAAGCTTGTCTCAGATTAATTGCTTCCTGCTTGGTAGTATATCAGCAAATACTACTATCTGCCTGCTTGTCCACCTGGTCCAGGAGATCAGAATCAGAAACCATTAAAATGATAATCTCCTTTCTTTCCTTATACAGCCTATCTTATGTTTAGTCCAACAGTTATTATAGTTATTCAATTTACAATAATAATAATAATTTAAAATATTGCATCATTTGTTTTCTCATAAAAATATATATTTTATTGTGTTTGTCCAACAAAAATCAAAAACCATTTGTGTGGTTTATTTAAAAAAAATTCTCAGTCTGATTTAATATTTAAAATGGGGTAATATAATTATACTAGAAATGAAACTTAATATCCAAACATTTAATTTGAAAATACAAACAGATTAAATTATTTTCAAATGGAATGAAACGGAAGAGCAGCCCAAACCTCAAAAGCACATTAGAAAGGCCATCAAAGCTGATGAGGAAAAATGATGTAACCCAAAAATAGACACCACACTTCCATTCCAGATGACTCGTTGTTTCATGCTCGTGCAGCACTGCTGGAGTAATGTAGGTTTACAACTGGAACACCTGTCTCATTTCCTCTCTGTCCAATGTCTTTAATCCACTGTCAGAGGAGTGAATGTGCCACATCTATCAGGATAACAGCAGGGTGGATGTGAAAAATTATCATGAGTCACTTCTCTCTACATTTTATGGTCACATCGGATTTGGTAAAGCATCTTGTACCTTCAACCAATGTTCCAAATGGATAGAACCAAACTTGGAATGCTTAGATTTCATATGTGGGAGTTTAAATTAAACACACCAAAGGCTTCGAAGAAGAAATTGGATATTTGCCCTATTGTTATTCACTGGAAAACAACACTGTCTTATAATAACAACCCTTATCCAAAAAAATACAAACTACAAAATTGTATGTACAACATAATGGAGAAGCAGCCCAAACCTCAAAAGCACACAAGAAGACCATCAATAGTGATGAAGAAAACTGATGCAATGATAAAATACATTACATTTAATTTTGTCACCTTTTAGAACTACACTAGCATATAGCCAACATTGTAAAAAATAAACAAAAAAACGAAAGAAAATTAGTGTTTTTTCATTACTTTATCTGGTAACACTTTATTTCGATAGTCCACTTTAGACATTCTACTAACAGTAAGCAACTACATGTCAACTAGCAGTCATTAGAGTATTAGTAGACTGTCTGCTTAACTTCTAACAATTTATTTTGATGGGTCCACAACATACAACATACTATGAGAAACTTTGTGTCAACTTATTCTACTAACCCTAAACCTAACCTAACAGTCTACTCTGAGAGTTAGTAGACATGTAGTTGCAAATTAATGAGAATTAGTTGACATGTAGTTACAAAGTTACTTATAATTAGTAGAATGTCTAAAGTGGACTATCAAAATAAAGTGTAACCCTTTATCTCAAATTATTTATCCAATTTCAACTTAGAACTTGGTTCTTTAAGTCAGTTTAATTGAAAAGACTTCTACAGACAATACATTTATTACTTTAAAAAACAACAGCAACCAAGGCAGCGACTGAACTAAAGTTTTTAAGTTGAAGTAGGTGGAACTTTATTTTTTTTAATATTTTTTTTTACAGTGATAGCCTCAAAACTAATTGACATTGACTGTTTTATTATTTCATGTGGTCTTAAACATTTTTGTTTATATCCCAGCATCACCTGAAATATGCTGCTTGTATTAGTATTCAGAGACTGCAAATTCACACTGAAGAAAAACTACTAATGAGAATGCAAATGGCTTACAAATGGCTTTTAAATGTGAATCATTAAAAGAGCAATTTATGTATTTTGAAAAGTTTTCATACTATTTATGAGCTAATCATCCTGGAACACCATGATAGCGTTACAAATCTTGAATGGACAGATCGATTGAAAAGCGTAACATTACTCCTGATGCACAGCACCTCTCCTGACAGCTGACAGATCATAATCCACCTCTCCCTTTCTTTAACTCATAAAATATCAGGTTTAGCTGATTCTATGAATGTTGTATGTGTTATAATGCATTACAACACCCTCTCCCTCACTCAAATATTAAACAAAACAGCTCCACAGATGTAGGACTCTGAAAGGCTCTGTTAGCCACAGCCAGCTGCCAGCCTGACCAGAATATGAAGCAGTTCCCCAGCATGCAGCTAATGGCATGTTGAATGACCGCAGATCAACCAGAGAGAGAGAGAGGGAGGTGCTGATGCATCACATCTGTGTAAATGAGAACTCCAGCACCATCAGGCAGATGCGAGTGCAGTAAGTCAATGCTGACATGTATTACATGTTTATATGAGCCACTCAACACAGAACATTCATGATTTATAGTCCATAATCATGATTTAGATTTTACTTTGAGTGGAGTGTGTGTTTGACAGACTGTATTGTGTTCCATCTCTTGTTCGAGGCAATTTGCTCTGTTGGAGAGGCATTACCAGGCTTGATGAATTAGAAAAGATAACAATTAGAAACAAAGAAATGAACCACCTGGGCAACCTTGGTAAGAGATTTCAGCTCCTCACAGAACATCATTTTAAAAGATCAGAAATTAGGACCAACAATGGCTATGTATCTAAACCTGCAAATTTAATTTAAACTTATAAAGCACATTTTCAAATAAAGCACATTTTCCATCCCATATGTTCAAGACAACAAAATTATCCATTCCTGGGAAACTGATGCAAAGTATTAATAATAAAAATTAAAGTTGCTGCAACCGAAGAACCCTTTTTTTTTTTTTTTTTATACATAATTTGTATTAAAACAGACGAAACACAAACTGTGTCAAGGCCAATGATATTTGGGAACACAACTATGTGAGAGAGTTCTGGGAGGTTTGGTACCAAATCATTTTGATGATAGACTTTGGCTCAGGCTTATCAGACTGATTAAAAACAACATTTGAGATGGTGTGCAATGAGATTGGTTAACTAGTAAGTCCAGTTATTCAGTTACATATGTTTAGACAATTCTTGTTGCACATTAAGAAATGTATTCACTATGTGTTTCTCTATCATAGTTTATTCCCATGTTTTCTTTTTTACGTGCACCTTGGCATTTTCATCCAGCATTCTTTATGCAGTATCCCAAAATTTGCATAAAAATAAATATGTTGATGGAAACAGCTTATGAAAAATACAGTGTATATGATAAAGGGAAAAAAGGAAAAATCTATAGTGTAAGAAAATGTATATCGTAGTAGTCTTCATAATGAGTATATGGTTTAAAAAAAAAAATTACAATTAAAAAAAAAAAAGATTATGTAATAATATTTTAGTCACTTAAAAAGTTTAAATACTTTTTTTTTCAATATTTTTTTTTTAGTTTTGTAGTCAATGAAATACTTCTTCAATAAGCAGTAATGTTTATTTATTTTTGTTATTTTTGTCCTATGAACTAATCATAAAAGATACCAAACCAATGCTTTTCTTAATTCAAAACTCTGTTTAATTCAGAAAACACAAACTACTCATCATAGAGGAGGTCTATGAAAGTTATTTTATATACAAATAGTATAAATAAATGGCCAGAAAAAAAAAAAAAGAGTGTTTTCTTTTTTGCTGCAATTCCTGCTTAGTGCAAAGGGTTTTCTTTATCCTACACATGACACTCTATTGCTGTGTGTGCATGTCCGATAGTGAGCTCTTTGCTAACCACAAATATCTGAAATCTGAAACCCCACTCAAAACACATCAGGGACCAGGCAGTGTTTATCCCCTGTTAAGTCTCTCCATTACTATTAAATCAAGCACAAGGGGCAACCCAGAGGGAGGCTTTTATGATGTCATGGACAAGGAGCACAACTCCTTTGACTTAAGACTATATCTATATCTACCAGTAAATATAATTAATTCTATGCGAAGGGATAACAATGCATACAGGTACCATAATGTTTAATGGGTTTGATTCACATGTACAGTATGGGTGGAATACTACAAAAAGCAGTTTGGACTGTATCAGCTGACAATCAAATCCATAGAGGCCTCTAGGAGTGTTTAAAGAGTCTGGGATATTCCTTTAGAAGTATGCACTGCTCTCTGATGCTTGCTTTAATTTATTCAGTTAGTAACTCTTACAGCCATTTCAGCATTAATAACACCACTGCCTTATTGTGACAATGAAGCAAGCAGAGGCTTTCATTTTACACAAAGGGTGCTCAAAGGTGACCAAATAAATTTCTTCACTCCACTAATTGTACAGTGATTGTAATTACTGTCTTATTTGTATAGAAATATGGCTAAACTGTTAAGAATGGCATACAAGACATAACAATTACAAAACTGTACACAGTAATAATATCACGCTATTTCAGTCCACAAATAAATGAAATTCTAGTTGCCTGCGCATCTAATGAAAAAAAAAAACATGCAATTCAAAGGCTTGCCATAAAAATTGACTGAAAAAAATAGGGCATGTTACACCAAATGTCTTCCCAATTACCCAGCACTTTTGCAGGTCATGAATCAGAATACAGACGCTTCATGTTTAGATAATGTTTGTAAATTGGATTCATATTGAATTCATTTCCCCTTTACAAAGGAATGAATTTGGAATCGAGGACTGAAGCAGGCTGCACACGAGTGATATGGTTTGTGCTATTTGCCCACAGGCTTACTTTTAATCACCATTTCTTAAAATGATTTATGGAGAAACTTTGTCAATGAATAATAAGATATAAAATGCAAATGTAAATTAATTTAGCTGGGTAACCAGACTAATACTGAACTAGAAAGTAAACAAAGAGAGTAGAATTGTCTCTGAGATATTTTGTTCTAATATACTGGTTATATAGTTATAATTCATTGTAGATTTAATGCTAAACCTGTGAGAGTATTTTAAATAGGTGTTTCTTTAACCACAGGCATAATTTCATCTATAGAATTGTATGTATTCGAAATATGCATCAAATAATACTTTCAATCATATTGTTATACTGTTGTTCAATATTACTCATATTCGTATTTGCAGTATTATAAATATTATAGCTCAGTTGGAAACAACAATAAAAATATTCTGTTTACACAATAGTTAACACCTTTTTTTCCACCACACTATATATTAATCTCAAGTTTGCACTTCACCAGTAAACTAACTTTTGAACCATTATTAGGGCCAAATATGTTGTTTTTGGTGTTAACATTTTTCCCCTCACAAAATAAATATTAAAAAAGAATTCACTCTGTCTACAATACTATTGTTTACATTTTAATTGTGCTGCATTAGAATAGTAATATTATTCATATTTAAAGACAAAGTTTGAGGCAGGTATGGTTTTAATGATAAAGCACTTAGGCCTGGTTTCACAGACAGGGTTTAGAGTAAAACAGGATTAGGCCATAGTTCAATTAGGATATTTAAGTCTTTTTTTTTTTTTAGAAATGTGCCTTAGAAAAAACACCTGTGTGCAAATCTTGAGATATATTTTAAGATCAGTCAGTTTTTTCAGTTGAAACAGCTCAGATTTACATTTTAGTCTGGGAATAGGCTTAAACCTTGTCTGTGAAACCGGGGGTTTAAGTAATACAAACTGAAAGAAAATGAAAGTATAGTAAAAGAAAATAATGTCAAATTCATATAAGAAAATAAACATTTTAACTTGAAATATATAGAATATGAATGTGCATTATACGCATTAGCCAATGATATACACACAATACGAAAGCAGAGGATGGAGGCATTACATTGCAACCTGCTGGCAGACCAATACAGTACCATGCTCCATAATTCTCCTGGGATTGACAGACATTGCATCTCAAAGAGGCAGGCCTTCATTAAAACCTGCGAATTAGCAAGCAGTCTTTGTGTTGATTGCTTTGTGCACTTCTTATTCTCACACCAAGGTCGGTAATTGGACGGATTCATAAGGGAAGTTTGAATAGAGCCACCCTCTGAGATTAAATTAATTAGTGAAATATATTTAACAAGCTGCTGTTGTGCCATTTGTATAAGAGCAGCTCTTGCAAAATTTATGAACAGTCTGTTCCTTGATGGACTTAATATAATTGCATTCATTACAGACATTATGACAGATACTGAATTTTATGACCTGTAAATGAATTTCAAAAGAGTGCTTAGTGCCTGACACAGAGTAGTCAACAATTTACAGAGACTACGTGCTCAGATATATAAAGCCATAAACCAGGACCATACTTCAAACAAAACAAGACTTTCCCACTTTGGAAGTAAATCAGTGGCTGCATGCATTTGCTGATGATTTGAGGGTCGATGAGGGTAACAATGTATTAATCTTTGCTTTTTCGCCCCCTCTCTCCTCTCTTCTGTCCTTCACTCACATTCATTTCAGATAATCGGCTGGTGAGACAGCGCAGTACTGCCAGCTGTCAGGCATCACAGGCATCAATGCAATCTAGACGGTTTAGGGTCATAAACAAGGGCTGTACTGAACTCAGCTGACATCACCTCAAGAGACACAGTTCTGCAGGATTCAGTCATGCATAAAAATATTTTCCTTTAGTCCTCAAACTTTAGTCACTTCAACAACAACCCAAGCTCACAGCTGAATATATTTTACAAAATATTTCTATTTTAAATAATTAAAAAAAAAATTATGATACATAAAATTATCATTAAACCAATGCTAATTCAGTCTAGTCCAAGCTAGTTATAAATATTAATTATTATTGTTAATAATATTTGTCTGCATATTTGAAATATTTGGGAAACTAATTCATATCTGACACCAATCTATTGCTATATATAAATTAAACTGTAGTATATTTGTGGGTTGCTGATACGTCTGTTGTCCCTTCGCTGTATTCTCCATTGTCTAATTTCCTGAAGTGGTTTGCTTTTATTTGCCCATGTTGTATGGTTGAAGTATTCTATGAGCAGACTCATCTGTTCTGCCCATTAATTGTGGGCCATAAACCAAACAATCTGCTCCTAATTGCCTGCAAATTTCCACAGGCTAAACTTAGAATATCGCCGAAAGGTGAGCCTCATTGTTTAGAATATGTCAGCAGTCCCACGAATGCACTTTAATCACTGGCCTGTTCCTGTCATACAGTGACCATATGTTGATTGTTCAGCATTCAGCGTTTCGTTTTCCCACCAATGGACTCAGATGAGCATACGTTACAGTGGCAAGACAAATGGGTGAGTGAGTCCGTACACATGCAGGAGGCTTCATCCATTATTCAAAAGCAGTGCAGCGCGACGCAGACAGGGGCCTGCCATCACTATCAATAATTCAACTCTCCCACAACAAGTCCCCTCCATTTCTCGTTGTCTTTCCCTTTTTTCTCTTTGTCTGTTTCTTTCTCGTGTCTCCTGTAAATGAAGAGCGTCCACTGATGCACAATGTGCAAAAGCTGTCTATTAGCGCTCCTGACATCCAACGAAGAAAGGGTTTGTCTGAAAGAAGGGTGACAGACAGTGAGGAAGAGAGAATAAAGAGGATTCTGTACACAGACTGGAGCATCACTGGACAGTGTGTCCCTTTCAGCTGGCATGGGACAGATGTGCATTCTGAAGGACACTGATTCACTGTTTCAGATTTCCACTAAATAATAATAATAAAAATAAATAATATATATATATATATATATATATATATATATATATATATATATATAAATATATATATATATATATGCGCACATTTGTTAGTTGTTAGGAGTGTACCAACTAAAAACAGTGATGCTATTACACTTTAAAATTCACATTTGATTATATAATTTACAATACACATTACCATCTAAAAGTTGGTAAAAGTTCAGCAAAGATGCATTACATTTATTAAAAATCACTAATTCTATTTTTATTTCAAATAAATGCGCTGAAATTTCTATTAATTATATTATCCAGAAAAAAATGCAATGGTTTCCACAAAAAACAATTAAGCAGAGCAACTGTTTTCAACATTCATGTAAGTTTTTTATTTTTTTTTAAGAAATTATGATAATTCTAGTTATCATTTGTATTATTAAAGTAGCCATTTATGCATTTAATAGTAGTTTAATATTGTTACCCTAATTCAACTTTGATTATATAATTTTAAATATACATACATTGTCATTTATCATATGACACATTTTAAAATATATATTAAAATAGAAAACAGTTATTTAAAGTAGCAATAATATTTCATAATTGTTAATACTTTTGGTATTTTTAGTTAACACCGACTACAAAACAAAACAAGCCTTGACTAAGTGACTGACCAATTTCCAAAAAGGGCTTGATGAGTTGAGAAATGTCCCATGTCCCACAACTAACATACAACCAGAAAGGGACTCCCTATTGACAGTGCCCCTCTGATCCATATCCCTCTCGTTCATTTGCTCCATCTGCCAGACGCTTGTCAACCAGTCGCGAGGGGATTACACCCTCCAGCCCACTGCCCAATCAGGTCAAAAGGTCAAAATTATCAAATAGTTCGCTGAAGTGACAGAAAAGAGCAGGCATGGCTGTAAAGTACTGAATGGATGGCTAATTAAAATGCAAAGCAGCTTTTCCCATTAACCCCATTAGGACTTAAACATGCCCCAATCCAAGCTTGGGGCATGTATAGAGCAAAGCATAGATAACGCCCCAGTCTCCATAGGAATATAAATAAAATAAAACTACTACAGTATATTCTAGCTATAATATCTGAAACCTATGAGAATGGCAAAGTGGGAGACCAGTGTTTGATTGAAAAACATTATCTTGTTTAGTCATTTAAGGTTATTTCAATTTTACACTAAATGGCCAAAAGTGCTTTTTAAATCTTCAATTTTAAAGCCATGGGCATTAATATGGAGTTAGTCCACTCCTCTGGGAAGGCTTTGGAACATGAGTGCAGGGATTTGCTCTCATTCAGAGTCAATGGGTGATGGGACCTGGCTCACTGTCAGTATGCCATTTCTTTATGGGCCGTGTTTTGTGCACAGGTATGCCAGTTAAAAATAGCATTGTTAGTAATGAGTACAATCATAAAAGCTGAACATATTAATTAAACATAAGCATCTAGATAATTTTGGCCGTGAACTACATGTTAGCATTTAGCATCCTGCAGATTTTTGAACAGACTCATCTGCGCGTTTAATCGACCAGTGACGTTTCCATGCCAACCCAAGCAAATTCAGCTTGAGTGCAATGACCCACTTACTGTATGTCAACAAAATCAGTGGGACAATGGAGAATCTTACACATCTCTTACACACACAGAGCTCAAGGGATATTAGCAGAGAATAAAGGAAGGAAGCTCAGGAAGCGAAGCTACGCCTCTGGGTTTCAGATATTATTGTAATCCACAATGAAAAACTTCTACAAAAGTAGTGATGGATCAGCCCACAAAAGGAAAATAACAAGAGCTTGGACTTGTTAAACTTTAAAAAAAAAAAAAAAGCAGCATCATGCATTATTGAGGATAAATTGGTGGAAATAAAAACTGTGAAAAACAGTAGTGGTAGGAATGGAAGGACAGAGGTGACCAAGTGTTTTGCTGTAATATGGTTTATGACTCACACAGCAATACACATACAGACACTCACACTGTCATAAGACCTGACAGGAGTATTTAACCAGCTGACCACCACCCTTTAACCAAGCTATAATTCAATCTCGGCCAAAGTGTGCACAGATTCAGTTCAGCACACCCTCCTGAATAAATATCATTCTCAGACTACTTCTACGGTAAATTAACAATAAGCCCATTGGCATCAATCACCATAGCTTGGATTGTTTGGCATCATCTGAATACAGTCTCAACCATTCACTGAGTGAATCGGAGGCCATGGTTTCTTTGATTTGGCAGAGCACCCTCATCCAGTCATGCCTATTCAATGGTGTTATCCAGTTATCCAAGACCTGGCAACCACACTTGAGAGTGTCAGCATGTGTATGAGTGGGCAGGGATCAAAATTATGTTTGGTCTTGCTGCATAGGGCTTCTGGATGTTAAACATCCACAAATTAATTCTAACATCAGTCTGCTACACTCTTAAAAATGAAGGTTCCAAAAGCAGGTTTAAGGAGTAATTCCATAGAAGAACCATTTTCGGTTCCACAAAGAACCTTTTAGTGAACAGTTTTACAAAGAACCATTTTGTTTTAGTGTGAACCACATTTTAATAATCTGAAGAACCTTTTTTTTCACTATTAAGAATGTTTTTTTGTTTTGTTTTTTTGCAGTGGAAAGATTCTATGAATGTTAAAGGTTCTTCATGGAACCATCAATGCCAATAACGTCAGGGACAGATACTAAAATTCCAGGTATCTGGTGAAAGACTAGTAGGGTTGGGCAGTGTGGTAAACTATTGAAAAAATAACATTTCAACTTTTTTTTCAGAACGTGTGACCGATTCAAGATAACAATGTCAATTTTTAACATTATCTAGTCAACTTAAAATGTAACTACAACATGATTCAAGTAAAATTCTCTTTATTAAAACTCGCAAAACATTTCTTAGACAAAACGTAGACAAAATGTAAGCACATTTCTAGAGGTCAACTCAAAAAGTCAAGGCAATTCAAATTAAAAATGACAAAGTATAACACGAGTAGTAGGCTGTTATTAACAGTAAATGTTTCGCAAAATCTACAAAGAAAATAACAGCACCAGCTTGTCACCATCCTGAAAACATGAATATCAAACATACAGTTGTAACGTAATACAAGTAATATTAATATGTAATTTAAAGAAATAGTTTAATTTAGCTCAAAGGGAATCATTTATGATTTTATAGGGATTTGAACAGAATCAGTGTTACGGTGATTCACTGAACGAGCCGTATAACAAACTCTGCACTGGATATTAAAATACAAAATATAGTGAAAACACTATTAAACAGCATTGTAACAAGATCGGCAGATTAAGACATTAACTTATGAGCGGAAAACACAAGATACTTCTCTTTTCAATATAAATCAGATTTTATTTATATAAACCTAAGACATAAACTAATCTAACACATGAACACAAGCATTCACACGTTGCAGGAAGAGAGAAAGTGAGGAAAGGATGAGTTTAAGAGAATGGAAATTTGAAATCCCAAGTTTACAGCAATATGTTCAATTGCATAGACCTGAACAACCATCAATCACTTATTTAACCCTTGCTTTGAGTTTCTCAATGAGGCTAAAATTTATATTAACTGCACCTGATTCAGTTAGAATCTGGAGGTGTTGCTTGCTTTGCCTGTGTAACGGGGTTTCCTTTGTGTCGTCGTTGCAGACAGGGGGTTCCCCGAAGTGTCTGATTGGTTGAGAGTTCAATAGTCTTTGAAGTGAGGTCTTGGGCATTGGCTGAGGATGCGGAGTTGGTCTGGTCGAAGTTTGAAGCGAGTGCAGTCGGAGCTGGACTTTGTAGCAAACTTACATTAGAACACGAAACTCCACGGAAAGAAAAGAAACTAAAGTAAAAGAATAAAATTAAAAGGATGTAACGAGACTAAGTTGTTTTCCTTCTCATTATGGCACGTGGGCCAGAGCACGCTCAAAGAGCAGCACGCGGTGGCAAAAAAGAAGAAGAGAGTAACTAAGAGAGCATTTTTACGAAGAGGAGTAAGGGAGACAAGGGTAAGAGAGAGACAAGGGTAAGAGAGTAAGAGGAAGAGTTTTGAAAAGAGGGAGTTTGATGGATGTCCTTAGGTTTTAAACTCTGTTTTCAGACCGTCCCATCTGGATGTCTTGACCAATTAGATACTGTCCTTGCTTGGGGTATTGCTTTGTGTCTCCACCCCACTAATAAATCAACTTGTTATCTGTTCAGTCAGAGGTCTGAACTTTACAGGCTCTTGCAAAGTATACTTTTTGAGAATGATTTCTATAACAAGACTATGATGCATTTGACAAAGAATTAATTGGAAGAAACATTTAAAGCATGAATTTTCAAACTCATACATACCAAACATGCATTTGAATCCTTCAGCTATTCAATAATGATTAAAAAGCCATACATATTATTTGATTAAAACATGATATGTGGGTTACAAACATAATATGGGGTTCTGCAAAAAAATGTCCTTTTAGGATGATTTTATGGGCATATGAAAAAGAAAGTCTTTGTGTAATTCTAAGAGGAACGAAGACATGTTCTTTAGACAAAGGAATTTTGGTTTGGTCTGTCTTCTATGTGTGGAGACCTTCCCAAGAGAGTGTGTAGCTCGTGATTTTCTATCACAGGTTTACATGTGACCATCAGTCTTGATTACTTGCAACAAATTTGACGGTCTCCTTCTTGAATTGGAATTATCAATAAGTGTTATTTTGTCTCAATGTTGCAAGCTGTTTTGTGAAAGAGGTTTGCTGGTTAGTTTGCTTCAAACTAGCTGGTGCTCGGCTCTGGACAGATTTATTACATCCTGTTTCTTGGAGCCTCTCTGAATTCCAGCTCCTCAGGTTTCAATGTTCTGATCGCCTCTTCACTTTGTCTGATTCAGTCTCTGATATCTTACACAGTAGTAATTTACAGGGTTTTTTTAATTCCACTACACTGCTTTTCCACTGTTTTTTCTATATAAACATGCGCCTGATGGAGGCATTTGACTGTTGACCGTTAAAAGTAGTTCAACTCGCGTTTCATAACCTTGTATTTTTCCTATTTCAAAGCCCATGTCTAATTTTATTCTTCAATGCAAAAACGCATTCTTTGTAAATAGGCGCTTAAGACTGGTGATATGTTCTATCTTACAATTCTTCATAGAGCATGTCACATGTAAGCAATCATTCTTTCCTCCTAATTCTTATCATTGGTGTATTGTCAGCTTGTCTAATTGTAACGTTTGCTTATATCTCTAATCAAAACTGCAATTCAACTAAAAGTGGCAAAACATTACATATTCATTGATAAAATAAAATAATAAAAAATAAATAAAATCACCCAGCACTACTCAAATGAAATCCAATCTACAGCCAAACAGCTTTATTTTGCTGTATGTTTTATCAGTATGCTTATTTATAATAAACTACAGGACTTTCAACATCAAGCAGAAAATTATGAATAAATTGTGTTTGTTTGTGTGTGTGTGTGTGTGTGTGTCTGTGTCTGTGTGCAGCCCCATCATCCCAGAGGGTCTGAGGCAATCGGATCAACCCTCAGCTGAGCCGCCCAGGCCAGACAGAAAGGAGGGGGTTTATGGTGGGAGCATGGTGGGGGAGGGGTGCCCAAGAAGAGAAAGTGGCACATACTCCCTCCCACATTACCATACAATAGGCTTGGGACACCCATGTCATCACACCACCACCCTTATACAACGGGGCTTTGTGTTAGCGGTGAGCGCATGTGATAAGATCACGTATATGCAGTGTGTTCACACTGGCCTATCACTAACTAATTAGTTAGTGCCAAAACATCTCAGATCAGATTCTGACGTAAACAAACATCTCATCTCTCGGCTACGCACACAATTGTGTTTGCTCTAAATTAATTTTAATTATAAGAAAGAGCAATCCACAATATGGTTGCTTTCGAACACTTGAAACCGCATTGTTTGTGCATGTTTGAGTGCTCCTGGAAGAGTTTTAAATAGCTTGTCTGGAAGGAACAATGAGGATTAATGAATTGTCCAGCTGGGCCAAAAGAGAGAGCAGGATGGTTCATCTCCTGATTCTGGAGAAATGTCATGCAGCCACAGATGGAATTGGAGCTGGAATATTGTGCTGAATAGACTGACATTCAAATTCTCTATTAATTAATGGCAAATCTAAACTTTTTACAAACTGATAGAAGATCATCATTATGATGTTACCATTATTGCTGGAGCTGGACTAATAAAATAAAGAAGAGGCCAGGTGACACTGTGTTCAGCAGGGATTGTTGAAAAACTTTTGATTTAAATGAATTATTTAAAACCTAAAATGACATTTTAAAATCTAAAATGGCAAAAATATATTCAATGCAGTAGATCAACTACTTTTAAGTCTAAATTTTAGGGTATGAACAACATTAACTTGTTTTCTTGATGCACTGATTAAAAATCTATAATTTCAAAAGTTTAAACAGTTAAGAGTCATGTAAAGTAACTTTAAAGTTTAGCAAATCAATAGCATAGGTCAAAAATAATTTTAAAATGCTAAATTGATTATTTGTTAAAGTAGCACTATACTGTATACAAAAGATAAAACAGTATATTACTGGTGCCATTGTTTAGTTGGCAACCTGGCATGCAGAAAACTTTACTTCTGGTGCAATAAGCATTCTTAAGCAGTTTGTCTTGCTTATTGCTGCCTATATGCATTAGGAGATTTTAAAGGGGTCATCGGATGCTGATTTTCCACAAGTTGATATGATTCTTTAGTGTCTTAATGAAAAGTCTATAACATACTTTGGGTAAAATTTCTCAATGGTAGTGTAAAAAACACCTTTTTTACCCTGTCAAAATCAGCTCTGTTTTTAGCAAGCCATGTTGCTTTAAATGCTAATGACTCTGCTGACCCCACCCCTCTCTTTCGTGGGGTGACGAGCAGTACTGTTTTCTTTAGCTGCGAAACTGGCTAACTAGCACATTATTAGGAAAGGAGATTTGCAAAGATTCATAAAAAAACCCTTATACTCACTTCTTCTAAATGAAGCTGGATCACGAATGATTCGCACGAACATAGATGCATTTAGGCAGATCGGGATCGGTGCATTCCCTTAAAAACATAACATTAATCCTCTGCGTCTTCAGCGGCTGAGATGTCAGGAGTAAATGACAACTGCTATATTCATTATTACATCCAACAACAAAACACCTCAATCGCTTAATCGGAGACATCTTGTCTTCCCCTGCACCAGAGTCGACACAATAGCAGACTGATGACAACTCACTCAGGGTGGGTCTAAGGTAAGACGGTCTTGTCAATTGACTATTGTGGGAGTTGATTGACATCCTAACATCCTGATTTGAGAGAGGGGATTTAAAAAAAAACACTGGGTGGATTTTTATCATTATAGGATGGATGTGTACACACACACTTCCACACACATTTATGTAAAAAAAAACTTGTAAAGTGAATTTTGCATCAGATGACCCCTTTAAGAATTTTAAGATTTTAAATATTTTAAGAATCCAATAGATGCATTTAAAACAAAATACTGATTTTCTCTGTTAATTCACAAAAGTACATTGCGAGGAATGTCACATCTTGCAATGCTAAGCAAATTAAATTAGGTTAATTAATTTATATTTTTAATATATACAAACTTTTAAGTTCATTAAATGATCTGTTCACTATGAAAAAGGGCTCTCCGCCTCACTCTCTGCTGTATTGCATGTAACACTGGCCGTCAATGAAATCATAGTAATCACTGTCCCCTCAAGCAATAAACAACACTGTTCCTGGTTCTATACCACTATGACACTATACATGTCCCATTTTTTGTCCATAGACGCTGCAGATCCTTCAAAGGCCTACCTGTATATTCCCTGATCTGCCTGTTTACAGTTCATCTAGTGAAACACTTGGACATATAACAGCCATTATCATTTCAATAAACTGTACACTGGATTGCCAGAAACTACCAAATCTAGAAAAGATATTAGCAAAGCAGTCTGCTGTGTGTGTGTGTGTGTGTGTGTGCTTTCCCTCCAACTTATTTGTATTCATTTCTTTAATGCTGTTGAGGAACTTCTGAGGGCTGAGCCTGCTGTGTGACAGCTCAGTGATTCTAATTGGGTGTTAGTATTGGCGTGAGAGCGGGTGATTACAGCTGACAGCATCTCTGCCAGGCCCTTTGAAGCTCTATACAGCACTTGTGCACTGAGATGCACAGGAGTATGAAAATTCAGGCTGAGATCTCTACAGGAAGTGCAAGATCTGTGCTTCTGTGAGGATCAGAACACTGTCTAGACAGACTGCATCTACTCAAAATGCAACGAGGGTGAAATTTATCATATTAGTTGTTGATATGATAGTAAACGAGGCACTGTTCTTCGCTGCCTGTCATGTTTCATCCCAGTAGGGCTTGAATTTTTTTTCTACACTAAATAGATGCCACTTATGTGGGCATTTATTCATTTTGAGCTGGATATAGCACAATATATCCAAATGTTTGTGTATCTCTTGCAATAACACATTTATATTGTTGTTTGGCAGGGTTAGGAACTGGGGTTACAAAATTGATAATTATTTATGTTCACCCAGCAATGGAAGAAAATAAGAGAGGGGACCTGTTAAATCGCTTATGGTGCATAATACAGATAAATAGGTGTATGCATACATAAAGTATGCATATACAATCACAAACACAAAATAATTCATAAATAAATTCATTAATAAAGAAGAAAAAAGCCTGTATGTCACAAATGGATCTCTTGAGAGAGAAGGAGAGGAAATGTTTTAGCATGGCTATTTTACACTACAATTGAGGATAGTATTAAACAGCTTTTCAGCTGCTTCTGCCTTTCTTGTGAAAGGTGATATAGCCTATTGTAAGTGAGTGGCACTACACGATGTGGGAAAGTTAGATGAGGTTTGCCGTAAAACTTTGCATGTGACAGAATGTCATTGTTTTTTTTTTTTTATCCTTGTTGATTAATTTACTAGTAGTATGTGACAAATGTAATCAGTTAACCCTAACTTTTAATTGTCCATTGTCGACATCTAACTGTCATTTCTAACTCAACATTTTGCTGTCTCAACTAGTATTAGACGGCTATATGGTCAATATAAGCTATCGTTAAGTATTAGTGGCTATTACAATTCAGATACACTGCCAATGCACAGGATTGTCAGTTGACTGATTGCCACAAAAATCTAATGAAAAGCAAAATATTTAATTCTGAAATGAAGAAAAATAAGAACTGTTTGCTGTATTAAGTCACCATACTAATTCAGCAATTTCATGACAGAGTGAATAAAATGTGTAAGTGGGGACAGTTAAATCTGCTAAAATATAATTTAAGGGACCTTGTACCACAACTTTTACACACTGAGCTACAACAGAAATAGCCAGCTGGACACACACACAAAGCTGTAATTATCCCAAGCAGTATTAAAAATTGACTGACAGCTTTAAGAAGTACCTGAAATCACAATGCCAATGGAATGACATCATGCAAAAAAGTTTGACAGTATAAAAATAGAGTAGAGACAGATGGCAGAAAATTGCCCAGCAGGCTCAGACCACATTTACTCTGAATCCTCTCTGAGCAATCCTAGAACCCTTTTACATCACTTGCATTATTCATGAGCAAGGTTTTCTTTGTTAAAAAGAAGTATATGTCATTTGATGGCACTGACTTAAAATCCCACAGGTCAAGCACTTCTCCTCAAGAGCAGTCACAACATAAGAAACGTGCCTCGGATGGAGAGAGAGTGTGTTTGACTACAATTATATCACTACAATATAGCATAAAGGAAAAAAAATCCAGGACCTTAAGATTTTATTAATTTTATTACATTTTCACCCCTCCAAATAAGTTTTAAAATATCAGATTTTTACATTTTCCATGACTGTGGGATCCCTGTACATGATTAGCAAATTAATTCACAGTTGTTCACTAAACCTGTAAAATTAATGAAGCTGAATAAAAGCTTTCATCGAGATACTTGGCCTTTATTATATTGTGAATAGTGACTGTCATGCTTGTTGAAAACAGCTTTAGGACACTCTGACAAAGCAGTAGCTAATTAACAAACACCAATTACTCTTGCGTTCATCAAAATCGTCATTTAATTTCACACATTCTGAAATGGCTTTAAGGCATTGTAGATGCATACTTGCTTCAAGAAGTGAATATTACATCACAATGTAATATTTAGGCATCCTTATTTTTATTTTTTTTGCAATTTGAGCGCCCTGAAAAAAAGTGAATAAAATGATCTAAATAGCTTTCCAAAACATCTATAAAAGGTTTGGCACAAGCACGCAACAGACGCACAATTCAGTGAAACATGAAAAGTTTACACTGAAACAGCTCAGGACATCAATCAGAGGGTTTCCAGCCCAGAGGACATCATTTATCAGGAAGCAGGAAGAAGCGACATATTTCGAATGAGTACACAGAGCTATCATGCTTTTGAAGATACGAGGTAAAGAAAACACAACAAAAGAAGCAAAAGATCAATAGTACACAGAATCTCATTCTGAATTCCACTTCAAAGTCCTTCTTCTGTAACTGAATGATTATCTTTCTAAAAGTGAAAACAAATCTTCAAGTCTGCATGGTATTTCTATTATTTCTTCAGAATGGCTGCTCTCTTTAGTAACATGAACAGACACTAACAATGCAATAACATTCTGGAATCAGGACAAAGTTATTTTCCTAAGGAGAACATAAAAATATGAACATAAGTTATTTGCATTTCTCTCACTGAAATAGTCTCTTAGAACTGCATTCAAAAGCCACATTTATTTCATAACAGGAATGTGGAAGTCCAAATCTGCTCTGTGGGTGACTGATACTATGACCTATTCACTAAGACCTTATGAAACATGATTTATCCAGTCTGCAGTAAAATAATGTTAGTGAGCATATGAATTCACAGAGAATTGATTTCACTTCTACATTATAGTTTAAGCAGTTAACGAGAGTGTTTGAATGATGGCCGCGGAGAAAGAACGAGGCAGTCCCAAGTATTTAATTTCACTATGCACTGTAGCATGTCCCAAGAGCAAGATCAAGACAGTTTCCATTCAAAAACTGCCTCCAGGTCAAGCCGTGGCTTAATCTATGCACTCAAAAGGAGTGTAATTACTTTTTTGATTTATGATTCCAAGAAGTTTTGATGCCACAGCTCTAATGATATGCTACAGCAGTTCAATTATACATTTTAATAAAAATCATATTGTGGCCATGGACTGTCTCAACAAACCAAGGCGCACACACATTCATATAGGCATAAAAACTTCATTATATACATTGGAAGTGCATACCTTGTGATGGTAGCTTATCTGCCTGCTGATCCACTTATGGAAACTAAAGATGAGAATTAATCCAGAGCACTCTGCCATCTGCTGAAGATGAATGATTTATCTATCTTAACCCCCACAAGCAGCCAGTTTTCATGTGATGCTGCCTGTGTTATAATCAAACTGTTCATATCACTGACTAACCATACCACCCTAGCTACTTTCATCTTTATTCCTAGTGAGAACAAGACAATTCCGAAAGAAAAGGCCATCAACAATGAGAACTGGAAAGCTAGAGCTGAAATTCATTCATAGACAGAGAGACCGAGTGATAAGGAGAGCTGGACTGGGTTTGAGAGAATCCCTCGCTGACGATCCCCAAGGGCAGTCTTTAAAAACTGTTATTGCGAAGTGCTTTCTCACATGAGTGAAGTAGAAATAATTGATTCCCACAGAAAACGCTGAAGGACTGCACATCTGTTGAGCAGCTTCTGTAGGCTGTGTAAGGCATTTCATTGTGGGTGTTCACATTAACAGCCAAAACCAGCACCATGAGAAACCAAGGCACCTTCTATTAAAAGTCAAATTGAATTGCCTTATGCAACCTAAACTCTACAAACACCATGGCTTTTTGATCAACAGCTGATTTGTAACTCGTACTCTGAGGTGATAACAAGGAAGAGGGGTGCAGTATGGGTTAATAAAAAGAGATCGTTCTGCATGCTAAGTGCCGCCCTAATTTCCTCTCTCTCTCTCAATCAGAAGTGGGTCAGTTATGGCAGGCAAGCAGTGCTGTTTCTTAAAGAAGAGCTGCAGTTGCTCATAAGCACCATTTTGATGACACATATCCACTCATGCCCTAGCAACCAGCCTTATTCTTTAAACTCCCCCTTTCCCCACTTTATATTTTCCACCTATTGTTCTTCAGCACATCCAGCTACAGCAATAATAGAAAAATTAAAGCTTGAGAGTGGGCGTGTGAGTGGGAGAAACACTGCGAGCCTTATTTATGACTAAACATCAAAAATATTGGACACCTCCTCTCATCTGTACATAAAGTCACTGAATTTCTAATGAATCCCAATCAACATCTCACATCTGGCATACGGTATTCTCATAAGTCATTCTTAATACATGCAACACCAGACGCCCTCTCCCACACACCTTCCAAGCCAAACACATCACAAAAGCTATGGCTTTAAATCAGATGAGTGACAATCGTTTCAAGTAAACAGTTTAAGAGACAAAGGGAGTAAACAGCCTCATTAATCTAATCTGACCCGAGTACTGTTTTGTAATAGCTGCATTGTAGTGATAACCAGAGCAGCCCAATGATGGAAAGAAAGAATGAGCAGGGGGGGTGAGAGCTGTGACAAACCCTCATTATCCATTAAGACAAGCACAAAAAAAAAAAAAAATGACACAAATCAGCACACTGACAATTGCCAACCCCACAGACTGACCAGTGCACTTGAAACCACACCAGCACCAATTAACAGAAGCACTGATCTTTATCAACACCAGTGCAAGTTGTGCTGCAGCCTTTAACAATATAACCACTGATTTTGAAGGCTGTAAAAATATAAAAAGTAATTAGTGGCAGTCGCCATCAATAGAGCCTGATTGCCTTGCCTGATTGAGATTGTAAACACGTATGCATCAACACAAAGACAAGCGCGCATGATAAGAGGAGGAGGAGGAGATGATGAAGGAAAGCAATTTAACAATACCTTTCTGTGTCTGTTCCTCTTCCATGTTCTCTTCCATTGTGGATCAAAACGAGGATTATAGAAGTGGATTAAATGTAACAATGCCTATACGGTCAAGTGGATGAGCGCCTGTGCGCGCGGTGGAGAGATTGAGCGCGCGTGTGGAAGAGCGCGAGCTGGCGTGAGTGTGTTTGTGCGTGCGTGAAGTGGCTCTGCTGCTCCTCTTCTCGACCGCAGATATCAGTCAACGCGATCTTCGGCTGTCGGGTTATCCGTCTCTCAAACGCTGTCCATTGCAAAAGAAATCAGGCGCGTTTTCAAATTCTTCACAAATAGGCGCGTGGTAATTATCTCGAAGATGTTTGGTTTTGATAACGAGAGATTTGAGACACTGGACCTTGCAGTGCAGGTGTTTTGAACAACTGAGCTCTTTTCTAGCGCTGATGTAAAATGCACTGCATTGAAAACAACTCCCCGCACTAACAGATGGATGGGTGTATCCTAGTAACCAGCAGAGCCCCCCTCCCTTCATCATGAAGACTCCAACATACAGGACACGCGCGCACACACACACTCCACACCGTGCTCCCTGTGTCATCCTGTGGACGGTAATGTGTGTTTTTACATTTTATGCTTTGATAGATACATCTAATCTCTCCTAAAATTAAATGAGTAAATCAGTGGGCTCACACTAGGCAAGGCTGCAGCCACCATGTCAGCGTTTCGTTTTTGAACCTCACAGAAACAAGAAAGCTGTTTATTATACTGGATGTCATCACTGATATTGCCCTTTATTACTATTATATTAAAAAGTATAATTAATTGTAGCAGCATTAATCAGATATCACAATCTTGACATAAATTAACCATTTGTTTGACAAACTGTAGAAAAGTGCTTAATCCACAATAATTCCATAATACAAACTTTTTGGCTTTCCTCGCTACTAAAGAATCAGTCATCTGGGTGAAATGCAGACCAATTCCACTTGTTTGATTAAAAGGGAAAAAAAAAGAATAATATGGTAATACCTTGAAGTATGGCCTGCGCAGGCCTGGAAGAATTGAATGAACCGTCAGAGAGTTGGTGCTCTACCAAAGCATTCTTAACTTTATTCAGGAAGATCGGTCATACAAACAACATCAGGCCATGCTCTCAGCCATAAGTATTCAGTTATACATTACATTGTATAAATAGGAAAGAAATATAATTATTGATTATGAGGTGCAAGTAATATGTGCATATGTAGCTGTCTGGTTTCAGTTCCTCACCAGTCAGCACAGTGTGTAAAAGAGGAAGTAGGTCCACATGAAGTAGCTTTGTCTATTTGAGAGATAAAAGGACAGAGAATGAAGCCTTGAAATATTAACACATTCACAGTAGCAAATGCATGTTGTTAATTGCAATGCTGAAATATAATTTAAGTATTCCATATGTAGCGGATTGCCCAATATAGTAAATCAACAGTGTTGTGACTACAGTGCCACAGCAGTGCACTTTCTTTGTAAAGGTTCCTGTCACCTGCAGCTGTTCTGATCAGTGTCAATGACACTCTCACTAGCAGCTTGAAAACTGAGCATTTGTTGTCACAATGCTGCCAACAGACTTGAGAACCCGGCAACATAAAGAGCACTGAAATGGCAAAAGGGCAACTGAGCAATCCATAAGGGAAAAAAAATTGGCAATGTCAAGCATATGAATGTTTAGCTATGCTTTTTTAAAACTATACAGACTCAAATATTCCCTTCACCCTTTCCATTTTAAGTCATCGAACTGTATAATGTGAGATAATAAATATATGGTATTTTTTTTTTTACACAAAGATAAACTGCTTTATTTTTTTTGTTCCAATAAATAATTTCAAGCAGCAATTAATTTCAAGCACAGAACCTCCTCTTAATGTGTGTGCATGTTTCTAGAGCACTTGTTGCTGAGTTATACTGCTGAGTTAGACATAAATGTGCATTGCTTCTCTCACGTGGTTCACTTAATCATTAATCACACAGTAATTCCACTTCATCTCAAAACCTGCAATTTGGTTTCTGATTGGCTGAGATGCTCACAGGGGATGAGTCAGTGTTACAACCTCACAGAAAATCATATGTCTGTAAGAATGTGCCTGCAGTGCTCTGGATGTGGCAATTGTTTGTGAATTGAATTTTGAATGCTATACAGTTTACCATTATTATTTATAAGAATTAATTTCACTGATGCATATATATTTTGATGAATACACAGCACACATATTGCTCATTTAAAAACTAGAACAGTCCAGCGTAAACATGATTTTACAGAAGAGTCATAAATGGATGCTAGGCAAGTCATTAACATGGACTGTGGTACATGCTGCCAGCTGGCTTGCGTTTTAAGAAGATTAGCTGGAATGCCTTATCATAAAATTATTTCTCCAAACTGCAGTCAGTGCTGAGAATCAAATAGATGTGCTGTGTGTGTGTGTGTGTACTTCTCTGAAGTTAATTGGGCTTTCCTTCTCTGTCAAAGCTCAATAAAGTGATTCATTATTGTCAATTACAACACTGGCCTGCAAACACAAAAGTTGTTTTAATTCCAATTCTCTATTTAATCAAACTCAGGCCTAAGAAATCTGTAACGGTTAGATATATTTGACAAAAAGGGCATTTAATACAGGTCATGTATGTATTTTTTAAGGTGTAGAAATGACATATATAATGCTTTACCACATCTGTAGTTAGTGAATTGATTACATCAGACTTTATTGACTTTCTTCAAGACGATCACTGATGTACTGCACTGCTGTCATCAGTATATAAATGTCCATCTGCATATACAAAGTGTCTTCCAATTGCATCCCAGACATGTTTGCAATTTCCATATTTTGGTTAATGCATTTAGTTTAAATATTTGCAATCAAAGATGTCCCATACACTACTGGCCAAAGTTTGTTTAGTGTTTCTGAAAGTCTATTATGCTCACCAAGGCTGCATTTATTTGATCAAAAATACAGTAAAAACAGTAATAATGTGAAATATTACAATTTAAATTTACAAGATTTTTTAGAAATCATTCTAATGTGCTCATTTACTGCTCAAGAAACATTTTTCATCAATGTTGAAAACAGTAATTTGGTTTCCCAGTTCCTACTGCTGAAAAGCATCTCCACATGACACTCACTGTTCATTATTATGGTAGACAAGTATCACTGAAAGGACAAGTGGTTTCTGGAGTGTTTTTATGCACTGCATATTCAAATATGCAGTGCCCACTGTACTTCAACAGCAATTGTCATACCACTTTTACAATACAGCATCTGTTTCTGCCAATCCATCACAACAGATTTTGTTGAATGTGAGGTAAATAAATTTCACACCCCATCTTTATCTGATCTCTCACTACACTATAAGTGCAGAGCGAAGAGGATGGAATGTTAAGCCCATAGGGTCTTGCTGCCAGGGCCAGCATCCAATCAGAATGCCTCGAGCAGCAAGAAAGTGACAGAATTGGGCCTGCACATTTATTACAGAGCTGAGAGCAGTCATCCAGTCCAAGATATGGAGAAACGGGACTAGGATTTCCTCTTGCCTGGTCTTTTGTGAGACAACATTCTGATTGGGGGTCATGGTTCAATTAAAAATAATAATAACAAGACAGGACTGGTGATTAAGAGATTGAGTAACTGCTCAGAAGAAAACATTTACATCCTGCTCTTATCTCTCTCTAATGCTTTGTGATCATTGCTTGAATGATTATAGATAAAAAAAAAAAAATATGAGATGACCTGCTTCCATAGTTTAAATATAAATATGTTGTTGTTCCTCTATGTTGTGGTGTGAGTAAAGAGCTGTCAGCTTTCTGCCTCCACCCTGCTCCTGCTGCCTGGTAATGAACAAAATTAATCAAACCAAACCTCAAAGAAAGAATTTTCTATTCTGTTGCCCGTTTAGCAAATAAAATCACTTCTTTCTGTGAAATACTAAAGGTCATTGCAATTTTTCACAATTCTGACTTTTTTTTTTTACTTGTAATTGTGAAGTTATACAGTATCTCACAATTACGAAATTTCAGAATTGCAAGTTTCTCAATTCTTGTAATTCTGCCTTTTTCCCAAAATTGCAAGAAAGTCAGAATTGTGAGATATATAGGGCCTACTCAGAATTACAAGAAAAGGTCACACGTGTGAGATTAAGGAGAAACATCAAAAGTAAAATATCCAAACAATAAATGTATTGTTTGGAATTTATATTTTTTTATTTTATAAAATAACAATACAATAATTATATTATTAAGATAAAATGTTTAAGGGGTGAAATATGACCTGGAAATACTTTCATGAAATTGCATTTATGTATGATTCAAATAACACAAACTGCACATTCCAATTAATTAGTCTCACTACACATTGGACAAGATAGTCTGCAATTACTCTCATTTGGCAACACAAATCAAATTTGACCATACCTCAATCAATTATCCCAGTGTGCATAATAATCTTTAATGACATATTTCTGCTGTGATTGATTTTTGGATTGAGTGGAAGAACGTGAAAGTGAGAGAGGGGAGAGGAGGATCATTTTAGACACTAATCGGTTTTAATATGCCAAAGATTCCCTAATTAATTATTTTGTTGATTATATTCAGAAAGACCAAGAATAGGCTGCAACGAAGGAAGGATGATTGAAAACAGTTCAATGTTATGGACTGTAATCTTGTCTTCATATTTAAAAAGTATACACACATTTGGTATTTCTATACAATTTCTATACCCATTCTATATGTATAAATATGTACACACACAGATGGTGCCCAAAGCTCCTCCCCAAAGCTCTCTCTCTCCTGTGTTTTTCATCCATTCTATTTGTTTTGCTAAAGCCAAGGACTCCCTTGGAACTTAAAATAGCATGCAGAAAATGGGTTTACTCATTCATACCCCCCATATTCGTTCATCTCACTCTATGAAATACCTTCACTACATCTCTCATTTCAGAGGTGCAGATGCCAATGGCTTTACACAAACACCAGTTCATTGAATTGTATGGTGGGAGGAGCCATAAAAACTGCATGCGTGTCACGATGTTGATCCTGTTCCCAACACAATTGCCTAGAGGAGACGACTAAATGGATTTTTAATGCTACAATAAATGTGTCGATCATTCATACTCCCTGCGTCTATTGATTTTCCCCTGGATGAGCTCATAGATAATATCGGTAATTATTATGCCTATGCTCTTTAGTGTACATAAAAGACGTTTATCCGGTTTGAAACTGGTTATCGTATATGTGATTCTCTGAACAACTGATCATCACAGATTCTGCATTTGGCTGAATGTGACTCTAAAGATGGTTAATTGTCTTTGAATGCCTGAGAATTGAGGACAAAGGAATGACTGACGTATGGTGCCATATATTCACATGGACTGAAAAAAGCATTGATGACCTATTTTAGCCTACTATAGACACATCGCTTAAGCCATGTACTTGCTTTAAACGAGCTCTCTTGAGGACTGTATTCACCACATGGCATTTCCATTATGCTGCATTCCAATGATGGATATGTACTCTCCCATCACAGACACAACACAAACACATACACATACAGTACATTTTGGATAGGGGGTTTCGGTCATATAAGTTAACATCAAATTAGTAAATGTACGATTTAAAAAAAAAAAAAAAAAAAGCATGAAGGTCTACCCTAAGCCTAACCAGCAGTGGAGCATATAAATTAAATCATATGAATGCATACAAATTAGCCACCAATTCAGCAAAATGTAAAATAGCACAAATTGCAATTCTGTAACCCAACCTATCAAGGAGCTCTTACTGTCGTAATGTTGCTCATTCAGCTGTGAAAATGTCCATAATAATAATAATAATTCCACTACTAATGGCCCAGTCTATGTCTGTCTTGATAATAATAAAGCCAAATGAGGTAGGTTATTTTGGCAGAGGTTAATAAGGGTCCAGTGTGAAACTCTAACCATATTTGAAACACCATTTCCATGCAGGAAAGATAGAACACACACATTATATACAATGCCTTGTAAATGGTGATTTTATTTATTTATTTTATGGTTATGTACAAAATCTCTGCCTGTGTGAGAATGAACATACTCAGATGTCACAGTAAAACACTTCACGTCTAAATGATATTGCCTATAACAATTTATGATGCTCTAGGAAAGCCTACAGTTAATAAAGTGAAAGTAAATGAAGTCTTGAGTAATTATGATTGAGATTTTGACCTTAGGCAAGAGGGAACGAGACTGTCACCTGAGTTATGAATAATTTAGTCGCTATTTTAACAAACTATAAAAATCACCTGAGAGCTTCTTCCACAAAGCGACCTGACCTGAATACTGGATGGACAAAAGTACATGTGCTTGTATAAAGTAAATGTTTAAATTATGATCAATTTAAAACATTTGCAAACCAAAATTACACAGATTTAAGAACTGAAAAGAAAAAGAAATTATAGATAATCTGTTGGAATATCTAAATATTTGGTCTCCTGCAGGAAACACACCTCTAGTAAAGTTATCGATGACTTTTGAAGGACTGGGTCGCAGATCTACAATGGCCTTCATAACAATATTAATTATAATATTTCTTGAATAATTATTAAATCAAATTATATGCATGTTAGAGAATAAATTGAATATGGCTTTAGTTTGCCTTTTTACTCTCTAAGAAGCTGCTCTCATTGTGTGTGAGACCATGCCCGATAATGTTTAGGGCCGAGGCAACCTTGAAGTAAGAGAAGTGTTTCTCTGCGTTAGGGCTGCACAATTAATCAAATTTCTAATCGCGATTACGATTATGGATGCCACGATTACATAATCGTTCAAAGCCGCGATTACAAAAATAAATAAACAATTAAAAATGCCCACTTGCATTATTCTGTGTGCTTAAGAGGTGTTTGCAGCGTGGCTTTACCAAACTCAAACACACTGGATAAAATACATTGTCTAACTGATAGTCGTTGTCACTCTGTTGTAGGCTACATGATAGATATGTTAAACGCCAAACGTGTCAAAAGCGGAATAAAATAACGGTACTTGTTTGAACTGCGTGCCACAATTGCGTCGCCTCAAAAGAAAACAGCGCAGCGCGAGCTTAGAGTGACCAGTCACGATCACGCGCTGAACTCGAGTGCTTCTTACTGGATTTCACAGAGTTCTCCAGGACAAATCACATCGCTTTACTTTAAACTAGTTTAAAGCCAAATAAATCGGAGCTGTTATTCTCATCAACACTGATGCAGAAACAGTGTAACAACGATCCAGTTAGCAGACGTTTCAATCCACAAATTACCCAGTAACAATGGTAGGGTGGCAGAAAAGTAGGATATTCGTATTGAATATTATTATATTATTAATATACTAAATATGTTAAAGGAGTAATGGAATAGAATTACATTATTTTGTTAATTATTCTATCAGTTGATGTGGATTTGTAATTGACAATGTCTTTAGGCTACTGTTTTTCAATGCAAACACCATAGAAACCATATAGTTAGGCTACTTTTTTACCATGGTAATGAGGTGCTGTACTTTTGGTTATGTATAAAAGATGAGGCTGTTGCAGTTTTCACAATGGTACTGTCAAATATACATCTGCATCCCAACTCAAGCTCCTGGTACTCTGAACTCAAGCTCCTGTTCTAATGTGCATTTCTAAGAGACAAAACTTCATGCTATGTTCAGTGCTACCAAATCAGGTGCTGCTGCCACTGCTCTCGAATGTTAGTCTGGAGCCCTGATAATATAAATTGCACTGTAAAACGTTACTGTAATTTGAAGTTCTGTCTGTTTAATTGTAAATGACATCTAAAGCTTTAGTAAACCATTTTTTCTTTTAGTTTTAATATAACATTATTATACCGTGCATAATTTTACCTTTCTTTGTTTAAAGAAACCAAACCAATGTATAGTTGACATTTGAGGCTCAATGCTATAGAAAAGCAATAAAAGTTCAGGAAGAGTGTTTTCAGCCTTATATACAGGTGCATCTCTAATTAGAATGTCGTGAAAAAGTTCATTTTTTCTTGTAAGTTATTTCAAAAAGTGAAACTCATATTTTAGATGCATTGCATGTAAAGTAAAACATTTCAAAAGTTTTTTGTTTTAATTTTGATGATTAGAGCTTACAGCTCATGAAAGTCAAAAATCAGTATCTCAAAATATTAGAATATTTACATTTGACTTTCAATTAATGATCATCCATACAGTATAAATTCCGGGTATCTCTTGTTCTTTGAAACCACAATAATGGAGAAGACTGCTGACTTGGCAATGATCCAGAAGACGAACATTGACGCCCTCCACAAAGAGGGTAAGTCACAGAGGGTCATTACTGAAAGGTGTGGCTGTTTACAGAGTGCTGTATCAAAGCACATTAAATGCAAAGTTGACTGGAAGGAAGAAATTGAGTAGGAAAAAGTGCACAAGCAACAGGGATGACTGCAAGCTTGAGAATACTGTCAAGCAAAGCTGATTCAAACACTTGTGAGAGCGTCGCAAGGAGTGGATTGAAACTGGAGTCAGTGCATCAAGAGTCACCACGCTCAGACATCTTCAGGAAAAGGGCAACCAAGCCACTTCTGAACCAGAGAAAACGTCAGAAGCGTCTTGCCTGGGCTGTGGAGAAAAATAACTGGAAAGTCCTATTTTCAGATGAAAGTAAATTTTGCATTTCATTTGGAAATCAAGGTCACAGAGTCTGGAGGAAGAGTGGAGAGGCACAGAATCCATGATGCTTGAAGTCCAGTGTGAAGTTTCCACAGTCAGTGATGATTTGGGCTACTATGTCATCTGCTGGTGTTGGTCCACTGTGTTTTCTGAAGTCCACAGTCAACGCAGCCATCTACCAGGAAATTTTAGAGCACTTCATGCTTCCTTCTGCTGACAAGCTTTATGGAGATGCTGATTTCATTTTCCAGCAGGACTTGGCACCTGCCCACACTGCCAAAGGTACCAAAAGCTGGCTCAATGACCATGGTGTTAGTGTGCTTGACTGGCCAGCAAACTCGCCTGACCTGAACCCCATAGAGAATCTATGGGGTATTGTCAAGAGGAAGATGAGAGACACCAATGCAGATGGCCTGAAGGCCACTATCAAAGCAACCTGGGCTTCCATAGCACCTCAGCAGTGCCGCAAACTGATCACCTCCATGCCACGCCGAATTGAGGCAGTAATTAAAGCAAAAGGTGCCCCTACCACGTACTGAGTACATATACAGTAAATTAACATACTTTCCAGAAGGCCAACAATTCACTAAAAATTTTTTTTTATTGGTTGTGGTGAGTGGGGCGGGGCCGAGAGCCGTGGGAACGGAGCGAGGCCGGTGGAGTTAATGATAATGAGCGACACCTGCGACACTCACGGTCTCGAGTCCCACGGAGGAGCTCCGGAAGGATAAAAGGAGGAGTGACGACAGAGGAGAGAGGACCAGGCCTGGATATTATTTTGTGTTTTGTGTGCGGCAGTCGTCCGTGAGGGGCTGCCGCTGTACTTTTAAGTTTGTTTATTTTGGTTATTAAATATTTAAATGTTTGCCGGTTCCCGCCTCCTTCTTCCCGACCTACGAACTTTGTTACATTGGTCTTATGAAGTATTCTAATTTGTTGAGATTTGAGAAATGGTGGGTTTTTGTTAAATGTGAGCCTAAATCATCACAATTAAAAGAACCAAAGACTTAAACTACTTCAGTCTGTGTGCATTGAATTTATTTAATACATGAGTTTCACAATTTGAGTTGAATTACTGAAATAAATTAACTTTTCCACGACATTCTAATTTATTGATATGCACCTGTATATATTTTATATAAAAATATGGCATGCAGCTTCAAACAATGGCATAAATCTGTTAAAAAAATAATCGTTATTAATAATCACAATTACAATCTCAAGGGAATAATCGACAATGATTTTTGCAGACCTGCAAACTCAGAGAAAAAAAGGTGACAGTGTTGGGGGGGGGGGGGGGGGGGGGGGGGGGGGGGGGGTGCAGAATGGGCGACGCCGACACTGTGAACGCATTAGCCTTGCACGTTCGCCAGATTCTAAATAGACATTGTTTACAAGTAATGCGCCGCATCCCATGCAACAAGACGTCAAATTGCTTTGTTACACTGTATTACTCTCGCATCAGCTGTTGTCTAAACAGTCACATCTACCCACATCAACACATCAAAAACGCTTTAAAAGTAGGGCTACATCCAGCTGACTTGAATGACTGCTGCGCACACGACAACCTCCATAACGTGTCGTTAATCAGGGTAGCTCAGAATTGGAGTAGTAGCCAGAACTCAGGGCAGAGCACCTGGCTTAAGTTAGGGGCTAATGATAAGGTTGTAACCTAAGTTGGCTATCTGAAATACTATATACTTACGTAGCAAGCTAAATGGTTAACTTTAGTTAGCAAGACGGTCAGACAATGCAGGAATTAACATTACAACTAGCTAACAATGTTAGATGGCTAGAAAATTTGCTATCTTGCTAACGGAAATTCCAGCATTGGATCCGCTTGTATTGCTTGCTATTAAGCATTTTGCTCGAAGCATAGGCTAACTGTATGAAAAAAAAAACCGCTAACTTAGCTGACGTTATTTGATTTAAGCAAACAAATAGCTGTTGTTTAGCTCCAATTCCAAAAAGACTGATTTACCTTGAATTCAATTTCCATCAGAGTTTCCACATTAGGTCAGGTGTCTCTTGACAGGCGCGAACACAGATGGCAGTGTGTTTCAAGATCCTGAACCAAGCGCTGAGATTCCGATTGGTCCAGAAAAAAAGTCATTTATAAGAATTGTCCAATAATGGCCTACATGGCATGCAAGCCCACCCCCACCTCCCTCTCTTGACAGGCGCGAGCTCAGTAGAGATTCCGATCGGCCCAGATGTCAATTAACGCAAGACCCCCCCCCCCAAAAAAAAAATTGACAATAAAAGCGGCGATTATCGCCGAAAAGTTATGACAAAAGTTTTTGTCATAATCGTGCAGCCCTACTCTGCGTATGTGTGTGAGCATCTGTCTGTACAGGGAGAAGCTCAGACAGTCCCAGGACAAACGTTCAACTGTTCAGCGTATCAGATATACGTCTTTGGAGAGACGGATTGCATCTGACCTCTGATAAGTTGTCACCAATAGTCGTCAGAAGATATGCTTCAAGCTTGCGTCCATATGTAGAAATTGGCGAAGTTTATCTAGGTTTTAAAACCAATCAGAATTTTGATGACTTCTGCATTGACACAATTAGCAACCTCGGTCAGGGTATAATTGTTGGTGATTTTGAATTGTAAAGCAGAGCGGCCGACGAACTCCGAGTGTCTTCTGCGGTTGAAACTGCAAACTATTTTCTTCAGTAAATTTATCTTTAATTGATCACATCTCTGACTCTTGGTTTTTGTTCATCATACCTGGTCCTTGTGTTTTAACTGAAAATTCTCCAACACACTTTATTACTACTTTAATAAACGTTTACACCTCATTAGTAGATCTGCCTATGGTCATAGGCCCTAGTTGTTCTCTGGACGCTGCTCATCTTAGATGGGACTGACAGTCTAATTTCTGGTTAACAGATGTTTTTAGCCTAGTTTAATCATTATGAACAAATATATTAAACATAACAAACAGATAGCTGTGAACTGAGATAAACTGTATCATCATGCCATCTGTGACAGCACAAAGCTCCAATTTCCATTCACTCCTCTCCCATATAGTGAATATATTGGAGTCCACTATAGTGAATAGGACTAGTACATTTCAAATGCAGCCCTTGTCCGCAGCATGTCACATAATCAGCTGGCTTTGAACACTATAAATTAGCTTTAGCGTTTCACTTGCTGATCACTTGCTCTAGTTTTAGCCTGTAACCATGGCAACAGACTGCTTCACAGATCTGCACTTTCTAGAGAGAGGGAGACTGAGAGAAAGAGGAGGAAACACATACAAACAAGCCAAGGATCTGATTCCACCCCACAACCTTATTGCCCTGCCATTGCAGATAAAAATGGACTTCGAATACAATAAACTGCTCGAGTGATGACATGATTTAGCCCCAGTATGACATTATCTTGCAACATTAGATTTATGTTTTATTAGACTGTCACATACCACAGCACAGCTGAACTCCATAATGAATAGGTGGGCTTAAGGCCGTACAATGCATGGCTTGTATACCATGGCAGAACAGCATCAACCAGCAGAGACTCTGCTATACAAAGATTTGTGCTATTAAGCCGGACAACTTTACATGGTTTACACTTGAGAGCACTAAAAGAACAATAATGCAAAACGCACATATCCAAAACAAGTCAAGATTAACTTGTTATTAATCTGTTTTATTAGGCACAACATGAAGCAAAGTTTGGTTGTTTAGCAACAATGCAACTTTCCGCATTAATCCAATGAATATCAAAGGGGTGCATTAATTGGCTATTTTACAATGACTTTGAACAAGGTTCATCCAATCAGAAGTTAGAGACTAATTTACAATATTGGTGTTAATGTTTGAAGTGTTGAAATGGAGCCGTTTGTGTTGTACTTAGATCAGAACTATATTTGTGATGCTGTATATACCATGACCTTATAAAATTACTCATACCATGAAGATTTTGTTCATACTGCCCACTCCCAGGTGGGCTGTAAAGAACAGAAATAGGAATGGGTCGACAAAAGGATGCTACCCCTCATCTCTCTCTCTCATTTATCTTGTTTGACCAGATCAGCTAGTGATCTGAAAATTATATTAAATTATCCCATTATGATTTGTTCCTGGTGTTTACTATGTTGTTATCTACAGCTGACACTGCATCGATCAGAGTGATGTTGGTTAAAGCCATGTCATGTAAATCACGCATGTACAATGTATGGCCTCTCTCAGTCAAAAGGCTATAATGTATGGAAGCATATGTGTAGCTAAATTCAATTTGCTATGTAATATGTAAAATGGCAATGCATTTCTGGATTTAAATTTACATTTTCCCATTCATATGTGCAGCATTTAGTGCAAAATGAAAATGAAAATTCAATTATATCATTTAAATTTGCCATTTTCTACACTAGTTTTAATATGCAGATTAAAAACATATTTTAAAGCTTTATAAGTGGCAAAATGAAAATGAAAATGTATTACCCAAATTGATTAGATTTGTTTAACATGTCCAAGCAAAAACTGTAGCAAAATTATAATTTAAATGCTGTTTATCCTAAATGCATGTAAACTTAGGGGTAGAACACTTGGAATTGCATTTTCATCGTGAGACCGCGGGATAATTGTAGCAAAATGCAATGAGATTTTTCAAATGCACTCTGAGCCAAAGGTGCAGCAAAAGGGTAGTAAAACGGTGATTTAAATGTCTTTTATTTTTCTTAAATGCATTGACACTTACATATATGACGTTTCAATTGCATTTTCATTAAATACCCCGCGATGAATATAGTTTAAGTCATTGTGGATTTGAAAATGCATTCCTAGCCGAGCAAGCCCCCTAGCTTTCAATCATTACATCAAGGCGGGGCTCGGCAACAGAACGCACAATAGGTCAATATTCACCATTAACCAAACCATTCACCTGTCTGAACATCTCTCACCGTTTACACGCGGATTGATGCACATAAACAAACACACAGTGCTATTCTACACTTATTTACTACCTTACCTTACATTTGGACCCTCTTCAGTTTGCCTATCACACAAACAGATCTACTGACGATGCCATCTCTCACGTCCTCCACTCTCCCCTCACACACATGGACAGCAACAATGGGAATTATGTAAGGCTGCTATTCATTGACTATAGCTCAGCTTTCAATACTATAGTCCCCATCAAGCTGGCTTCTAAACTCACAGACCTCGGCCTAAACTCCTCACTCTGTGACTGGACTCAAGATTTCCTCACCGGCAGACCTCAAGTGATGAAAGTTGGCCAGTTCACCTCAAACTCCATCACTCTGAACATAGGAGCCCCACAGGGCTGTGTCCTGAGTCCCCTGCTCTACTCTCTCTACACGCATTACTGCGTGTCCTCTCACAGCTCCACATCTATTATAAAATTTGCTGATGATACTGTAGTTCTGGGCCTCATCTCCAGCAATGATGAGACCGCATACTTGGATGAGGTAGAGAGACTCACATCATGGTGCCAGGACAACGGTCTCTCTCTGAATGTGAGCAAAACTAAAGAGCTGATCATGGACTTTAGGAAGAGACAGCAGCAGCCCTACACTCCTCTTATGATCAGTGGGACCCCTGTGGAGAGGGTGAGTAGCTTCAAGTACCTCGGTGTAAACATCTCCGAGAACCTGACTTGGACTACACACATCAAAACACAGGTTAAGAAAGCCAGGCAAAGACCGTACCATCTGCGACAGCTGAGGAAATTCAGGGTCTCACCAGCAATCCTGAAAACTTTCTATTCAGGGACCATAGAAAGTGTATTGACTCAGTGCATCTCAGTGTGGTATGGAAACAGCTCCAATCAGGACTGCAAAGCACTACAGAGAGTTGTGCGCTTAGCTGAGTGCATCTCAGGGTCTGCTCTCCCCTCTCTGCAGGACATCTACCTCAAACGCTGCAAAAATAGAGCTGTCAAAATAATCAAGGACTCAAATCACCCTGGTAACCGTCTATTCACTTTGCTTCCATCTGGTAAGCGCTTCCGTAGCCTGATGGCAAAAACTGAGAGACTTAGGAGGAGCTTCTTCCCCCAGGCCATCAGGCTCCTAAACTCTAACTCTGTGTCATAACATCACTTGACTCCATGTTAATATCACTATATCAATAAGCTAGTCATAATTTTTCTCTACCTCATATTGCTGCTATTTATATACCCTGTACAACTTTTTTGCACATTCCTCTTTATTACTATTTAAATCAACAACATACTGACCTGCACATTTATATTTATATTTTTTCTCTTTTATTTTATTCTTTTTTTTTTATTATTTCTTTTTTTCTTTTTCTTAATATTTGTATTCTATATAATTGCACTGTCCTTGGAGTGGACCTGACTTACATTTCACTGCTGGTTATACTCTGTATAATTGTGTATGTGACAAAGAAAATCTTGAATTACTCTTATTTTAATCCGAAAAATAATGTGTGTTCCGTGGCACCTGAACAGGGACGTGCAGAGACAGAAATGCATTGTCATTTTACATATTGCATTGCCATTTTGCATATTACATTGCAAATTGAATTTAGCTACACATATGCTTCCATAATAATATATATAAAAAATAAAAAAAAAAACTTTATCAACAGTTGTAATTTGTTTAAAGAAAAAACTGATATAGCTGAATGTTTAAATAAAAACATCTTTCATAGTGTACAAATGAAATGGATTCTTAGGCCCCGTTTACACTGGTACGTTTTCATTTTAAAACGGCGTTTTAGAAGGAAAACAATCAACGTTCACACTGGCGTTTCTGCTTCGTTTCAGAAACGATCTCCGTTTACACCAGGGATGGGGAAGATTGATCCTGGAGGGCTACTCTCCTGCAGAATTCAGCTCCAACCCTGAAAAACCCTGGAAAAAAAAAAAAAAATACCTAACTGCATCCTGAAGACCTTGATTAGCTGTTTCAGGTGTGTTTGATTAGGGTTGGAGCTAAACTCTGCAGGGACACCGGCCCTCCAGGATCAACGTTCCCCACCCTCCCCTGGTTTACACTACACAACCTAAAACGCATGTCACATGACCATTTATGCAGGTACAACCATAGGTATGTTTAGGTAGATTCCCTATTATTTAGATGGCGGACGCGTCTGCGTGCTTGGGACAGTCGAATGGGGAATCTACCCGTACATATCTATGGGTACAATAACGAGCATGATGTTATTGTTTACACGGCCGTCAAGGATACGCAGAGCGAAAGTGGGCAGCCACACCATCGTTTTCAAAAGTCTCCGTTTTGGTCCGTTTACACTGAAACACAACCCCGGAGTTTTCAAACTAAAACGGGGTCTGCAGCGTTTTCAAAAGTCTCCATTTCGGTGCGTTTACACTGAAACGCAACCCCGGATTTTTCAAACTAAAACGGGGTCAGCGTTTTCAAAAGTCTCCGTTTTCGACCTTGAAAATGCCGGAGTAGTGTAATACAGAGGTCTTCAACCCTGCTCCTGGGGACCCACTCTCCTGGAAAGTTCATTTCCAACCGGCTTTAGCACACCTGCCTGCGATTTTCAAGCAGTCTTGAGGAGCTTGATTGGCTGCTTCAGGTGTGTTTGATTAGGGTTGTAGCTAAACTCTCCAGGTTAGTGGGTCCCCAGGAAAAGGGTTGAAGACCTCTGATGTAAACAATTACGATTATTATATTATAAATCAAAAGTTATGCGTTTTAAAAATAAAACGCACTAGTGTAAACAGGGCCTTACAGAGCACAAATGTCCATTACAGCGCATCTGATTCCAAATGTATCAATATTTGTCAACCATATGCTAAGATATTTCTGATATTTCAGATGTAATTATGATGCTTGTTTTTAAACCTTTCAAACTTTTTTAGCTTTTATTTATATATTAATATTTTAAATGAACCATGATTAATTTTTCCAGAAGTTGTTTTGTTCCAGAACTGTACACACACACAAAAAAAGGTTCTTCAGTGGTTCTTTGGGGTGGTTGAGGTGCACCACTGTAGTACAAAGAACCTGTTAAGCCCCTGTATAAGGTTCTGTAACTCTCTCTTTGTCTCTTAGTTTAGTTGGGGAAAGGATTAAAAAACTACATTTAAAACTACAGCGTATTTCCTGAAGATTACGTGGTTCTCAAACTTTTTGGCCCCAAACCCCCCACAAGACTTTTTGATCTCAGAAAAATGTAAAAAGTGATTCAACCAAACATTTGAGATTATAGCAACATATCTAAAATCTAAGAATGGGGTTCCTCTAGGTTCTACATAGTACCATTTGACAAAAGTGCTGTACGGCACTTTTAAAGATAGGTGCTATATAGCACTTAAAGTGGTTCCCCTATGTCTGTTTGGTCTTTGGATCAGATTGCAACAAGTGGCGTGAACATGCACGTTTTGTTTATCTGTCCTCCTCATGCTTCTTGTAAGATGCCACTCAGGGGGAGCGTTTCCTTTCTAAATTCAGTCTAGTGAATAATATGCATCATGCAAGGAAGTATAAGCATTAGAAAGGACAGATAAGAAAAAAAGCATGCCTATGCTTATGAATACCCTCTGCTTTAACATATGCAATTGATTGAACTACAGATTAAGAGACTGTATTAGTGTCATAACATTCCATTAAGAGACTAGAAAGAAGCATTCTAATGCTGTGTGACAACTCCCTAGTGCACACAGTGAATGTGAACAATCACATATAATGTAAACGTATAATGCATTGAAAGTAGTAATCTGACATTTAAAATAAAGACAATCTTTTTGTCTGGCAGAAAGAAAGGGCAAAGACTGTAATTCATGGTAACTTGCTGACAAGGCTTGTGAAACAGACAAGGAGTTTGACAGCATGCTACTTATAAACCTAGCTATTGTTCTAAATTCCACCTACACACCTCAAGACAGGCAAGTCTACTAGAGCAAAGAAAGCAGCAAAGTGTGTGTGTGGTGTGTGAGTGAGAGAGTCATTCTACAATTTAAGAATTCAAAACAAGATTCACTTCAATGAATAATTCCCTAAAAAAATAATAACTATAATAATAATAATAATAATGATAATACTTTTTGGCAATAGTTACTAAATCAGCAATTAAGAATCTTTAGAGAAACCTATAGAATCTTCAGAGAAAACACTACAGGCACCATAATAGTAGTCCATTTGACATTTGACTGTGTTATATTGCCCTAAGTCTTCTGAAATTATATGACAGTTTTATATGATTGTTACGACTTCCTATTTGGCTGTTGTTGTTGTTGTTGTTATTATTAGTGTCTACACTGTAAAAAGTGATAAGTTGACTTAAAAAAAATTCAGGAAACCCATTGCCTTAAAATTATCAAGTAAATAATCATTTAAAAAAATAAGTTAAGTGAACCTGACAATTCAGACTAACAGAATAATGGTTCATCTGAGGACTGATTCAAACACTGATCCAAGATGTGAAGCTTTTGTTTCGACATGTGCCATTGTGTTTGTTGCTTAACTGATCCTGAGCGTTGCTACAGTAGCTATTGTACTGAAAGGTCAGGTTGGTTGCGTCACATTGCATGGATTCCACAGGGGATTGAATAGCGCCCTGGTCACAACACAGTGGACTTGGCTACACCCAAAGCAGTTAAGATTAAAAATACCAAGAACTAGAAGCTACATTGAACAATTGTCACGGTGCACACACGAGAATGACACAGGAACACGCAGACGAGGACGTAAACTCAAATAATAGTCTTTAATGTAGACATCAGGACAAGGCATACAGACAGGAAACACCGGGGGTAACGAGTAGACCAGACGACATTACACTGAACAGACAGGACTATAAATGCACAGGTAAATCATAGATAATGAGACGAACACGGCTGGACAAGAATTAACTGATTACATCAGACAAGGACAGGAAACAAACCAAATATGAACACGAGGCAGGAACACATGACACACACGACAGAGGACCGACAACAATATGATACAATAAAAGGAACAATACAATGGACTAAACTGTGCGCCATGGTAATCTTCATCTCAATGAAATATGATTTATTCTGGCCATAGTATAAAATCAGTGAGCAGACTAACAAAAATACTACTAAGCAGAAGACTTATGTGCTCCCAGCACAGATGTCTGTATTTCCCATCAGCAGTTGATACTGCTCCAGGGTCTAGTTAGTCTAGACTTACAGACAGTGGGAATTCACCGCAGGCCATGATATGTCTCCTATTATTTTACTGGTTTAGACACCAACATAATTGCGTAAGTGTCTAAAGTTCTTAAAATTACTTAAGTCGTCTACATTTCTCATCAGGGATCAATAAATGTAAGTCTTTTTATCTAATGTTATCCTCAGCGGTAATGGTTTTAGAAGAAATATGGCTATTAGGACACAATAAAAAGCCAAATTAATTTGCAAGTCTGAGCTAGTAACCAGGCTATTTATTAACATTTTAACAAACACATTCCCCAATTTTTCTATTTGTGGTTTGGGATCATGGTGTTTTAATACTGCTCAGGGACACAGAAAATCCAGAGTTTCCTCTTAAACTACCAGTGGGTCGATTTCAAGAGGAAGGTTCTTACCGCACTAGAGAAATCACTCACAGCCTCAAGATCCACTGCTGTGCTTGCATGAGCCAGCAGATTTGTTTTCCACCAGAATAAATGAAAACGGTCTCAGAAGGGGGAATGAAAATAGGGAAATGTGAGGGTGGTTTAAACCTAACTGAACTCCCATCTCTTCTGAGGACTGTTTATTATTCCTTTGGAAATGTTAAACGGCATGTCTCAGAAGAGGATAAAGAAAGGAAAATATGTAGGATACAAGCCAGTTTTTGCAGATTTGGCCAGCTTTGAGGATATATTGTCTGTTTTTGAAATTTTCACTTTGTTATTCCATACAGGAAATGGTGGAAAAAGGGGGAACCATATCCAAAAGTCACATGGATTTTCCAGGTCTTAAGGCCCGTTCACATCAAGAACAAAAACTACATGACAGCTATATTAGGATGATAATGTATGTTTGCAATTGCATTCTCAAACGCATGAATTAAAGTCAGACTGATTTCGACTGGCTGTCAATGTTTTATTCATACTGAAAAAAAGTGCTCTGGAAGTGATTCTAAGGATACTGTTCCTTTGTGTAGGCCTAGTTATTTTAAAGTTGCTCCAAGAGTTAGATTGATTGATTTTTTTTTTTTTAAATGTATGGTTACTGTTTTTGGTGTGAATGGGTCTTTAAAGCAGCTAATAGAATGCCAGTTGAGTAAATATACTTTGTGTCAGCTGAGTTAAATTAAGAACATAGCAATTTTCAGTGACACTTTGCTCCAATTAATTGGGTCAATTACATATGAGTGTTCACCACTGATCTATATATAATGTTCTCTATTATAGATCAATGGTGTCCACAAGACAATTAAAAAAATAAATAAAATGTTACAAGTTCTCAAAAATGTTTGCACGTTGGTTCATATGGTTTTGGAAAGAAAAAAAAAAAGAATTCAAGAAAAGTTTCAATTTAATGACTCATAAAATTTTGTGTGATGTAACTTACTTTTACTTTTAGTCATTTAGCAGACGCTTTTATCCAAAGCGACTTACAAATAAGAAAAAGTCAAACTAAAAGTTAAAACTCTGTAAATACTATCTACACACACATTTAAGAAAATAAAGAAATTAACTATCAAGTAAAAAGAAAATTCCTTACACATTGAAAAAATCTTTATTTTTAGGGGAAAAATATATTTTTCAAGGTAAAAAGTATTATTTTCAATATTATTCCTGAATTATTAATTAATAAATACCATTAAGCTTTTGTGAAGTCTCTTGACAAACAGTCATGAGGGTCTGCTGGGGTCTTCTCTTGATGACAATATTTCCTGTTTTTAATTATATTGTTGTTGTTTTTCCTGCATGTTGTTTGCACCACATAATCACCACATTTAATCTGGCAGACAAACATTTTTTCAAATATTGATTAAAAAAAAGCAGTGAAGCGGTTTCAACAAATAATAATAAAAGACTATGACAAACTAAAAAAAAAAAAATCTAATTTCATTCTTTCAGGATTATTTTCATTGAGAAAAGATGTATTCAAGTCAGTGTATGAATTTTTTTAATGTATTTTTTGAATAATATTATTCCCCCACTACTGTCACAGCACTGTTTCAGTGTTTCGTCACAGCAACTGAACAGCTGCGTCATGCAGATAATATAATTCACAACATATGGAGCTCCCATTTCATTACTATATGGGCAAAAATACAGACTTGGGTATCTGCCATTTCCTCCTTTTAACAGATATCGGTGTGGCTGTGGCACACATTGCACTTGTACCCTCTCACAGAAACACATACACACGCCAAAGGCACTGGCTGACCTTTTAACTGGACATCTGTAGTAGGATATGCCTGCAGCCTAGGAGACAGCATTCCCGTTTTAAGTCCCTGAACCCCATAAACCCAAACCCATGTTCTGCTCATTAGACCGACTGACAGCCAGTGAAAGAAGAGCGAGAACGGGGTGGTGGGAGGAGAGGACAGTCTCACAAAAACAGAGGCGCTTGTCAAGATTATCAAAGGCCCCCCTCAAAAGAGAATGTTTGGAGGCGGCTAACAGAGAGACATAATGTGGCTATTTATCCCTCATGTGACTCCTTGCATATATTAGATGAAATACAGAGGGGACAGACCATGAATGAGAGCTTCAACAAAGTCTGTCTTTCTTCAGCACAAACGAGTGTTGTCATTTTTCATATTCCAACTATAACTGGTAAACAGGGCATGGAGTGAGAACCCCAGAACAGCAGTGCCTTTCAGATGCCAGGACCCAGATCTAAAATACACATAATAAGAACAAACTGTTTTGTGCCTAGAAAGAATCCGTTCAATTTGTGCTCCGAAGCAGGTCTAAGGGTTTTAAAGAGCTGTGATTGATTCTGTAGCAGGTGGTCAGTAGTGCCACACATTACGAACAAGGTGCATTTGATTAGTGAGGTAAACATGAACTTCTGCACCTCTTCTTTCAGCTGTTCCATAGCTGATGTGAACATTTCTTGTATTTTAGATGACTTTTCCTGACAATAATAAGCCTCTTCCTCTGTCATGTTTGCATAGCATCTGAAGGGGAAAAAAACAACAGGATGTCGTGAACTCGGAGTTGAGAACACTTGTCTGTCGACCATTTGGAAGTAGTTTGTAATATGTTTCCTGGCAAACTCAATGTCTGAATGACATTAAAAGGCACAGTTGCTTCTTATTATCTGCACCAGGTACAATCACTATAATCTGATTGTGAGCTTAGGCAACTTACCAGCCTACTTAAATCGGTATCAACAGAGAAAGGCATGTTTACTTTCATACAGTATACCAGATACACTGCTTTCGTATTCAACTGCAAACTGAAAGGGAGACAACCCTAATATGGTCTTCCAAACAATGCTGCTTTATCTCTGTCCTTTTCTGAAAAGTATTAGCTTGCCTAAAAGTTCTATCATCATCATTTATTGTTGTTTCAACTCCTCATTTTTCTACTGTGGAGCACAACAGATGTTAGAATGACAGTCACTTAAATACATGGAGAAAACATCCAATAAAAGTGAATGGTGACTGAAGCTGTCATTCTTCCTAACACCATCTTTTATGAAAGAAAATCATACAGGTTTAAACAACATGTGAGTAGGTCAGTTATTACAAACACTAGATTGTTTCTGTGACCTATTACTTTTAATTTAAGTTTACTTAAAAACTCTCAGCTCTTTCTCTCAGTAAGTGTGAACTCGTTGAATCAACATGTGTAAAAGCAGCAGAAACACACAGTCTGTCATCCACTGAGTGGTCGTACTTGCACTTCACACACCTCAGTTCATCTCAGCGACTTTTCAAAGTCGTCTTCTCGACCTCACTTAAAACGACAAAGCAATGACTTACCCATGTTTGAGACTAAGAGCTTGACAATGCTGAATAAGTCCACAGTTCAAGAGTTAGACACTGAAGGCTGGTGGCGCGACCGTGGTACATTAATGAGGTGATGTCACAATCACTAAAGGGCGGAGAAACTTATGACAATGGCAATTGTTTGATACATTTCATTAACTTAAAATCAATTTGAGCATGTAAAAGCGCGTTTAAAAATTATTATATATTATATTTTTATGTTTTATATAACTGAGATTACATTGTTTATTGAATCTCTTAAATGTATTAAATGTAAATTATAATAGCATTAAAACAACAATAATAATAATATCAAATTATAATAATGCCGTTTTATTGCTGAATTACATGGAAGAAACAAATAACTAAATAAATACAGTCCATTAATAAAAATGTGCGAGGAGATAATTAACTACAAAAATAAAAGTTTTTTTTTTATTATTATTATTAATTAATTTGTTTAGTGTGTAGTTGTGTAGTTCCATATCCTGCAACAAGCTAATGAACGAAAGTCATTACGATTTAGGGGCACAGTTTGCAGTTTCACCATGGCGGGGATGTCGTTCACATTTTGTCGTGATAGCAAGCTCTTGTCGATTAAATGAGCATAATTTGAAAACACTTAGGCTATAGAAATTTCCATGACATTTTTGTGATTTCATTATTTTTCACAGGTGATAATTCCGGATTTTTCATGGCCGTGTGAAACAGGTAAGGCGTAACGTCTCATTATTCTGCATTTTATTCGACAATATCTGCTTCTTATTCAATATTTACTCTGAACACACCCTTCTGTAGAGAGCAATGGTTCACCAAATGATATGAGTTAGGTTAGCAGTGCCCTCTGCTGGTAATAAAGAGGAGTTGCACGTTCAATGTGTTGAATAAAATAAAAATCCTCTTTATATTCACACATTGCATTTTATCTACAGTTAAAAACGATAAGACGCTTTTATACCCGACCACAAGCAGGTATAATCTTTATGCAAAACCGTAATGCAAAATGCCAAAAATGTAAAATGCCAATGTGATGTGCAGCAAGCGAGGGGTGAAAGTCTGCTAATGAAACTGAATCTGTGCGTGAAAAGCCTGCAGGATGAATAATGCATCGTATTCTCTCCCTTACGCAGCCTTCACAGTCGGATATGTTAGCCACAATCAATCAGTCTGAATGAACGGTTGCCAAATTACACATAGTTACAGTTGCTTAGTTTTTTCAACAAGAGGTGGCCAGCCGTTTGGACTACAAATACAAGAAAGCGCGGACACCTGAGTGAAGATTACATAGATTTGGGCTAGGATTTGCGTTGATTGATTAGGCGAGTGACCAATCAGCGTGGGGCAGCGTGTGACGCCATGCTTCGAATTGACCAATCATCGCAATGAATCGGAGGCAGCGTTAACAAACTACATAAACCAAGTGTTTGTCTGTCAGCGATACACCTAATCTCAGCACCAGGTCGCTGTCCACTGACACAGAGAGAGGTAAGCGAGCTTCACCATCTGTGTTCACCTGTTTCATTTCTGTTTTCAACGCAATATTCGAGTGTATTCGCTTAATTTCCTCAAAACGAGACGTTTGGATACATGCGCTGCTTTTTAAAAAACTACTTTGCCAACCCTGCTCATATGGACCGGTCCGTGACCAGCACTGTCCGTAAAAAAGAAAGCAAGAAGGAAAACAATAGTACAGTAAAGGACATACAATTGTGTTTCATGTCATTTTTGAGAGAGTTCCTGTTGAAATGCTTTTACTGAGATTGTTCGGTTACAAAGCTGCAAAGGCAGTAGTAGCCTATATTCTGATTATTTATAGTGCTGTAACTTTTCTGAAGGTGATTTGGAAGAACTCAAGATGAACTGTGATTGAGGGAATGCACCAGAGGCTTTATTAGTGCTGATAGAGGTCTGCTAATGCATATCAGAGCCTCATCACAGATTTCATTATGATTTTGAGCATCTGAGCAGACGGTGCTGGGCAGATTAGACACAGTGAGAAATGAGATACATAATCAGCTTTCTCTTGCCAAGATGTGTAGACAAGCAGGACTAATGGCCAGCGCTTCTTGAAACAGGTCAAATTGGACATGCAGCTATGCAGATCATCACAGATATCCACTTGACATGTTGGCTTGTGGAATAAGTTTGTTTTGGGTTTTTTGGCATTGGCTTTGTAAATTGGTAGTTCTGTAGAGTCACTTTATTTTAAGGTAGAAAAGTGTGCCCTCTTTTTATATCACGATGATGAGTATTTGATTCTAAAGAGAAAATGGGGAAGACGGTGTTGTTCAGAGTTTATTTGGGGGGAAAAAACTATGCATAATGCTGAGTGAAGAGCCTCATAACTAGGAAAAGATTAGATATGCAGAATGCCCAATGTTTCTTTTGTTGTCAATCTTTTTTATCCTCTTTAGGCCCCATGTAGAGAGACTAGGATTGTGTACCAGTACTTAATGTAGTAAGTGTCTCATAGCAATAGCATGACACTGGTTCAGTTTTGCTTTGTTAAATCCAGTAAAACAGAAATTATGATATAATATTGTGAGTACTGTAAAATGGTTAGGGTCAATACTGTGCATAATTTTTATGAATAAAATCTCTTTTAATGTCTTTTTTTTTGTAGTTATAAAAAATAAAAAGTAAATTAATTGTAATAATGGTCTGTATTCATAAGACAAACAGCTGCAAAACATTTGAATACTCTAATTTTTTCAAAGTTGCAAATAAAACAAAGATTATTGGAGTGTTTTACAAGAAAATGCTTTTTAGTCTTTGTATTTTGAAAATTTCACATTCAAAGTTGAGCTTCAGCTGCATTCAGCACATAGTGCTGTTTTATGAAAAGCTTTGGTGCTTTTGTTTTGGTGCTGCAGACAATGAGAGGCATGGCTGCTATTCTCTTCTAGCTTTTTCATGATAGGGTAGCAGGGCTATAGGGCCCTTTGATGTTATTTTCTGCTAAAACACTCAACAGCAAAAAAAAAAAAAAAAAAAAAAAAGCCTAAACACCTGTTTGGTGCTATGTCTGATCTATGAGAACATTGCTGGTAAGGTAACGTTTTATAAATATATAAAAATATATTTTCACTTAAAGTCTCCAAATATATGCGACAATGTCAGGGACTCTCCTTAGCTACATAAATCTGCAAACTTTTGAATGCTTTTTGAACTAGAACATACAGTAATTATTCAAAAAATGTTTTATGCATAATGCATATCCTTGAAGCTGTCATTATTTTGGAGATAACTTCGTTAACGGTAATTGTTGCACATTTATTTCAGTAACAGACAAACAGACAAATACTTCCAAGAACAATATTTGAGGTAAAAAAAAAAAACAGAAAAACATATTGTTGGAGCCCCAAGATGCAGCCAAGATATAACAAATATTTTATGCTAAATAATTAAAATTATTTGTTCAGTATATTAAATACATTTTGGGACCTTTTCGTATATTTTTTTCATCATATCATATACTTTATAACTCAGTATGCAACATTAAATTTCCATATATGAAGTATTTTGTCATATGTAGAAAGTTAAATAAAAATGTAAACATATTTGAAACCTTTCATTCTAACAAATGTATCTGTAGCTGGGGCGATAGTGACTATCTCTAACCTGCAGACATGGTTGTTGAGTTCTTTGTTTTACTATCACACAATAATAGCTTAGACTTTGTGGTCTATTCATAGATTTATATGGAGGTTAGGATAATGGACGTATCTGTGTCAGTCTTGCATTGAATTAACGGCTATCTGTGGCATGCAATGTGATTTATGTGGTCACAGTATTGTCCCAATATCATAGAAAGCAAATTCTTCAGAGAACAGGCTCCAGTGCTTTATTACAAAAACAAAACAAAACAATGTTTGCTTTTGCTTAGCAAAGATAAGCATGTAGGTATTCCTACTTTTGTGATGAAAGAGGTACTTACCGAGCTATCTAAATTATGCATATGTTATTACAGACCTCATTTCAGTGCTATTTGTATGGAAATACACTGTCTGGGAAAGAAATTGGCATGAGGCAATTTTCTCAAGGACTTTACGTTTGTGTGATATGATGTCAGAAATTTTATCTAGAAGATTCTTTTTTTGTATTTTTTTTGAATGCTTGTAATGTTGTACATTTTTTTCAGTGTAGATGAATGGGCCATATGTGACTCACAAAAGTTACTCACGGAAACATGCGAGTCGACGCGACAAGCTTATGTAGGTGGTGTAGGAACAAAGGTAGGCTGAATGTCGATACGGGGCATGTGTTACCCAGGTGTAGGATGTTTGATTCTGGCCGGCACTCTCGCCCTCTTCAGCAGAGCTCCTGCCACTTCATCTCAACCGCCTCTTGGAGTTATAGTCTTCATCACCAAGGAAACGGATTCATGATTGGCCTATCTCTCGCTCTCCCTCTGTGTGTTTTGCTCCATCTGCATTTCACTCACGCTCTCCCCCGCAGCTCAGCCGAAGGGGTAGGAGGTGTTGAGGGGGTGACATCACTAACAGAGCCAAACTTCTGCTGATCACGATCTCTGTGGCATTTGGAGGCCTGAGGTCAGAGACATAGACGAACACACAAACACATTTCTCAAAGATCACCCATTATTTGATCTCCTGTCTCTCAGACATCTCATCATTGCTGTCTTCACATGCTATCTGAATTATCATAGTTTCCAAGACAGAAATTGAACATGAACGGCCTCTAAAGTCATATTTATGACTGGGAAACTTGGAGAACTTTGGCAAACTATAAACTTTAAACTTGGTGGAGTGAAGAACGATTAATGTTGTGACTGGTATTTTTGTTAAAATTTTTTACCACAACAGGTGCATTTCCTTGTCTTGACCTTAAAGCGATAGTTCACCCAAAAATGAAAATTAACCAACTGATCTATGTACAGTGCCCTCCATAAGTATTGGAACAGTGAAGACAAAGTTGCTCTGTTACATAGTTGCAGATCCCTTGCGCACAATCACAGACCCATAGACATCACCAGACTCTTGGTCTCATCCTTTGAAATGCTTTTCCCAGCCTTTAGTGCAGCCAATTCCAATTGTTACATGTTTTGGGGAGTTTCTGAGTTTCTTTACTCTCCTCTTCAGCTGGTGAAATACATGTTCATTCAGATTTAAATCTGGAGATTGACTTGGACATTCTAAGACTTTCCATTTCTTTGCCCTTATAAATTCCTTGACTGAACTGGCAGGGTGATTTGGGTCATTGTCCTGATGCAATATGAAGCACTTCCGGATGAATCTGGTGGCATTTTCTTGAATTATTGGTAGGCAAGTTGGTTTTGTACCCTTCCAAATTAATTCTGCTACTGTCATCATACATTATGTCATCAGTAAAGTTGAGAGGGCCTCTTCCAGAGGCCGCCATGCATGCCCCTGCCATGACACCACCTCCTCCATGCTTTACAGATGAGGCTATATGCTTGGGATCATTTCTAGTTACCTTTGTTTCTCCACATTTTTGCTTTCCCATCACTTAGATAAAGGTTCATCTTTGTCTCATCGGTCCATAAACACAGTTCCAAAACTCTTCTGGCTCACCTTTGTGCTTTTTTGCAAACTCTAATCTTGCCTTTCTTTTGGTGCTGGTCAGAGGTTTGAATCTTGCTGTGTATCATCTGTAATTCTGTGTCAAATTCTTCTGAGGACTGTAACAATTTATAAGCTCAAAAGGGAATTGTATATAAATAATTACAATTAATTATTATTAATTACAATTATTTATATTGGCTGACAGTAATACCTGTCGCAGAATTAAATTGCCATCTGCTGATCTGTCCATCCAGCGAACATTCAGTGTAAGTTCGTATCAACGCTAAGAAAGGATATTTCCTTGGCCACAGAAAATACTTTCCTATTAATGCATTAGAGCATGCTACATGAGGCATGAGGGTCAAAATCGTAAAGAGACATTTAATATGCAAAGCAAAATCAGAAACTCATGTAATTTGTGCACACAAGTTTTATTAACTAAACACTAACGCAGACTAGTCTAACAAACAAACTAACAAACATACAATCACTTATACATGGGAAAGGGCTAATGAGAGTTGATGGATGAAACCATCAGGAAAACCAGAGAATGCAGTTATGGAGAAAGTCATTTAACCACCTGAGTAAAACCATCAGCACCATTTATAATTGGGTCTATAACTTATACTAAACCTCTGTTTCGTTTAGTAAAATGTTATACTTGCACTGCCTTTGGTCGGGTCGAGTGTCCGGAATGCAGTCTCAGATGAAAGTCTTAATGGACGATCACATTCTTCCGGGTTGAAGAGTGATGAATTCCAAAGATGTTCTGAGGTAGAAATTTTCTTCCAAGTAGTGAGTGGAAAAATAGCTAAAAAAGAGATCTGCTGAGGTCCAAGGAAAGACAAGGCCGCAAGGCCTGGCACAAAACTTAAGTGTCCAGAAGAGTTTTAGCTCACATCCTCCTGGGATCTAACAGAACCACAGACTGCCTGGGCGTCTCTGAAGTGAGAGCTTTATCTGCTATACAGGTCACACCTCTGGGGTGTCAAAGAGCCAATGGAGTCCTGAATTTTGGGCTTATTTGAATTGAGCTTATTTTTTATGTCATTTGGAACAAAATTCCCTGCTGTGTGTGCAGTGTGGGCTGTGTGAGTTTGTGCGTGTGTTACATGTACGTGTCAAGCTGGACAGTTTAGAGGAGCGTGTTAATCATGACGAGCAAAAGAATAAACACCTTCAAGAAGGCTGCACAGGGGTGAGATGAGGTTCGTGGTTGCGCGTATGTCGGGGAGGGGGTAAGTGAGGGAGTGTAAATGAAGGGATCTTGCTGTTGCCTGGCTACTGGCGGGAGCTGTTCGGTCTCGTCTCCAGCCACCTCTCCCACACGAGCAGCCTGCACCAGTCAATAAGCATGTTCTCTTTCTCTCTTCCTCTACCCCCATTTCTCCTTACACATGCACTCGCGCAGTGGACAACAGTCGCACACAGACTATTGAAGCGGCTCTTTTTATTGTAGTCGCTAACGCAGAGTCCCATTCAGCTTTGCTTCTGTGAAGGCGAGAGGATAGCAGACATGGAAAGCCTGTGCTGGTTCAGCAGATATCACAATGAACCAAAGGTAGGAGCCATGTGACAGTCTTTTAGCCATCTGTTGTAGCTTTATCCCTGTAAATGTAAATAAGAGAGAGGGAGATGACACAGAGACAGTGATGAGGGTTGTTTTCACCAGTGTCGCCCTAAGTGGCCGCTCTCGCAAGACGTGCACTTGCGTACAAAAACAGCTAGACGCAGCTCAAGAGGAATGAAACAGAATGCAGGTGTCTTGAGACATGCATGTGAAAGTTGAACATGAATGGGCCCAAATGGAGCTTAGGAGCAACAGAGTGAGGTCTGGTATTATCAGGTCTGATGATTTCACACAATTACAAATCATTTTGTTGTCTTTTTTGTCGTTCTTAAAATGTAGCTTACTGTGAGCGGCTATTTAAATATAACAGTCAAATTTATGTTAAAGTTGCTATGTAATGGAAGTAGTGACAGATCTTTTCCTACTGATTGTGATACAATCTGAGTGAAATGGATTATCCAAACAGAAAAAAAATGTAGGGTGGGGACTTGGTTCTATTCATTGGTTGTTGATTGGATGGAGGTTGTCAATTGTTGTAATCGAATGCCTAAATGATTGGAGAAGTCCAGCATGCATCACCAGAAGATTGAGTTATTTGAACATAGGGATGTATTCTTTACTAAATTAAATTCATTATAATGGCCAGGTGATGGTGTTAAATGCCCAGATTAATTGCTTTAATATATAACATCAGTGAAACTATAAAGCTGGCAGAGAGGCATACATAATTACAATGCAAAGTAGGATAAAAGTATGTGAGAGTGCAGCTCTCTAATAAAAATTCCTCGCTTCATTTTGTTCACTCTTTGCTGATATAGCCTAGTGCACTCAACTGTCATGCACTATTTAGGGAATGAGTGAACAAGTGAGTGATTTCGGACAGAGCAACAGAGTCAAAAACAAGGGTTGATTCCTGTGCTGGAGTCGAGCCTGACCCTGACTCTAGGGCTATTCAGAATCGGGGAATCAACTATTTTGGAGTCACTAACTTTAATGTCTGTTTTCGTAACCCCACAGTTGTGTTTTTTTATTTGATTGCTGAGACCAATGGACATGTCACAGATCTTCATTGTTGTTACTGGCATCTCTTCGTCCAGGTAAAGATGTCTCAGGTGAAGCAGGTTGGCCTGTTGGCCGCTGGATGCCAGCCCTGGAACAAAGACGTGTGTGCTGCCAGTGGGGACAGGTTTGCGTATTGTGCCACACTTGCCATATATGTGTACCAAGTAAGTGCAAGCGAATGTGAACTGAGGTAAACCATAGACTGTTAATGAAGAAAATTGCTCTTTCTTCACCCAAACATTTTAATTCTGTCTTCATTTACTCACCCTCATGTCGTTCCAAACCCATAAGACTTTTGTCCATTTTCAAAACACGAATTAAGCTAAGGCTTTAAGAACATTTCAATTTTTTGTGTGGAATGGATTTTTAATGGAGGGACAGAAATCTTTCAGGTTTCATTAAAAAATATTCATATTTGAATTTAAATTTTTGGGTGAACCCTTTAACAACCTAGAAATATAGTCTAATGTGACTTAAATTTTGAATTCAGGCTCAAATTTTTTTTTTTTTTTTTGCACTGATTGAACTCTGTCTTTCTAGCTTGATCACAGATATAATGAGTTTAAGCTGCGAGCAATCATGTCTGAACACAAGAAGACAATCACAGCTATATCGTGGTGTCCACACAACCCTGAGGTGTTTGCTAGTGCTAGCATGGATAACCTGCTCATCATCTGGAACGTAGCTGAGCAAAAGGCAGTTACACGGCTTGACAACACCAAAGGTACCCGTTCCAACACACCCATTACCCGTTACAGTAGTATCTAAAGAAATGCACACCAACTCAAAACACATATTCCACCTGACAGCATGTGACCTCCCAAGACATCACTCAAAATGACTGTTTCTGTTTGTGATTGATTTATGTGAGGTCTTAAACTTGCCTAAATGGGTGATTTTCAGATATTCCAGCTTCTCTAAGCTGGTGCTGGAATGCAGGTGACAGCATTGCGTTTGTATCCCACCGGGGTCCTTTGTATATATGGACCATCTCTGGGCCAGACTCAGGAGTCACAGTGCACAAGGAGGCTCACAGTTTCCTCTCGGATATCTGCCTATTCCGCTGGCATCCACTGAAGAAGGGAAAAGTAGCATTTGGACACACTGATGGCAGTCTGTCCATCTTTCAACCAGGTAGCATGACTGCTCATGTTGGTTAATTTTTTTTTTGTTAATACTAAAAATATGTCCAACATTCCAAACCTTTATCCATTTCTTTCTTCTACGGAACACAAACAAAGATATTTATAAGAATGTTAGCCAAACAATTTTGACAAAACACTGACCCTGTGTCTGAACATGCCTGCTTCAACTATATAGAATAGACAATGAAAAATAGTATATGAGGAAAATAGTATGCTTTGAATTCATAGAGATTGAAAAATGTGCATCCACTGGACACTTTACTATACCATGAGGACATGACAGAGGATTTGTGAATGGCAGTGAAATGACACGCCGTAGGTCACATGACAGTGACAGCACATTAGGATATAGTATTACATTTATTCTATATAGAACATACTTTTTTGTGGTCAAAAAGTCACTTTCAAACTATGCAATTTCGGAGGCAGCCACAGCGATAGAAAGAAAGTCATACAGGTTTGGACTAACATGAGGATAAGTAAATGGACAGAATTTTCATTTTTGGCTGAATCTGTTTAAAACAAAATACTAAAATCTAATATGACATCAACATACTGCAGATTGCCCAAGCCTAACATGCAAAATAACTTGCAATTCTTTAATTATATTACTTTAGGCTCAAAGAATCAGAAGCATGTACTGCGTCCCGAGTCGTTAGAAGGCACAGATGAAGAGGACCCTGTCACAGCTCTAGAGTGGGACCCTCTCAGCACAGACTACCTGCTGGTGGCCAACATGCACAATGGCATCAGACTGCTGGACTCTGAATCTCTATCCTGCATCACAACCTTTAGTTTCCCCAGTGCCGCTGCCTCTGTGCAATGCCTGGCCTGGGTGCCCAGTGCCCCTGGCATGTTTATCACAGGGGGTAAGATAAATACGCACAGAAGGGCCCGTGGGAAATAGTAGTTTTTAGTTTTGATCTGATTTTAGAACTCTCATTTAATTATTAATTACATTTACATTTTAACATGAAACAGAAGGGGAGTAGTTTGAAATGCTATAATACTATATTTGCTATAATACTTAATTCTATATTTGCAAGTTGTATCACAAACATTTTTTTTATGTTATTATATTGAATTCTCAAGATTCTCAAGTTGGCGTGCTGAGAATATGGAACGTATCAAGAGCGACACCACTGGATAACTTCAAACTGAAGAAAACCGGCTTCCATGCACTTCATGTTTTAAAATCCCCACCAGCGAAGAAATGTACGTGTTTTCATGTTTACCATTTATCACTTCTGTATACTGTGTTTGCGTACCTCATCACAATATCTATGTTTACATGTACCTTCTTAATGAATTATAATGAGATTAAAAACAATACTTTGTTCAAATTTATGCAATAAAACTCATAATCACAGTCACCATAATCATAGTAAAATAGGTGGTTCATACAGATTTTAATCACAATAAACAGGTGTGTAAACATTTATTTCCACTTTGACCAAAGAGCACGTTCTTGTACACGGATGGTGTGTGTTGTTCACACAACTCCATAAATGAATTCCATGTTGGAGATTGAGAAGTTTACACTGGTATTACCATTGCTATCACATTTAATCTTCATCACGATGCCAAATAACCATTCAATACGTCCATATAATGTGTTTTGCATTTGACTTATCAAAATATCAAAATAACCACAATTTTTAGCAAATAATCAGAATAATGAAAATTGCATGTAAACGGGAGGGAAGAGGTTTGCTTATGTCATTTAAACTCCTTAATGCGATTAAGTCCTTACTCTGATTATTTTAAATAAGCAGATTATTGGTACACATGTAAACATAGTCAGTGTTGTCATCTCTCTTTTAGCCTTTAGCACGAATTCCTCTTCCAAGAATCACTACACCTCCTCCACTAGTGAGGCTGTGCCTCCACCTACTCTTTCACAGAACCAGGCCTTCTCCCTCCCACCCGGCCACGCTGTCTGCTGTTTCATGGATGGGGGGGTTGGATTGTATGATATGGGCACCAAAAAGTGGGACTTCCTGCGGGATCTGGTAGGAAAAATTACATGTTTTTACCAATCGGTTAACATACAGTGCTGCCTGAAAGTTTGTGAACCCTTCAGAATTTTCTATATTTCTGCATAAATCTGTCCCAAAACATCATCAGATTTTCATATAATTCCTGAAAGTAGACAAAGACAACCGAATCAAACAAGTGAGATAAAAAATATTTTCTTTGTCATTTATTTATTGAGAAAAATGATCCAGTGTTACAGATCTGTGCGTTGCAAAAGTATGTGAATCTTTGCTTTCAGTATCTGGTGTGACCCCCTTCTGCTGCAGTAACTGAAGGTAAAGTTTCTTGTTGCTGATCAGTCCTGCACAATAACATGTAGGAGTTTTAGCCCATTCCTTAGTGCAGAACCAATTAAACTCTGTGATGTTGGTGGGTTTCCTCCTATGAACTGCTTGCTTTGGTCCTTCCACAACATTTTAATTGGATTAAGGTCTGGACTTTGACTCAGCCATTCCAAAACCCATTCTTTGGTAGAATGACTTGTGTGCTTGGGGTTGTTGTCTTGCTGCATGACCCACGTTCTCTTGAGACTCTGTTCTTAAACAGATGTCCTGACATTTTCCTTTAGAATTTGCTGATATAATTCAGAATTCATTGTTCCATCAATGATGGCAGGCTGTCCTGGCCAAGATACAGCAAAACAGGCCCAAGCCATAATACTACCACCACCATGTTTCACAGATGGGACAAGATTCTTAAGCTGGAATGCAGTGTGTTCTTTTCTCCAAATATAATAGCTTCTCATTTAAACCAATAAGTTCTATTTGGGTTTCATCCATCCATTAAACCTTGCTCCAATAGTCCTCTTGCTTGTCCACATGATCTTTAGCAAGCAATTTTCTTTTTAGAGAACAGTGGCTTTCTTCTTGTAACTCTGCCATGCCAACCATGGTTGCTCAGTGTTCTCCTGATGGTGGGCTCATGAGCTTTAGCATTAGCCAATGTGAGAAAGGCCTTTAGTTTCTAAGAAGTTACCCTGGGAACTTTTGCAACCTCATAGACTATTACACATTCTGCTTTGGAGTGATCTTTGTTGGTCGACCACTTCTCGGGAAGGTAACAGTGGTCTTGAATTTCCTCCATTTGTACACAATCTGTCTGACTGTGGATTTGTGGAGTCCAAACTCTTCAGAGATGGTTTTGTAACCTTTTCTAGCCTGATGAGCAACATCAACTCTTTTTCAGAGGTCCTCAGTGATCTCCTTTGTTCATGACATGATTCACTTCCACAAACATGATCAGACTTTGATAGATCCCTGTTCTTTGAATAAAACAGGTCACGTGCTGACATTTGATAGTCACTGCACTGACTGAAAGCACCTCTGCACAGATGGACTCTAATTTCTCCTTTAAATTAACTGCTTATCCAAGAGATTCACATACTTTTACCACTCACAGATATTGGATAATTTTCCTGAATAAATAAATGACAAAGAAAATATTTTTGTCTCATTTGTTTGATTGGGTTCTCTTTGTCTACTTTCAGGACTTCTGATTATGTTTTGGGTCATATTTATGTAGAAATACAGAAAATTCTAAAGGGTTCACAAACTTTCAAGCAGCACCGTATATTGAAAAACTTTGAAATGACTATTACAGTTTTTACATTTAATATCATGAAAGCACCCTACACCTAAAAAACAGGGATTTTTATGTTACAATGTAATTAAACACTGAATGCATTGATGCAAGCACCTAACGCTTAAAATTATGTTTTTATATTAGTCATCTTGCTGTTGAAGAGGTATCCTTCAGTCCTAGTGATTTTAAAGGTCACCTGATCAATTCAGCAAGTATACATGTTATTTGCTCAACAAACAGCTCTTTTAGTTGCCTTGATTGATATTAATGACAAAGAAAATGTAACAAAACCTTTTCACCCCATGGTTAAGTAAGGAATAATTCACCACTGAATTGTCAAATTAATGCACACCTGAGGGGATAATGCGCCCACAACACAAAGCAAAATGTGTGCATTAATTTTCTGAAGTGGTCCTGCATTCATTTTCAAAAAGTCATCAGTCTGAACTCAGTTGTTTTGTTTATAGCACTAATACCACATTTGCTGATGGATATTTCAGGACATGTGCAGAACTACTTCCTTGCGCCACTGATTAAGCATCCTGTGTCTGACTTACATTTTAACTGTCACATACATGACCACATATTTTTACTGTATTTCAATTCAGTTTCAAGTTTGTCGGTGAATCAGAGTAATAATCAGAATCAGAAGAGTTAATTTAGTATTATTTATATCCTATTATATTAATGATCTTTTTTATTTTATTTTATCAATTAGCTTTTATTTTTAGATTTTCAGCTTTCATTTTAATTTACATTTTAGTTTAAATTTTGGGTAATTTAGTTATTTTGTGTTTTTGTGATTTTATTAATTGTTTTTTATATATTTCCATTTAGTTTCATTTATTTTTATTTCAGTTTTAGTTTTAGAAATTTCACTTCAACTTCAATGAATTTAATTTCAGTTAGTTTCCAAGGCAACATTTCTAATTTTCAACATTTCAAGTTTTTCATCTAATATTTATTTTATTTCAGCTTTATTTCAGTTAATGAATACAATTTTTAAAGAGTTTTAGTTTTAGCTAACAAAAATAACACTGTCAAGAATTCCATCATAATGATTATACAATTATAATACAAACATGTAAGGTTTTATGATTTAATGACATACTTTTTCTCAAAGGGTCATGTTGAAACTATCTTCGATTGCAAATTCAAGCCAGATGATCCAAACCTTCTAGCTACAGCTTCATTTGATGGGACGATAAAAGTCTGGGATATAAACACATTAACTGCTGTGTACACGTCTCCGGGCAATGAGGGGGTGGTTTATTCTCTATCATGGGCCCCTGGTAAGAATGGCGCACAATATTACAGACCATGTTATCACTGACGTTTCAGACAGGTTTTGTTTTTGTGGTTATTCATGCAACACTTTTCTTCATTTCTGTTTTTCACTGTAACCTGAAGGAGATTTGAACTGCATAGCAGGAGCCACATCAAGGAATGGCGCCTTTATTTGGGATGTGAAAAAGGGAAAAATGATCATAAGATTTAATGAGGCAAGCACTGAACATTTGTACTGATTTTGATTTATCCAAAATTCTCACAGGTACTAATTATTCAGAATGGATAACTCTAAATTATGAGATGTTATGAGATTTTATATAAATTACATTTTATTTAAATTTCTGTTGTTTTAATTTTGATTACACAATCTTAAAAGTTAGCATGAGTCTTTATTTTGACTGCAATTGTGTTGCAGCACGGGAAGAATGGTATTTTTTGTGTTGCTTGGAGCCATAAAGATTCCAAAAGAATAGCCACATGCAGTGGAGATGGATTTTGGTGAGTCTGTTTACATTTTGAAGAACATTTTCACAAGTTTCCACTTAGTCCGTAAATGCTATGAAGTCATATTATCCTCACTGACATGACATTCTGACTTTTTATTTGATTTCAGCATAATTCGAACCCTTGATGGCAAAGTGTTGCACAAATATAAACATCCAGCAGCAGTGTTTGGCTGTGACTGGAGTCAAAATAACAAGTATGTGTATTAACCAGATAAATAAACAGATGTCAGAACTTTTTACCAAAATTATTTTCTCTTGTTATCACAATTATAATAAACTGTCTCTCTCTCTCACACCCACACAGAGATATGATTGCCACTGGCTGTGAAGACAAGAATGTCCGAGTCTATTACTTGGCCACCAGTTCAGACCAGCCATTAAAAGTCTTCACAGGCCACACGGCCAAAGTATTCCATGTGCGTTGGTCACCTCTCAGAGAGGGCATACTGTGCAGCGGCTCAGATGATGGGTAATCATTCAACTGAATCTTCATTTGCACTCCTTATATAGACTACACTACACACAGTGTCAGTACTTATATAGAAAATAATTATTTTATTTAGCAAGGACAAATCAAATTGATCAAAAGTGACAGTAAGCACTTTACAAAAACAATCTTTTTTAAAATAAATTCTACTTTGTTTTTTTTATTGTCCACAAAAATATTAAGCACAACCATTTTCAACTTTTTGAGCAGCAAATCAGCCTATTACAATGATTTCTGAAGGATCATGTGACAACTGGAGTAATAGCTGCTGAGCTAAATTACATTGAAATGTATTAAAAAATAGAAAATTATTTTTAATGGTAATATTTTACAATCTTACTGTTTATATTTTTGATCTAATAAATGCAGCATTGCTGAAGATTAGAGACTTCTTTCAAAAATGATAGTGTACATGGTTTCAATAGCATTAAAAATTATAATTCTCAAATTTTATTTGTATTTAATTTCATAGACATTTGTCAAAATTAAAAAAAAACTTGTTCTAAAAAAGAATAGTATTATTAGATAATATAATAATAATAAAAAAAGAATAACTTAATGAATCATTTATCACATTTGATTGTTAAATGAAACAGTTGTGATTTACAGTTTTTGCTGAAATTAGAAGAAAAAAAAAGAAAATATTTTCTTTTTCCTTATGCACCTGATGTGTAAATTGTAATGCTAATAAATCCTGGTATTTCACAATTTAATTTAGGGGTGGAATAAATTGCACTCCTATAATTAGCCTATGAAACCTGAAATGAGCTGACATGCAAATCATCCTATTTATATCATCCAGCTGTTAGAAACTTGAAATAAATTAATCATGGCTGACTGTGAATAGGGCATTTCTACAATGGCACTGGTAACTGAGAATTTGTATGTGAATTTACATTCACATCACTGTCATTGTTCAAAACAACATAAACCAAAAACTACTGAGAGCACCTTAAACTTCCTAAACGATGCATTTCTGTGTGCATGTCGACTAGGACTGTTCGTATCTGGGATTACACCCAAGATGCCTGCATTAACGTGCTGAGTGGCCATACCGCTCCAGTGCGGGGTCTCATGTGGAATACAGAGGTGCCATACCTTTTGACCTCAGGGAGCTGGGACTACACCATCCGTGTCTGGGACACCAGAGATGGCACCTGTCTAGACACTGTATATGACCATGGAGCTGATGTCTATGGTAGGGTATTAAATATGCGGCAGACAAAATTATGATTTTATGCATTGTGGGTGAATTTGGCACATAGACTATTTACTATGTGTTCAAAAACAGGGTATAACTTCTTTGGTTTCTATGCAATTTGACAAAAATCAGCACTATGAAAAATACAAAAAATTCATGTAAAAACAGAAAATATCTATTGTAGCTTTTTAGTGTTGAAGTGTTGATTTTGGAAAATTGGGGGGTCAATTAGGGGTTATTGGGGTTAACCCCTTTATACAGCCTTTCTGAATCTATTTTTCTATGTGTCAAAACTTTACATGCACATTCCAGACCCTAATTGAGGTCTGGAATTTCAAAAAGAAATCAATAGTTTAGCCACGATTTCCAGCAGTTTGAAAATCAAGTGTGGGTTAAAATTGACCCACACACAACATTGTGATAGCTAGACACAGTTGACCGATTTAAGTTCTTTTAATGGAGGCAGGAAAAGCAGACCATTGAATAATTAAGAGACCTAAATATGTAACAGGAACACTTATTTTTGTCCAAGGACTGTCTTTTAGTAGAAATAAGCATACAGTATAAGAACACTCATACATAATTTTCTGTCATTCCAAGGTAATAATACATTATTTATACAGCCTAGTCAACCGTATGAAATCCCCCAGGTCTGACATGTCACCCCAGCCGTCCGTTCACCATGGCTTCCTGCTCCAGAGACTCTACGGTCAGGCTTTGGTCACTCACTCCTCTAATTGCTCCCTTAGTGGTCAACATCCTTACTGACCACAGCTGGGATGACATCATTGGCAACACAGGTTAAAAACATTCACATATTATATACTGTCTGTATGCATTGGTTATGTAAAGACATTAAAACATAGTTATTTCTTGAGTGTAGATCGTGCTATGGTCCCTGGAGCTCCTCCTCTCTTGTGCGGAAAGATTTCCAAAGATATCAAACAGGAGCTGGATAAACTCTCTAGTGACGTGCAGATGAAGAAGCTCCGATGGTTCTCTGAGTGTTTCTCAGTGAGTGAATCTTAACACAGAACTCTCATGGGCCTTTTTTAGGAGTCTAAATAGTAGGTTATTTGTTCTGTCTTTTTAGCCACCAGGTGGGAGTCATAACCTCTGGGATCTGGTTGCTGTAATCAATGGACAGGATGATAGTCTTCTTCCACAGAACTATGGACAAGGCATCATGCACATGAAACATCTGGTCCGCTTCAAAACTGTGAGTGTATAGATAGTGATGTAACGTTCTATTAGTGTCACAACTGAAATGTAAAATGAAGTCCTGCAAGCTTCTGGTGAATATTATGTTGTCAATACTTCTATTTAGTTTTTGTCAATTTCACTGTATGTGTCTTTCCTGTAGTCTGAAGCACAAGAGCTGACTATAGTAAAGATGTCAAAGTTTGGGGGTGGTATTGGAGCACCTAGTAAAGAGGAAAGGCTCAAGAATGCAGCAGAAATCCATATCAGACTGGGTCAAATCCAGAGATACTGTGAGCTTATGGTGGAACTGGGAGAGGTAAAGATTTAAAAGCCATTTAATGTTGGGGTTTTTTTGTTTGTTTTTTTATTCATTACATCAATATGCTGCTTAAGTAATCTATTTAATAACATATCAATATTTGTTGATGGGTCGGGATTTAATTATGGATTCATTATGTTTAATATGTTATTTCAGTGTTTTTTTTTATGATTAATCAGTAACATGGTAAATTGACAACTTCTTTCAAGGCTAATCTTTCAAGGCTGTCTCCATCACAGCTGCATTATTTGATCAAAAAATACAATAAAAACAGTAATATTGTGAATTATTTTAAAATGTATTTTATTCCTGTGATGGCAAAGCTTGTCGGTTGCAGCGAGAATGAGAAGAGCAGGATCTACAGGTGCATCTCAAAAAATTTTGAATATCATGAAAAAGTTTATTTTCTTTCGTAAGTCATTTCAAAAATTGAAACTTTCATATATTCTAGATTCATTACTTATAAAGTAAAACATTTCAAAAGTTTTTTTGTTTTAATTGTGATGATTAGAGCACAGCTCATGAAGGTCAAAAATCTAGTATCTCAAAATATTACAATATTTACATTTTGTGTTTCATTAAATGACCATATATTCCGGGTATCTTTTGTTCTTTGAAACCACAGTAATGGGGAAGACTGCTGACTTGGCAATGGTCCAGAAGACAATCATTGACACCCTCCACAAAGAGGGTAAGTCACAGAGGTTTCATTACCGAAAGGGCTGGCTGTTCACAGAGTGCTGTATCAAAGCATATTAAATGCAAAGTTGACTGGAAGGAAGAAATTGAGTAGGAAAAGGTGCACAAGCAACAGGGATGACCGCAAGCTTGAGAATACTGTCAAGCAAAGCTGATTCAAACACTTGGGAGAGCTTCACAAGGAGTGGACTGAAGCTGGAGTCAGTGCATCAAGAGTCACCACGCTCAAATGTCTTCAGGAAAAGGGCAACCAAGCCACTTCTGAAACAGAAACAATGTCAGAAGCATCGTACCTGGGCTACAGAGAAAAAGAACTGGACTGTTGCTCAGTGGTCCAAAGTCCTCTTTTCAGATAAAAGTCAATTTTGCATTTCATTTGGAAATCAAGGTCTGGAGTCAGGAGGAAGAATGGAGAGGCTCCAAGCTGCTTGAAGTCCAGTGTGAAGTCTCTGAAGTCAGTGATGATTTGGGGGGCTGTGACGTCTGCTGGTGTTGGTCCATCATGTTTTATCAAGTCCAAAGTCAATGCAGCCGTCTACCAGGAGATTTTGGAGCAATTTATGCTTCCATCTGCTGACAAGCTTTATGGAGGTGCTGATTTCCTTTTCCAGGAGGAATTTAGCACCTGCCCACAGTGCCAAAACTACTTCCAAGTGGTTTGCTGACCATGATATTACTGTGCTTGATTGGCCAGCTAACATGCCTGACCTGAACCCCATATGGAATCTATGGGATATTTTCAAGAGAAAGATGAGAAACAGTTGATCCAACAATACAGACGAGCTGAAGGCTCAATAGTGCCTCAGCAGAGCCACAGGCTGATCGCTTCCATGCCATTCTTCACACATGCTGGAGTTTGTGCTAAAGGAGCACCAACCAAGTATTGAGTGCAGAAATGAACTGGAAATTTTCTGTTTTGCAAATATTTTTTTTCTTTATTTATCTTAGGAAATATTCTAATATTTTAAGATACTGGATTTTTTACTTTCATGAGCTGTAAGATCTAATCATCAAAATTAAAACATAAACTTATGAAATGTTTTACTTTACATGTAATGAATCTAGAATATATGAAAGTTTCACTTTTTGAAATGAGTTACGAAAGAAAATGGACTTTTTCACAATATTCAAATTTTTTGAGATGCACCTGTTTGTGCAGCAGTTATTTTATTAAAAGCAAACTCAAAGCAAAACATTCAGAATACTCAGGCATCGGTAGACACAAACAGAGCAACCGGTATACACAGATAAGATCAGACCATGAACAGAACAAACATACATGTACACAATAGCAAACTAATCAATGAAACAAGACACATGTACATGAAATCAATCACACAGTGAATTACCAAGGTAATAAAATCAAACACAGGAAACAGAAACAAGGAACATGCCAAACCCAACTCAATATATAGACAAACACAGATCAAAGTGACAAATCTGAATTTTCAACAGTAAATACTCCAGTCTTCAATTTCATATGAAACTGCAGAAATCGTTCCAATATGATTATTTGCTGTTTAAAAAAACATTTCTTATTATCAGTATTAAAAACAATTGTGCTGCTTAATATTTTTGTGTAAATTGTGTTACTTTTTTCTCAGAATTGATAAATAGAAAAACATGAAAAATTAAAAATTAAAAATGACTTTACTGTCAATTATGCAATTTAGTGCAAATAAAAATCTTACTGGCCCCATTTTCTCATATGAGAATGGATGTTCCAACACTTTTTTTTGTTGTTGATAATTTTGGATATGTATGATGTTTTACGTGTTTAGTGGGAGAAGGCTCTTTCCGTTGCCCCTGGTGTCTCCATGAAATACTGGAAAAAGCTCATGCAAAGGTATCTCATATACTCCTTTGTATTTTTACATCTGTTGTTGTGAGTGAATTACCATTCATTAACTCTTTAATGCAGGAGGGCAGATCAGCTTATGCAAGAAGGTAATGATGATGTCATCCCGTATTGCATCGCCACTGGTGAGGTGAAAAAGTTGGTGAATTTCTTCACCTCTAGAGGTCAGCTGAAAGAAGCTGTGCTGGTGGCTCAGGTACTGTTATCTTTTTGTTATCACTGTTATCTTTTTACCCATTTCACAGTTGCTGTAAGACTGTGCACCTCTGTGTTGAGTGTCATGACAAATGAGTTTATGCTGTAAATGAGAACATGCTTTGTTTCATCAGGGTGCTTGTGAAGGCAATATCCATGGTCCTCAGATCACATCAATAAACCATGCTGCAAATTCAGACAATGACAACATAGAAAAATACTGTGGGTAAGTTATACTTGCATTTAAGCCACGATCAAGTATTTCACCTCTTATTTTCTTACCCGCTCTCTCCTTGTCTGTCCAGGATGTTGCACAGAGTGTGTAAAGAGCTGGCAGAGTGGTATTTCCAAGATGGCCATGCTGTGTTGGCAGCTTGCTGTCATCTAGCTGTAGACAACGCAGAAGTAAGCTCATAATACTGAAAGATAGTATTGACCGCCTGTAGCAATATTTAAAATCAGACAACTTCTAATAATATCATGTCAGTGTTAAGACAACTAAACATCTAAAGAATATTATAAAGCCTACTGAGACAATTTAAGATTATTTTAAAGACACTTACACTACATTTCAAAGGTTAGTGTCAGTAATGATGTAAAATAAATGTTCTCTGTTTTAATGTTCCTGCAATGAAAATGCTGAATTTTCAACAGCCATTAGGCCAGTCTCAAATTGTTGTTTTGCTGCTCAAGAAACATTCTCATGAGTCATGAGTCCGGGCCCTGCAGTTCTTCCTTTCTCCACCAGAGGTCACCATCTCCCGTCCTCCATTCCCCTAACTCCACACACCTGTCGCATATCACGCACACCTGTCACAAATTACACTCCCAGCTGTTCCCCATTGTCATGGATTATTTATACACCACACTCCCGCTGCTCTGTCTGGGTGAATTAGTTGTCATTTATTGTATTAGTCGTAGTTACTGTTGAACTCTGGGGATACATACACTGTGTTGCCATTGATGTATGTTGTTTCTGAATCTGTTTTGTTTTGCCTTGTTGGCCTTTTTGTTTCGTATTAAAGAGATTCTTACCTGCATTTGGACCCAGACCTCGTCTTTCCACAGTGCTCTCAGTGTTCCGTGACAGAATTCACCCAGCAAACATGGGTCCAGCAGGGAGGTTGCTCAACATCCGCCAGGGAGACCGGAGCATTGAGGAGTATGCCAGGGACTTCGTTGGAGTGGCTCGTCGGTCGGCTATTGAGAAGACCTGCCTCATGATCTTTTTCTATGGAGGCCTGACCGAGCCCTTCAAATCCCTGATGCCATACTGGACCCCCGAGGAGTCGCTGGAGGACTACATAAACCTGGCTCTGCATTTGAGTGACTCGGCCTTCAGGTTGGAGTTAGCTGTGGAGCCCGTTCACAGTTCTCCCGATGCGGCGATCCAAGGGGCGTCAGAAGCCTCGTCGGCCGCACCCAGTACCTCGCGCCCATTCCCAGAGCATCCTGGGCTGATACACAGCGTGCAGGAACCCCCGCTGATGTCGCTGCGAGCGGCGTGGTTTGCTTGCGGTCCTCCCGAGGCAGCAGTTCCTGCTCACGCTCCTCCCGAGCTGGCGGTGCCCACTCACAAGGCTCCCGAAGCGGCGGAGCCCGCTGATGTTCCCTCCGAGATGGTAGAGCTTGCTTTAGGCCTTCCCGAAGCGGCGGTGCCCACTCACGAACCTCCCGAGCCAGAGGAGCTCACTTCAAGCCTTCCCGAAGCGGCGGAGCCCGCTGATGTTCCCTCCGAGGCAGCGGAGCTCACTTCAGGCCTTCCCGAAGCGGCGGAGCCCGCTGATGTTCCCTCCGAGGCAGGGGAGCTCACTTCAGGCCTTTTCAAAGTGGTGGAGTCCGCTGATGTTGTCTCCGAGGCAGGGGAGCTCACTTCAGGCCTTTTCAAAGCGGTAGAGTCCGCTGATGTTGTCTTCGAGGCAGTGGAGCTCGATTCAGGCCTTCCCGAAGTGGCGGAGCCCGCTGATGTTGTCTCCGAGGAAGCAGAGCTCACTTCAGGCCTTTTCAAAGCGGCGGAGTCCGCTGATGTTGTCTCCGAGGTTGCGGAGCTTGCTTCAGGGCTTCCCGAAGCGGCGGAGTCCGCTGATGTTGCCTCCGAGGCTGCGGAGCTTGCTACAGGCCTTCCCGAAGAGGCGGAGCCCGCTAATGTTCCCTCCGAGGCGGCGGAGCTCGCTTTAGGCCTTCCCGAAGCGGCGGAGCTCGCTGATGTTCCCTCCGAGGCGGCGGAGCTCGCTTCAGGTTTTCCCGAAGCAGCATTACCCGCTCCAAGGTGGCAGCTCCACACACTGTGGTGGCTGCTGGTTCTGCCCTGGGTCTCCATCCCGCCGGCGCTGCCTCAGGCCCCAGGTCCCCCTCCAGCACACGGACTTGGCCCCCCCCATCCCACCGTTTCCGCCCCCGGAATAGGTGCTTGGGAACGTCTGGAAGCCGTTCCTTAGAGGAGGGGTTCCTGTCATGAGTCCGGGCCCTGCAGTTCTTCCTTTCTCCACCAGAGGTCACCATCTCCCGTCCTCCCGGACTCCATTCCCCTAACTCCACACACCTGTCGCATATCACACACACCTGTCACAAATTACACTCCCAGCTGTTCCCCATTGTCATGGACTATTTATACACTACACTCCCGCTGCTCTGTCTGGGTGAATTGGTTGTAATTTATTGTATTAGTCGTAGTTACTGTTGAACTCGGGATACATGCACTGTGTTGCCGTTGATGTATCCCGTTTCTGAATCTGTTTTGTTTTGCCTTGTTGGCCTTTTTGTTTCGTATTAAAGAGATTCTTACCTGCATTTGGACCCAGACCTCGTCTTTCCACGGTGCTCTCAGTGTTCCGTGACACATTCCTTATTATTATCAATGTTGCAAGCAGTTGTGTTGCTGTTCAGAAGAACTGCATTTATTTGAAGTAGAATTTCATATTATGAAAGTAAAATTTGTTATTACCTTTGATCACTTTAAAGCCTACTGGCTAAATAAAATAAAATACAAATATTACTGACCCCAAACTTTTGAACAGTAAATTTTAAGTTGATGACAGGTTTTTAAATTTGCGCTTAAACTGACAAATATTTCGGTTTCTGTTATGAAACAGGAACTTTTGTCTGACTGGCTGACAGTAAATGTTAGGTATATGAGTGTTTAGGTAAGGATAAAATTGTGTTTTTATCTCCTTGTGTCAGCTGGCTATGGCATCTCTGATCAGAGGCAATGAGCTGGAGCTGGCAGTGTGTGTGGGCACAGTACTGGGAGAATCAGCCAGTAAAGCCACCCACTACGTCCTGGAGCTCTTGGCCAGGAAATATATGACCACTGCCACCTGGTAAGAATAAAACTGATCTTTTCTTAAAGTCAAGTCTGAAAAAGAGCACCAGGTTTTTGTCACATTAATTCATATTTCCTCTGAAATAGTTTGCACCCTTTCCTTTAAATGCAACCCATCTCTTATCATCAGTCATGTACAGACGTGTTAACATGATTCTGCTAATCATCTTTACTGCACACCTGTTACATTTGTCATTTCCATCTCTCTCTAGCTTTCCATCTGTGACATACAGGTATTTTCTCTGCCCCCTTGTGTCGCTCAATTTAAATTTTGTTACATGTACATTAGGTTCAAATGCTTAAATGCTTATTCATAATAGATTATCCTTCTTAATACTATAAATCCTAATTGTCTGAGTCACAATGCCCCCTCAAGTTTTCTTTCAACTTGAAACTACACATTTTTAATTTAGCTAATTGTTGACATACTTTATACCTAGGTAGCACTTTAAAAGGAATAGTTCTCCCTCCTGTCATCATTTACTTACAAGCATGTTGTTCCTAACCTCTCTGACTTTTTTCTTTTATGGAACGCAAAAAGCTGACAGTATTTTGTTTACATTTTTGAATTTAAAATAAAAGTGTAAGAGGACAGGGACTGTTGAGCTTCAGAAGAGATGCAGAATGAAGTATACAATGTATTTAATCATTATTAGTGAATAATACCTTAAACTTAGCATACACTGCCTATTTATTTGGTGGAAAGTTTTAAAAGTTTTAGTTGGTGGAATTTTTTATTTATTATGTCTCTTATGCTGGCCAAGGTTGTATTTATTTGATTAAAACATTAAGTAAAATCAAGTAAAAATCATTAAAAACAAAACATTATTACAATCTTAACTTAAAAATAATAAAAAATAATGTATTTTATTTTATTGTATTTATTTATTTATTTGTGTATTTATTTATTTATTGTCATGGCAAAGCTGAATTATCAGAAGTCTACATTGTCATATGATCCTTCCAAAATCATTCATCCAGCATTTCTTATCGAGTAACATTTTTGTAATGTAAAAGTCTGTACTGTCAATTCTGATTGGTGCATTTACATCCTTGCCAAACCTTTCAGTGTATTTATATATTCTAATGTACGTGTTAATTTTTATGATGCTTCTCGAAAGCCCTCATTTAGATTTTAATGTTCAGTTTGTTTATAATATAATATATTGAAATATTCAAAAAACAACTTTTTGTGTTCCACAAAATGAATGGCTTTTTCCCTGTGCTTAACTCATGTTGCATTGGGTCTTCTACTCCCCAGGGATCTTGGAGCCAGATTACTCCAGATGATCCCTGATAACGAGATCTTGTTAACCAAACTGTGTGCCTTCTACCCTGGCAACTCTGCCGAAATCAATGACCTGCACGAAAAGGTAGCTACTTCATTCATACTCCCCTATGTTCCCCATTAACCCAGTAAAAATAATTCATGCATTGATTGTGAAAAACCAAACAAGAATGCATCGTGTTTATTGTTTGAAGTGAAATGCTATTTTCTGCGAAGGCAGACATTTAACTACAATAATTTATAATAATTCCTTAAAAAAATTTCAGTGTGGTCTACCGATTTTAGAGGAATGTAAAGAACTTGCTGAAAGTGCACATGCCGAGGGAGAAATCTTCCAAGTTGTAAAATATTACCTCCTGAGCCCAGAACCAGAAAAAGCTCTTCCCATTGGGATCACATATGTCAAAGGTGAGTGTCTTAGAGACAAAGAAAATGTATCTGTATCTAACTTACTCAACTTCATATTTAATCACAGTGCTATTTCCAGAACATGTTCATTTTACAGATTATGCATACTGTGTGTAGCATACTGGATACTTAAACTCTATTTGAAAGGTTGACTGAATAATCGAATGTAGAAAAATTAGACATTACTTAAAAAAAACATTGAAATAAAGGCAATTTAGTATGAGCAACTTAAAATATTAAACAGCAAGAAATTAATGTTACAATTTTAGCTATATGTTTATGTTTTGTTGCAAAGGTGTTATTATGATTCAAGTCACCATTAGAGTAATTAGTGTTATCTTCAGTGAAGATTCCTCTGTTTGATGTGTGAGTATATACAACTTGTTTTGGTCTACAGTATATAAGTGACTCTGTATAACTGAATTACACAAACTGAAACACAAGTTAGACAAACTAAGAAAGTTCTCATAACTATTAAGTAATGTTAATCAGCTTAACTTAATCCTAGACCCATAAGTAAACATTATTAGTTTTGAATTTCTAGAACACATTATATTAGGTTTTCTGAAAGCACAGACCAACTTTAAGTTGATGCAACATTTTTTCCATAAGTTGAATATACTTAAAAAGTCCTGAAGCTTGTTGCCTCAAGGATGCATGGTTGCCTTTTTTACAGTGTAGACCTTCTACCTAAAACAATAAACAATTCATGATGACAACACAAGATTGTGTTATCCGAAGACACAAGTGTTGCCTTGATGAAAAGGTCTTAATACAGCCAGCCAACAATAGATTACTGTCTCTCTCCCCTCAATAGAGCAGCTGAGCTCTCCTGACTGGACGGTGGACTCTGTGTACCACATCCTAGACCTGCTGAGCTACATCAGAACAGACCGTCTTATTCTTCCAAAGTGTAGTGAGTAAGTCAGTGACCTTCCCTTAAAAACAGCTGTAGATGATGTCAATTATATTAGCTTTCATTCTATGGTCATTTCACTATCTCTCTCCCTCTCTGTCTTTGGCTAGAGAACGCAATGAGTTGCTTATTCTCTGTGGGTATATTGGTGCACTATTAGCCATTGGGAGACAGTATTCAAGTATAGTGCCAGCACTGTATGAATACACAAGGTATGTTAACTGTTGTATTGCATTTATATTAAGTTACTCAATTAATGGTGTAAATATGATGTAAATATCACAATTAATGTCTTTCTCTCTATTTTTCTCCCTCAGTCAGCTGCTGAAGAGGAGAGAGGTGGCTGTGCCATTGCAGATAGAGCAGCTGTCTGTAGAGTTGGAGGCCTGGAGAGCCTGCACATATTCCCTCAAGTCTGTACCACAATATATTACTCTAATTCATAATTCACAATGACTTCAAAGTCAGTATTTCAAAGCATTGTACGCTATTCCAAACACTATGCAAAGTTATGCTGCAGTAACAGATACCTTATTTTAGACCATTTCCATGTGAAGATCATGGAAAATGCACTCCCAGAATCTACTGCAGTTAGGGCACTGCCCTTAACACTTATGCCTTGTTGAAAATCTTTTACCTAATTTGGTGTTCTCTGTCAAAAATGGCCTGCTGATTAAATTGCATGTAAATCTCTCATTATGCTATTGTTTGATGAAATACTGTATTGAGTCTTTTCGTTTCTCTACACATACACAGAGTGGCAGATGATGCATTGTACAATCCACCATCTGAGGCCCAGAAAAGGGAGTACAGCCAGCTGTTGAGTCGGATGAATGAAGAAACTATCAAGGGCCTAGAGGGTCCTGACTATGTCACTGGCTCCAACTTGCCCAGCCACTCTGATGTCCAGATTTCCTGCTTCACTGGCCTCAGAATACAGGTGGGTTTCTTGTGAATAGTCTTGTATCAGCAGTTTACAATATCACTGAACTTAAATATGCCTTTTTTTCCCTGGCAGGGTCCAGCATTCTTCCTGGAAGATGGCAAATCAGCCATTTCACTAAATGATGCCCTGATGTGGGCGAAAGTAAACCCTTTCTCTCCATTGGGGACAGGTATACGCCTCAACCCCTTCTGAGCACAAATGCAACAAATGTGAGCAGTATTCTTGCTGGTCTGGCTCTGGGAAGGCCAGAAAACTCATTTTCTCTCAGAAAGCTTGATGTTTGTCATAAAAAAAAAAAAAGTCAAATTGTGTTCAAATCAACATTATTTGAGGTTTTGCCATTCCATGCTGTGCTTACTTCATTCAGGATTGCAGCTTATATGCAAAGAATCAGCAAAAGCAAGAGTGCTGCTGTAGTGAACATATGGTACACAAGGCCAACAGCACAAATGCGATATTTCTTTTATACAACAGTTCAGTAAACAAGAAATCAATATAAAGTAATGCAAGTTTTTTTGTTTCAAAAGAAGGCAAATGCATTTTGAGACTGATGCACTAACATAGGCAAGCAGAAGGATATGAACAGTAAATATTTTCTCTTCATGCACAAGAACAGGTTAATTTGATTCAGGCCAATCAAATTAGAGCACCACAACTAACTGTTGTATAAAGAGAGGTTTATGCTGGATACAGTAATGAATGTTACAAATGAAGCAGGATATTTAATGCCTTTCTTCCTCATCTTAAAACATAAGCGGGTTGAGGGAATCGGGTTTAGGGGTCAGGTTCAGGTCTTAGGGTTGAGGTCTGTAGCCAAAAGATTGTAATTCTAGATGGTACTGTCACTGATATTATGGAGTATGAGCATTTTCATCAAGCAGCCTGAATGTTTAGAAGATCTAGACATCTTTTAATTCAAGACTTACAGGGTATTCATCTGTACATGTTTGTTTGCGCATTTGATTTCAAAAGAAAGACATGTTAGTTTTGCTGCTTTGACATTGAAATTGTTTGTGATGTCTGTTGTCTGTTTTATATGAACTGAATATATTTACTGACAAGTGAATATACACCTTGTTTTAGTAGAACCAAATACTAGAAATGAAACCTCATATTGTAACAATCACTATTTAATGTTACTTCATTTCATTCAGGAACTATTATGAATGGGTATACAGAGCAGGTCTGTGGCCGGATGTGTAATATTTATATTCATAAGGTATGGCAACACTATTTACAAAGAGTTAGTAGGACATTAAGTCTTGCTGTTAAATTCTAAATATGTCTAGATGAACTTAGGCAATAAGTTTGAGAAACTGCACATATAGAGTGAGGAAGCAAGATATTTCTGCTTATACGTACAGTAGCTATATGTTTCAAGTGCATTTATGAAGTTAGGAAATAAAACAAAAAGTGTCATTTGTATTGGTAAAATCATCAGTTGCAATGACTGTCATACATAGCTGAGTATATAAAATGGTTTGGAGGAATTATTTTATGAAATTTTGGATTTATGTTAAAAAATACAGATACAGAGACTATTTTCATCAAATTGCACTGTGAAATGTATTTATTTGTATATAGTTCTAGAATTTAGAATGTCTGAAGTCTAAGCTCTAATGGGTGTACATAGCATATTCATATGATAATTGTTAATACACAAAGAGGACAGTTACATGTCATATATCGATCCTGAAGTGGAATCAGGCATTGGATTAAGCCAGGACCGGTCCAAATTCTGCATGCTTCAAGTGTCTCATCTGTTTATTTTGACTGATCGTAAACGTGCAAGGTGAGATAGAAGAACAGGCAAGACTGTCAATGATAATTACCTTCTTTTTTGTGACTATGATTTGATAATTACTATTAAAAAGATGAAGTGTACAAGAAATCTCATGATTTTATTTTTGCTTATGAGTAGTGCACTACACTGAACATGACTGAAATAATTAGTTCATTGATTAGGATTGAAATAATAATACATTTACAGTACCAACTGCAAAGACAAAGAGAAGGGAGACCAATTAGATCATTCAATTTTACATATCATTCTTTATTTGTATGCAAGTTACTGTGTATCATGCTTTGTTTTGGCAACAAAATGTTTAGCCAAAGTACAGTATTAGATTGAATCTTTCCAGTGGTTTTCGGGTTTTATTTTCAAAACAGTTCAGGATGCAATTAACTTGGGAAGATGTGAAAATAATGACAGCATTAGATTTTGTGAAAGCTGTAGAGTTGTGCTTTTGGGATTTTTTTTTTTTTTTACATTACTTTGATAAAAAATATAAAATTCACTATACTGACATGCACTCCAATAATTTCATACCGATGTGATAAATATGCATCATATTAGGCATGCAGCTTTTACTGATATATAAGAATGTGCAGGTTAAAAATGACTAATTTACATTACTCTTGTGAAGATACTATTTACAAAAATATAACTGATGTTCACTGGTTGCACAAAAATATTTCAGTTAATAAAACATTTTAACTTAGAAAAGAACAATGAATGGCTAGCGTGATTTTGTTGGGTTTTTGTGCATTGTTAGTCAAACAAGACTGGGTGACCTTTTTGTGAATTAATGCACTTAATATAAGAAAATAAAAGCGGGAGGGGCTTTATGGTTGGAGGTAGAGAATCTATCTGTACTGGAGGAAGCTCTTCAGCAGAGTAGGCAGTTTGAGGTGAGGAATCAGATGCAGTCTGGATCGGCCCATGTAGTTTCGGATACTCAGTCTACACAGCTGACAGAGAGACCGCGGTGTAGCTATCAAGGAAGAGAAAAAGAAAATCTTTTTAACAACTTAGTAAGTATACAGACAAAGTGATTCTTGTTCAAATCAAATGATAAAATGTTTTCATTATGTTCCCATCCATTTAACTTTATCACAATAATTTATGTAATTGTGTCTTAAACATTACAGTTTTAACTAAACATTTAACGAATTTAATTATAGTAGTTTTTACCAATTTCAACAGTAATATAACGTATGGAAGGTACAACTTTGGAAAGACTGATTTAGCATGTGAATGGGTGATTTCTGCACCAGACAATTTTTTTATTTAATTCATTATTTGACAGGGAAAAGAGAGTCAGAAATCTGCTGTCCCTGGGCAGGAAAATACTAAAATTATATGACAAAAAACATCAGTATAATACCATTTACAGTAAAATCCCTCCAAAATTTAACAGATAAAAAATATGATTTCTCACATAGAAATTACAATCCAAATTTCTACAAAATATCCCCTATAAATAATACAAAGCATCATCCTACAAACAATTATAAAAAATTTTACAACTCAAAGTTTCATTCAAAATACAGAAATACTCAATGGTCACACATCTGACTCATTTTTAACCACGATTTCAAATGTAGCTTAAATTGTGCTAAAGTAGAACACTGTCTTATAGTAATTGGTGAATTATTCCAGTTATTAACAGCCCTTACAGAGAAAGCTGAACGACCAAAATCAGTAGCTCTAAAATTCACTGCAGAATCACCTCTAGACGAAGCTCTAGTTTGTCTTATATTTTCAGTACAAGAAAAAAATTATTCCTTCAAGGGTGAAGGTGCAAGATTGTTAACAATTTTGTACATTAGACAACAATTATAAAACACAGTAAAATTGTCAAAAGTAAAAAAATTGTACTTATCAATAATCAAACAATGATGATACCTGCAAGGTTTCCTATCGAATACGTTTAGAGCACGTATATAAAAAGTATATAAAGGTCTAAGAGTAGATTTTCCTGCTTGCGACCATGAAGTAATACAATCTTTTGGCCTAAAATAATTCATCAATTCATCAAAGATGAAGTTGGCTCTGGCTCATTTCCTGAACCCATTCCCTCTTGCTTTCCTGTCAAAATGAACTGAGCAATATTACCCTCATAAAGAAGAAGCACAGACTCTGCTGCGCTGCTGGGTGGTGCTGTTTCCACCGGCCTTTGTAGCTCCAGGTTACGAGCGTTGATATTAACCCCAAAGTCAAGAAGCATTCTGATGATTTCTGGACAGTCCTTCTGTGCTGCAGCGTGCAGTGGGGTGTCCAGGAAACGGCCCTTCTGCACATTTGCTCCTAAGAAAAATAAATTAATTTATGACAGGGTAAAATAAAAACTAAGGAACTGAGGTGAGATGACCTGACCACACATCAAAATACACTTAATATAAAAATACCATTGTTTGATGAGAACGGGTTGAACTGAAAGTCTTTTTTTTTTTTTTTGCTTGGTTTGAACAGTTAAAGTTTGCACAGAGCCACATCAAACTCACCTCCATCCAGAAGTTTCTGTGTACACTGCTGCTGCTGGGAGATACAGGCAATGTAGAGAGGTGTTCCTAGATGAGGGATGTCATAATCTACATCTGCTCCCCATGAGATGAGAGACTCTATACATGCTGCTTGGCCTGAGACAACAAACACATGAATGTTTTGTAACACATGAACACATTTTTGTAACCTCTGCTGTAAATGTGTAGTGATTTTGCTTTCGCCAACCAGGAAGGCGAAATAGTGTAGTGATGGGTACTCACATCACCAATGACGTTATGATTTTTGGATCACGTGTCACTTAAGGTGGTTATGAGTACATCGGATAAGAAAGATTGGTGGGATATCTAACTTGTAGAACCTCTTTCTGTATTATCAACACAAGGAAGACACAATTGTAATAAAATAAATTTTATTAACAAAAGATAGACAAGACTTATCAACAACTACTAAATTAATACCATAAATGAAAAAGGAATAAAGTGAATAATATGCATAAAATGCAAGTGATTAAGTTGGATGTTGCAATATCAGAGTTACGATATCTTATGAAAAGATAAACTGAGACTACATTGTTGAAAAAACAGCATATGCTGGTTAGATATGTTTTGAAGCATGACAGCTGGTTTGAGATGGTTTAAGCTGGTCCTTAGTTGGTCATGAGCTGGTTTAAGCTGGTTATGTGCTGGTCCTAAGCAACTAGCTCCTGCTAGGACCAGCTCAGGACTAGCTTAAACCAGCTCAAACCAACTGGCATGCTTCAAATCATACCTTACCAGCCTTTTTGTCAACAGGGTAATAAGGTGAAGAATACTATTATGTATCAAAGAAATATAACATCTAATGTAAATTAGAAAATCATATACTGATAATATGAAATAATGCCACGGTGTCTGGAAGAGGTTTGGATAAGTGATATGTACATTCTCTCGGTCAAGTGAGCAGTCCGGTGGCAGTGACTTCTTCCACTGGTTGTGCTGGTAACAATGCAGTGGGGAAAGAAGCAGGAATCCATTTCAACAGCCTTGAACATGAATGAAGTGCTGAAAGATGCTGATTTCCTGGAGCACCAAAAAGTCCTAAAATATGGAACACAGATGTGGCCCTGGAGTAGGTGCAGAAGGTCATTTGCTTGGAATACACAGACGAAAGTATCTTGAAGTGAAGGTTTGCTCGCTGGAGCTTCACCTTGTTGCAAATGTCTGTATGTCTTCTGCCTCTCTGGGCTAGAGAGTCAGATCTTGGTCAATCCACTGTCTCTCTTTGATGGAGACCCAGGATGTGCTGCATCTGTTGATGTCTTGCTGGGCAAAGACTCTGAACGTAGAGTTCTCTGCCTTCCCTGTAGTGGGCTGCAGGCACAGAACTTGTAGAGTCCTTGTTAATAGCTGTTATTGCCACTTCCCTAATGGGCCATAGACTCAGAACAAGTGTATCTGTTTCTATCTCTGAAGATTCAGAACGAGTATCTGCTATTGTCTCTCTAGATGGGGGACTCAGAACGGGTGTGTCTGTTAGTGTCTCACTGGACGTACCAGACACTCAGAGTAAGGTGTGTCTTTTGGAAGGGTACCTTTATCCCTTTCAGATGAGGAGGAGATTGCAATTTGTTGCTTCTCCATTTCCATACTGTGATTGCCCTTCTTTCCTCCTGTGGAACTTATTTGCATAGTCCAAACACAAAGTTAGAAAAATGAAAAATGTCACTAAAGTTTTACCTGTGCATTTCTCACTTTCCAAACCACAACCAGAATGCTTTCGGCAAGGTTACAAACACAAGTCCAAACCTAATTGAAAAAGATTGAACTGTCATGCATGCATTCATTCGTCCATTAACATCTGAGTTTGTGTTAGATGTTGCACTACACATAGCGGTCACTGAGAATACTTATTTCTCTGAATAAGTATACGATGAGTGTGTTGCAGTTTGCAGTGTAAGGTTTGAAAACATAGTTATGAATGGATTTGGATGGATCTTTGTGATCTCTCTCTTTGTTTCACCCACTGCTTCGCTTCTGGAGGTCCTAAGGAATTTTTATGGCAGTCACAGGCCAAAACCTTAGGAATCAGTCTCTAGGTGGGTGAAGGTCAGAAACTGCATTTTGACCTGTAAGAAGTCCTGTCATTCCCGGGCTTGGTACCAGAAGTCTTCTTCTTGCCCTCTAAGAGGTGTCTGGCTGTTGTCCTAGCATCTTTATCTGATGGCGATGGACAGTTTGCTTATGTTAGTCCACCAATATTCAATAAAAATGTAGCAAACCTTTATCCACAATAAACTGGCCATAAACTGGGCCCTGGAATGTGCTGTTCACTACAAATGCATTCAAATCAATGGATTTTTTTGTGGTTAGATAAGAGCGGTGACCTGGCAAGCAGAATTACTTACCTTTGCTGGAGGCCTCATGAATGGGTGAAGGCTGGCACACTTCTGCCTGTGGTTTTGCTCCATGCTCCAAAAGCACCTCTGTGCAGGTGACACTTCCTGCTGAGCAGGCGTTAAACAGTGGGGTCACACCATCAATGGTCGTGGCATTCACCTGCCATGTACAAGAGCATTTTAACAGCATAATCCACGCAAACAGATTAAGCTGTGCATAGTCTTCTATTATACAAAGAACAAGCCTTTCCTGAAACAATTAAGGAAAACCGGGGTTAGTTGTCACAAATGTCAGTTATCAGAAAGGGCTATATTTCAGTAACTATGAGGTTTTGAGATAAAATTCCAATTACATAATTTATTTAGTTCTGTAGTTTAGTTGGTTCCAAATTTCTAGTTAAAAACTATTAAAGTTTAATTATTTTGTGAATTTTATCTTCCAGTTTAAAATTCCATTGTCATTAAATTTTTGCTATAGCTGTAAACACGAAAAAAATAAAACCACACTTTTTTTTTTTTCAAATTTTTAAGCAAGGATATATATATATATATATATACATATGAGATTAAGCAAATTAAGCAATAGACTGAACTGTGTACTCATGACAAAAGTGTTGTTTCAGACATTTCAAGTCAGGGTAAGCTGTGGTTTTTATTTTATTTTATTTTTTATTATTTTAATCTTTTAAATGTATACAATTTATTAAATTCAATGTAAAATATTATTTATAATATTTTGCATGTTATTATAATATAAAATTAATTATTAAAAATAAAATATTTGATGGGTAAAACTATGGTACTTTTATATACTGTACCTTTTTTTCAATAATTAGTCATTTTTTATTTAATGTTTCTGAAAATCCTTTAATATGTTTAATAACTGTAACTCACATTGGCACCGGCTTCTATGAGAGCCCTGGCACATGCTACGTGATCTCCCAGACAAGCTTCATGCAGTGGCGTCACATGATCAATGGTGATGATATTTGCACTGTAACCCTGGTTATATGGAGAAAAATAGAGAAAAACAATGTATTTTCTTTTAAAAATGCTAACATATTAATTTGACCTCTTTTCAACAATTTCTGCTCCATCTCTGTATGTGCATATGTTTGTGAACCTGTGAGAGAAGAGTCTTAAGTGCCAGAAGTCGACCCTGACACGCAGCTTCATGGAGTGGAGAACGATCCGCCCATGAACCTGTGAACACACATCAAATTGTTCTTAATAATAAACAGATGTACTGACATCCAACTGTTTCCCATGACTAATAAATGCCCTTTCATCTCAGAAAAATAAACTACAAAATAACCTCCAAATAGTTACATTAACATAATTTACAGCAACCATTATGTGCTGTATTTAAAAGCCAACCAAAAGCACTACCATGTAATTCAAGAGCTTTAAATACACCTACTCAGCCACAGCCAGACTTCATATAATTTCTAGTACATTGTAAAGAGAGTGGTGTAAGCACTGGTGATTTTGACACTGCCCATTGACAGCTGTTGAGCAGAGAGCCTGTGAGTGGAATTGCTGAAAATGGAAAAGCATTATCAACTAACATGAGAGTAGATCAGCTCTCTAAATACAATAAAGGTCAACTGATTTCAACTGTTGAGCCATTTGAACAGATTTCCCTGTGTTGCTTCGATACAAAATGTAAATGAAATGATTTCACTACACAAAAAAATAAATAAATAAAAATAATTCAAAGCAATGCGTTAAAAATGATCATGTTAAACAAATTTGATAAATATTTTAGTTAACAAGTTACTGTCAATATCCCTAAAAACAATTATACTTTACAAAAGCAGTTTTCTTAAATATATATATATATATATATATATATATATTTTACTTTTCTCAAATTTTCCATAGATCCCCTAACACCTCCCTGTAACCTCCTGGGGGTCCCCAATCTGCATTTTGAAGATTACTCAATTAGGCCTAAACAACTGCATCAACCTACTGACCACATAAGCAACAACACAGCTACCAACAACACTGTCTTCAGACATTTAATATTTAGTCAGAATCAGAATCGTATGTGTAACAAAATAGTTGTGAGGGTGTTACATATGCCTTAATTCACAGTACTAGCAGCTCATACCATAGGTATCTATTCACAGTGGACTGAGGAGATCTATAATTAGCAAGAGCTCAGTCTAGCCACAACAACATACGACAACTGCCTTCTGCTACTCCCATTCCTTGCACAGAACGAGGCCTAAGAGCAATAGGTTCTGTTACGTACCCAGGTCTCCGTCGCCCCACGGCACATCTAGCCATTGATATGAATAAGCCATAGCCTGTAAATGAAAAGACGGCTGTCATCTTGAGGCACAAAAAAAAGCAGCCGTCTTCTCTTTTTAGCTTAGCTGAGCGAAGGAGATGAGTTACTGCCACTGAGATTCCACACTGACATGTGGAACTTTAAGTCACAGCTGTGCTTCAGTCAATTACAATGATACTAGATTACTAAGATGCTAGTATAATTTAATGATGCAATTTGTGTTATATTGTGTTTTTTCAATAGTGACAATTTAGGTCAGAGAAACCAGCACTGCTCAGTATGAATGCTGGCTGTTTAACAGCAAATAGTCTTTATTGAGTCTCTGTGAAAGCTTTCATGAATATTTCAGATCCTGTTCTGTTCATGTCCTACAGCTGGGCTCCATGGAGACTAGGACCACTTGTAACTTCCTTGCTCAGCCTAAGCAGGGAAGTAGCAAGTCAGAAAGACAGTACTATTCAACTATTCTATGGCACATTGCAATGATGTAAGGGAATCCCTCCCCCTACGCATTATAGGGTAAAAGACCAAGTGTAAAGCATAATGCAGAAGCAGTCCAAACACATAATACACCTATGCTGTGTTTACATGAAGTCTTATGGCCTTGCTAAGAGGGTTCAAAAATAGCCAACTAGAAATATATAAATCTAGCTGACTGTGTGCAGCAATAAAAACAATAAAATCAGATTTTTTTTTTTTTTTTTACCTTAAGACACTATCAGACTATCTCAAAACAGATTTTTACCTTAAACTAATAACTACTAGGCCATGTACACAACATGGTAAACATATTACATAGTGCATGCTACTATTTTTATGTTCCTATAGCTACTTACTGCTACTGTTGCATAGTCTGCAAATAACTAGCCAGTTTTGTATTTGGGTTGTGGGGAATATAGGAAACACTAACCAGGCTTTGGAACCAAATGTTCTTTTTTTTCATCCACCACTGCAAACTATAAATGACCAATAACGCTACAACAATTTTAGGCGCAGATCAGCGTTACATGACTATCGGCAGTACTGTTTCATTCATTTATCGTTCTGCTCTATTGAGAATGATGCTTGCAGGTATCTTCTGACTGACACTGTGGAAATCATGTAGTTAATATTCATGCTTATTACATTCTTTATTATTTTCTCATTCAATTTTCTTATTTTTTAATCATGAAAACGGGTTTCAGGCTAAATATAAAACAAAAATTTATGACATTAACAATAATTAATATGGATAAGAATGTCATATTAATCATATTATTTTTTATATTATTTATCTATATTACTTAAAATATTATTTGTCATTTTAGGTAAAAGGTCCGCCCTGATACAAATGCATTACTGCAAGGTGACAGCAGGGCGCAATATAAAGGCACATTTATTTACACGTGTCGATAACTCACCTTGACTAATCAAAATACCCCAGCGCGATTTCTTTTTCTCAGAAAAATCGTCGACGTCTTCTCGCTTTCTTTTCTTGGGAGTATTTTCTGAGTGCTCGGGTTCTCTGCAGGGAACTTCAGGCATGTTTGCATCAGGCTCTTGTCCTCCTCTTTACACGGGATAGAGCGACTGTGACTAGCGACCCTTTTTGATTGGCTGCTCCGGCTTGTTGTTCCAAATGAGCCGTGTTGGCTAACTTATGAATATTAATAAGGTCACGTTGACGTTGCTTGCTACGTTTTTAAGGAGCTTCTGGTCACGTAATTAATATTCATAAGCCGAGCCTTTGCCATAGTAGAAAGATAAACGCCCACCTACTACCATTACGCCTACTGGGCGCACTTCACACAACGTCCTTTATATTCATGAGATAAATATTCACCATATTACCAAATCCGTGTCAGTAAAACTATTTATAATCTGAGGTTAAGAAAAGTAGCAAGTAATAGACTCAATGGAATTTTCCCTTGTACACCCTTAACATTGATCAAAAATAGATGTAGCCTATTGTAGAATTTGTGACAGTTTTAAATTATTTTAACATTACGTTACACGTCCTTTTGTGTCATATAGTCAAATATTTCAGTTTGTCTGCTATTGTCAGGAGCCAAGCAGGTTGCGGATAATAACTGATAATACAAGCATTCATCTCAGTTAACTTGTCTAGCATTTGACATCAGGTTTGCATGTTATTAATGTAATGAACAATATAGGGGAAAAAGACTCTTACAGAGAGAGGATCATTTCCACAGACAAAATCACTAAATTTTTCTTTAGACTTCAGACAGTCAAATTATACTGATTAATTAATAAACATGACAGATGCATTGCCATATAGCCTAGTGCATTGCACCAAACATTTTAATTTCAAAACGTTTAAATGGCTATTGCTTTTTCAACATTGTATCCAGTCAACACAGTCAGAGAAAATAATTTTCCTTAGATAAGAACACGCTGACCCAATTTTCTCAGTGTTACAAACTGGGCCATGCTGCAGAAGCTTTCTCTTTCACACCCTATACAACAAGTTAAAGTTTTATGTACCTTACAAAAAGACATAAAGACCCTATAGTGTCTCAGAACATGCTCCAAAATGTATAGCCTCAATATGTCCCATTTTTGCATACTTACTGTGCCCTTGGCCAAAATCATAGAACTCAGCTGCGATCCGGGCCGCTTCCTTACGGTTTCCTTTAACCACATAGAAGTGGGTCAGTATGTTTAAACTGATCTTGACAAATAATTTGAAGCAAAAAAGGACAAAAATCGAGAGATAGACGTTGGTATACTGCGAGCCTAAAGGCCACTCCTCCAAAATCTCAGTCATTGCTGCTGCTCAGTGACAGTGAATGTTTTGAAATGGGATCCAGGGATGTGTTGTTGGGGATCATATGCCAGGCGGGCCCAGTTATACCCCAAGGCAGCTGGGCCCAGAGTAGAGATGAGATAAGACAGCTGTACTTTTAGCTAGTGGAAAATGGGCCACTTGACTGAGGCATAACAATAGGTGTTTTCATTTGTTGGGATGTTTGTCTCATAGTGACATTTCATTACGCTATTTCTATTGTAATATACTGTTGCTATAGAGAAATGTCTTCACATTCCAGTATTTTTGTTTATGTACCATTGCCTCCTCACAATCAGCCATGATTAATCCAATAATATATTTTCACAGGATAAAGCTGGTAGCATTGGTCATCTGAGCTTTATCATATTTTGAAGAGTATTTATCATATTTTGTTGAGTATTAATACAGTGATTTATGAAAAAAATAATTTTACAAACATTTAATTTTGCTATTATATTTTTTAAGAACTGGTAAGTGGTTCTGTAAAATGTTCATAGGAGATATTAATATTTCTAAACACAACTGTGCTAATAAACATTATAATAGGTGATTCAGCTTCTCATAAAAATCTTATTATGGACAAATGTAAACACTTTGATTTATCTTAAATTTTTATTATTTTGGGGAAATTCCACATACACAAATAGTCAGGGTCATTTCCTGTAGGAGACATTTTTTTAAAGTAATATAGAGTTTTTAATTACTCAGTGGTTATCATGTACACTCTGGTATATATTTTTGTATAGCATGTATATTTTTGTATACCGTTGTACACTTTTTTCCCCCATTGTACATTGTACAAATTGTACATAAGACAGGGAACATCCAACAACATAAGGCACATCCACTATAAATAATGCAGATAATCAACATAAATAATAATTATTATACTCTCAACAATAACAGGGGGAAAGAAGAAGAAAACAACAACAACACAAGGAGCAGGAATCAATATAAGTACAAAAAGTACTTTGAGATAGAGAGGAAAAGAGATTCAGACTTTCTATTTAGACTTTTAAAGTGCTTAAAGCTCTGAAACATTTTCAAAACTTACAAATAAATATATAAAAGGACGGCTTACATTTTTCCATTTGCATGTATGAATATGATATTTACCCAACAATAAAACAAAGTTGACAACATCTGAAAAAAAGAGAATTTAAATCACACTTAAAAAAGAAGATATCTTGCAATACAAATGAAGAAATTGCTTCCATTTTTACTGATAACCAACTATAAATATCAAACCAGAATTTAGAAGCAAGAATAGGTGATCAAGTGTTTCAGTAAAAGAAGAACAAAAACCACACAGGTCCACCTCAAAATGACATCTTTTCTGTAAAAAATCGCTAACAGGGTAAATCCTAAACATAATTCTGTGTCTCCTTAACCTTTGGAGCAACTGGGTGTGTAAGATAAAAGATTACTACAATTCCACTTCCTGACCACTGGATGTCAGTATGTACTTTCCAAAAGGAAACCGGAAGTCGGTCTTGCTTCCGAATCATCTTTTAAACGCCTGACTTCCTGCCCTGAACCTCCGCTCGGAGCGTTTCAATATATCTTTGTTTTGCATTACGCTGTTTTAGTTTGATCAGAACTAGATTGAATCATGAATACGGTATTGTCGAGGGCGAACTCGCTCTTCGCCTTCTGTCTCAGTGTGATGGCAGCACTCACTTTCGGATGCTTTATTACCACAGCCTTCAAAGACAGAAGCGTACCGGTGGATATACACGTATCCAAAGTCATGATGTAAGTTCCCTGCACCGTTTCTGAGTCTGCGTCCACAGCATCGATATGAAATCAGAGTTAATCTCATCATGAGATACACGAGCCGTCCATTCAGAATCATTTGTTTTTGCAACATATGGCACTCATAGATGCTGCTGACCTGGCGGCCAATAGCAGTGCAGCACATCAGCTATGCAAAATAAGTGAATATATAGAGTTTTACGGTTATATGTTCAACAATATTGTGAAATGCTGTCTGTATCTGAAACTGTAAAAGAGCGTGAACACTAACGTTAGGCCTATATTTCTTAAGATTACCTGTTAGCGTTTATTTTATGCGTACTTTATTTACTTTTGTGCATTTTAAATGTGTATGTAGGTTCATCTTGTCACACACATCTGAACAATGAGGCACTTTTCTCACCTTCCCATTCTTCTTATCCTTCCGTTTTCTTCTTTCTCCAGTAAAAATGTAGACGACTTCACAGGACCACGAGAGAGGAGTGACTTGGGCTTTGTGACATTTGACATTTCTGCTAATATCCTTTTGATAGAAAAGACTGCTGCTGTGCCACAAAATTACCACCATGTAGATGCAAAAATAAATAAATAAATAAAATGATACTTTAAAACCACTAATATGCTATAGTTTCTATGGAAGCCTGTTTCTGCCATGATTAAAAAAATAATAATAAGGGTAATTGTGACAGAATTGTAAAAGTCAGAATTGCGAGAAAAACAAAGTTGCATTCTGAGTTTAAATCCAGCCATGAAATATAAAATTGAAAAGGTAATTGTGACTTTTTATATTTTGTAATTCTGAGTTTATATCTCAGAAATGCGAGGGAAAAGTCAGAATTGTGAGAATTACCTTTTTTTATTTTGTATACCTTGGTGGAAAAAAGTTTCAGATTTGTTATTATAATGTAAAAAAAAATCCTTTATTTAATGTTCTATTCACTGTTTTATATTTAGCATTATTTCTGCATTATATAATTCCTGTGTAAATGCATTTATGCCACATCAGTGGTGCACCATTCATCAGTCTGTGATGCACCTTTTTGTGGTGTGTGCCACTTCAGATGTCAGTTTTGCAGTGCAGTTTACATCAAGAACTAGATTTACATTATTTGCCTTAACCACTTTTTAACATCTGCAGCCAATATTTGACTGGAATGTAAAGGAGCTCTTTCTTTACCTAACTGCTGAATATTCAACCAAAAGCAATGTAAGTCTTCAGTCTATCCATAGATTAGTGGGCCTGGCAAATTAACTGTTTTGTTGATGAAAATCAGTTAAGAGAGTAGTATTTGTTGTGTTGTAGATTGTTATATTTTAGACCTGTTTGTGATTTTCATATCAGTAAAGAGCTGTTTTATCCCATATTAGGCACTGAACCAGGTGGTGCTATGGGATAAGATTGTCTTGAGAGGTGACAACACCAAACTAATCCTGAGGGATGTTAAATCCAAATACTTCTTCTTTGATGATGGGAATGGTCTAAGGTTAGTTCCTTTTTCTTTCATTATTATTATTATTATAAACTTGTTTATAAAAAGTGGGGGAAACTTTTTTTTTGACAGCCATGCGCACTTACTCGACCGTCTCATTCTAGCGTTTAATGCTGAGCAGCACTCTAGCCTAGAAGGAATGGACTAGGAAGGACACATCCTCCTTAGGGTGCAGCCTTCAGTTTGAAAAGCACCCTAACGACAGTCACCTGCTTTGTTTCTGAATGAACCCAACTGTTTGAATGAATGAATGAATTACTCACTCACTAATTAAAGCCCTGTTTACACTAGTGCGTTTTCGTTTAAAACGCATACCTTTTTACTACGGTTACACCTATCGTTTACACTACTCCGGCATTTTCAAGGTCAAAAACTGAGACTTTTGAAAACGCTGCAGACCCCGTTTTAGTTTGAAAACTCCGGGGTTGCGTTTCAGTGTAAACGGACCGAAACGGAGACTTTTGAAAACAATGGCGTGGCTGCCCACATTCACTCTGCGTATCCTTGACGACCATATAAACAATAACATCATGCTCGTTATTGTACCCATAGATATGTACGGGTAGATTCCCCCATTGTTTCTGAAACACCAGTGTAAACGTTGATCGTTTTCATTCTAAAACCTAAGTGACTTGCCACCATCTTTTCTATGATTGTAGTTTCATATTGAGAATTTAATAAAATTTTCTTTTTTTTAACCCCCTGGGGTCTGAGGGTGTTTTGGGGGCCTGGAGAACTTTTGACATGCCCTGACATGCTTTTTTCAGTTGCTTATAAAAATGTAAATGGCTAAAGTCTAATAACACAGTAAACAGCACAAACTGGGCTACAATAAGATGTTAGCAGCATTTATGTACATGATTGTGTTTTTGAGACGTTTATGCGTGGTTAGTGAAAAACTAAAATTTTGAAGTCACTGAAATAAGACCATAAAACACATACAGAACAATTGTTCACAAGACTTTGGAGAACTGGATCTTATAGCCTAGAATTTTTGCTTCAAAATTATGTGAAAATCATCTTGTTTATTTGCTCACAGAAAACAGTATATTGATTTAAATTTTTAAAGACATGTTTTGTGATTTGAAAACGTATATGCGAGGGAGTGGTAATGGCCTTGAATATTAAGTGGTTTTCACCTGAGAGACAAAGGGCCCTCCCCATAATGGCCCATCAGTGTGACTGTGACTTTGAGGCAGGTAAGAGAGAATGTGAGGAGATTGAAAAATTATATTTTTTTTAAATTATTTGTATTTTTACAATACAGTATAATCAAAACATGCATAATGAAGGTCAAAGACACATTATTGTGCACACTGATCTAACCACAGAGATGTGAACAGAGTCATTCCTGCAACAGATTCTGTTCAACAAGTGAAACAAGTAAATCATATCTGATATTCACGTGTTATTAAAGTGTTTCTGCTACTTCCCATGGATTCAAGAAGAAAAAAACATTCAAGGTAGTAGTCAAGGACCTTGTTTTACCATAGAATGTACACTCATATTACTTTTATTGTTTTATAAAGAGCATGAAAACATCATAGTGCCGTAAGAAATTTAAATATAATGAATTGCTCATCATATTCAAAATGTTTTACTGGATTTATAACATTTTAGTCAAGAATTATAGTTTGATTTTTTTTTAACTGTGATTTTGTAGTCATATAGCCATCCTGAACATCATGTATGATTTTATAGTATAGAAGATATGATTCTACAGCCATAGACTCACGCGTGCTTTGTACTATAAAACGATGTAATTTGTACTATAAAAAAGGATATTTTATATCTGAGAACTAATTGTCATAGTTTAGCACGCTATTAAAATATATTTGTGAAAAGATTATTAATAATAAACATGGTCTAAACATTCTTAGATGCTTAGCATTCATCGTGTTGTAGTTTGGGAGCAACCCAACTAGTAATGTGTTCAAGTTTGTCACAATAACACATTAACTAATGCAAAAAAGAAACATTACTTACTCATCAGATCGATCTTCTCTACTGGATGAAATGTTGTTCTTCTGAGGGAAATCCAGCGCATCTTCTTCCAGAAACGAACAGTCGACGCGATGAAGGATCTTCACTTTTTGTTTATGTTGGACGGCTCACGTGGTTATTTACATATGAACAGCGCGTGCAGCGAGGGGGCGGGATTGCATTAGAGATAATGAGTTAGACGGGAAAGACTTAACATCGTGTTGGTTTCATACAGATTACTTCATCACAGAATATTTGTTTTCGATATGACTTCATTTGAAAGTAGACACTTTTTATAGATATAAAAGTTCATTCAGAGACGGAGAAGGCAGAGAGCGCACCCTGTTTGTTTTCTTTATTCTTCAAAAGCACAAAGTTTAGTTGTCATTATGAGTGTATACAAATAAAAGTAGACCCCTTACAGATTCAAATGGTGTATTGCTCTTATCTGAACGATCAAAAATGGCAGAGTAATTCAAGCTCATTTCTGCCTTATCAGGAAAATCTGCCACAAAACATACGCGTTTGTCGACCCCAGGGGGTTAATAATTTCAGTCTCAAATTTCAAACATATTTCAATAGTCATGTTTTTATCCATTTAATACCCGTTATCATTATTTATGCAACGTTGAGTTTTTGTAATGTTTATTCAGTGTTTCTTTGTTTTTTAGTTTTTTTTTTGTTTTTTTCATCTAACACAATAATGACTTTAAATGTAAACTTACATAACTCTAGCGGTTAATAGGGATGCATCCATCCGATACTCAGTATCGGTATCGGCTCTATCAGGTTGGTCAGACAAGACCGATCCAAATCCGATATTGTGCGTAAACTGTTGTGTTATTGTTAAGCCCCACGAAAGCACAGAAACATTATAAATCACCATAAAGTCAAAGTGTTCTGTGTTCTGATGCCGTTCCATAGTTTAATGTGAGATACAGATGAATATTCAAGTTGTTAAATTCAAGTTAAAGTGAACTGTTCTCTCCGCTGCATCTGTCTGCCATATTCAGCATTCAAACTGCGTCTAGTGTTTGATTACTACAGTCAAAAAGATGAAACTCTCTTCAAGAGCGCACAATAACTGAGATTTAAAACCCTTAAAAGAAAAGGCTCAATAAACTGTCGCACAGATTTAATAAACTACGCATCAATATCTCTTTCCTTTGCTGCGCGCTGTGACTCCGTGTTGCTTCAAGCGCATCATTTTGCGCACAGGATGCGCATAAGCGCTTTGTGACGCTCTGTATAGGAGCGCTTCGTATTATAATACTTTTATGCAATGAAAGATTATTTATAGCGCTTCTTGTTCTGTCCTATGATAGGACAGATAAAGAAAGGCTATTAATAATCTAATGTATAGCACAGTAATGAAGGCAGCAACATATATGATGAGTCTTATCTAAAGAAATGCCTTTTAATTTTATAGTTATATATTAATACATTTACTTGTTTTCATTTATATATTTTACAACAATACAAAGAGCAATGTGTAATATTTTACCAGATTTGGTCCTACACTTATTCACTTTTATTTGTTCCCCACTAAATAATACTTGTTTATTATAAAAATTTTGAACACAAAAAATGTATGGACTGCAGCTTTAACTGTTCCCTCCTGGTGGAATGACCTGCCAAACTCGATCAGAGCAGCCGAGTCCTTAGCCATCTTCAAGAAACGTCTAAAAACGCATCTCTTCCATCTCTATATGACTCTCTAACTCTAGCACTCTCTATTCTAATTCTATTTTATCCATTTATTTTCTTTTTTTTTTAAAAGAAAAAAAAGAGAAACACTTGACTCCATCACTTGCACTCTATATGTTTTCTTACTGCTTGTTTTTCTTAAACTCTAACATTAGCTTTCTATATTCCTTTTCTATTCTATCTACTTGTTTTATTTGTGTGTGTGTGTATAGAGATGCATCTAAAAAATTTTGAATATTGTGAAGTTCATTTTTTTGTAACTTATTTCAAAAAGTAAAACTTTCATATATTCTAGATTCATTACGAAGAAAGTAAAAAATGTATAAAGTTTTTGTTTTAATTTTGATTAAATCTTGCAGCTCACGAAAGTCAAAAATCCAGTATCTCAAAATATTAGAATATTTCCTAAGATCAATTAAAAAAAAAAAAAGTAGGTTCATTTTTGCACTCGATACTTGGTGGGGCTCCTTTAACACAAACTCCAGCATCAGTGAGGAATGGCATGGAAGCGATCAGCCTGTGGCTCTGCTGAGGCACTATTGAGCCTTCAGCTCATCTGGATTGTTGGAACGACTGTTTCTCATCTTTCTCTTGAAAATATCCCATAGATTCCATATGGGGTTCAGATCAGGCATGTTGGCTGGCCAATCAAGCACCGTAATATCATGGAAAAGGAAATCAGCATCTCCATAAAGCTTGTCAGCAGATGGAAGCATAAAGTTCTCTAAAATCTCCTGGTAGACGGCTGCATTGACTTTGGACTTGATAAAACACGATAGACCAACACCAGCAGACGTCACGGCCCCCAAATCATCACTGACTTCAGAAACTTCACACTGGACTTCAAGCAGCTTGGATTCTGTGCCTCTCCAGTCTTCTTCCTGACTCCAGACCTTGATTTCCAAATGAAATGCAAATTTCCTTTTTATCTGAAAAGAGGACTTTGGACCACTGAGCAACAGTTCTTTTTTTTCTGTAGCCCAGGTAAGATGCTTCTGACGTTTCTGTTTCAGAAGTGGCTTGGTTGCCCTTTTCCTGAAGACATCTGAGCGTGGTGACTCTTGATGCACTGACTCCAGCTTCAGTCCACTCCTTGTGAAGCTCTCCCAAGTGTTTGAATCGGCTTTGCTTGACAGTATTCATGTCAATGATTGTCTTCTGGACCATTGCCAAGTCAGCAGTCTTCCCCATTATTGTGGTTTCAAAGAACAAGAGATAACCAGATTATATACTGTAGGGATGGTCATTTAATGAAACTTTCATTTAATGAAATTTAATGAAAAATGTAAATATTCAAATATTTTGAGATACTGGATTTTTTACTTTCATGAGATGTAAGCTCTAATCATCAAAACTAAAACTTTTTTTTTTTTTTTTATGTTTTACTTTGTAATGAATCGAGAATATATGAAAGTTTCACTTTTTGAAATGTCAATTTCACGATATTCTAATTTTTTTAGATGCACCTGTATATATGGATATAAAAACGAAAACCTTGCTACATGTACTGTGTTGGGCTAACTGAGACTTGTCATAGCACTTGCATTTTGTTGCTCTTTTGCTGGTTTTGGTTGCTTCTATTTTCCTCATTTGTAAGTCACATTGGATAAAAGTGTCTGCTAAATGTAAATGATCTGGGGATGTGCAATTAATTTGTAATTATTTAATGAATCATATGTTTATATTTCAGTTGTAATACTCTGACAAATATACACCCTAGTTGAATGAATATTGACCTTGTTTGGACTATAGATATTTGACATGAAGTATAGGCATGAACCCATCTCTCTTACATCTATTTTTCCCTAATACAGGGCGAATAAGAACATCACACTTACCCTCTCATGGAATGTGGTGCCAAATGCTGGAATCCTGCCATCGGTCATGGGATCAGGACACAAGAGTCTTGCCTTCCCTGAAACATATGAAACAGCAAAGAGCTACTGATCTGTGCTAGTCCATCCAAAACCATATTTGTAAATGTTGAGCTCTGTACGGATTTTAATAAAAGTTGACAAATTGTTTTAAAGAGTTGCTGTTGTTTAAGGGGGTTATGAAAATAATTACAACTAGGGGTGGGCAGTATGACCAAAATTCTGTTTCATGGTATGACAAATTTTATTTTACAGTAATAATATACAATTATTATAAAATAGTTTGCATAATATACAAACAAACAATATAGTTATTTATATGTGTAGTTATTCTGATTCTCATGCTAAAAAACGGCCAAAGTTTAAAAAAACAATTTGGATGAATAACGGAGTATTTATGTGCCTAAAACACTCCTGGGTTTGTATAAGTTTAGGAAAGTTTTATTTCAAGCATGGCCCTTCATGATGCCACAAAGACTGGAATTCCTTGTATGGGCACTTCTCCTGAAGGAGCGTGCACATGTCAACCAGAGCGAGAGCTAGTGATGGTGAAGTGTTCTGAACCAGCGACGCGTTCAACACAACTGACCATTCGCAAAAAGACCCGCCCTTCTTAGTTACTGTTGCTATCTCCGACAAACAATGCCACTCTCACACAACACACAGCAAACAATGCTAAGTCTTTATAATGTAAGTAAAGGAAATGGCGCTGAGGTTCCTTCGTTTGAACAAGATACTGAAGCAGTTATGTGGTTTTCAGGTGAATGAAGCTTTGGACATCGTAGACCACGTGCTTTTGGCAAAATAAATCAAGCTAAGATACAGTGCTTTAATGTGAAATGTGGTTTTTATATATATATATATATATATATATATATATATATATATATATATATATATATATATATATATATATAAGCTTCGAGGCTTCAGTGTTGAACTTAACATCACTAGTAAAAACACACTCAACTTTTAGATTAATTGCCCCCAATTGATTAATATTAAATGCAACTTGTAGGTGCGATTAAACCTTAAAGGTGCCATAGAATGCATTGATACAGTATTTTAAATTGTTCTCTGATATCTACACAGAAGGTATGTGGCTTAGGTAAGGGCAAAAAATCTCCAGAAACGATTTCACATGTCCATTTACAACCCTAGGATTTCTCCCTAGAATGAAACGCTCTGTTATTGGCTTATTTGGCAGGGTCATGAATAATAATGAGCTCTGCTCTGATTGGCTGTTTCACAGTGCTGCTCAATGTTGAGCTCTGCTCTGATTGGCTGTTTCACAGTACGGCTCATCAGCAAGAAGGAAGCACAGGGAGGAAAATATATATTTAAATACTTTCTCTCGCAGTTATATCGTCGGGTAATTATACTGTATATAAAACGCGGGCATCAGGGAGCCGTTATTAATATGCGAGGCATTGAAACTGCTTTTGAACGATCCATCGATCGCGTTATAGTTTCACTTTCAAGAGACGCGATCACACAAACTATGTTTACATTATGGAGCAACAGTACTTACCACACATTTCACAAGATCAGATGCTTGTCAGTGGTGCTCAGGATCTGTAAGTCATTCGCCATCATCCTCATCTCTCCTTACTGAGAGTGAAATCTTATGTACTGTAACAGGCTACCGCTAGCAAGGAGCTAACCATGTCCCTTTAGTGGCTCGCGTTATTTGCTTTCTGTGCCTTTCTGAATACAGACACCAACCCATCCCTGCACTTCACACCCCCTGCACGGCCTAGAACATACAATTTATTTTGTTATTTTCGCTGTTGTCCGCGCTTGTTTATTTACAATACCTGCAGAGCTTCTGATGGTTCGGCCGGCTTAGAACAAGGGCGGGTTTATGCAAATGTTGGGGGCGTAGTGATCCCGACTGTTGCGTCACAGTCGGTGTTATGTTCTGATTCGCCTGTTTTTCAGTGCTCTTTTTTAATCACGAGATTTACATATGAAGGAGGAAACTATGGTGTTTGAGGCTCACTGTATGTCATTTCCATGTACAGAACTGTTATTATTTAAATATGCCAGGGTAAAGACAGTTTTTCATTCTATGGCACCTTTAAATAATGTTTCTGAATTATTATTTTTAAATCTCTTGCTGTTACTGTTTTACTTAAGTCCATGAAATCTAAATATTTTATTTTGAAATATTCTATTCATATGTCCCAGACCACGTACAACCCTTTGTGGCAATGGTGTTCTACTGTTCAAGAACGGTTTAAAGAACATCACAGAAGAAGTTCAAGTTGTTGCCATGCTCTCCAAACTCCCCATATCTAAATTCAATTCAATTTAAGATGCATCAGAACCACGTGGCTGAAGAGTTAGAGAAGAAACACAAACAAGGAGGTTATAGTGAAACAGAAATTTAACTGTGCCATAAAAATACAAATAAATTTAAACTAAATGATTTATTTATCAAAATATAAAAAGGTATTTTTCATTTATCAAATATGATCTTTTTCTATAATTGGTGTTTGACAGAGTGAACGTTTCCAGAATAAATGTAATGTTGGCTTTGAGCTGAAGCTTTTGATGTGCTTGTGTGGTTTAACCCTCTGATGGTTTAAATCTCTGTACCCTATAGTTTTTTTTTTGGGTCTCCAGAGACCCCAGACAATAACATTTAATTTTGTAACAAGATAATAGTTTTTTTTTTTTTTTACAAATGTAATTTTACTCTGTTTGTTAATGTTTTTACTCAACATTTGTGCAGTTTTTGGAGGATTTATGATATCTTTTAAATTTCTATAAATAAATAAATAAATATTTATTTAAATTACAAATTTACAAAAAAACAGCATTTGATGTAAAATTCACTTTATAAAAGGCCCAGATTTCTAACTTTCATTCATGGGGATAACATGGATCATTTTAAATGATTTAATGTAACATTTATACCCATTTTTTGGAAAATGCAGTTTTAAAATAAAAAAATATCACTTTAACCACTAGATGGCCATAGAGCTCCACTGTATGCTATTTGCTATTTGAGAGACCTGAAAGATATCTTTTCACAAGTTGGATTCAGTTGGATTCATATCTAAATATTATAAAATCACAATTATAACAAAAATAAAATATTTTTTGTCAAAGTTTAGTATTTTTTTGTACTGAAAAACCCCCAGTTTTTCAATAATGTTACATTATGATTAGAATCAAACCTGAACAAAATGTTACAAAGAGAAATGTTGGAGTCTTAAGATTTTATCATTTATTTCAATTATCTATTTTTAATATAATTCTACAATTTTAATCAATATTTCAGTTACTAACTGTAACAGAACAAAAATGAACAGAAATGAACAGTTATATTACATATGAACACATGAACTGAACAGCAATAACAAGTGAGCAAATAAAGCAGTAAAAGATCAAATTTAGTAAAAGAAATCAAACAACGAGGAACAATAAGTGTGTGTGTGTGTGTGTGAGAGAGAGTGTGTGTGTGTGTGTGTGTGTGTGTGAGTGTGCACATTTTCAATGTGTCAGTGCCACCAATTTATTTTTGTGGTGGTTCTGCATTTTGGATGATTTTATTTGACAAATTATAGCCTTACAAATGTGTGTGTGTGTGTGTGTGTGTGTGTGTGAGAGTGTGCACATTTTCAATGTGTCAGTGTCACCAATTTATTTTTGTGGTGGTACTGCATTTTGGATGATTTTATTTTACAAATGATAAGAGAACAGTTTTTATAGTCTCAAAAATGTGTTCCTCTATGTGTGTGTGTTGTGAGCAATATAATTTAGCATTGTGGATGTTTTTTGCATTGGTGGAATTGTGCCACTTTATTTGTGCCATTTCTGTCGATGTGTTCTGCATTGTTTCTGATTTTGATGATGAATTTTATCTATTTTGATTGCGGGGACCCCGAAAGCCACGAGTGTCACAAATTTTGTCACGCTAACATAAAAACAGATATCATTCCAATAATTTTTTTTTTTTTTTTTGTAGATCTAGAAAGTGTTGAGAGCCGTAGAAGGTTTCATACCATTTGGACAAAGGGAACATTTTTTTAAAATTGAGCAAAAGTCATTTGGGGTCAAAAAGACCCCGTAAACCATCAGAGTGTTTGTCATATAGACAGCAAGATTAGTGTGTCAGTCCTGCTGAATGACTGTGTGTTTCTGTGCTTTTCTCAACCTACATGTGTTGATGAAATTAGCTCCCTTTCGAGGGAACTCGAACTGTGTCCTCTAGTGGTCGCTATGGAGAACACGTTTAGTTTTAGCGGTGTCTGAAGCAAATGTCTAAACACGACAGCATTGGCCGGTGACAACCTATGACATCACTACCAGCATGACTATAGTATAAAAGGGCACCGGGTGAATATGTCATCCTCTTCTTCATCTTCACCGTTGTTTGTTTATGCCCTTATGGTAGAACTGGTGAGACTCCCCTCTCTATGAGAGTGAGCTTGAGAACACCTTTTCCCTGAGGTATGAGTGTGATTGTACTCCCTTCATTACTGAAAACCCTATTATTGAGTACTTGCTCCGAGGAGCCCTATCATGTGCATAAATGACTTTGGGTTCCAAGTTGCAGCCATACTGGGTTGCTTGGAGTCTAGTCTCGCGTAGCCAGACCTTCAGACTGACAGCAGGTCTGGAATATATGTCCACTTTCATTGGCCGAGGCCGTTTGACCAACATGTCAAACAACCAATCATAGTTCGTTTCGTTTAGCATCACGTTTCGGAGCGTGGAAATGTCGCCACAATAACAAACCGGTGTGTGAAACTCTCGGTTGCATTTTAAAGATTCTATGCCGCAAACTTTAAATATTTCACATACTTTTGAAAATCCAGTGTTTAGTTGACCCTGATAAGCGCTCGTTGTCACAGTTGTAAACACGACGGCTTTCTTCTTTCATGAGGGGGTTTGGCGTCACAGGCATCTTTGTTTCCCGGCGGACCGAAAATAAACGTGACACTCGAATCTCCTGGAAATCCGGTTTAATTCAACCAGTCAGATTACGACTTTGACATTCCTGAAGTGTTTCCAAAAAAGTGTGCCATATGCATCAGACATTTAGCCAACGTTCCTCCTATAAGCCCATTCAACAGGATCCTTCCCAGCTTGGTTGAGATTGGCAGTGCTCCCCTCACTCTAGAGGGTCATCTATGAACACGCCGTTCTCAGGAGCTCTATCATGCACATTCTGAGATTTGAGTACTCTGCTCCCTAGAGCTCCATGAAGCAGTCATGCCAGGTTGCTAGGTCTCTTTTTGGCGTCCCTGATGGACTGCCTTTATGGTTGAGTTTGGCATTCCTCCCGTCACTTTAGAGGGTCTCCTATTAGCACGCTGCTCCCAGAGCCATATCTTGCGCCATCATGCGGGCTGCCCATATAATGGAGCTTGACGGTGCTCGCCTCGATTTAGAGGGTCACCTATGAGCACACTGCTCCCAGAAGCAAAGTTAGTTGCATAGGTTGAACATGTGAGTTCTCCTTTCGATCTGAGAGTTGAGCACTCTGCTCCTTTGAGCTCCGTAAGGCAGTCATACCAGGTTGATGGGCCTTCCTTGGCCTCCCTGATGAGATGCCCTTTTGGTTGAGCTTGGCAGCGCTCCCCTCTCTTCAGAAGGGTCACCTATGAACAAGCCGCTCCCAGACTGAGCATGTAAGTTCTCCTCTCGACTTCAGAGTTGAATACTCTGTTCAAAAACTCACCTGTCTGTAGCTTTTTAGTAAACCTTAGACATTGATTAGTATGTTCAGGTGTGTTTGATTAGGGTTAGAGCTCTCCAGGACCAATATTGGCCACCTCTTTCTAGAGGGTCACCTAGGAGCATGCCGCTCCGAGGCCAAGCATGTAAATTCTCTTCTTATTCTGAGAGTTGAGTACTTCACTCCCTGGAGTCATACCAGTTTGCTAGTCCTCCTTTTGTCCTCTCTGACGCTCTACCTTCATGACACTGAGTGCTTTGTGCCCTTTCTAAAATCCATGTTTATGCTAAACGTGCGCACTGAGCATCTAGTGCACTTTCTAAAATCCATATAGTAAGGGTTATGTGGTGCGAGCATCAGACCATGGTTTCTCACCTTGGGTCCCACTCTAGGTGTATATTGTCATTAACCAGGTCTCCATCCAAAGATTTTTTTGCGGAAAAATATTTAGCGCTTTAAAATATTTTACGATATAGCTGATGGAAATGCCAATTATCGATTAAACTTCTCTTCTGTCGACAAAATCTTTTTCCGTTTAAGTTTAGCGCATAAATTCCATATCAATACTTCAAATGTTGCAAAAATTTAGTTTGGAAACACTTTTTGTTGAGAAAAGGGGCTTTAACGCAAATAAATGTGGAGTCACATGACAGAATTAGCCTATGCAGTGTCCATGTTCATGGTGTTGCTCAAGTTAAAACACCCTTTCCCTGTAGTTCAAAAGCGCATTAAATCATATTCATATTATTAAATTGTAACTAAAATTATTTTATACATGGTAAGAAAAAGACAAGTTACCTCTCAAACATACCTTAATTTGGTGTTAGGCTAGCTATGTTTACATGATTATTTTTTATTTATTTTTTTTACAGTGCACTGTTCAGTTTAAATAGCCTGTAGTCCATGCCTTTCAGCTTGACCACCATATCCCGTGATATTATGCCAAGCACATTTTGTTTTACATGAACGTGAAGTACAAAAGTTTAAATTAATTCATTTTGGCTTCTTAGCTTCTTATATTTTTATTCTTGTTTTGTTCTGAGTTCTTTCTACCGTTAAATTTAAATGATTTGTTGTGGAGTGCGGGGAAATAAAATATTTTTTTCATGTTTCTTCAATATTTTTGGCTGACTGTATTTTATTATGACATGAACAGGCTGCATTGTGGAGTCAGTAGGCTACGCTTAACTGTGTGTGAGGCGCCGGCACGATCGCTTGTGTTTTGTTGGTTTTTTTTCGTTTTTTTTTTAGGGATGACGTCATGACGCACACCATTTTATCGGTAAAAAGCCAGTTGGATGGAAACAGGCTGTAGACAGCAAATTTCGCAAAGTTTTTTTTTTTACTTATATCTCTTTGTCGATAACAAAACAGAGAAAATCTGGATGGAAACTTGATTATTGATGCAAATGACAAACGCTTCTCACCTGGGCTGGGATGCATCCAGTGACGGCTGTCCAGCTCAATTTGATCTATCTCAGGTCCAGTAGGAGGTATATATTCCCAATTCATTGCAATTCCCTTTGCAGTGGACACCCTTTTGTCGTATCTACAAGTCAGACACTGGTTGTGGGTAGGGCTGAGCGAAAAAAGTCGCATGCAATAGTCATGCTCATTTTGTCAGTAAAACTGGTTCTGTAATCAGTAGTAAATCTGCTTTCAGATGGAGCAGCATTTACTACACAGAGCCGTAGTTCACTGACAAGCTATGCAAAAAAATCTCAAATGATATCATCGATATTATACATCGATATTATGAAATCGCGTTTCAATAATGAAAATTGTTTGCGTATCTTCTCAGTGAACTATGGCTCTGTGTAGTAAATACTGCTCCTTCTGAAAGCATGTGAAAATACATGTTTAATAACATGTTTTTACTCCAAACTCACTTCATTACGTCAGTCGAGGGTTTGAAATAAATCCTTCTGTGAGATGATGTGGCTTCTTACACAGAATAGGCACGCAACATATTTCACTGTATTCTAAGCGGTGATAAAGGCGTTGCATTATTATATATTTTATAATTACAATTTATAATAAGAAGAACTCAGATAAACCATATATTGTCGTAGTTGTGTGTTTATTAGTCACATTGAATCTTCTGTTTATTCAGCTGCAGCAATAGGCATTGCCTGGGTTTCTTTGGAGTTTCCGCGCGAGAGCGCCCACTGGCCTTTGGATAGAGATTTAATGCTGATCACAGGACCGGGCTTCACTCAAAGATATGTGTGACGGGTATTAATAAGAGTGTGAATTCATAATCTGAATTAATGTATTTCACTAATGATCCCTCCCTTTTGATTTTCATGCATTTATTTTGTATTCATTTGTTTACGAAAACGCTATAATTTAGTTTTGTACTTTATTTGTATTATTTGGGAAAGGAGTTTTATATTCATTTGACGTGGTGACGTCATTCCCAGTTAGCCCGCGCTGCGTCCTCAGACCGCGTTGAGCGCGCTGAAGAGAGGTAAGCAGTTAGCGGTGCTCCTTCAAAATAACTTATCAGAAGTTTTATTAAGTACTTGATATGCAAAGATATTGTTGTTAAGAGCGTTACAAATGTACTAAGAAGCATTTTATGTGCGGATGGATGAGATTAATAGTGTTTTTACTGAGTACAGCGGTGTGAGTGTATGTATGTGCGTAAGCAGAGCATGGTGATTTTGGCTGGTCAATTGACTGGTGTTTGGTTTGTCCAGGTGGAAAGATCACCGAAAGTTTCTCAATCTCATTGTTGTACTCTCTCTCTCTGCTCCATCCAGGTATAGTTCTCTGTGCATTTGTTTTTCTTATTCATGTGTATCGATTTGTTCTCATTCAATTTCATGTTTGATCTAAAGTTAGTTATGGAAAATTAAATCACATGACGGAGTAAATAATTGTAACACTTTGTTTTTCATTGTCGTTTGTGACATGTTTATATTGTTTTATTTTGATATGTTGTCATCGTGATGTTTGCTCAGACCGCGTTGAGCGCGCTGAAGAGAGGTGGAAAGATCACCGAAAGTTTCTCAATCTCATTGTTGTACTCTCTCTCTCTGCTCCATCCAGAATCGGCATTCCCATGCCAATAAACTCTCTGCAGCAACAGTTCCAGTGGTCTGCCTCATCATTGTACACAACGCAGTTCGTAACAGTGACGGTTTAGACCGGTTACAGTGGTGCCGTGACCCGGATGAAGGTCAGCTCACCTCGGATCTTCATCCAAGGATCAATGCCATTTGGTCACCGGTGGATGTTGCACTTCAGTCAAGGTTTTGATGAACAGTAACACAAAGTAGTGCTCTAACAAAGAACTGGACACTTCATTACACAATTAGCACTACTACTATTCTTCTTCTAGTTCTTTAATGATTTTGCTGTGCTAGTGTTTAAAGGGTTTTTGTCATCTGAAAGCTTTACTCCGTGTTTGATAACTAGTTTGTTAAAGAGGAAAGATGGCATATAGTTTCAATGCAGAGAATTTTAATGTCGAAGGGGACATGTCAGATTCAAGTTTTGGAAGAGGGAGACTTCTCAGTGATCGCTTATTTACACCTTTCGTAGGGAGGGGTAATACAGAACGAACGCCTGAATTCTGTTCGACTCGAGTAATTGAACAAACACCTAGCCAGTTAAGGAGTAATCCATTATCTGTCAGCCCAGACTTAAATGATGCAGCATGGTATAACCTCATAACACATATTGCTCAGGAAGTAGGACAGACTATAATTTCTGCTCAAAGTGGGGAAAGGTGTGGGGAAAGAGAAACCAGTAATGCACAGGCTCGAAGTTTAAGTGCAGGTCAGTCATTCTCAGAGGCACCCTCTCTTAATTTGACAGGAGTTAAACTAGTCATGCAGTCTGAAGTAAGAGAGCCCCCTGTTTTCCGAGGAGATGGAACTGATAAGTTCAGTGTGCATGAATGGGAGGATCTTGTGGACACTTACTTGCGGAAAAGAGGCATACCGGTGTCAGAGCATCATCATGAAATCCTTTCAAGGCTGCTGGGTAAGGCCAAAGACATTGTCAGAATAACCCTCCGCAGTAACTCTTCCCTAAGACCCTCTGAGAACCCCAAAGTGATATTTGATATCCTGAAACAGCATTTCAGCGAGGTCAGATTTTCCTCTATGCCTTTAGCTGATTTCTACGGCACAGTACCTGTTGTGGGAGAAAATCCAGTCGAGTACTGGGTCCGTTTAAATAAGGCTGTGGATGTTGCAGAGGAGGCTTTGAATAGGCTTGGGCGGCAGATGGAAAACCCATGCCAGGAGGCAGCAATGATGTTTGTGAAATACTGCCCGGACCCAACTTTGTCAGCCATTTTCCGCTTGAAAGCACCAGATAAGTGGACACCAAGCGAAGTACAAGAGCATCTTGACAGATATCAGACTGAGCAAAAGGAACAGTTAGCGGTCAAACCTAAGCGTAATGTTGCTGTGAGGAATGCTACAGCTCATACCCAGTCACCTATAGAGAATGAGATTGCAGCTAGTGGTTCCCCTGTTGCGCCGTCTGATAATGTTAATGCTAGTACTCCATCTCCTCCACAGAATGATGATAATTGCATGAAAACGCTTATCAGTCTGCTTGACCGTGCTCTTTCCCAGAATAGTCAAACGGAGATGTGTCCTCGACCAAGCCAACCACCTATGAGAGCATGTAAGGTATGCCGTTCTCATGAGCACTCAACTTTAGCACACTGTCGACGACAACGACTCTGCCTTGCCTGTTTCCAACCTGGCCACATAAAAAGGAATTGTCCAGATAGCCAACCCAGAACTGACAACCAGTTTACACAGCCGCCTCAGGGTTCACCGACTTTAAAATAGTCGGCCCACACTTGGAGAGGGGACGTGTGGGTGGAGTGGAACAAACCCTCGAAAATGCGGATATTAAGCAAGTTTATGAAAGTGCATGTGCGCAAGCTCCAGCTGAAGTTAAAGTAATCGCACAGAATACACAAACTCTTGAAGTGTTTGATGAGTTGTTTTATGCACCTGTATATGTGAATGACAGATTCCAGATGATGGGAATGTTGGACTCGGGATCTATGGCATGTACTTTCAGTGAAGCAGTAGAAAGTAGAATGCTCAGTGAAGATGTGTTGCCAAAGCCCACACCATTGACACAAGAAATTATGTTAATAGGATGTGGAGGTAAAATAACCAAGCCAAAATGCATGTATGAAATTGAGCTGAAAGTGTATGGTGAGAGATGTTTGGTGCCTGTTCTAGTTGTACCAGGACAAAGGGATGATTTAATCATCGGTACCAATGTGATTAAGTTCCTCATGCACCGAATGAAGATCAGTGAAGATTACTGGAGGATTCTGTCTAACAGTGGTTCAGAGCCACCTTCATCATGTGATCAATTCTTGGATGTTATGGCAAATACTTGCCGCTGGAGAGGTGGAGAACTACCGCACAAGGTTGGGACAGTTAAGCTTCAGCAGTCAGTTACTCTAATGGCTAAACAAGAACACCTTGTCTGGGGAAGGCTACCAAGTGATGCTGCCATGTCACCAGGGAGCACTGTAATCGTGGAGGCCACTTCTTCCAGAACCATACCAAAGGACATCATCATAGGCCGTGTTGTTACGCCTCTGTGGGGAGATCGTTGGGTCCCGTTAAAAGTTACCAACCTTTCGGAGAAGCCGGTCACCCTCAAAAGGAACCGTAAGTTGGCTGATGTGTTCCCGTGCCTTGCTGTGGAAGATTTTGAGTTGTTGCAGGGTTTCAGTCATGCTCAGGTGCCCACTTCCAAGAAAATTTCCCCACCCGGTGTCACAGGTGATCTTAAACAGAGACTTGGGGCTGCAAGCCTCAGCGACATTGACATTGATTCATGTTCTGCCAGTGACACAGCAAAGGAAAGGCTCGTCCATTTGCTTGAGAGTTACAATGATGTATTCTCCAAACATGCTCTGGATTGCGGGGAGGTCAGCGGTTTTGTTCACCGCATCCGCTTAACTGATGAGCGTCCATTTCGACTTCCGTATCGCCGGGTACCGCCCGCTCACTATCAAAAATTACGCCAAGTTCTCTCAGAAATGGAAGAGCAAGGAATAATCCGTAAATCAGTAAGCGAGTATGCTTCCCCTTTGGTTTTAGTATGGAAGAAAGACGGCAGCTTAAGGATCTGTACGGACTTCAGGTGGCTGAACGCCAGGACCATTAAGGATGCGCACCCGCTCCCACACCAATCAGACTGTCTCGTCGCCTTGGGTGGAAATACCCTCTTCAGTACTATGGATTTAACATCAGGCTTTTATAACATTCCCATGGCTGAAGAAGATAAAAAGTACACTGCGTTTGCAACTCCAGTAGGTCTCCATGAGTACAATAGGATGCCTCAGGGGTTGTGTAATAGCCCAGCATCTTTTATGCGTATGATGCTAAGTATCTTCGGGGACCTGAATTTTAGCAGTCTGCTGTGTTACTTAGACGACCTACTGGTTTTTGCGCCTGACGAGACCGCAGCTCTGGAGCGGTTGGAGATAGTGTTCCAACGATTGAGGAGCCACAATCTCAAATTGAGTCCGAAAAAGTGCCATCTGATGCAAGCGTCCGTTAAGTTTTTAGGCCACATCATCGATGGGAATGGTGTTTCCGTTGATCCTTCAAAGGTCGAAGCCATAGCCAAACTGTCAAAAGCTGACCTCATGGAAGAAGATGGGTGCACTCCGTCTGTACGGAGAATCAAATCTGTTTTGGGGATGATCCTCTACTACCAGCACTTTATCCCTAATTGCTCTTCTGTAGCCAAACCACTATTCTCCCTAACAGCTGGGCAGAAAAGGAGGACAAAAATAAAAACTGAGGCTAAGGTAGGCACTTATCGGAAGCTGAAGCCGGCTGATTGGACCCCAGAGTGTGATGATGCCCTTTCTAAGTTGAAAGAGAGCTTGCTGCAGAGTGTGGTCCTAGCGCATCCCGATTTCTCTCTTCCACTAATTCTGTCAATCGATGCTTCTCTGGAAGGTCTTGGTGCTGTGCTGTCGCAGATACCAGCAGGCGAAGAAAAAGCACGCCCCATTGCATTCGCGAGCAAGTCTTTAAGTAACTCTCAGAGAAGATACCCGGTACACAAGCTCGAGTTTTTAGCCTTAAAGTGGAGTGTGTGTGAAAAATTCAGTCATTGGCTAAAGGGCCACACGTTCACCGTATGGACAGACAATAACCCACTCACTTATATACTAACGAAGGCTAAACTCGATGCTTGTGAACAGCGTTGGGTATCTAAGCTTGCCGCTTATACTTTTGACCTCAAGCATATCGCTGGAAGTAAGAACACTGTAGCTGACGCTTTGAGCCGTGATCCTTTCGCAAGAACAGTTGGTCACAGGCTTATCACGGAGCGATATGGAAGTCTACTTACTGAGGCTGAAAGTATCGACAAAGATGGAGTTCAGGACACCTTCCGTTTACAAGTGAACAGCCTTCATATATCAACTCAGTCAAGCCCAGTGTCCTGTGACCACACGACAGTTAGAACCCTGTTGAACCTTTCCGATCAGTGGGAGACTGTAACTGAATTAAGGGCCATGCAGACAATCCAGTCCATTCAGGATGCAGCAACATCTGGATTTGATGCAGTTTCAGCAATCCCTCTTGGAGAGATCCGAAGGGGCCAAGAAACAGATCCGACAATCTCTAAGATAATACCCTATCTGGAGAAGAAGAAAAGACCTTCAAGGCGAGAGATGGCTGGAATGGATGTCGGGGCTCTAGTTCTTCTTAAGCAATGGGATCGAATGAAGGTTCAAGATGGAGTAGTCTATCGTGTTTCCAAAGATCCGTTGAGTACTCACAAGAGGTTCCAACTTGTACTTCCTGCTAGTCTTAGGGCTAAAGCCTTAACCGGCGTGCACAATCTCGCCGGACATCAGGGAAGGTCGAGAACTCTCCAACTAGCTCGACAACGCTTTTTCTGGCCTAGAATGGAGCGTGACATAAGAGAATATGTGAAGTGTTGTCAAAGATGTATTTTGGCTAAAACACCAGAGCCATCTGCTCGTGCGCCACTCGTGAACATCAGGACTTCAGCCCCTATGGAGCTAGTGTGTTTGGATTTTTGGAGTGCTGAGAACAGCAAGCAGCGTTCTGTGGATGTATTAGTTGTGACGGATCACTTTACAAAGTTGGCCCATGCTTTCCCGTGCGTAAATCAGAAAGCAAAACAAATTGCGAAGAAGCTGTGGGATCATGTCTTCTGTATTTATGGGTTCCCAACACGCATTCATACGGATCAAGGAACCAACTTTGAAAGTACCCTTGTCGCAGAGCTGCTTAAGCTAGCAGGTATTGAGAAGTCGCACACTACAGCGTACCACCCTATGGGGAATGGTGGAACAGAGCGGTTCAATCGGACCTTGGGTAGTATGCTTCGCTCTTTGCCTCTCAAGGAAAAACACAAGTGGCCCGAGCAGATACAGACTTTGACGTTCGCATATAACGCCACCGTACACGAGACTACTGGTTATGCCCCATTCCAGTTAATGTTTGGTCGCATCCCCAAGCTGCCAGTCGATGTCATTTTTGGGCAGGTGTCGCACGACCCTGTGATTGTTGACTATGGCAGTTATGCGAAAACACTTATGTCTTACCTTCATGAAGCTGCGAGCATTGCTCAGAAACATACTGAGAAGGAGCAGAAAAAGCAGGCTAAGAATTATAATCGGAAGGTCAAGAACACATGTTTGAACATTGGAGACAGGGTACTTCTTGCAAATAAGAGTGAACGAGGAAAGAGAAAACTCGCCGATAAGTGGGATCCAACCATCTATACTGTAAAAGACCGGAACCTTCAAACAAACATATACAAGCTGGCTGATGAAGGTGGAAAATCTAAAGTAGTGCATCGAAACTTGATTCTGGACATCAGCTTCCTACCAATTGAACCGCCTCAAGATGACGAGGATATCCAGCCTAGTCATGCGAATGTGGAAGCGGAGTCTCCTATGTCTGAGATGTCTGATTTATCCGAAGAAGGGGGTTCTGATGATGGAATGGAGGCATGGATGCTTGATGGACGGGATGAAGGTGAAGGTCAAGAGCCTGTGGGAGGTGAAGATTTGGAATCTGATTACTTGACCCAAAGTCGAAGAAGTGTCTGTGAACAAGAACCCAACGAAAATGAGGTCATTGAGGATTATCCTGATGAAGTATCTGATATAGAGACTGAATCTCCTGCTAATAACTCTAACCCGCAAACACAGACTGTGAATGACTCTCATGCTAACTCTATGCCTAACACACAAGCACAAATTCCCACTGATAAACAGGGTGTTAAGACCCGTGCGGGAAGGGTGGTCAAGAAAGTTAGCCGTTTGATTGAGTCCATGGCTCAGAGGCCATTTTATGTTCAGAGGGTGGGGTCATCCTTAGCAAAGAGGTCAGGGTCGATTCTTTCTTTATTCTAGACGGATGTTTTTTTCTCCAACCACAAAACTGTGAAGAGGTATGTGTGATGTATGAATTTCATTAAGTGAAAATATACCAGATTATTTATGTTGTACAAGGCAGCATATTGTTCTGAGAATGTCAAAGACCTGATCAACCTTGGGCTTTTCTCAACCTATTAAGTGGGTAATTTACTATGTTGAACTGCGAATGAGATTCGTTGAAAATCTGGTTCTGTTGGATCAATTTTGTGTCATTTTGGTCAGGATATTAGTGAAATTCAGGAGGGGTGAATGTGACGGGTATTAATAAGAGTGTGAATTCATAATCTGAATTAATGTATTTCACTAATGATCCCTCCCTTTTGATTTTCATGCATTTATTTTGTATTCATTTGTTTACGAAAACGCTATAATTTAGTTTTGTACTTTATTTGTATTATTTGGGAAAGGAGTTTTATATTCATTTGACGTGGTGACGTCATTCCCAGTTAGCCCGCGCTGCGTCCTCAGACCGCGTTGAGCGCGCTGAAGAGAGGTAAGCAGTTAGCGGTGCTCCTTCAAAATAACTTATCAGAAGTTTTATTAAGTACTTGATATGCAAAGATATTGTTGTTAAGAGCGTTACAAATGTACTAAGAAGCATTTTATGTGCGGATGGATGAGATTAATAGTGTTTTTACTGAGTACAGCGGTGTGAGTGTATGTATGTGCGTAAGCAGAGCATGGTGATTTTGGCTGGTCAATTGACTGGTGTTTGGTTTGTCCAGGTGGAAAGATCACCGAAAGTTTCTCAATCTCATTGTTGTACTCTCTCTCTCTGCTCCATCCAGGTATAGTTCTCTGTGCATTTGTTTTTCTTATTCATGTGTATCGATTTGTTCTCATTCAATTTCATGTTTGATCTAAAGTTAGTTATGGAAAATTAAATCACATGACGGAGTAAATAATTGTAACACTTTGTTTTTCATTGTCGTTTGTGACATGTTTATATTGTTTTATTTTGATATGTTGTCATCGTGATGTTTGCTCAGACCGCGTTGAGCGCGCTGAAGAGAGGTGGAAAGATCACCGAAAGTTTCTCAATCTCATTGTTGTACTCTCTCTCTCTGCTCCATCCAGAATCGGCATTCCCATGCCAATAAACTCTCTGCAGCAACAGTTCCAGTGGTCTGCCTCATCATTGTACACAACGCAGTTCGTAACAGTGACGGTTTAGACCGGTTACATATGCATGGACTTATCGCAGCTTTTGCCTCATCGCAAGTGTGATATTATCGCGATTTATCTCCCAGCCCTAGTTGTGGGCTATCCTGTAGACCCCTCTGGGAGAAGTAGGGGTAGATGTATGAAGTCCCCCTAGGTGACAGTTCTGGTAATATGGTGAAACCTAGACGCCGGCAATATTCCCTTAACGGAATGACATTGTTATCTGATTCCAAGCCTTTGAGCTCTGCCCTGCGACCGGGCTTTCTTTGCCCAGCCCTTAACAGGTAAGTAATTTTGGGTATGTAGCTCAGGCCTTTGGCTGAAGGGGATAGTGTCACTGACAGCTCGAAAGGGAATGTCTCAGATTAAGCATGTAACCATGGTTCACTGTGTACTATTTTCTTGCCATGATTTCATCTTAATTTTCATTAATGCAGAGACTCAAGTGACCAATATTTTACATAGAGCATCTGTGCTAATGCTAACACTCAAGTCGGCTAATAATTAACACACAGAACATGATAAAACTAAAGGCCCAGGACCAAAGGCTGGTTAAAGTGCAGTTCATTGATGATGCATGAGAGTCTTAATTGAAATAAAAATTACAAGCAGGCCTAATACACACACTTTTTGTTTTATTGTCACAAAAAAATTGCATATTTGACTCAACTAAGAACTATAGCAGTGGGGTCAAATAATATAATTGGCGTACGACCAAACACCATGTAACACAGATTACCGCAGCAAGCATTTATGTAACTCCATCATTCTTGTTATGCGTCCAATCGTGGGATGGGTGGGACTATATGCTATATTTTTGACTGCCCACTCCTGCCTGCAGCAAACTATTTGGAGCCCCATCAGTGCAGCCCTCTTGTCTTGACCATGGCTTGAATATTCCCCAGAGCTCAATGTGTGCTTTTGTTTTCCATGTCGAGTGTTCGGTGTTGCTTTCTCTGAAAATGATGCTTTCATTTGACAGGTTTTTGAAACTGGACAGCAACATTAGAATGTGACTGTGGTCTTCAAAAACATGCGTGTAGCAAGGCTCATTTACAAACCTCGACTGCATATACAGAGTTTTGACAACAACATTATTTTGTAACTATTAAATAACTTTGTATTTTGATAGGCAATATAAAGCTACAATAGTTTCAAAATAGAACAGAAAAACAGTAGAACATTAGAAGAATATTCAAAAATAAGAAAAAACAACACCAACACCACCCCCCTCTCCACATACCCCCGTCGCATCTGGAACATCACTTGGCCCACCCTCATCTCTTATCTGGAGCCAGGCCTGATGTATACTATTTATATTTTGTATTATATTAAATTTGTTCCATGGTACAATTGGGTTGCTACTTATTATACTGTGTTTTTAAGGGGCTTGTTTTGTTCTTTGGCAACCCTTCACTTGGAGCATTAATCAAGAGAGGGAAGAGTTCAGTAGTGACTAGAAGGAGAGCAGCAGTATGCAAACTGAACATCAGCTACAGTAAGTGCTAGTAGTTTAAATTATACACACCATATAACCACATCATTAATTGACTCCAGGCCAGTGAAAACTGACACACCGCTCAGCCATTCATTCACTTCTTCTGCATCATTACAATGTGATAAGTTAATTTAAGCATCAAGTTGAGCGACATAATCACAGGAGGTTATTATCAGCTGGTTTCCGATCAGTGTCCGATCATTGGGAGCTAGCAAAATATAATATGCACTGTTGCATTCTCAATATTTACTAATTTTGCGTCAGATACAGGATTATGTACATTTGTTTTAACAAGCAAGTTGTTCATATCCACAGCCATAGATGTGTAAGTAGATGCCCTATTAGCAGCTGTTTCTGTGGGCTGGTATATGTAAGCCGTCTGCCATATTGGAATGTCCGTGAACATTCAAGAGCAATCTGCACTGCAACTGTAGTTATAGGCATGTATGAATATTTATATTTTTAGTAGACTTCAGAAGAGGTTTTTGCTAAACCAACAAAATACAACAAGATGCTGTACAATGTTGTTGCATCTTGAAACTCATTGATTGTTATTGTGAGTGACGACAGACCATTCCAAGATGGCCGACACGTAAACAAAGCCACTTGAAGGCATGCCTGCAACCATTAGCCAAAAAAGCATAACAGCTAATGCTAACGGAAAGGAGACAAGAGGCCGTTTTTTTGAATGGACAGCTTTTTAGAGTAAACAGCTTATCATTTAATGAATTGACTGCCTATCGGCTAATCTTCAACATGTTTTACACTAAGCAATACTTTTGGTTTGAACTATTTTTAGAGTTTACCACGAAAAAACGACATTTTATAAGAGAAGTCACTGACTTTTTGTGACAGGTGGGATTCAGTTTACAGCACTTCTCATTCATTCCTATTCGTAAACGGTGATTGAGTGTCACACAAACTCTTGACTGAAATTCAGTGACGTCAAGACTATAATGTGATTGGTTATTAAGGGGCACATGATCCAAGTTAGTCATTACGCTTTCTCCAATAGTAAGTTAAACAGACCCTCTCATCTCCCATGTTAAGACAATCTCTGACGTCCACGCATCTGGAGTGGTCGAATGTGGCATACATACATATGACCATGGAAACCACTTGCACAATTATTGTGTGTAAAAATGAACTAAACATAAACGGCGGAAAGACGCCTATACATTATTTAACACTATTTCTAGTTGTTACGACATTGACATATAAACTGTTGTAGTCAGTTAATTCATAATGCTTCCTCCAGGTTAAGGCTAGATGGTATACAGATTCGTCTACTGGGCATGCGCAAACCAATATAGTGTAATTTTTGTCACACTGTACAACAATAATTACTGTTTTTGCATTATTGTAAGGGCTAGGTTTAGGGTTGGGGTAGGTGTAGATGTTAATAAAACAATGTAATAGGTAATGATTTTGTTAACTTCCGGTTTTAGCTGTATCCCTTGTAGCCACACTCGGTTCCTCCGTTGTGAGCCTGTCTGCTCCTCTAAACAGTCTGAGTGCTGCAGTGCTTTCGCGGTTGACTGCTGCACCTTTGTTCCTACAATATCACGTTATTAACTACTCTTTTAGAAAATCGAATCCTTTGTGGATCCTCCTGATCTGCTAGTTCGTCTTTGTCCCATCCATGTTTCTTTGACAAATGCGCATTTATTTGCATGTCGTGGTATAGGCCAACATGGAATAAAAATATCTGTTACCGTTTACATTTTATACCGTGGTAATGATATATAGGCCCAACTACCCATTATATCGCCCAGCACAAATTAATTTACAACATATTAAGAGTTGGATGTTATATCCAGTTCTGTTATGAGAGCCACCTACATGCAGCATTTAATTCCAACTCTAACTCAAACACACCTGAACCAAACAATCAGGCTCTTTTTATTTGAAAATTACAACCAGGTGTTTTGGAGTGTGTTTGGTACTAAACTGCATCAAAAAGTGTCTCTCCTATGGTCATTTACTTGATATTTGAAATTCGGTGTGTAATGTAGCCAAACTCCTCAGATTACAGTGAGATAGCACTAGTTTTGGGGAGACCAGGGATTTTTTTAATGAACAGTTCCATATTCAGTCACCAGATGGCAGCACTTGAACGCTTCACTATGCCCGTGATAGTATTTCAATTGGATACACACTATGACTGAATCAACACACCAAAGCATAAATTGGTTGTGATAATGTGCCAGAAACATATAGGCCTACAGTTTCTTTGGAATTGTGTTAACATTCTTCTTGTTTTCACACAAATTGCAGGTGTGATGTAAAACTTAATGCATAACTGATATTTTCATGTGTGGACTCTAAATCTGTGTGGACTCTAAATCTAAAACCACATTTGGTCAGAGTCATTTGGTCAAAACGCACTAAAACTAATGTGGAAAAACATATCTCATCAGGTCAAATGAACCAAAATGCTATACTCTGCTTTCTTAATTGTCTAAAATATATCAGTCACACAATAGTTTTGTTTGTTTTTATTTTTATTTTTTAATAAATACCAAGAAACAGAACATTGTGCAACGTGAAAAAAAAAAAAAAAGATTATGATTAAAACCGTTTTTGTTTTGTTTTTACTTTGCAGACTGACTCATAAATATTGAGGTCACTCAGTATTTGGCTGAGGAACCAGAAGTTATTGCATAGAAACAATCATGTGATCACATCCAAATGGCATAACACTTGTTTTTCCAATCAATGGCATGACAGCATTTTCATTGTTCTGTAATATTGTCATGTTTTATTTTTATGTTGAGTGGAGTGTCCATATGTCCAGATATTCTGCTTTCAGAATGCAATTCATGTAACAGTGCATGAGGTTTGGAACAAAGGCACTCAATGAGAAAGAAAGAAAGAAACGGAGGAAAGTAACCCACTGTACAATTGCCCTTCTCATTCCTGTGAGGGCAACATTGTATCACACAAAAGATCAAGGTTTCTTATTCAGTGAGAGCACGTGAAAGGAAATAGGCCAAATATTTGTACCTGAAATTCAATTTCTCAACATACATAATAGCAGTAATTTTAGCAATTCAAGCCGTTTTGCTAGTACACATGGAGTGAATAATAAGAGGAAATACCGTCATTTGTGTGAGCCATTTGGCCCAAAAGAGAACATTCTGGACATTTTCACAAAATAAGATATTAAAATGAGGTTTAAAATGAGGTGATTGCGGTGAATAAGCGAGATTTTATGCTATAATAAAACCAAATGATCACATAGCTGGAACTTCTCCCTGTTTCTTGAAAAAACGAAGCATGTCACCGATAGATCAGAGAGGGGAGCTAACATAGAAGATCACAGGTCTTATAAATTGAAAAATCTGTGATTCCCTGTTTACCACAAACTATCAAATGGCTTCAGAAGACATGAAATATTGCACACAAATGGTATGAACTGATACTTGATGCTTTTTGTCATTTTGAAGCATGAAAGATGGTCACTTTGATTATCAGCCTTTACTGTTTTGATGATGATAGAATTTCAATAACTTTTCCTTTAAGATGTATATTTATTTTGATTCACATTAGCATATCAAAAAGTGGGGTTTGCTTATTTCAAATACATTGACCATTTTTGACAATTTCCTGTCCTACTGTAACATTTGTTTCTTTAAAAATCTACTCTCCAGAAAAATTAAAAACCTTCTCAAAAGTATAAACTACAGTCTTAATTTAAACCAGTTGTACTGTTTCATGAGTTTTGTTATATTAATGTTGAGCATGTGGTTTGGAAAATCACCTAGAATGTTAAATAGGCTAAAATTTAATAAAGATCACACTAATTAAATGACAGCAAAAAACATTTGGAGGAGTAAAGGAATAGTTCATCCAAAAATAAAAAACTGATGAGAAATTTCCTCAGGCCATTTAAGATGTAGACGAGTTTGTTTCTTTCACAAAATGTTAATAGACTGGAGTTACTTGTGGATTATTGTGATGTTTTTATCAGCTGTTTGGACTCTCATTCTGCCGGCACCCATTCACAGCAGAGGATCCATTGATGAGCAAGTGATGTAATGCTAAATGTCTCCAAAACTGTTCAGATAAAGAACTTATTTACATATTGAATGGCCTGAGGTTGAGTAAAATTTCAGCTGATTTTCGTTTTTGATGAACTCTTCCTTTAACAATAACAAATACTTTGTTACACATACTAATCATTTCATCATTTGCTTGGTCCCCAGTCCCATAATACCACACAGATTGTTTCCAACATGGACAGTTCACAATTCATGTATTTATGGAAGTGGACTGTGTAAACAGGAATTAATAACAGATTCCATGGCAGTTGATTCCTGTTCTGGAGTCAGGTGGCAGGCAGCATCCCGGAGCACAGGGACTTGTGTAAGCAGGGACACATTGTGTTGATGTCCTTCAAACAGAATGCCACAGATGCTGTTTGTGTGAATCATGCCTTGTCTCCATATGCTTTTTCTCTAATTCCCAATGCAATTCATTGTAATAGTTGCCATTATTTTGGGCTGATGTCCATCTGTGGCATTTAAGGAATTCTGCTTCGTGCCATTTCCTAGATAGATAATTTTATGCCGCTCTGTGATGTGCTGTTGTGGTTTATTTAAACGACTTTTTTAGCCTCTGTGCTACACATTCCACTCGTGTGATTCATTTATCATTGAAACACAATGCAGGTATAGCCATAGTAAATTAAATAACAAATTCCTTGCTTGGAATAGATTATTGTGCATTCTTGCTGGAGATTTCACTGTTATATGTCAGTGTTTCGGATTATAGGCTACTGTGTTTGTTTTCTCTGTGCAACATTTTGGCTGTTCGTCTTTTGTGTCTTTGAAAGGAAAATGGCCAGTCTCAAAAACAATCACTCAATATTTCCTTTCCAGCCCATGTCAAATTCAGCATACAGTTGAATACAGTTGTTCAGTGTATGAACTTGTTTGTCTTGAGGGGAGAGTACGGAGTGCAAAGGCTCCAACAAGCTTTAGAAGACCTTGCGTATGAAGTGCAAGTTTTGTGCTTTAGGAGCGTCTCAGGAGAGTGATGATATTTGCTAAACTCAAACCTTTAGTTTCCTACATGATAATGCCAAAACTCAATTTGCTACAGTGTCGGATTGAACCTTGCCTTTTTATGGAGAAATGCAAGAAATATGAACTGTATGTGTAAATATCTACATATGCGTGTATACACACACAAATGTTACCTTGAGTTTGATTGCTAATGAGTTTTGATTGAAGTCTAATCATTTTCCGTTAAAGTCATTCCATCCACCAATAGGTCTATGAGTGGTTTTATGTGTGAGTTCATTTGCTCAACTGATTTGTTCAAAAATCCTGATTCATCCTAAAACCATCTTTATAAGTAAGTCATTGAATCATTCATTCAACTGATTTGCTTAAAAGCCATGATTCATTCAGGGATGAAGCAACAGACTGGCTGCGTCCGAAATGAGTGGGTACTTCTTTTGAATAAATACTACTTTGTAACCATAGTAAATATTAAGTATATACTGCAATTATTTTGTAGTAAGTATATCATTTGAATGTGTGTAGTATGAAAGTAATCCACCTCCGTCAGTTCCATCGTTTCATACTCTCTCATGGCCTCATGGGATAGTAAATTATTCATTAGACTTGCACTTTAGAATTTCGCTTAAAAAGTAGTAGATCAAACAGGTAATTTTTGCCTACTGTTTTATGAAAACTGTGAATTTGAACATAATACATACTGTTTTTTGGCTATTCTATATAGTAGGGAACTATGCATATCCAGATGCAGCCACTGTTTTTATGGATGAATCATAGAATCATTCATTCAAACACTTTATTCATAAATGCAGATTAATTCGGGAACAAGTGATGTTATAAATGAGTCATTGAATCAGTCATTGAACCGGTTTATTTAAAGCTTTGGGCTGATTATAGTAAGTACTGTAGGTTCCACCTTCAAAACCCAAACCATACACAAAGATGTAGGCTCTACACGATTCGATTCTAATGCTGTGAGAGGACTGTTAATTCACAGACTTGCTTTATTAGAAACTCTCCCCTTTTTTATTGTTGTACGTCCAATCGAGCACACACCCATCTCCTGAAACACAAGCTAACGCATATAATGGGATTCTCAGTGACTCCTGCCTCGCCCCTTGAAAAGGTCATAAGTCGTGTTCAATTTCTATAGCAGGAAGCGTGCATGATAGTAAATAATGGGTGCTATGATGTAATATATAGTGTGAACGGGTCACAGTGGCATGAAGACTATCTGACAATCTGGAGAGCAGGGCAATTGACACCGTTTCCTTCCCTCCTCTTAGGATTTTGGCCATCCTTGAAAGAGTTTCTTGGACCCAGTCAAGACTCTTGTTATTGTCTTATAGTATCTAGGAGACAAGCTGACAACAAACTGTTTTTGTGCAAAAAAAAAAAAAAAAGTCTTACGTTTAAACGAAATCCTGAAATTATGAAATTGAATTTTTGAGCAACAGTGTTTGGATGAAAGTCAAGGTAATGATAAACGTGTATGATAAAAAATGATTGCCGGGAAAAGGATGAAATATGAGAGAAGAATTTCACCTTAGAAGCTGGATTTAATTTTAGTATGTACTTTCAGTGACATACTAGTAGACTTTGATTGAACTAAAACATAAATTGCTGTTGACACTTAAGATTATTATGGCTGATGTGGTTTGGCCTATATTTAAAACATTCAAAGAGTTTCGTCATAATGTCTCCATATAAGAAGGTGATGTTCAGTATAAATTTAAAATCCCCTGAACTACTTGATAAATATGTGGTTTAAAAATCATTATCCCCTCTAGAATTCGATGAGAAAACATAACCCTGCTTTTGGTTAAAGCTGAAATAACACTTAGACAACATTACTTATGTGCTTTGACAACAAAAGTTGCTCTGCTTTGCAATAGCAGTGTTCTGTGTCCTCTGGGGTTTAAGATGAAATCTTTCTTGAAAATGGTATAAAAGTTAAAAATTCATTATTAATATACATATACATATATACACACACACACACACACACATATATATATATATATATATATATATATATATACACACACACATATATTACAAATATCAATAATTAATTAATAAATATCAAGATTAATATTGTGATATTTAATAATAAAATTATGCCAATTTACTTAATGCAGTTTTATTGTCAAGAATTTATTTTTTAAAATTGAATTTATTTTCCTTTTTTCTTCATTATCAAGTTTTATCACCCTGACATTATTTGAATTTATGACCCCAAATAATATAATTACCTGAACTTTATGACCCCAAGTTCAAGTAATTACATGCACTATAATTGCATAATTCTATATATTTTTGAATAAATGATTAGATCCAGACAAGGATCACTGACAATCATTTGGAATCAAAATGTGATTACAATCAAAGGGTTTTTTGCTACCAGGCTTTCAGACAAAATGTGAACCAGCTAAAGGCATAGCAGGTGGGCTAAGGTGGTCTGGCTTAACTCAGTTGTTAATGCAAAGAAATCGCTTTCAACGAACCTCTCCTCTTGGCTAGTTATTTTTTATTTTTTTCATTAAGCCACACAGGAGCTCGTCTCTCACATGGAGCTCAGTTGTGAAAATGTGTTGCAAAATGGCTTTCTTCAAGAGTAGTAAATTTGAAGTGTGAAAAGCAAGACTGCGTATTTGTGTGTGTGTGTGTGTGTGTGTGTGTTGTTGGGCACCACTGGTTGTTTCAGATGTATTCAGACTACATCTGGAGTGTGCGAATTACATTTACAGGCTATAGTAGCCCCAAAACAGCCTGAAGCCATGCATTTATAGATCCTGCCTGTGACTTAGCTCATTCTCAAAGTTTTAACAACCATTGTAGACTCCAATATAGTTGTGGAACTCAGTGGAGAGCAATGGTAAGTCTCCTCTGTTTGTGCAAGCAACTTGTGAGATGACTTCAGAATGCCGGTATCCAACCAAATAGACGGAATAAGCCTAATACATCCTAACAATTCCCAGATGACACAAAGCAATTCCAGAAGTAAGGGTGAAGCTTTCTCTTTTAAGTAGGGCTTTGTGTTTATGGCTTGAAGAATGCTTAATTGTAAAATCAGCGCATACAACTGGTTCTATTTGAAAATTGTTCCAAATAGCACACATACTCCTCTATAGACGATGGAAGAATTTCCAGAATACTCTGGTGGCTGAGAACAGATGGAAATTATCAGATGGATTTAGAAACGATGGATCATATTCATAAAGGCTCCAGATAATTCTACTGTCCACAGTAAGATTATGCAGAAAGTGTGATCAATAGATTCTGCATTGTGGATGATCATGTAAACTCACTGACTTTAGTTTTGACCTTTTAAAATGGCTCAAAATCTATTTACTTTTTAGTTTATTCAATCAAAATGAATCTGATAATGATTTTATTGCACAATGATGCGACGTCTGGTAATTTCCATGTTGAATAGGACAAAAGACAAACTAAGTAGTAACATCATGAAATCTCAAATGGGACCTTTTGAAATGATTCTCTGAAATTTTAATTAAAGGGTTGTTTCAGTGAATATTAAAATAAGTTTTGAACTCTGCCCTGCCTTAATGCCATACATATGCTCAATATCATCTTTGTCGTGGTTTTACAAGATCCTGTGAGCTCAAGAACAAACACGCTGAAGCTGTGACAAGCTGGACTTGCTTAACTGTGTTTTTTTTAACTAAACATGTTATTTCAAGCAATTTTAAGCCAGCCTGAACTAGCAGAAAGCACTGTGTTATTACATGCATATACTGAAATGATACATGCCATTACATTTTTTATTTGTCTTAAATGCTTTAAGGGAATTTTTACAAACTCCATTTTAGAGGGTAAATCTCCAGAAAAGGATCAACTGGATAGCATATCTGTGAATGAGAACTACACTGCTTGAACTAATTATAGGATAATATGAAATAATAATAACCATTAATGAGTCAACTGTTCTCAGAGAATAAAAAAGGGAATTTATTTTCTCAAATATTACTCACAGTCTTTATCTATGGGAGAGCACAATTTGCAAAATTAAAAATTGATCAAACCAAAACATCCTCATGCAGCCAAAGGAAATAATCAGCATGACTGTAAAAATAAGACAACACTAAACTGAGGCTTCAACTATCATAGTCTGAAATTAGACCAATTTGAAGTTTACTTTCCTACCAATTGTCAAAATATCACATTGTAGATCTTGTTGCAGGTTGAACTGGTCATTGATATTTCTGTCCAAATGTGACCATTGTTTTTTATTTTGACTGTAATCTGATGATTGGATTGGATTGGTTTAGACCACCAGTGTAAAATGTGCTTTTATTTCTTGTTGTTCCATCCTTATTCTCCTTGAAATTAACAAAGACCTGCTAAAACTCCTGTATCTGCTAGAAGCTTAATATATCCACTGGATCTTAATGCACGCTTGTTTATTCTGGGCCATATTTTCCAATTATCACAGACCTAATCTGCTTTGAAATCTTATCTTGATAGATTATAACTATTTTAGGCTCTCTAAAAAGAAGGAATGTCATGTTTAAGTTTAAATGAAATGCTATAGAAAAAGTACTGAGAAAGATAGATGGATTCTGAGAACTCTGTGTCTATAGCAGGGCGTCTTTTGACCCCTGGCTGTTTCTTCACAGACGTACATGGGGTGGCTTTAATTGTTGAAAGGAAAAACACCCTCCCGACTTGCCAATATCCACATCCTCTCTTTCTTGCCCTTTCGATTAATGTTTCATAATCACTTAATGGTTTCCTTTTCCCACACGCTAAAAAAAGCAGGCCCATCAGGGCACACTGATGCTTATTCTGGCCTCTCTTGTCAGCAAGGCCTCAGCGGAATTCATGTCAGACCGACTTGCTGAGGAGATGAAGTTGGGTGCTGTTTAGTGCAGACAACTAATTTTTTTGCACCCAGAAGCTTCTGTCATTTTCAAGAGATGAACATTTAGACCACAGCCATCATCCTGAAACTTGTGTGGGATACTGTGTGTTGGGGTCGACTTGTGACTGATTGATTCACTGAAAGGCAGAGACGTGGGAAAAAAGCCAACGTCCTCCTTTTTCCTTCGTGAGCTACTCCAGCACCGGGTGTAATTTAGAGGAAGTCTTAATCTTTTAGCAGAGGAGTGGTTGGGAGGTGTTTACCTTCTTACACTTGTGTGTTTATTGTGGTGGTTTGGTGGTTTCAGGCAAGGAGGAAAATGTAGGAGGGGGCGCTCTGGCTCGACTAGCTGGCCAGGAAGAGGGTGAGGTGCTATGGAAGTATTTGCATCCTGTAGGTCAGGTTGACCAGGCTTACTGTACTATAATATGGACTGTTTCATATGACTGTACTTAGTAACACGCAACTTTGAGTGACAGCAGGACAACCATAACTCCCAGTGCTGCCAGATCCTTAAAAGCAGCCAAAAGGCCAAAAACGGTGACCCCTCAGGAACTCAGTCTGAAATATCTATGATTTATAGCCTCTGAGAAAAGAGAAAGAAATAGGGTCTGTTTTCCGGGCCAATCAGTCAGTCATTCCATGTTCTGCCTCTGTGTATTTGCTCTTGGGTCTGTCAGGGACATTGAGAAGCAATCGTTCCATATCTCAATCATTTGAAGCGCACACCCAGCAAATACAGAACAATCCTCTAATGTTATTATATGGTTCCCCTTTCATTATGTCTTTCGAACACCAACTTCTAACGTTTTGGGAATGTTATTAGTAAGTTTTACTGTTTATAGCCATAAACTAACATTGAATGGGAGTTTTGTGTGTGTGTGCGCGTGGGTGTGTAAAGAACATATAAAACATGTTCAGTAAAGGTTCATTTTAATGTTTCACATTTAATACTAAAAAAGCAACGTTCCTAAATGTTGCAGAGACATTTTCATGATACACAAGCATTGTAATATAGGGATCTCTCTTAATTTAGTATATATACATAGATTATAAAATATAGCCTACATATGTGACCCTGGACCACAAAACGTATGTCCCACGGTTCTATTTCTGGCAATAGCCAACAAAATGATAAATTTTTCTTTTATGCCGAACATCATTAGGATATTAAGTAAAGATCATGTTCCATCAAGATATTTTGTTAATTTCCTACCCTAATAATGTTTCACAACTTAGTGATATGCATTGCTAAGGACTTCATTTGGACAACTTTAAAGGCGATTTTCTCAATATTTTGATTTTTTTGCACCCTCAGATTCCAGATTTTCAAATAGTTGTATCTTGGCCAAATATTGTCATATCAAACAAACTATACATCAATGGAAAGCTTATTTATTCAGCTTTCAGATGTATAAATCTTAATTTAAATAAATTGACCCTTATGACTGGTTTTGTGGCCCAGGGCCACACATATATATATATTTTTTTTCACATATATCTTTTCATCACATGACTCCATGTAAATATCACTATATCAATAATCTTCAGAATTTTTTCTACCTCATATTACTGCTATTTACATACCCTGTATAACTTTTTGCACATTCCTCTTATTATTATCTAAGTCAGCAACATACTGACCTGCACATTTATATTTATATATACTGTATATATTTTTTTCTACTTTTCTTTTTCTTAATATTTGTATACTTTATAATTGCACTGTCCTTGGAGCGGACCTGACCTACATTTCACTGCTGGTTATACTCTGTATAATTGTGTATGTCACAAATAAAAATCTTGAATCTTGAATCTTGATATATGTAAAATATACTAAAAAAGGTAAAAATAAAACTTTTTAGCCAGATGCGATTGGTTCTAGTTAAAACGCTTTAATGATGGATTTGTTTATTTAAAACACACAGATTTTTGCTTCACACACTGTAATTGTTGGATTGTAATTGACTGGAGTTGTGTGGATTACTTGTGGGTTATTGTTATTTTTATCAACTGTTATAATATACTGAACATAAACTTGACACCTGGAGTTGTGGAAGTTATTTAAAGCATAAATTCACAGGTTGGACATTTAGACAAATGAGGACAGAACTCAGTTGATTGCCAGACCCGTAGTAACGCCACAAACAGATTCCACAATCAGCTCTGAAAATAAACATTGGATTTTCTCCCAAGGTACATGCAAACAATGCAGGCCTGTTGGTGTCATGTGTGGATAATGTACCTGTAGGCAGTGATATCCCTAACCAATTGCAGCTTAATTTTGTACATCTGAATCCATATTAAAATCATGCACAGGTGAGTTAAATTACATAGCACCTAGTTCGTGATAGGACAGCACATATAGCAGAGTGATCCCAACTGCAATGCAAAACCTGGCAATGCAGCAGACACCTAAATGATGCCAGGTGCATGTTACTGGAGCCCGCTCTGGTGTAAAATACAGGAATTATAGCTTTTATGTACTTGATGATTTACTTGATGACCTTTAGCTGAGGTTCACAGGACCACACACGGGAAAATATATTTCTTCAGCAGCGTAAAATATTTCTGCTTATTGACATGTTCTGGCTACCACAAGTTTTTCTACGCATAATTAAATTTATATTACTCCGCAGATCTCCATAAATTCATTGTTGTGCTGCATTTCGGTCGCCGCTTATTTTTATTTACATTGTATAAATTGTTACATTGTATCCACCATTGTGCCCATACCAAAGAAAAATAAAATCACATGCTTGAATGACAGCAAGTGCTTTGAGAAACTCATCAGAGACTACATCTGCTCTGTGCTGCCTGACTCACTGGATCCCCTACAATTTGCATATCGCAGAAACCGTTCCACAGACGATGCTATTGCCTTCACCCTGCACACTGCTCTCTCCCACCTGGATAATAAGAACACCTATGTGAGAATGCTGTTTGTGGACTACAGCTCAGCATTTAATACCATAGTGCCTGCCACACTGGTTGAGAAGCTCCAGACTCTGGGACTAAACGGATCTCTGTGCAGCTGGATCCTGGACTTCCTGACAGGCAGATGTCAGGTGGTCAGAATGGGCAACAACACTTCATCCCCGCTGACCCTCAACACTGGTGCTCCTCAGGGCTGCGTCCTCAGCCCACTCCTGTACTCCCTGTACACACATTACTGTACAGCAACACACAGCTCCAACGTCATCGTCAAATTTGCTGACGACACAACGGTGATAGGCCTGATCACTGACAACGATGAGACGGCCTACAGAGAGGAGGTGAGAACCCTGACTAAATGGTGTCAAGAGAACCACCTCTCACTCAACATCGATAAGACCAAGGAGCTGGTGGTGGATTTCAGGAGCAGAGAACACACACCCATCACCATCGACATGACACCTGTGGAGCGAGTAAACAGTTTCAAATTCCTCGGTGTTCACATCACTGAGGATCTCAAATGGTCCGCTCACACAGATGCAGTGCTGAAGAAGACACACCAATGCCTCTTCTTCCTGAGACGGCTGAGGAAGTTTGGAATGAGCCCCAGCATCCTCAGAACATTCTACACCTGCACTGTGGAGAGCATCCTGACCGGCTGCATCACCGCCTGGTTTGGAAACAGCACTGCTGGCAACCGCAAAGCTCTGCAAAGGGTAGTGCGAACTGCCCGTCACATTGTTGGAGGTGAGCTTCCCTCCCTCCAGGACATCTACACCAGGCGGTGTATAAAGAAAGCCCAGAGGATCATCAATGACTCCAGCCACCCGTCCCACAGACTGCTCTCTCTGCTGCCCTCAGGAAGACGTCTCCGCAGCATCCGATCCCGCACTAGCCGACTGAGGGATAGCTTTTTTCCTCAGGCTATCAGGCTAATGAACAGTCAAAACTAATACACCCTACAGCACACTCCACCTTACAGTATACCACGCACTGCACTTTAATTCCATACAGTTCAAACTGGACTACCAGTACACTACTGCACAAATACAACAATCTTTTTGCCAGCACTGGATACCATCCAATGCACATCCATGACATTTGCACATCCGGTTTATATATAATCTGCTGCATCTTCGCATATTACTGTGTGTATATAACGTAGAATGTGTACTACATACTGTGTATAATGTGTATCGGTAACTGTATGTCTGTCTAATAGTACACTGTGTGTACTGAGTGTACGTATGTGTATATTACACATTGTCATCTGTATAAGTCTGTACGTATGTATGGTAATGTCTATATGTAAATTGTTTCTGCACTGTCTGGAGCACGCTCTCAAGAATTTCACTCACGAAGGCACATGTGCTGTGGTGATGTGACAAAAGTGATTTGATTTGATTTGATTTGATTTGATAAAGATGCTAGCTGGGACGTCTGAAACTCTAGTCCTTTAAATGAATGGAACAAGCCACTCATTTATTTACATGTCCGTACTTGTTTTCGTTTCTAGTTCATTGGAATATACAAGCAACAGACGAAACCCCAACATTGGCTACATGTTGAAATGTAAACCTCATCCTCATTCACCACTACGAACAAGGTAAGCAAGCCAAAGCAGAGGGGGAAAATCAGGCTAGACATGGCTTTCCCCCTATTCTCAAATACTCATATCCACTGACTGGGCAGCTGTTTCTAGTTATTTCACGGTGATTCACTGTGAGTGCACACATGTTATTTTTATCAGGTCTCTCTTGGGATTGTGCAGCGGATGCAGATGGCTATAGAACAATCTGTTGCAATCCAGGTTACAGGGAAATCCTCATTTCAGATGGAAACAGATAAATGGTGCACAATTTTACAGCATAAAGTCCATGGTAGCATGTCAGAGTATGCAGTGTTAGAGAAGGAAGAGGTAATATAGTGCAGATGCAAAAGTGATGCGACCTTAGATCTAAAGAGCCTTTCAGAAAAGGAGATGAGGTGATATGAGTGCATATATATATATATATATATATATATATATATATATATATATATATATATATATATATATATATATATATATATATATATATATATATATATATATATATTATATAATATATATATATATATATATATGTGTGGCTTAGGTTAAAACACGAGGGAAGGAGGCCACCTGCTGTATGAATATGCTTGAAGACAAAAGATGTGCTGGATTTAGCTCCACAGCCTGTTTTTGATCCTTCCCATCCAACGACTGAAGATTATGGTTTCATTATGGAGCTACAGGGGAGTTCTATGGAATGAGAAACAGTGAAAAATCACACGCACACTTTTGGCAGACACAGACACAAGAACTGGGATGGAAGCAGAGGTGATTTATTATATTTACAGTGTCAAGCTGAAACAGTGGGCGGATACCAAGTGGAGTTGGGCCAATCACATTGCTCCTATGTACACATCCACTGAGGTCAAAAGCCTTAAAGACCACTGATCTCCAACCTTGAGGTCATACATACACCAATTTCTCCACTTTATACTGCTTTTAAGGAGGCAGGTTGGATATGACGTTAAGTGGAATCCATTAATCTGGAACTGCATAAATGTAGCACCGGTTTTTAAATTGTCCGTATCCAGGTTAATGTGCTGTATTTCCCTGTTCAAAGTCTTCGATATTGTTGGTTGACTTGTGTAATGGTCTTAGATTGTCAACAAGCAATGCTTCCAGCACAAAAAAAACATGTCTTTGCTGGCTTGCACTGTCAGTTTGATATAATTTAATCTGGAATGATAGGTGCATATATTTGGTAGTCAAAACTGAATACATTTGAATCATGAGCAGTATTATTTCAATAAGATAGTCTAGCTTATAAATAAGTTAACAATATATAATACAACTTTATACTTTATTTTACGGGACTTAACATGATACAAAAATATTGATCACAGTGTATTTTTCTTCGCAGAGATTCAAAATGAATGCTATGAACCAGGGAGTTTCAAAACATTTCATGACAATAAATTATATAATCATTATCTGACAAATACGTATAGACAATTCAATTAAGACAATGAAAAAACATGGCTCCAGCCTTTAGAAATCTCTCTCGGTCCTTGATAGCTCACCCCATGCTCATATGTGGGGTTGAATGTGGACATTTCTTGTCTCCCGTTACTTGACGCTAGTCCACATGACTAGCATATGGGAGTCAGATAAGCAGCAGCCAAACACAGCACTGCTCTAAATGTCAGCGAGTCCGTCAGCATTCAGCGCCACATGCGCTTAGGTGTGTTTAGTTCAGTCTCCCCCAGTATGTGGGTATACAGCGACACAGTTCTTCACTGAAATACTTATCATCATTACATCCTCTTTTCTTGGGGTCCACGCTACATGGTGACCTGACACAACTAAGAAAAAGAGAGGGGGAAAGAAATGGTATTACTATCTGATATCGTCACTGTAGCATTTTAAGTGCATTTTGTAAAGAGCTATTAAAATAATAAAAATCAACACCATTCACAGTATTACTTATATCAAGTTGATCAATGTGAAAAAAAATGGAGGAAAAAAAGATGGAACTAATAGAAATATACTGTAATTCTCTTACACTTTGACAAGAGGCTGTGAATTAATATAAACTGTATTGTTAGACAATATGGACAAATTAAACATTTACTAACACATTTCCACAAACTGTAATATTTGAAAATAAGAATTCATTTTTTGAAATATATTAGTTAACATGAACTAACAATGAACAATACTTCTACAGGATTAATAACCTTAATGTTAATTTCAACATTTAATACATTTTTAAAATCAAATTGTCCATATGTAACATTACTTAATACACTAACACGAACAATGAACAACTGTATATTTATTGTTTTACATAAAGATGAATAAATTCTGTAAAAACATTGCTTATTGTTAGTTCATGTTAGCAGATACATTAAATAATGCTAATAAATTAGACCTTATTGTAAAGCGTTACCCCACAAACTTTAGGCTCTACCATACACATTCGATTCCTGCTGTCCTGTGCTGCTACATAAAGCATACATCACCTTAAAATGAGGTAATGGTACAGGGCCTTTGGGGTTGAGAAACAAACTAATAGAAACTGAGTTTTTTTATATCAGTTGCACAGGTCAGAGAGGGACTGTTTAGGAAGCCAAGCATTTATTCAATATATAACAGTGTGTGAATTTTTGGAGATATAATCAAATAAGAATGGGAAATGATGCGAGTAAATTACATTTAAATTAAATTAAAATATAAAAATGGTAACTAAAATTAAAAGGAATTGTAATGGCTGCCCTGTCAACATAATTTATATACTAAAGTGAGGCAGAACCAGCAACATGGACTCCAATGGCAGACTAGTACGACACTCTCAGTATCTGAAGAGACAATCATTTTACATCTGACAAATAACAGCAAACTCTTTCTCACCTGCACGTGGCCGAATGGAACCGCCTTCCTTTTAAGAAGCACTTGTTAGGGGACTCTGTGCATTCACACACACATTTGGTGCGGTTGAGAGGCTGACTACTAGGACACACCTTGGCACAGGTGCACTGGCAGGTGTCCTTGTTGAAGCTCTGATGAGGCCTGCAGGAAGAGGGCTTCGCTTTACACACACACTGGCAGGTGTTCTTGTCCAGGTAGCGGTGAGGGCCACAGCCTGCCATTCGCAGCTCTTTTTGGCAAACACACTGACAAGTCTCCTCATCCAGCTCTTTGTCGGGGCCACAGAAGTCTTGATCAACATCTGCAGATGGAGACAATAAGAGAAAGTCCTTATTTGTGAGGAAATCGTTTGTCAATGCTATGGAATGCCTGGCCGATTCCCAGAGCGTTATGCAAGTAAAGAACAATGTCCAGCATGCACATTTGTCAGACATGATGAATCATTTATCAATACAAACTTTCTACCCAGCATTCCTTATGCTACCCCCAAATGCCTAAACAGATGATTTTCTTTAACTTGATGAAAACATTACATTCGGTGGCTAATTCAACTCTACTACAGTATATTTCTTCCTTTGTTTTGGAGTGTACAAACTAATCATGACCATATTATGAAGAATCGAAGTTATGTAGGAGGAGTTTATAAACGGCCATATAAACTTTTAGTTAGCATATGGTGGCTATACATATATGCAGAGAACCTTGCAAAATAGACTAAATGTTATATTATTTTAACCAGAATGATTTTAACTGTAAGTTGTTGTCACATTCATGGCATGTCAATGGTATTTTTGTAGTGTGGTTTGCTGTTGCCTTTTCAAAACATTTCTCTTGGGAAACTGCTCAGTTACGGTAAATAAGAAAAACTACATTTGGTTTTCACTGGAAAGGTACCATACTGGTCTGGTTTTGTTGGAAAAAGCACATTTAAAAAAATGTGGTTTTTTCACAACACAGCAGGATTTTTTTTAAAATGTCACTGCGGATTCAGCTCAAATATATGATTTCACACAATGTATTCCCTATGAGAGATATGGGGTTTACCTCACTTACCATACTTTAGATTCAAGTCAGCATTTATATTGGTTAGAATAACACTGAGAGCACATTTCTGCAGGTGTTGGATTTAGATAGTTGTTCTGAAACACTTTTATTCAGTTTTATTCAGATGGACAAATGGTTTTTATTAGAATATTAGGATATTGGCTAAATGAGGTTGGATATATAATTTGCTTCACTGGATTCGAGCAGATCAGATGCATTCTGTGCAAGATCATTTTTGGGCACCAACTTTTTTGGGGGCCAATGAGATGACACTCACTTTGTCTGGACCCATTAAATGTTTTAAAAAATATATTAAAAACTGCATTTCATACTTGCAATGAATATGCATTTTTTTTCTGATGAATAATATATTTGTAATTTTTTTTTAAATTAATTTAGATTTTGATGGGGGCATAAAGTTATATATATTTGGATGATACAACTGTTTTGATATCATGAAGAAAAAAGAACTGAAAAATGGTAAGGTTCAGGTTATAAGATGTCATGAGATACAACGTAATAATAATAATAATAATAATTTTGGCAAATAATTATATTGTTACCTTCAAAAATACACTTTTATACAAAGTGTAAACAATGTATCATTACCTTTACACTTTTAAAATCAATAAATGTAAACATCTTCATAAAATGGTAAAAAAGGTGGATTTTTTTTATGTTTTCTTGGACACCCTTATTTATAATTGACACTTGAACAATCAAGCCACATATCTTAAAAAAAAAAAAAAAAAAAAAAAAAAATCCATTCACACCATACAAATACAGAACAGAAGAAAATACTCCATGCTGCAAAATGCTGCATCACAAGCACCAAATAAAATATTGGGTATTAGTAGTGAAAGTAAGCTGACCCACAAGATAATGTGCCATTACAGTATGCATTATAAAGCTTTTCTGTCACAGACTGCGCCAAGTAAAAGGAGATGTGAGATATTTCCATGAAGCAAGAGAAAAAAATAACAATCCTGACACAATAAAAATCCTATTGTGTATGCTTTAGCAAAGATTCATTTCACCTGTTTCACTCCCCAGCTGCTACAGTGGAGCTGGACGCAAATCTATTATTCCATTTCACTATGACAGTCAACAAAATTGGCCAGCATGCTATAGCAACATAACCATCCACACCAAATCAACCTGTCATTTCAAATTTAATATAGTGCCCCAATATGTGTGCAGCTGTTTTTATCTGCACTCACACATGCACTGTGTATTTATGCCTATTTTAGCCTTAGGGTCTTCTGACTGCAGAGCTTATGGATTCTTATGCAGTGTGCATAAACCAACAGACTTCTGTATCCACATCAGTTTTGACCTGTCATATTTACTAAGCGAGAGGAAGACAAGTATTTCACTACCATCACACTGAACCCGATTTATCATGCTCCACTTGAACAAGAACTCAGGTTTGAGATTAGATAGAAGGGTGAGAATGAATAATTATCCAATTGGGGATGTTTTTGTTTGGCTTGAATGATTGCCACAAAGCTGAAAGCAGCTATAATGGCAGCTTTCCTCTCTGCAGAAACTGAACCGTGTTTTTGTAGGCTTTGTTTTGTTGACATGTAGTCAGGCCCTGGACTGCCAGGGGTGTTGATTGCAGAGTTTTGCTCTGTGATTGCACTCTCCCTTCATGACAAACTATTTCCTTAATTCCAGAGTGGACACCAAGGTTGCACATTCACCACCCATCCTAAGAACAGCATATTTATTTATTTCATAATACATATTTAATAAATAAATTAATGAATAAATAAGTTCACTCATTTTAGCCACTGCACATTTTGGCATATTAATACCATATATTTGTTTGTTTGTATTTATTTATTTATTTAGTCATTTAGCAGACGCTTTTATCCAAAGCGACTTACCAGTGTTAATTTTGGCAGGCATTTTTGATTTAGTCTCAGTCTTTATCTTGAGATGAAAATGCTTAATAGTCTTAGTCACATTTTAGTCATTTGAGTATTTCATAGTTTTAGTCTAGTTTTAGTCAACAAAAAGTCATTGCATTTTTGTCAACTTTTAGCCATTACTTTTAGTCAAACTGCAGTTACCAACATTTATTTTGGTAGCTATTTTATATGTAGTATTCAAACAAAAATAGTCATTAATACTTCTCTCTTTAGACCAAATCAATTAAGCTTAGTCATGAGAAATTTGAATCAAGGATTGAATTTGGAAAAACGGGAATATATTTTCATTTTTTGGTAGAGATATAAATTAAACTCATTTTTCAGATACAGTAGGTTTACTTAAGTATACATTTATTTAACATCTTTTGTTGGTTAACATTTATGACAGATAATTAGGAATGCTGTCCATTTAAGACGGAAGGTATGTATGTAATAGCCTACTGACATACATTCAGTTTTCACCCACCTGTTTAAGCTCACTTAAACCATAACAGACTGTATTTCCGTGAGATACTCTACATGATAGACATTTGGACTGCTGTGTGTGTATTTGAGCACTGAGAACTGATCGCGCGCTGTATGAGAACTGAAGAAGTGGAGCGTGCGCGAGAGAGAGCACTTCTATCAGCGCGTTTCCGTCTATCGCACCTTCACTAATTTTAAGTTAATCGACAATGAATTGTGACTCCCGGGAAAAACGGGACGTCTGGTCACCCACTCCCTAACCCTTCGGGTGCTGAGGCCATTGTTTCAGATCGCTATAGTTCGCGTTTTGGTAGGCTATCCGTCCACCGCGGCTGCCATGCAAACGCACCTTATCCAATGACAGAGACGCACATTTTGAAAGACAAGACCGTTAACTTAGCCTATAGGATGTATTTTGAATGTCCAGTAGTCCTAAAATAACATTTTAGTCCCGTCTCGTCTTGTTAATGAAGACGCGCATAAATTTCGTCATAGTTTTTATCATCAGATATTAGTTTTAGCTCGTCAACGTCTCGTCTTAGTCACAGAAAAAAGGTTCGTTGACGAATATTTTTCGTCGTCGTCTTCGTCAACGAAATTAACACTGCGACTTACAAATGAGGACATAAGAAGCAATCAAAACCAACAAAAGAGCAACAACGTGCAAGTGCTATTACAAGTCTTGGTTAGCCTAACACAGTACAGATAATTTTTTTTTTTTTTTTTTTTTTAGAATAGAATAGAGAGTGCTAGAGTTAGAGGGTCAAGTAAAGATGGAACAGATGAGTTTATAGCCGTTTCTTGAAGATGGGTAAGGACTTGGCTTCTCGGATTGAGTTGGGCAGGTCATTCCACCAGATGGGAACAGTTAATGAAAAAGTCAGTGAAAGTGTTTTTGTGCATCTTTGGGATGGTACAATAATGCGTCGTTCACTTGAAGAACGCAAGCTTCTAGAGGGCATATAAGTCTGAAGTAATGAATTTAGGTAAAGGGGTGCAGAGCCAGTGGTGGTTCTGTAGGCAAACATTAATGCCTTGAATTTAATGCGAGCAGCTATTGGTAGCCAGTGCAAATTGATGAACAGAGGTGTGACGTGCGTTCTTTTCGGCTCATTAAAGATTAATCTTGCAGCGGCATTTTGGATTAATTGATTTATATCAATTAATTGTTATACAATTGCACTGTCCTTGGAGCAGACCTGACTTACATTTCACTGCTGGTTATACTCCGTATAATTGTGTATGTGACGAATAAAAAATCTTGAATCTTGTATATCAATACATAATATACATTAAATAAATAATTTCTGATTTTATTACTGCATTTAAACAGCATTTATTTATTAATTTTCATTTAGCTGTAGATATTGCATTTAGAACAGCATATAATACCAATTATTCATTTATTATTATATAAATAAGGTGTAAACAAACACATTTCTGTTTTAGTTAATGCATATAATACCAATTATAGCTTATAAAAGTCAAATGTAATAAAGTACAATAAAATTAACTGCTTTAGATTAGATATAAAGAATTTCTTTGAAAAGAATGCCACAGTTAACACTGAAGAGGTCCGTTATAATTTAGGTTTCTTCTAAGGTGGCCAACGGACTTGCCCAATAGAAATAGTTTTGCTCAGCAAGAACAAAAATTTGAAGGAATAATGATTACACTCTCTCCACCCTCAATACCACGACTGAGGTGAGACCCTTGAGCAAGGCACCGAACCCCCAACTGCTCCCCGGGCGCCGCAGCAATGGCTGCCCACTGCTCCGCGTGTATGTTCACTACTGTGTGTACACTTGGATGGGTTAAATGCAGAGCACAAATTCCGAGTATGGGTCACCATACTTGGCCACACACCACTTCCCTTTACATGCAAAGCACAATTTTCCATAACATACTAAACTGCTTCAAATAATTTCAGCGTGACTCATGATATCTGAGAATCCAGACTTAAATCAACATGCCATAACAGTTAATATAATAAGTCTACAGATGTTTTTTTTTTACTTTTATATGGATATATTCCTGTAGTGGTGATTGTCTGCCAAGTTATGTTCCAATATTGCTGAATGACTTTAATATTCATCAAAAACTTAAGTTAGTAAAGAAAAGAAGTTCTCTCATTGGTGAAGTCCCTCTTTCAGTATAGGTTTGTTTCTCTTTCATACAGTCACACTCAGACTCACATGCAAAGCACTGAATTGTAAGGTTGTAAACATGTGCATTAGCACTTACCAGAATGTGGTTTTGAAAAAAGGGTGTCAGGCAGTGGCACACATCTGCATAAGCGATTGTTCCAGCTGTGATTATTTGGGCATGTTTTATTTGCCACATGACATCTGTAGAGGAAATAAGTGATTAGCAAGGAGACAGACGGTAGCGTGGGTTTAAAAAATCCACAATAAAAGGCAAAATAACAATAGTCTCAATTCAATAAGAGCTGACTCACATAAAAAAAAAATGTTAGCTGTTCACTTAACTGTTATAGCTCAGAAACTGATTTCTATACATAAGAGGGTGGATACATCTCTTTTGATCACAGGCTGTATGTCTTAACCTCACTGCAAATTAGCCTGTTAACCTTCTTTGATTCAATAATAAAAAACCCAAACTTTCAAAGAGGACATGGAAGATGACCTCTCTGGCTACAAATAGATTTCAATTTGATCACTGACTTCATTTAAACACACCTCAAAGGAACTGTCCTGAAAGAGCACAACATTTTATACTGTGTTCTTAGTTTGGCGTGACTCTGGCAGTCTGTCAACAGGATGGAAGAGTCAGAGTTGTTTCAGACAGAAGGAAGGAGGGAGTGATGCTATCAGAGTCCATTGCTGTCCTGCTAACCAGTAACACATGGTGTAGTTGGCATGGAGGTCTTACTGAATGAAGTAGAAGCACACTACAGTCCTTTAAATCATGAACAGTACGGATCAGATTCTTACAAATAACTTATTCAGATGCCACAAATACTGCAATATATTTTAAGAAATCAAAATGTTCTGAAGTAACAAACAAAAATTTATTTTTGCTTCAAGTGTTCATATGGATGAATAGCTAGTTGCCATTTTGCCAACTAACACATAACCAGAAACAAGTGAAGCAATATTATTTCAAACAGGAAGTTTTTCCATGAAAATGGTACGTGCAACGTAATCAAAAAACGAGACATGGTTGAAGGACACTCACAGGAAGTGATTGGCATACAGTGAAACAGATTTTTTTCCCATATAAAGTTATAGATGTGCCAGGATCTACTGCATGTAGGAGTGGAATTTGCCAGAGTCCCAATATAGCAATTGTAATTCTTTCAATATTCTGCAATATTGCGATTCATTTCTGCAATTCAGTGCGATTTATTAAACTTTTAACCTCAAAAAAGCATATTACACATGCTTTTTCTTCCCAGAAACAGTTAAAAGAAATTAATAAAAAATAAGAATAATCTCAAAGGAGAAATGCATTCTGTTATAAATAAATAAATTAATAAAACCTTGAAATAAAAAAAACAACAATACTAAAATATAAATGTCTAAATCAGTACATCAATTTAAAATTAAGATCAACAACAAACTGGCACATCTATCTTTTTTCCATTTAATTTATTTTCCAACTCCAACATCACCTACTATGAAGATCCAAACTGAAGTCACAGATGAGCTCAAGCTCATCTTCTTGTCTGCTCCATTATCCATCTATCTTCTCATGGCCTCAGATTTTAAGTCCAGGCTGCAGCTACTGGCCAGTGAAATCACAGGCTTCACCCAAGATAAACTTTACTCTGGCTTCTCTTTTGTGAAGTGATATGAATCTCCAAAATTGGAAAGTGAGTGTTACGCTAAGAGTGGATCGACACTGGTGTGAAGCGTTGCTTTGCTTTTCCATTAAGTGCGGACTGCAAATCGTCTGGGATTTGATATTGCCTGTAGGCAAGAAAAATGATACAGAGCAACCCATTGAGGGGAGTCCTGTTCTATTAAACTGTGTGAGGAGGTCATTTTTAAAGCCTCTTTGAATTTCAAGGCATCTTTTCCATTTGCATTGACTGTAATCAGTGTATATGCATATGGTTTTAAACATCTGCAATGCATTTACATATATCCACAGCTGTAAGGCATCTATAAACTTCAACGACGTGTGGCCTAAGGAGATTTAGTTTTAATTAAGACTTAATCCGTAGATTATTCGACTATCGATGTTGGAAGTCAAGCCATAAAACATAGATTCTAGCACACAATATTTTTTAATTATTATTAGTACATCAATAAATCTAAGAAACTGATGTAAGAGTAACACTCTGTAGTTAAACTGCCACTATCCATACAGTCCAGTGAAACTGAAGCGCCAAGAGCAATGCTTTTCCTGACGCCTAAAAAGACTCCATCCACTAAAAATGTCATGTAGTGGCTCACTATGAAGAGAAGCTGGCGAGAATTCTGGGAAAACTACAAACAAAGAATGATGTGTTTAAAATGGCTTTCTCTCATATTTAAACAAATAGCATGTGCATATTTTCAGCATGGGGACAGTACGTATAACTAACATGTTAAAAATGTTTAGCCTAAACATTGAAAAAAAATAAAAATAGCCTCAGACATCTTTGACATGTCAATTGTTATTACTAATGTCAATTAAATTATTAATTTCACTGAGTTGGATACAATTAAAACACAAATACACAAAAGCTGAGGTTGTATTCAGTAGAATATGTGATAGATAAAACAGTATTGTTGATACAGTACATATAATGGTAGGGAGAAGAGATAACGGTTTTAAAAAATTATTATTTATTTTCATATTATAAATCACAATATCCAAAATTCTCAACAAAATAAAAATATTTAATTAACTAAATAAAATGAAAAACTCTAAGTAAACAACACTAAATACGACTGAAACTGGACATATTTTAGGAACAGTTAAATAATTGAATTATGTGTTCTAATATGCTTTGACCACAGCATTTAAGTTTATTATTACCAATGTTTCATTTAATAATTATTTCTGCTATCCTTACACAATGGCTACTTCACTATGAAAAATGACTACACAATTACCAAAAAAGCTTTGGTACAATCAAAGCATATTCTTATTAATTCTGTATAAACATTTGTAGACATCCACGTATATTGCAACCTCAATCATTCATGGTAGCATATTGTACACTGTATTGCATAATGCAAGTTCAGTATTGATTACAAAGTATTGCTGTTTACTTATAAGGCCCTACATGGTTTAGCTCCTGTGTATTTATCACGTTACAATCCATCATGCTCTTTAAGGGCACAACATTCTCGACTTTTAGTAGTACCAAGAATATCAAGATCCACAAAAGGAGGTAAAGCAATGAAAATTACTTCTGATAATATGCACCCATTGTATGTTAAGTTTGAACTTTTGCCTTCAGTTCGACGATTTAGGATGTTTAATGTTTATTAAATATAGGGGGGGGGAAATCTTTTTTACCATGAGCAGTGAAATGCTTAAATGAAATAGTTTCTTTAACACTTAGATCTTGTGTTGATATGTTTTTTGTCTTTCTATTGTTTGTGAAACGCATGTTGAAACTCACTGAAACAGAATTTCCCCAAGGGGATAAATAAAGTACTACTACTACTACTACTACTAGAGCGTTTTCACATTTGGCTGCTAAAATCTGGAATTGCCTTTCTGATCATTTTTTGGCTTAGACACACTCTCCTGGTTTAAATCTAGATTAAAAGGCACATTTCTTTAGCCAAGAATTCACATAATGCATCTCATAACCTTGTACTATAGTTATATCAGATCAAATTTACAAGATTATCTTTTATGTCATGTCCCTATATGTGACGCTGAGTTGTTGTTGTGAGTATTTTTCTGTTTTTTTGCCGCCCTCTCGTTTTTTTCTGTATGTTTTTGTTTGGTTAGGTAGTGTAGTTGAGTTATGACGTCTTGGACGTTGAAGATTGTTTTCTTTTCACATTTTTCTTTTCTTAGTTTAGAATTAGATTAAAATGGGTTAGCAAGATTTCTTTTGGTTCTGTTGTTTTCTTTGTTTTGGCACAGTCCAGGCTCCCTTCATTCTCCCCAGTTCTCCAACAGGCCGAGGTTGCCGGTGGGTCTAGTTTTTCTCCTTTTATTTTACATTTAAATTATTTTGCGCAAACACTTGTTACAGTCTTTAATAATAAAACAAGTTTACTTGATTTACTCTCTCTCGTGTTGGTTACTATCACTCACACAGACTGTATGTTGACATTGCTCCGAACTGGTCTAATGTTCCCCTTCTTAGTCACTAGACGCTTAACAATCAAAGAAGGGTCGTAACACTTTTGTTTGAAATATTATGAACAGCAGCCAGCAACATTATTTATTCTCCATTTGCTTTTCTGTTTCTATCAGGATGTAAATAAAGTTTATGCCAGCTCCAGTTTGGATCCAGCCTATCACAAAGATTTAGTTGACTCCAACACCCGGGAAGAGATGATGCCAACCCCTTGTGATGACTTCAGATGTCAACTCTGAACCAACAAAAAAAAACTTCAACTCTTTAAAATATTATTTAGATTTTACCGTGGATTAACTTTGAACACAACCAATCACAATTTCAAATTTAGACCTACAGACCCCTCGCTCACCAAGTCTATCCTAAAGGAAATACCACTCATGAACAAGTCCTTGAAGAGCAAATTTGTTTCTGAAAAAAAAAAAAAAAAAATGTGGAAGTGAACGATCAGGTTGGGGCCATTCAGACCCATGCTATTTATTACTTTGTCACCTCCCTCCCTCTCTCCCTCCCTCCCTCCCTTTGTCTTTACCACCCTCCAGTCTCTCCTCCTCTCTGTTTTTGTGAGTTTAAGTGGCTCGGGCATAATGTCAGGTGCCCAGTCAGATCTGGCTTCAGAGTTATCCAAGGAAAAAACAGTCTCAGATGTGGGTTTCCCCTCTAGATCAGAGAGACACGAGACTTCACGGTCTGCCCTCAACCTTTGCACTGGAAGATATGTGTATCTTTGTGCAAGTGTGTGTGTTTGTGTGTTCAGTCTTTACACCCTGCTGAGAACTGACTTGGATGTAACAGCTCCAGTTACAGGTCCACTATCATTAACCTCCCTTGGCTAAAAGGTGAGAGGTCAGGACCAGTTAGCATGACCCAAGGCTGGATCAGGTCCAGCGAAGGACCATTCTCATGCATAGATCAGCCTTCCTGTCTGGCTGTCCATGAAATCACCGCTTTTCCACCTAGACAGCATGGTTGATATATTACCCATGTAGAACTGTTTGTCATTAAGGGTTTGTTCACACTGCACACAAATCTGAATTGGGTTTAACATCTGATCTTTAGGATTGACTGTCCACATTGTCATTGGCAAATGGTGAAATATGATCTGTTTGTTTGTAGTCAAAATGCAATGTATCTGCCTCACTTGTTATAGTAATGACAGAAAATAGCCAATATTTCTGGCTGATACGGAAGCCAATAATTATTTTCATGTTATAACCAATACAAATAAATTAAAATTCTACACTATTTAGTTGGCATCAATTCTCAATAAAAATTGAATTACATAAATAATAAATTAAATACATTCAAACTGTTAATAATAACAATAATTTTAAATGCTAAAAATGAATTTAGGCATCACAACACTAAAATGTACAGCATGAAAAATGGATATTCATTTGGAGATTTTCAAAATATTTAACAGTGCTATTACATGATTAAATTAAATTAAGAAATTAAATGATAATTAGATGATGGAAAATGACGACAATGGCAAAAATATATGTCTGGCTAATTCATCCATTTATTCTCCCCATCTACCTCATAACTTGCACTATATGTCATAAAACAATGTATATACACATTTTTTTATATCTATTTATAAACCTGTTATTTGCACTTCTGGTTAGATGCTAACTGCATTTCATTGGCTCTGTACTTGTACTCTGCACAGTGACAAAGTTGAATCTAATCTAATCTAAATGTTTCACAATTCTCTATATGAAGATAATGAGACAATACTGTGAATTTGTATGTCAAATATTAGAAATTTTGAATGAAAAACTAACTCTGATTAACCTATTTAATGCATCATGAAGATGCATTCCATGTGGTTTAAACCTGGTTTGTAAAAATCAAAGTTTCTTTGCTGAATTTGAGTTAAATACACTACAATATCAGAAAGGAATGTCAGTCTGAAGGAATATGATGAAAACTTGAGCAACCACTGAATAAGCTTGTTTATGGCAACAAAAGCAACAGTAGGTGTAACTGACGCAAGTGTTGATGTTGCACCCCTACTGAACACAGTGTGTGTTATGTATTTGATGACAGAACAAGTGTTTTGACACAATGCACTGTAAACACCATTACATGTCAGTCCGCTTTGCATTCTAAACTTCAAACATACCATGCAAGCTAATCAAACAGATGGCAGCATAATTAGTGTTGCGGGTGTTTACTTAGAAAAAGGGAAACAGGATGTTGAATATCAGAACCGTGAAATAAAGCAAATTGCCGACTAGGCCCGAAATGGTTCACCGGTAAACTACACGTGCACAGGGTTCTCAATGTGTTTTCAATTGCCATATGCTCAGTGGCATAAGACAACACATTCCTGAAAACAGAGGGGGCAGTTAAAAAGAACTTATGATATGGTCCACGCGAGGTGGAAGACAACCTACTGGATGACTAACACGTGCACTTGCATAATGCAAAATAGAAGACTCCATTTAGTCTAGCAAGGTGTCAGGAAGATAATATATAAGCTATGATAACTTAGAGAACACGCTTCTAATGCGACTTCACTGCCATACACATCCATAGGCTACATACTGTAGAGACAAATCCGCATTCCCACCTCTACAGTAATTCAACAAGCCCATATGTTGTTTGTTACACAGAGCCGATTCGTTCTTTGCTGGGGGCTGTCTGAAGAGGTCTGCAGCTCAACTGATTTACATTTAAAAGTCTAAAGAGGATATAAATATCCTTTTCCATATGTTAATGTAAACTATGCTGCAAGGGATAGTCAGCCTGCACTCTGAATCACATTAAAATGCCAAAATGAAGGTTGGCTGTTCCAACAAAGATATATTTCACATCAACCTCTTCACTCTTTATTTCTCAATGCTGACTACTTATCATACCTACAATAATGGACTTCTAAATGTTCCAGGAATAAAAAAATGTGCAAGAGATTGAAATCAGTTGCTGTAACCAGGAGACCTTCAGATCAACAGAATAAAGCAGTATTGGCGGTATGAAGGTAATTTTATATCAAGATAAAAGTATGCATTATCGCAATATTGTTATTTTTGCGGGAAAATCGTTTGAATGATGTTTTACATGAGGAATAATTGATGACAGGCCAATGACATTTTTAGAAAAATAATGCACACCTGATGTGGTAACGCAGCCATGATATGAAGCGAAGAAAAGTGGTTCTTTTGCTGTTGTATAGGTTATAAGGATGTTTGAAATAACTTAAATCATCTGACAAAGTGATTAAGTAAACCTGCCTGGAACCACATTGCCTGTGTGTTTCCTAAAAAAATAAAATAATTGCACGTCCTTAGAACGTTAATCAAACAATCAGATTCAAGCATTCAACATCCCCCCATAGTATAAGCATTACAATGGTGTAATTATTATACTCCAGTGAATTAAGTATTGTTAAAATATTCTATTTATATTTAATATTCTCATTATGTACATTTTTTGATGCACTACGTCACAAACCACCAAATCAGATTATTCATAACAAATAAAGCCAGTTTTTGCATCACATTATGCAACAATTGAGCTAAAACATACTGAAAACAAATTGAACAAATTGAAATTGAACATCTATATTAATGCACCAACCTACAGCACTGCTTGCCAACTGTAAACAGCCTACAGTTAAATCAGGTTACACTGCATCAAAACACTGAATTTTTATAGAAAATATTTGTATATTTTAATTTTATTTAAAAAAAATATTATTGTGTTATATTCCATTTTACTTTCTAATTCCTATATGTTAGCATACTGTTTGTACTTTATTCTGCACTGGAAGCTCCTGTCACAGACAAATTCCTTGTGTGTGCAAACATACTTGGCAATAAAGCTTTTTCCAATTCTGAATTGAGCAATTTACATTGCAAGAGCCCTGCTATGATACTGTATACATTGTAGATAAGAATTGAGCTTGCATACTATAAACATTGCATCAACAGAATAATGGTGTTTCGCAGCTCCCTCCAAACTGACTATGTATAAATAACTATGTCATTCATTCATTCTTGGTGTGTTAAGTTCTTTCTGGAGAATTTGTTATATAAAAGAACTTAGTAGTTTACGAGAAAGAGTGGAAAAACAATAGTAAAATCCTGATGAACTGATGAAAAACACACACGCATATTGGCATATAAAGAGCAGCTATAGGTCAAAAGTCATTAGGTAACAGTCTGAGTTGTTTATGATAGCCCCGGTGATGTCTGAATGTTTCTCCTCCTGAAGAGCCTCTATTTTCCTAACATAGTGAATCATCACTTCCAAAACAATACAGAGTGAGAGAAAGTGAAACGCAACCATGAGCCAACTGCTGATAATCACTACCAGCCCTCTGCCATTTCATTGCACAGGGGTTGATAACACCAATAGGGTTTATATGCCATGTTACACTCTAGACCACACATCTGAGGTCAAACACGTATGCTTTCTCCTTCACGGAAAACAGCGAGACTTTGTTAACACCTTGCGGTCCAAAGCTGGACGCTTGAAGCGGACCACCCTGCGTTAAACCCCCGGCGGTACAGACTGTCCTCGTCTTTATCAGATGGCACAGGTTTGGGCAGGATTTTTCCAAATATAAGATTACAATCGAGCTGAAAGCATTCAAAGCTGAACTGGAGTGATCTTGAATTAATCTGGCCTTGGAGTCAGATTAAATGAAAAATTTATCTTATTCCAGAACAAATTCAGAAAGCATACTGTGCAACATGGACAAGATTACAAGACAGCAAGTCCCCAGCCCGGGTGTTGACCTTTACAGCTGTAAACAATTAAAGAGACAAGCACAGTAAATGACGTCAGCTAAAGGTAAAGCTGCACGTCTGCACCGAAATCTCCTTCTCTAAAAAAAATGGCATCCTCACATGCGCAGATGTTATGCTGACCCCGCTTGCGTGAAAGCACGAGAGGAATGAGGAGATGAAGCCTCAGTGTGTCCAGGAAACCAAAACAACATATAACACACTTCCACAGTGCAGGTCGCCCTAGGAACACATCTGCTTTTTCTTATGCAAGGCCTGGCTGTGCAGGACCTAGTGGGGGGATGATGCCTCTTTCCTTTTCACTCCCCCTACTGCAAATCACTTTGACAGGGGATGGCTGAAGAAAAAACAGCACACATAACAATAAACAGTTCTTTTCTCCAGTTCTTCACTGAGAGACTCAGGGTTGCTTTTTAGCATTTAACATGTTTGATTTGACATGCAAACATGCATGATGAATAATTAAAGGGTCATTTCACCCAAAAATGAAAATTCTGTTATCAATCAGTCTCCCTCACGCTGTTCCAAACACTTGATACTTTCATTAATCTCATACAGAGAGCACATCTCATAGGGTAATAGAAGATGAAACATGCTTGCTTGATGCCCGAGAACCAATTGGGTTCATGTTCGTGTGTCATGAAAACACATTTTAGTTCCTACAAGAACCAATGTGGTTTATTCTCACAATTCAAGCAAGTATCATATTTGATGTGCACCATAGATGTGGCCTGATCGATGTTTATATCTGAATAAAAGTGGGAAATTAATCATGTAAATGTGATAATGACTCTTCAGGAGATTTCAGAAGCTTAAACACCGGATTCATATGGATTACTTTTGTCTTTATGAACTTTTTAAAGCATCACAGTTTTGATACATTAGACTTTCAAATGGAGGCAAAGAAATTTCTCAGGATTCAGTAAAAATCTCTCTATGTGTGACCCTGGACCACAAAACCAGTATTAAGTGTCAGGATTTTTGAAATTGAGATTTATACATCATCTGAAAGCTGAATAAATAAGCTTTCCATTGATGTTAGGATCGGACAATATTTGGCCGAAATACAACTATTTAAAAATCTGGAATCTGAGGGTGCAAAAAAAAAAAATCGAAATATTGAGAAAATCGCCTTTAAAGTTGTGCAAATGAAGTTCTTAGCAATGCATATTACTAAACAAAAAAAAAATTCAAAAAGTTTTGATATATTTACGATAAGAAATTTGTAAAATATCTTCATGGAACATGATCTTTACTTAATATCCTAATGATTTTTGGCATAAAAGAAAAATCGATTATTTTGACCCATACAATGTATTTCTGGCTATTTTTTGGGTGAACTAACATTTTAACACTTTAATTTATGGAAACATTTAGAAATTTTGGAGACATTCGTAAACACAATCAATGAAGTTAATGTAGTTAAACTAGCAATGCCCTGAATGCACTGTACAGCACCAAATGCACAATGCAAAAGACATCAAGCAAAAGCTGTCAACTAGTTCATATTTATTTACTGACACCACACCTCCTGTTCCATTTGACAGGGAACCAAAAGTAATCAAATGTTGAACGGCAGCAGCACACGGCATGTGTAAAGGCCAATTTCCGAAGTGTCACCCCTCTTTGCCTTTCCCATCATGGCCAACATGTCACTCTGTGATGCTTCCCCTCCTGTTTGCAAACAGATCTCTGAGCAATGGAGCAACAAACTGGCTTTCATTGCCACACATGTGAGATCGATAGGTTTCCTCTACACAAAAAAAGCAGCCGCTGTTTTCGCACACAAAGCGTGCATTATTAACAAGTCTTTTTCACTCCTTTTCTTTCCTTTTCTCATTGCGTGTGCCAGTGAGTCACAGTTTAGCATGTTGGCTTCTGTCACGAACAGGCGAATGGGCTAATCCTTCGTTCTTTGAGAGGATAAAATGGTAAACATTTACACAAAGTATCTGAGGGAACAACGCAGAGCTGAAAACAGGGACTGTGCTTCATTGCAAAAAGTACTTAGAGATAGAAAACAGATGCAGGGTTCCAATTCTATTCAAGACAGTATTTTGCAACTCATTTTGTTTTTCAACACCTTTAATTATTGGCATGCAAAATATGTCTCCAAAGCACAGCCATCCCAATAACCGCAATATAGCACAATCTCCATTGATTTATTGCTTTTATACAACAGTGTTAAGTATAAAACAAAACAATTTGATGGTTTAGTAGCGTTTCACTGGAATTCATATTTTATGGTCTAAAACAGGGATTCCCAATGTCTAGGGAGCTCTCTTAAACTACTTTTTGGGGAACAAATTAAGATTTATGATCCAATTATATATTTTGACCTCAAAGATGTGTTTTTTTTTTTTTTCATTCAGCTGTTTTGTCAAACTTTTTTGCTGCAAGAATGCATTCTTTGCGAACAGAACCCTAATTAATAATTAATATAATAGCCTATTGCTAAATACTAGATGCAGCTTAAAATACAACAAAAAAATATTCAATTCACTTTGTGCTATCGATATCTGGTAATCACATTAAAACAGCAGTCAAATATGCATATAATACCTAACTCTTCAGTTTGTGCACTCAGTTATTAATATACATGCAAATGTATGAGTTTCATGACAATCTGAATAAACGGTACATTAGATAATGATTAAACATTACATAATATAGAAACGCTAAACATGCTAAGTTGTATTATGGAAAACTTCAGCTCGGCTGAACAATCGAGCTGATACAGCAAGAAATTTGAAAATAGTTTTACTGTTGATTCATCTTCTTTCTCAGTTCACAGTTCTCGCCATGTGTCTATACACTCTGCTCTATGCTCATTAAAATGACTCCTCTATCTCTCACTGTGGCAGCAAGAGATATCAGAAATAAAAAAAATGGGTTTGGGACTAGAGAAAAAAACAATTTCTCTGGTGGCTAAAATGCAAGGCCATCAGTGTTTCTCTACACTCCAAAAAGTGATAATTTGACTTGACTTAAAAAAAATTAAGGAAACCCCTTGCCTTAAAATGATCAAGTAAATAATAATTAAAAAAATTAAGTTAAGTGAATTGTCAGGTTCACTTAACTTATTTTTGTTATTATTATTTACTTGATAATTTTAAGGCAACCGGTTTCCTACATTTTTTAATCACTTTTTACAGTGTATGTATCAAATTAAGCATTTCAATACACTGAAGAAGATACAGTGTGCTCCACAGTGGGAAACAGTGATTTGACTTGAGGTTTTGCAAGCAATAAACACTCTCTTGCAGAACTACCGTAAGCTTGTACATACAGTGAGTCAGAGGGGCATTACATCCTATATAGTCAGCTTAAAATGGTTAACTCTGAATATCTAGTTTTTCACCCATATTGTAAATAATATGCATTGTATTGAGCATAATATGCATTTTTCCTCAGTCAGAAATACCTTAAATTAATCCCATGAATTGTGTACTTCAGCATAGACAGTTAGATACCGCCAGCCAAAACGAATAAAAAAATTATAATAATTTGAACATTTATTACAAACAACATTTATGGTGTTTACATCAGGCCACAAAAAAATACATATGATTTGTAGCTCACTTGTCGGTCCCGATTAGTTAATCAAGTCTGCACACTGCATGGTAAGTTCATTAAGATTCCCTACTGGGATTTTCCTGCCTGACAAAATTCCTAAAACAACAGATGAACAGGAAGTTCTCTATCAGCCTTAACAATGGGTGGCCACACCACACCACCAATATGAAAGTCAATTTGATGAGCTACTGTACGTCATTGGGTGCGCAACTACATCCAAAATACACACATCAGTGTAGCCACATATCCGCTGATGAGATGCTAAAGAAGGCCAAAACAAACAGGGAATACAGTAATCAATTTCTTGAATGTCTTGGTGTGATAGTTTACCTCTTATATAAGTTACCCTATCATCTGTTGCTCCCACTACATCAGAGTGCATTTTAACACTTCAGCACTTACTTTCCCTGGTTGAAAAAAAAAAACTGCATATACTGGTTAGGTATGTTTTGAAGCATGGCTGCTGGTTTGAGCTGGTTTAAGCTGGTCATGCATGTATGAAAGACATCGTCAGAAAAAGTATGCTCGTAGCTTCGTAACGTTACAGTTGAACCACTGATGGCAGATTGACTATTCTGACAGTGTCTTTCATACTTTTCTGGGCCTTGACAGTGCAAATGGTTTGGCAGTCAATGGGACAGTCACAAGCCTCCCGGTTTTCATCCAAAATATCTTAAATTGTGCTCTGAACCTAACCCTTTAAGGTGCGGTCACATTACTGCAGTTTTAATGAAAAATTAGGTCTGTTGTCAATAGCGTAGCGATGTATGAAGCACAGATCACACAGAAGCCACTTCCAAACCAAGCAGATTTTTGTTGGTCAGTACTTTCTGTTGGCAACCACATAACCAACACGTTGCAAAATCTAGATGGGGAAATCTTTCGCCCTCACTTGAAATTACCTATCTCATAGATTCCTATTGAAACGACTGGATTTTGTCTGAGAAAATTTGACAATGATAAATGTGACCGAATCTTTAGCAACATGCCAACTTAGTCTCTTATGCGGAGTGGAAAAACCATCAAAGAAAAATTAGTTTTTATATTGATCTTCACAATGTCATTTTTATGCACGGTGGGGCACGACGTGGTGTACATTTATCTAGGTTTAACGTTTAAAAAATGTTATGCTTGAACTGTTTTAGTATATTATCTATAGCTTTTATTTTAGGCAAGTCGTGATGATTTGAGAAGGCTAAATTGATCAAACATAGGGTATGATTAGCTCACCGTCTGCCACTGGCCGCTTGGTCGTTACTTTAAAATAAGAAAAAAACGTATATTTAACAAACCAAAAATGCTCCAAACATTTTTCTAAATTAACTTAATAAAAAAAGAAACAAAAATATAATCACTTTGCATTACATACAAAACTGAACCATTTTAATAGCTGAAAGTAGTATAAGCCGTTTTGGGAGAAGGGGGAAAAAAAGACAGGCTTGGGTCGGCTCGGGCCGGTAATTCTGATAAGCTGCCGGACACAGGCCAGGATAGGGCCTGAACGCCTCGGGCCAGGGCCGGGCTAGGGCCTATATTTGAGGCCTGTGCAGGGCTCTATACACAGTTACTATTATTAACATTTTAATAAAACGTTAATTGAACACAGAACCACAGCAAACAAATCAAATAAATAAAGGCAAAAGTGTTAACATTTAGACACTTTAGTCTTTAGTGCAGGTTGGCATTCAAAAATATCAGATGCCTCAGCTTGGATGGGCTGATGCAAGTTCTCCTCTCTGTGACTATTTGTCCTGTTTTTGAGAAGACTCTCTCTGAGAGGTCCGATGTTGCAACCATGCAGGGTCTTCCTACAATTACCTTATGCTAGGGCTGGGCAAAAAAATAATATATATTTCTCTATTTTAATAGATTATTATTTTGATGAACCAATATCGATTCTTAAATCCCAATCGATGCTGTTTTCAATTGATGAATGCACAGTACTGTACATATAGTATGCCTTCCATCCAATAAATCGGAATAGGCTAAGCTTTGGCTTTGTTACTTTTGATATGAAATACAGTCTCAGATTTCAAATTCTGTCCATTTTATTAGGAAATTCAAGCAATAAAGTTTTGCCGGTCTTTAATGTGGCGTGATAGATCGCTATACACACCTCAGATCAAGCGATTCGCTTTACTAGTGGGTAGGCCAACTCGCCTGCACGTAATCAAAGGCATAACAAAAGACTCGTGACGGTTTTATTTTTGTTCTGGATGATCCAGCGCTCTGCTGCCACACTGGAGCGCACTCGCCACCAACTGGACAGGGGTGGCAATTACAGTTATGAAATATAATAGATCACCCTCAGTGTAATCTGTCAAAGTAATGGAGGGCCTTCAGATTTTTCCATCACTGCCAAAAAAAATTCTGTCAATGACGGAACATTTTTGGTGAACGCAACCTCTGGTCTACACTGATATTCTATTCTAACCTCTCCATTATTCAAAGCAACAGAGACATAAAATAATAGTACAGATTTAACACATCAAAACCTTTCATCAAATTATCAAAAATCTTCATATTTTAAAAATAGTGCTTAGGGAGATATGAAGGAGTGTGAACACTTACTCTGGTAAGGCTCTTCGAATTATTGAGTGCTGCTGTCGGTACAAATCCTGTTTTGACAAACAGCTGCAGGAAGTGTGGTTGGCGAAGCTTATGGTGACTGGCTTGGCCCCATACTTCATAGGAACAGTGATTTCGAACAACTGCAGAATGAAAATGGAAGAAAGGTCATATTTTCAATTAAATCAAAGTGAGGTAAGATGTGAAACTGCATGAAGGGTTATTTTAAGGAGTTGCTGGACGTCAAAATGAATTGTGGGCAGTCAATTATATCTAAATCAAGATTAATGAATGGATTTATGTCTAAAGGAGTTGTGCAACTGTGATTGCGCAGAACCCTTCTGTGAAATCAGTGTACAGACACAACCGCAACTACAGTCTGATCAAACAAACTGGTAAGGGGAAATGGGTAATAAGGAACTCGTGCAAGATCATTTGCAAGGCAGGCAAATACTGTTAGACCAATAAATCAAAACTTCCTCCTGCTATGAGGAAACATTCCAAGGAATTTATGTTGAATGTGCAATTGTAAGTGGTAGTAACGGAAATGTGCTCCTAAAATGGCCAGATACATATAGTTTTATTTCAATGGGGTTTTTTTTCATAAATGACAATGATGAACATCGTTGATTTTGTATGAGTATGATTTTTTTAACTGATAGTTAGATTGAGAGCATATTAGGAAAGAAGATGTGCTTTCAAAGAACAGATATGCCTAAAAGCATTATCGGTTCTGAGTACATGATTCAATGAATTCCTTAAAAGGACATTTTATACCAGAAATTAAAATTCTATTCTGTCATCATTTATTCACCCTTATGATGCTCCAAATGCATATGACTTTATTTCTAATGTGGAACATAAAAGGATAAGAATACTTCTTCTGAAGAATACTCTGGTCAAGCTTCATAAAATTACATAAATGCAACATAAAAGTAAAATAAAATAGGTTCATATGAATTGTCTGCTATATTCCATGTGTTCTGAAGCCAAACAACATCTGAATTTGCTGCTAAACTTTCCCTTCAGTGCTATGAGTGTTAACTCACCACTTTTAGGATACTTTCATGGTGATATTGTTTTTGAAGTTTGAAGGCTTCAGTTGACGTAATTGTAATTTCATGGAAAAGAACATGAAAGTCACACAGGCCTGGAACAGCATGAGGCTGAGTCATAGATGACAAATTTAATTTTGGTCTCTATTGTCTTGTCTACTCATCATGCACTCTGTGCAGTCTCTTTGAGATTAATAGTAGCTGCTATAGACCTAGAAACTTCATATTCAGAACCATGGCAGTAAATTCTTTTAGCAGGACAAACAAACAAGTTTCCAAAACCTTTGGAATGCTAAACCTCCCATGTCAGCTCCTGTTGGATTAACAAACCACTCTCAAGACAAGCATAAATTAATTGTGTTTGATGAGAAAGAGAATTATGGGATGTTACAGCCTCACCCTGACCCCACTGGTTGGCTCGCTTCACCTCTCCCTTCTTCTGTGTTTCTACACAAAGTCATGTAGCCACTTTCTAACTGCATAGCTACTGTACATCTAAAGACAACTGCTTTAGCATTCAAAATCTGTGAAAATGTACTGTATTGATAAGATCAATCCAGACTGCAGAAACACAGTGTAAATTTAAGAAAACTATTTTAAATATATTTAATGGGCCATTAACACATAATATTAATCAAGAACAATGGAATAATTAACAACCCATTTCTCCTCTGCGAAGATTGAGTTAGTGAAATACAATAGGTCAAAATCTTGGGAAATACACACTCTTTGTCTTTGATGTTCGCAGGACTCTATAATTTAGTTAAGTGCTTTTACCAGGACAAGTGATCCCAAAAGCTTCACTTGCTCACCCTGTAAATGTGTCAGCCCACCAGTCTTGATGATAAAAACACTTTACTGCAGTATTAACAGTCTACTAGGCCTGAGTATTACGGAGGTGCAGGTGAAACAAGGGTCAGACGAAAGCAAAAGTCCATTTAATGTGTTTTCACTCTCTGTTCGAGTCTGATGACAAGCTAACAGGTTCCCTTGTCACAGTTGTTTCACAGATATTTCACTCTTGTAGGCATTTTTAAAGTCTATGTTGTCATTACATTACATTGTGCTTAAATGTAAATAGCTTAACACTAATACCAGTAATTCAAATCGCAACCATATTAATCTAATGAATACTTTACTCTTGACCGTCATTTCGTCAATGAAACATGAAGCTTGTAATTTCATAATCCAAATCTTACTAAGATGTTTTGAAATATCTTCATATTGCATTCACTGTTCAGGCTTTGTGCCCAGAATGGGAGTTTTACGTCTCTGGCTCAGTAGCGTGGACATGGAGACCTTGACCTGGCGGCTCAACTGGTGGGAGGGCGTCATGGTTTAAATCACATGAGGAGAACCCATTGCCTGCTAAGGTCAGCCCACCCAAAATAAGTGGGTAATTAAAGGAGGCCTTCTTGCAAATAATTCACAGCCATGACCTCCAAACCCCTGCTTCATCCACAACTATTTAAATCAATGCTTAACTGATCATCGGAGTTCTGTCTACATTGGGAGTAGGCTTTAAAACAAAAGCAGACATTTTTGATTGAAGATTATTCAAGTTTACTATGTTATTACATAGAGGAATGGATTTATATATAAGGTGTTAGTTAAGGGTATGCAGTGAAGAAATTACCTGTACATTTATCTGTATTTGATGCAATGGAAAATAATCTGCATCTGTATTCAGATAGAACCAGATGTGAGTGAAGTTTAAACCAAAAGTGTGCTGAACCTAAGACTAGATCTACAACATTATTCTAGATACATTTGAAAACAGCATCTTTGCTTCAAAACACTCTCTGACCACATTACCGATTTCAAGTGTTTTCCAAAAGTTTCACATCTACACTGAAACATAAAAAAAAAAAAAAATTAAAATAAATATCATCCGAGATGATATAAACCTAAAAAACTCAAAGTTCTTCTGGCAGATTTAATATTTTATCATCTTTGCAGGACTGTGATATGAAGAGTTTACAAAGTAACATATCTTTAGCAACAGCATGAAAGTAAATTGCACATAATTGCAAATATCTACCTGTACAATATGTGTAACATGGCTAAACATGCTTAATTTTCAAATACATTTTCAAACATGCAAAATATTTGAATACCTCCATTTTCACATTCAACACTACAATTTGAAAACAACATTTTCAAATGTATCCACTTGGGAGAGTGCCTTCAAAAAGCTCAGTTTTCACAGGATAAAGTGTCCATCCCTCCATCACATAAACAGATTTGTGGATGCAGACACAAGCTGAAAGCATCACTCACCGTCTTGCTGATGTATGAAGTGCTCATGTTCTTGCACACTTGCTCCTCACTGTTACAGCAGCCCCCACATCTGTAGACAGACACGCAGGGTGGTTTATAGAAGGTGTTTGTAGCTGCCCCAAACTCTTTCCCCACATCTAAACAAACTTGGCGTGGCATGCACAGGGTGTTTCTCCACTCTGTCTGAATACCTGGAGGAAGCGCAGCAAGACAGGAAGAACAGACACATTAAAAAAGGCCAACAGTGAAATGCATGGATTTGTATGCACTGCAATTATTGCAGATCACGGTCTGACACATTCTTGGCATCCTAAAGAAACTTTGTCTCAGGATTGTCAAAAAGTCTTGTCTGTAAGACAATAATGACAGTCTGTGCTGGTCCTAAATTAATAGTCACTCACTTGTAAAAATTTCAAGATTGATGAAAGCAGCCGCATAGGAGGCCTCCTCCGACCTTGTTTCTGTGGAGCTGTGATCTTTGTGAGGAAAGCGTGATCCCATCTTGGAACGACACTTCAGCATGCTCCAGTAGCTGGGGTAAACTATTCTCATAAGCTCGTCCACGCTACCCGCTGAACGCAACTGCTCCACCAGGTCTGGCTCTGAATGCTCCTGATAAGACAAAGAAACAGAATAAAACTGGGAAAAAGCAGCTTGTCAGTCTATACTATAGGGAATTATAGTATAATTCCCTCTCCACCCTCAATACCACGACTGAGGTGCCCTTGAGCAAGGCACCGAACCCCCAATTGCTCCCCGGGCGCTGCAGCATGGCTGCCCACTGCTCCGGGTGTGTGTTCACGGTGTGTGTGTGTGTGTGTGTGTGTGTGTGCATTTGTTCACTACTCACTGCTGTGTGTGTGCACTTGGATGGGTTAAACGCAGAGCACCAATTTCGAGTATGGGTCACCATACTTGACAATACGTCACGACTTGACTTTAAAATTGTTCCGTTACACGATTCATATTTACTTTTTCACAGTTCTGTAAACTTTTTCCTTGGGGATGACACCACAGGTGTCACAAATCAGAAAATTACTCTTCCTTAAGAGAGTTACACCAGAGTAACACTTAAAGATCTTTGTTTATGTTATGTCAGTTTTGGAATGAGCGTGAATGTAAATGAGGGTAAGAGTAAATGATGACAGTGTTTTCATTTTTGCTTAACTACAGCAACACTAGCGTTACACTTACAGAAGAGAGTTAAACCAGAGCTAGACATAAGCTGAAGAGGGCTTGATCAATGTGCTGGAACAGAACATTGCCTTTCCACTACAACAATTAGGCATGCCATATTGGATATATCCCAGAGTGACTAAGAGAAATATCCAACTGTTTTTATTGCATGTTTCAATCTCTCATTGACTTATAAAAGATGGGTTGGGACTTTACTCACTGAATCAATATTTGAAAATCTAATCAACGATCATAAACACATGCAAACTTTTCCATTGTTTTATTATCACTAGACAATTAAACAGCACCACTTAGGTTATGCCGTTTGCACCTCTGTTTGTACATATCCTAAGCAGATGCTTTCTTACTAACAAAATGCTATTGATTTAACCATTCCAGTAGCAATTTATGTTGTGTTTAATCAAGCTGATGCTACAAAACACAGTTTACTCATCAGATGAGGTCTTAAAATGAACAGCTTGCCATATCATGAATGTGTGGAAATTAAGTCTGAAACTAAGACGCACAACTCATGCCTTAATTGATGGAGTGGTCAGAACTCAATGGTCTCTCGCGACCCAGACAATTGACAGTATTGCTTTCTCAGTAAACCGATGGATGTGATCCAGGGTTGCCTGTGAAGACAGGGCTATGTTAGACACCTCAACCCCCCCAGCACAAAGTCCCTGATGGAAAATGATACTGCTGTCTGGGACATTCCAGGAAACATGCCCAGTTTACCCACATGGCTGATCATGACTGCCGATAAAAACGTGCACCCTCCCCCACTTGTGGAGGTGTTAAAAAAAGGGAGAAAACACAACTTGAATTGAACCACAACAGAATTCTGCGTTACCCTTTAAGAGGGCCAGTCTTTGTATTGGCCCAGTCTGCATCACTTTATACCTTCTTGTTGTCGAAATCTCATAAGGCAGATCCCCAAGTTTACAGCAGAGAATTTATCTCAAATGGTAGGAAATAGCTTCTCTTACTTTTACATTTTGTTATAAAACCCATTATTTACATAAAATATTTTGTCTGGATAAGTGCAAGCAATGATTTTCTAGTCCTCCCGACTTTCCCGACATTTTCAAAGGAGATCCTCAGAACAAACAAGAGCATTATAGTTGGACAGTTTGAAAGTATAAACTTGAAGGCCAATTTTCATGATACAGGACACTTTACTTCACCAAAATCCCACCCTTAACAATAAAAATGTAACCATTTACGCGAAATATGACTTTAAGGCTTCATAGTTTCAAATGTTATCATAAAACATAGCTGAACAAGATTTTAAACCCACATTGTTACCTGCAAACATTCAGTTGCACCGAACACCAAGGAAAATAGCTCTAATCGTGGAAAGAGGAAAAATATAATCCTTGTAGGAAATGACCGCTTCTCCCTGCATTCACTCCCTTCTGTTTATTCAGGAAACTCAAATACCACAAAAAGAGTATGAACAAGACTATTGTATGTGGCCTCTTCCATGCCTTTGTTTACAGTGATTCCTGAGATAACACACTGGTCTGTTTCCTAACAGAAACAATGGAGACTGAGAAAATGATGTGTGGTGTTCAGCATACAGACACATTCACACGTGAGTCAGTCCCAAACTTCAGGTTTGGTAATTGTAAAAACACAGATACAATGCCCTATTTTTATGTTTCAGTGGCAACTAAAAAAAGAGACTGATGGGAGAACGATACAAATGGGAACCATGAGGTCTGAGGGCACTTGACCCAGAAATGCATTCATTATTTCCCTATTGCGATCTAATTCAAATTAGGGATTAGTACAAAATAAAACAATAATAATAATAATATATTATAAATGATTATTTACTAAAATACTGCATATTTTATCCACATTTGCCTGCCAGTCTCAACAGTATCATGTTAAATTCACATTTAAATTTAATATAAATATTAAATACAGATTGCATCTAACAGCTTATAGCCATTTTATTACAGATAAAAAAGTTGTAAAATTGTAAGGACATTTTAAAGTTAAAGTGAGAATGGCCTCAATAAGGGATTGCATTTGTTTCAGAAAGACACTGATTCATGGGAAGTGATGAAATGATGACCTGATGATAGATGCATCAGTGGTCAGACATGATGAATCTATAATTTTGTGTGATGTTAACCAATAAAAAAATAAATAAAATCCTTCACCTCTAATGCTAGAAAGTATGTCTCATTGAATGAATCACAATAGAAAGCAGCTGGGTTTAACACTTAGAACAGGATGCCATGTCCACTGTAGCTAAAACAAGATTTGATGCCATGCACACAAGGGATCCCAGCAATGACGATGACCCCATCATGACTGCTATTATTTTAAAGTTCAAACTTGAGTCAACAGTTTGGTGCCAATTATAAAATGTGCATCATTAGACAGAAGGATAATTTCAGACAACCCCAAAGCAACTAGCTTCAGACAACTAGATCCTTTTTTGGCAATGAGGTTAGCGTTTATCCTCTTAGCTGATACCAGCATCCGGAGCTATTTTGGATGAGGTTTCTGGAAGGCACCCTCACTGAATAAATTCCTTTAGTCTGAGTCTTCATATTTAGGCCAGGTTTATACAGTTTCATTTTCATTACAGTCACCCTATACTCCTACGCTAAAACAATCAAAACGTCAGCCTTCACAATTTCATTTTTTAAGGAGTTCACATTTTCATATTCTCTTTAGGTAAAGAGATTTGCTTGCTGCCAATTACGTAATCAGGCATTTTTTTGATGTACTTGCAAAAATACAGTTATTTCAAATGTTTTTCAGCAACAAAACAGACCATTTAATTTCATGACTTCTGATTTCTTACACAGATAAATTAATTTCATACCTAACCAGTCTGTAATAAAATAAAACAAGCCTTTTTGTTGCTCCAAAGGCCTCTCAAGCAATTACTTGTAGTTTATTATCTATAATGGGCAGTTATGAGATTGTGAATAGAGGACCAGACAGTTCTAAAGATTATAATCATAACAGTGGTTAACCAGATTGCTTCTGCACACTTACAATCAGTACTAAATAAATAAAAGGCAAAGTTAAAGCCATTATTGTACTCATTTCTACTTGTCTAAAAAATTGTCACTGGGGAGCATTACAGACATCATCACAGAACATCACACATGCTCAGTGAACTCATGGACACTACAGCAGTGGTACATATGCACAAGAACACGTTGCATCTGTTCCAGACATACCTTTCATCCTCAGTATTGGACTCCAGAGAGCAGGCTTGGGAATGGCGCTCTGCTCGCTGAACTTGAAGGATGTCGTTGAAGTCTGCTGAGGGCATGTCTGGGGCTACGTTGGCCGACACTCATGAGGAGAGGAAGAGGATCTGAGATATCATTAACCCTCTAATGATCTCTTAGAAACCCTAGAACTGACTGCGAGCTTTGAGGCTTTGACCTTGGGGATAACCAGTTCCTTGGAGAATAAGTCTGGCAACAAGTCTGAAGAGTAACTGAGACCCTCTTCGACATCCAAGCTTCCCACATTTCAGAAAAAAAACAATCCTAATCTGTCCCGTTTTCCTGAAGCAATTGAGATGTTCCCCAAGGTAGAAAACTCTACTATAAGCTCATGAATGCTATATTACAGTCTCTCATATGATTTTAAACTAACCACTGGACTCAGTACACACACGCATGTGCTCTTGAGACCTGGAAAAAAATATTTTTCCAGTCTTAAGCCTAGTATCTGCTACATCCATTAAAATGACCTAGCAGCACTGGATACAACACAGAGCGGGTAATAATAATGTCAGTGTCTGAATCAGTACATTCAAAAACAATATTTTCTAAAACATAAACAGCTAATAAGCTCCAGCGCAATTGCATTGCAGTATTTACACTTTGTTTTGCGCTATTGCTAAATACGCAAACACTAGAATTAAGTTGTTTTTGATTGAAATGATATCAGTTTCCACATTCATTTGGCTTTGAATCTTAGCGAAAATGGAAAGTCAGTTCTGTGGCAGACCAAGTCATTACATTTTGATAAAAGATTATAAAGGCAAACAATTTGTTTTTGGAAAATTTGGAACAGCATGCACTGATGAATCAAGAAAAATAAGACCAGGAATGTGCATTAGGAAAATAAACAGGGTTAGAGTCCCATAAGAACCTCTCTTCCTTTTTTAGAAAGAGTTGCTTTCTTGGTCTGATCCGTTTCACGTGTAGAGGCGGGCATGTGTCAGGATGCAATTACTGTGCACTTCTGACGCGTACTTGGTTAAGGTTTCTGTGGTGCAATAAAGTTATTAGCCTGCAGGGTTGCCCACTACTCAATAAGACCACAGGGATATTAGGTCTGATGTTCTGTAACCCAAATCTTAAGCTCTCCAAAACACAATAGAGCTCTACACGAAATCCCAATGATACTCCCTGTAGGCACAAAAAAAAGCTACACAGTGGGGGAAGGGGGGGTTCTTGTTTTGGCATACTTAAAGAATTATATTAAGCAAATATCCTACCTGAACAGAAAGTGTCAAGAACGACATTAGTAAGGTTTAAGCAGAATCCACTCCACGAGTATTCATACGTCTTGGCATGTGGATTGCACATTTCTTGTGAAGTCTTAAGAACGCTTAATATTAATATTCTTGTGAAGTCTTAAGAACGCTTTAAAGGATTAGTTTGTCAAAAAATTAATATTGTGTCCATTTACTCGCTCTCACATTGTTCCAAACCTGTATGACTTTGTTTCCTGTGTGGAAAGCAAAATCAATTAATTTGCTGATATTCCAAGTTGCTTTTCCTTACACGGTTTCTGCTTCAGACCCATTTTCACAGAATGGAAAAGAGCAGCTTGGACATTCAGCTAAAATATCTTCTTTTGTGTTCCACATACATGTTTAGAATGACATAAGGGGGATGACAATTTTATTATTCAGCATTCTTTTAGTAAATATAGGACACTAATACTCAAATTGTAGGATTTTTTGGCACCTAGCAGAAAAAAAAAAAATTTTTAAGAGTGACTTACACAATATTAAGAACACACATTTGCTTCATGTAGTATAATACAACTTTACGATTCATCTAATGCACTATTCTCGTCTCCATTTTCCAGAAATGATAATATTTGTGCTTCTACATTGGATGATACATTTGTTTCAGAAGAGACTTTTTTCCTGGCCTCAGCCTACATGTATCTGTTCCTTACTCTGTCTCACTCCGACTAAATTAACGGGTGAATACACAAAACCTGTTTTATCCTTTAGAGCGGTGATCCCAGGGGTTTAGAAAGATTTCCATTTCCTTTGTAATTCTCTAAATCTTTGTTAATCTGTAAGTCTTTGCTACACTGCAAGTCTTGACTTCTCATTGAGATTTGTACAAATGATTGCATATCCACTTGTGAGTGATATTTCTTGCTTCTATGGTATTTTAAAGTGTTAATGACTTAGTTTTTTGCCAAATTCCCCATCTAAAGTTGAATTAAAAAATAAATCTGCCATTTCTTCTTAAGGAAGGTTTCTGCATGACTGCCCACTGAACTGTCAAACAACCCATTTCATTAAAGGCAGAGGAAGCATGGTGAGTTTTTATTTTTATGTCACAAACATGAGGTGTCCAATCTTGCTCATGGAGGGCTAACATCATGCAGAGTTAAGCACCAACACACTTGTTTGGAAGTTTCAGAATTAGCTGGTTCAGGTGTGCTTAATTAAGGTTGGAGCTAAACTCTGCAGGATGTTGGCCCTCAATGAACAGGTTTGGACAACCATGACATACAGTACATTATCTACTGTTTGTAGCTTAAAAATTAATCATTGTAATAGTGACCAATTTTACAATATTACTGATAATGCTAAAGAGTATAAAGAAATGCATTTCTGATTTAATGGAGTACTTAATGCTTACTGATAGGCCTCTGGGGGTACAAGACAAAAGTTGGGAAATACTACTTTATAGTCTACCACCAAGGGTCTAGTCTCCACACTTCAACTGTTTACCCTCCCAGAGTGGCCACACACTGGCTAAAAAGTGAGTGATAAGTTTTTTCCTAGAAGGTGGCAGGTAAAAAAAGATTTGTCTGCTCTAACACAGATTCCAGTGCTTCTCCTTGCAGACGAAATTTTAAAAGCAGTCTGAGATCTGAAAGAAAGTGTCAAACACACACAAAAAAGTCCCCCAGATGCTTCAGGCACACTGCTGGGCCACAGTCAGAGCTGAATTCCTCTGCTGAAGGGGACTGAGACTTACAGCCGGTTTACAGACAGCACAGAAAGAAAGAGACAAACGGTAACCTCAGAGTTACAGCTACTCAAATTGAATGTACGATCACTACAGAACTTTAAATATGTAAAAACTAAGAAGTATCTGTGTACTCGTTTATCTGCCCATGAGAGTGTGACTGTTTGAGGAGGTACATTTAATTTGGTTATCCTTAAATACTATTACAAAGACAAAAGCTATACTCTCAGAAAAGAACGTTACAGCGAAAAAGGACTTTCATATTTTCAGTCAACATTGGATTCCATTAAGAAATCTCTCAAGCGTATATGAACCAATTAGGCAACAAGCGTCTACATTAAACAAGCAAAGCTCACTTGCCATATTTTCAAATTGATTTGAAAAAACATCAAATCTGAACTGACATTAAGCCTTAAACTATATTAAGCCTTTTTCTTTTACACATGTACAGTAACTGATGCCACTGCAGCCTCATCTAAAATAGCTTGAATTGAACTAAACCTCACATCAAATCACCCACTCATTTTTTCATTCAAGAACTATGCTGTACTTCCCAAAAACACTTTGAAGCCTTTCAACCATATCAGTCCTTTTCTAATGTACAGCATTGTGCAATTAAAATAGGTTTTAAGAAGTAACAGCTATTGAAACACCCCATTTACAGTAGTTGCCAAATTCAAAGAATGGTTGAACTGCTGACCTCCCTAAAGACTTGATGTCTTCCTGCTTATGTCATCATGACATCTGACTTTCCCTGCCCCCCAGGTGAAAGCCACTCTAAAGTTGTGAAAGTGTTGAAAGGTGGTTGTGCTATTTCTGAAGTTAAAGGATGAGCAGATCTGGCAAGGTCTGGATTGGCTATTAGAGTAGAAAAGATAAGAGGCAGATGTGGGTAATCTGTTCCACCTGTGCTAACTTTCCTACCTGGGAAGTACACATGACCACACACTCACACAGGAGATGATGTCCCTGGGGAATCCCTTAGTTATCACCAAAGGGCAGAAATAAATAAACATTGTTTGGAAAAGCTCTTTTCCTTCTAGCTGGAGGTGCTTTATCATGGGTGGTTTATTCTCAGGCATTCATCACTAACCATAAAGACACTCATACAGACTGAAATATAATGCTTACTTAAACCAAAGTGTCTCAAGAGACTTGCAACATAGCAGCTAGCTAATAATATAAAATAGGCATTCCTAAAGCAGTCAACATCCCTGTTAAAAATGATGGAGTTTCTATAAAGCCACATGACGAAACCAAACGTCAGTCCCAATGAATGAGGTCAAGACTGCAGCAGAGCCATTAAGACTACAAATCAGTAGTCCTAGCACCTCATGCGTACTCCCTAAGCACCCACAGTTCCCAGGTGACCCCTTCAGAAAGATAGTCTTACTTGACAATAACTCTCTACATGCACAACCCTAATGATTTACATTTAGAATTACTCACAATTACTCATGAATTACAGGACAGCTTTGCCAAACAGATGAGAGATGGCCATGATGGAAAAGTCCAAGGGAGAGAAATAAGGTCAGTATATTAGTCAGCGCTGACTGATGCCCAATGAATTAAGTCACTCATCCCATACATTCATATAGCATAAAGCCATATGTGCAATTACGGAACAATTATTCAATTCCATGGCATAAGCACAAGACAAATATCCCCCAAGTGGACTGAAAATAAACCATTAGAAAATCAGCAGCTTTATGTTGCTTTCGCACTTATGATTGACTTTCCCTACTCTCTGTGAATTCCAGCTAAATGAATGTTAATAACCATTGAATTTCACTGTGACCCAAAGGAGTTTAAAAGAGAGAGCAGTGAAAACAAAGCAAGTCTAATTTTAGACAATCATGATTAGTGTACAGCCCATGTCGCACATTACCAATGGTAATCATTTCAAGATCTTGTCAAGATGTCCACGTTGCTGCGTGTAGCATATGGTATCATTTATACACTGCACATAGTAAAATTCCAAAGAGTCCACTGCTGCTGTATATGAAAAGATAGAATGCTGTATCAAAGTAATCATGTATAATGGCTGTGTGAGCCAAAAGCAGTACAGAGACTAAGAACTAACAGACATCTAATCTCTTGTATGCAAACAGGTCACTTTGGAGCTCCCCAGGTAAGAAGAGACATTAAAATGAATTGCACCAATTGAGTATATTGATCATGATGTACATGATCAAATTAAAATATTTAAAATCATCCCTCTTTCTCTCTTTTCTTTCTTTCTCAGTGAGGAGACAGAAGAAACAGAGCAAGACTACTTCTTAAGTTGTTGACCCAATGACACCTGCTTCTCTTTTTATGGCAATATAATTATGCTCTAAAATAATTTCCCTTTTAAAACAGTGATGTGTGAATGCTTAATACAAAAATATATACATTCTCAGTTTTACTTCAAATGTGAATAATTTTCTATCTTTTGTTCCAAAATGATGCCCAAATGTTAAATAGTTGAAAATGGTGAATATTCTAGAGGTACACCGTGTTTTCAACAAGCCTGTTGAATTTGAACAAAAAAGAGGGCAGTCATATATAATGATGAGTAAGGTCAAAGGTAAGCACCATGTGACATTATACCCTAAATCAGTGGTTCTCAAACCTGTCCTGGGGACCCCCAGCCACCACAATTTTTGTATCTCTCTCTCATTGGCCACACCCATTTCAAGTCTTGTAGACTCTACTAATGTGCTGATGAGTTGAATCAGGTGTTAAATGAGGGAGACATACAAAATATGCTGTGGTTGGGGGTCCCCAGGACAGGTTTGAGAACCACTGCCCTAATTGGTTAAAGTCTTTTAAAGATCTGTCCAAGCTTCAGAGTTTGAAATACCTTTTTGAATTTTACAACTTTTATTCACGCGTTTCTGCAAAGGTATCTTAATAAAATGAATCAGGATGTAAATCTTGGTTAAGTACTACAACAATCTAGTCACCACCAGCGCCAGTGATGTTGGCTGCTGATATGTTGCCTCAATGCTCCAAGCAGTACTAAATTTTAAAATAATTTTAGAAACATGTATTATGAGTTTCCTTTATGCTAAATAAAGGGCAACAAATCATCACCAATAAATGAAGCACTAAACCAATTTCTCTACACAAAATATGACGTGGAAATGAGCTTGCCGGTGCTTACCATGGCATCCCCTTGATCTTGGTCATAATCATAATCATAGTAGTCGTGACTTGACTCCAAAGCAAGATTTGCATAAATCAATGCGAGACAGAAGACAGAAATTCCAAATAAGTGCATTTTAGAAGAAAAAAAAATCTCTGAAGTCTGAGCAGAGTCTGTTGGAAGTTCCTCTTTTTTCAGCTTTCAGCAAGAAAACTCTTGTCCTTACACTAAAATAACACCCATGTATACATCCAACATTTTAAGAAGGCACTTCGATACTGGTCCATGGAATGCACTGTGATCTCGTCCCTTCACAAACGGCTGTGAACATCCACTCCGTGCTGAGAGAGTGTGGAAGTGCGCGGAGCGCTCAATGGCATGTTTTATTCAATTTCACGCTGTTACTTTGGATCCTTCTCCTCCCCCTCTCAGTTTTCCCCAGCCTGCCTCTCCATGAGCCGTTAGACACATTCCGAGACATCAAGAGAGGAATATGAGTCGTGGCACGCGCCTTTCTCAGGTGTCAACGACAGCACGTCATTGTGCAAACGCACAAGCGCACTGAATGAACCTCTACGCTTTTTGTGTAAGGTGAAAGGTCAAATAAAGGAATAGTTTATCCCAAAATGAAACATCATTTACTTACCCTATGTTTTATTTATTTATTTATTTATTCCATACAGTGGAACGGGGACAGGGACGTTGGGGCTTCAAAAACTGACGTAAGAGCAACATAAAAGTAGTTAATGTGACTAATTATTAAATTAACTGTAAACCTATTCCTATGTTTAAGAAAATTATACAAATTTAGTTACTGCAACATCAATTTAAACTGCAAAAAAAATAAAAAAATAAAAATAAAATATATATATATATAATTATAAATAAATACAATAAATGAAAATAAATAAAAATAAAAACAATGAATAATGCAGCCAGATTTATGGACAGTTATTTGGGCCTCTCTGCTTGGGACTAGGTTAATTGGGATGACTGTCAAAAAGTGGAATAGTTTACCTGAATTCACCCTATGCAAAATGAGCTGCTTTGGGGAGGTTTCAATTCTGTTGGAGGGTTCTTCTGCATAGGGGGTTTTAGCCCTCAAGTTCAGTGAGTGCTCTTCTAATGCTGTGGAATGCAAGTCCCACTTGAGTCATTGTGTTCCATTCACCGCTGTCAAATAGTTGCATTTAATTTTGTGATCTTCTCAAATACTACTTTAAGTAGCAGGCTAAACATGCACTGTCAAATGCATTCAGTGTTAACACTAAAGGTCTAGTTTGAATAGGCTCAGGGCTAAGGGTTTGTGAATGATAACCTAATTAGCCATGACACTACTGAATAATTCAATGTGAAAATACTCGATAATGCACGATCACTGGGATTGTTTTCCAGGGGAATAGACAGAGAATGTTGCTTTTGTTTGCTATTAAATTACAAAAATCTATAACAATAAATGATTATAACAAATTGATGGTGAAAATGGCCAAACAATTGCACATGCAGATGACGTAGTAATTCCAAATCATTGTAAATTACTAACAAAAGGCTTGTCAGTCATAATTGGCAGTGGCCAGTTCCTTTAACTACTTATTTGACTTCTCTTGCTTCCCTGAATGCTTTGATTGGTCTAATACTAAAAGGTCAAAGTTCAGACTGGTTTTATAAGGATTAACAGGGGTCGCCTTTGCTTTGAAGTTAGTAAACACATTACTTCATTGGAGAAGTTATAACATCATCAGCCAGGCGTCTGGAGCTGCTTTAAAAGTTCAACCACAACTGATATCATCTTATTTAGAAGGCATTCGATTTCCTCATTAGGACTATTGACATATTTAGGTTTAGTCCCAAAGAGTTTTAGAAGCTGGCTGTAACTTTCATGCTTTTGTTCTACATGGCCGTTTACATCCTTTTACATTTTTCCCTCTTTCAGCCCACACATACCAAGTAATCTGGAATCAGTGTCCTTATTTAAACTCTCTGTGTTTTGTCCTCCAGAACTCTTTTCAAATGAAAGCAGCTTTATGTGGGATTTGTTTAATGCCTTTATTATAAGAAATTACTGACCTTACCAGTTGCAAACTGATGTGAGGATTTTATCTGACATTATTTGTTTCTTTTTTGTGAGCTTTTTGTGACACATTAAAGATGATGCATTAAAAAGATGCATTTGTTGCTGTAGTCTATGGTTCCCTTGAGAAATTATCTTTATAGTATAAAAAACTAAAGCCAATATATATATATATATTTATATATATTTTGTTGCCTCTTAAAAAATAATAATAATTAAGAAAATTACATTACACATATTCACTTAAAGGAAAAAACATGTCTCTGTTAAAACAGATTATGGGATGTGAAATCAATAGCTTAAGGAATTTTATTAACATTAAATGGTTCTTCTCCCATTTTCCTCCTCAAAATCTCGGGTATGCTGTGCTTCCCTTGCTTCCCCTGATGAGCTGCCACTGGGGATTTGTAATATAGCTGGTATTTAGACGAAGTGCTTTAAACCTTAGCACAGTTCTGTATTACACCTGGTCCAAACACAGGTCCACTGACTTCAATGTATGCCAACTATGAGCTATTGAGTCAGTCTGTGGCCCTAAAAAGGAAGGCACCACCATAGGAATTTATGAGGGTCCTCATGGCACAGTGACCCAGCACTGTCTAACACTTTTGCTTGTCTGCTCATGTGTGCACAGCTTGTTCCCACACACTGGGAATTTCTCTCGCCGGAACTGGGAAACAATGCGTGTGGGAGTCCTGTGACTGAAGCCGCTGCTTTGGGAAGCGCTGGACCCTGTTAATGCTGGAATCTGCGGTGTCCCTTGCGTTTCAAACAACGGCTGTACTGGGAAGGGTAGATCGATGAGGATAAGATGGCGAGGTCATGGGGGGGGCAGGCCTAATCTTGCACTCTCCTGCATTCCTTGGCATCCTCATTGGTTTGTTTGTAATAAATTATAGAGTATTTTGACATTGAAGGCCTACGGTTATGGACATACATACTTCTGCATTTAGTGTTTAATTTGTACAAAGTTAAATTAAAATGATTAGAAAATCCAAATCTTATTTTTTGAAAATAAATAAATGAATAATGCAGTTGAGCAGATGTCTCCACATCAAAAAATGACACAATAGGACTGAGGACCAAGAGGAGGGCCGTGTTCTAGAGAATAAGATGGGAAACGTGTTGTGACTGAGATAAGGAGTGGTTTTAATGCTTCTTTGTTTCACAGTTGACAGCTGACACAATTAATTAACCTACAAATAAGGAAAATGGCCATGCACGTCTTGTGTGGTCTTGCGTGTGTTAATATACATTTGTTTTTGATAAGAACAGTCACAGCTAGCTGTCATGTCACTGGAAATTATTTATAAATAAAGATACAGTTGCCTTAAATAAGAAACAGTTACCCATAGCAGAAATCATGTTGGTTCTTATATCACCCATATCACCAAACTTATGAATTTTATCTTGATATCTGTTAATTTTTTTTTTTTTTAAATAAAGTAATATATTTATTTAGCAAGGTTGCATTAAATTGCTCAAATGTTACAATACGGTATTGATGATATATATATATATATATATAACTTAATGATCATGTAACACTGAAGACTAGAATAATGTCTGCTGAAGATTCAGTTATGCCATCACAGGGGATAGATTACATTTTTTAAATATATTACAATATAAAATAATATTTCACAATATTACTGTTTTTACTGTATTTTTGATAAAAAAATGCAGCCTTATGGTGAGCTTAAGATATCATGATGGTTCTACTACATACCAATATACTGTATATACACAAATATATACAAACAGCCATGAGAGTATCAGTATGTAGAACCAACATGATATTTGAGAAAAGACTGACTTTCAAAGTTTTGGCGGAATGGAATAACAGAATTTAAATCTAAAACATCAAAATATCTACGATTTAACAGGTATGGTGATCGCCACTCCCTTTGAGAGAAATAATAGTACATCCAGCAAGACACCTGTTACCCTTCTCTCCCTGTGTGGGGTATTTTGAGAAAGTAAGTCCTACAAAACTTAATTTCATGGTCAAAACACTTTCAAAGCCCAGAAATTCTAAAATAAAAAAGAAAATGTAGTCAAAAAACCCATACTATTCATATCAAGCAATGTTTTGACTTCATAAAAAGCGTGCAAACCACTGGTTTAGACAGTTACAGGCTTTAGTGGCATTTGACCCTCAGTTCATTGACATATTTGTCGAGCAAATTACCTTCACTGAAAAGGTTTTCAAAGTAAGAGACCAGTGAAGTGACCTCTTAAAAGCGATCTTTTACACATGTAAAAACATTCCTGCTCACACACACACACACACACTTTGGCATTCGAGAGACGCTGAAGAGTGAGAGAATGGGGCCAAGACAGAGACAGAAAGAGAGCGAGACCTTCCACCTCTGGCCTGCTTGTATTCGTATGGAAATAAGTCTTCTTGAGAAGTTTACGTTAAACTCTGAATGAGGATTAACATGGCTCCCGCTTCACTAAACAAAGCAATTACTGAGCACACATCTCCCTCAGCCTGACCGGCTGTATAAATATTGCCTGTCCTGCTACAAACAAATTGCAAAGTCACAAACAAATTGTATTTCTTAGTATAGAGTAAATGAATTTAGCACAAAATGTACTAAGAAAAAAATTCTCACATCCCTCATGACATGAGATGTGTCTATTTATATGATGTGTAGGCTAGTATAGTTCAAGGCCACTAATGAGACAACTGTTTACTTCTTGTTATGAATGATATGGGTGCAAGCAAATGGTTGACAAAGACTGATATATTTTTATCTCACAAATGTGAAAAACTTGAAAGTGTAGTATCTCAAGTTTACCTAAATGTTTATGTATACTAACACCCACAGAGACCACACTATGTGTGGAGGAATGACTCCTTAGAATTTCACAATGATAATCTGTAATCTGTCTAACAGACAGATTTGTCCAAACTGGCCCTTTAAGCTCCGCTGGTCCTATAAAGAGGGCCAATTCTCTCCATGTTAACGTATATTGAGACTTAATCTGTTTTCTTAAGAATATAATCAAGCAAGCCTTACTAGTTCTGATGCAATAGGAGTTTATGTAGCAGCAGACAGTTCCCATGGTGATTATTCATGACCTCATCTCAAACTTGCTCTTTTACATCTTGTACCGTGCATGCTCATTTCTCTTGTATATTTTTTTTATTTCAAAAGTAATTCTTACAAGTTCAGTTTAATAACTGGATCTTCTCAGTCAACATAAGAAGTATTTAGAGGACTGTGGGTGAAATGTCTGTTTGCATTAAGGATAACAGTCTCTGATGTGACTTTTTTTGGAGAAAGTTCTCTTCTTTTGAACATGACTCAGGGGAAGCAGGTTTGACTTGGCGTAAGAGTGATAAGACTTTTGGTCAAAAAACGTTATATGTGTGTCATTTGATAACATTCTTAGTCAGAAGGAAGACTTTCAGAATGTCACATATAGAGAATACAAATGAAGAGAGTCTCTTGGGCATTTGGTGTTTGACATTTACAAAATGAGCTCAGTTCTTTAATGTGTTTATTGCCAGATAACACTCCAGGTCAACAATTATCTTCATTAATGACTTTATATGGAACTAACACAGTCTTAGCAGTTCAGAAACAAGGTTAGACTAGGTATGAGACGATAACAGAAGTCAGTGATAGAGTGATTCCTTTTTACAAAGAATTGTTTTTTCTGCACTTCACATAAAAGTTGTGTAACCGCAGTGTAGAAATATGAGGGGAATATTTTATGAAATCAAATACAGTGCTGCCAAAGAAAATTATTTTGAAGCAGAAAAAAAGTGTAGAGGACAGAAATGCCAGTAAAACTGATGACAGACTAGATGATTTTGGCACCAAGTTTCCTCAAAGCAAAGTCTTTTGGGTCCCAATCCCAGCTGTATCAGCATGGCATCTCTTATTATTATATGACTGACATATCATTGTGGGGTCATGATGTACATCAAAATGAAACCAGAGTTGGTTTAAAAGTCACATATACAGCTAATATAACCTCTAACCCATGTGTTTCAAAGCCTCATGAGCCAAATGTGCAAAATAAGTGGTTTGTTCCCTGATCAGGGGTAGATATGGGTATATAGGATGGTGTATGGGCTTTTTAGTCTATGTCGTGGGAGTGGTAGCAACTCATTTGCAGCATTGTGGTTTCATTGACTAGTTATTATCATATGGGAACTGGCTGTAGAGCACCTGCCAGTCAAACAACAAAACCAACTGTTACTCTTCAAAAGGCTGAGGTCAGATCACTTGTGAATTAAGAAAATGACCCCTCCATACTAGCTGACGAGCGAGAGAGAGAGAGGGAGAGAGGTGGTATGTTTCCCATGAACGTTTGCCAGGTTCTGTCGGACTAATCCACTGGGAGAAACAAGCCCAGTGTGTTTCAGGGCTTTGGTTAAGTAATGAGGAATTCTTGCCTCAGTCTCTAATAGGAGAAAATGGGCTTTCTTCTTGTCCTCAGGACTGCACAGACTGATGTCTCAACCTGCTTAGTTATCCGAGAAGCAAGCTTTTTAGACACTGAAGAGCGTGTTTATTTCACATTAACACAGATAAGTCTTTGTCAAATAACAAGCTTTAGATTGGCTCATGTAAATAATAGCCAAATTCAGGCGTGTAAAATCTACATGTAAGCCACAAAAACACTAAATGGCCCAACTAGATGCTTGAGGTCCAATCAGCCTTAATATTTCTTCTTACTACTCATATACTGTATCTGCTGCTAGTCTCCAATAAAGTATGCACCCTTCATCAAACTGTCATTTTTGCGTTTTTGAGAGCAGAGCAGAATGATTACTCAACTATTAAATCAATCATGTTCATATCGGTGTGTGTTTTATGACTATTTATGAAATTTGATGATGTTATTCTAATACAGTGATACCATGATGCTGGTACATGGTCTGATGAAACCTCTGGCTTAGGAATTGACTCGACCATCATTTGACCCCCTAATGAAATCTAAAGAATTCTAATCTCTGAAATGCATACAAAGACATATGAAAGTCAAACAAAATTACTATCTGTCAAAACAGTCATGGTGCTCTTCATTACTGTGATAGCTCTCAATGATAACATGACCTCATTACCTTGGTTTGGTAAACTACAGAAATAGAGCACCTCGTTGGGACAAGTTTTGCCTTTTAGGAAGATGTAAAGCATCAGAATACAATTTTAAGATTAAAGTACACATTCATTGTGTTTTCAGTCTATAATATTCTATTTTAGACTGAGTCAGTATCTGTGTGTGATGCATGAAATAGGATTAGCTATCTAGGTTTAGTGTTGGATCTGAATCTTTTGCATAAGTAGACAGAGTCATCTAGATTTTTGGTACAGAGCCACTATTAGTATTCCAAACGAATGAAATCATCCACGTCTGTTTTTATTTACTCTGCAGCATACCATATGTAGAGGTCCTCTGCTGTTTCATGGCTGTCTATTTAGTTTTAGCAGGATTAATGTTATTCTAAAAAAAAGTCTGCATGAGTGGCACAGTAGGTGTACTTGAAACATGGTTATATCAGAGCCGTGCTGTGTACAAGCCCTGCTGGGAGGTTCCTACTTATGAGTTTGGAAATCACAATTACAAAATAATTCAAGTGATTTTGATTGGAATACAATGGAATCACTGGAAAAATTATAAATGTTCTCTCTCTTTTTTACTTTTTTATTGATAATGCAATATAAAGAAGTGCAAAGCTGTACATTTAAAGGCCATAGAGGATTATGGAAATTGCAGTTTGCTCACACAGCTTCACCAGTACATAAAATATGCACAAATTAAATTGTAATGTCAAGATTCACAAATTAATATTTATTAGAATCAATGCCCAAGGAAATTGAGTATATGTGTCATATGTGCCATATGACACATATAATATATATATTCATCTCTAAATATCCAAACGCTACACAATGATCACATATTTGGTGTGACACTGGTCTTAGAAATATGTAAACTTTCAACAGAGGTCTTGCAGGAGTGGTGTATTTTTTTTAACATAAACGTCCTCTGAAGAGGCACTGTTTGCCAACTCTGCTCTGGTGTTTTGGGAGAGATGAGTGATTTATCATCACCTCCTGATGACAGCAAGGAGGTACACTTGTGTAAAGCTTTTGAGATTTTAATTCTCATAAATTGGTAGTTATGCAGTTTCAGCATGCTGAACAGAAAAGCTGTCAAGGCCTGGATTTTACAGGGAGCCACAGAACGGAAACTTCAGGCCCCAGGTAGACCCAGAGTTAATGCACACAGAGGCTTCTCATTCTGTTCGGCAAGTCTTCATCTCAGTCAATCATCAGTGCATACTTTCATCAAGTTTCATCTGTAAAACCGGTAAATACACATCATTTATGTTCAATATAAAACTCCTTAGTTTGGCATTTGTAGACACATTTTGCAGTTTTAGCCATAGGTAAATATTGATTGACTGTAAAAATTTCAGAAGATCTTCTGCCACATGATCAAAAATACTGACAATATTTACATATATGCAATATTATTGAAAATGATTCCATTTACATTTTTCCAATTTGGTACTTTTTACTGTAAACAAATTATTGAAAATAATTACTTTTCAATGTTCAATCAAATATTTAAAAATATATAACCACCACATCAGGAAAGTCATTTTAAGGGTCAGAGGCTGTATTATAGAATATCTTAATTCTTAAAATTAAATTACCATGGTATGATTCTGAGTCTGGATTTTTCTGTAGAAAGCATTATTTTGGAAAAAAAAAACAAAAAAAACATGTCTCTGCAGAAGATAAAGGGAGCAAGCATTGAGCTAATAGGTTTGATCCTGGAAATTTGCTTTAGTTCTTGGAAAACACTCAGCAGTAAAGACAACATGGATCCTGGATCATTTTACATAAAGTAGGTATATTTTTTGGCATGAGATTCAGTGGTGCTTTTGATCCAACAAAGGCTGAACATTCCATTTGATTTGTGTACTGTGTGGTGCTGCTATATTTGACTTCTATATTGCCTCATGTAGAGAGACTATATTACTCTAGTAAAGTAAGGGGGATGAAACAAGGGGGAAGTTTGAGATTTAATGTTCCTGTAGTCATACACCATTTAAAGCACATTGAGACACAAACACAAAGCCAGATTTTTCATGTACATATGTCTGCTTAAGGCTCTTGACCCTTCAGATACCAGGTTTGTCTGGAATCCTCTGGTGGTTTTGCTTTTAATTTTAATAAGATTTTAATAAGTATTTGCAGATGGAATCATTTGTGTGGAATCATTTTAGGCAGGGGTGGCGAACGTCGGTCCTGGAGAGCCGGAGCCCTGCAGAGTTTTGCTTCAACCCTAATCAAACACACCTGAACAAATTAATCAAGGTCTGAATGGTTACTAGGAAGCTACAGGCAGGTGAGTTTTTTGAGTTGGAGCTGAACTTTGCAGGGCTGTGCCAGGCCCGGAGTTCACCACCCCTGATTTTAGGTAGCTATCATTTGGTCAATATTAAAGGGGACTTCAGTTATATTCAGCTGCAATTTTGTGGCCAATTTTGCTAAAACAACACACTCAGCATGTACAAATAAATGCTGTTATAAACATACAATTTTAGCAAATTTTCCTGCCTGTTTTAAGTCTTTTCTGCTTTTATTTAATCTGACATTATTAGTATTCATTCTCAAAGCATTTAGAGAAAAATCCTACAAATATGATATATGCATAAACAGTGAAACATATTTAAAATATCCGTTGACTTGTTGATTTGTAGCATGCCACCCACCCCTGCTACACCCCCGCGATTTTTTGCCAGGATGCACTTTATGTATTAGCATCATTTGCTCAATATATTCACAATTAGACTAATTTTCTGTTTAAAAAAGAGAAACGTTTTGAATTGTTTGAAAAAAAATTTAATTTATGGATATATGTGATTTTGTACTGGGGCACAAATATTTACTCTGTAAATGAGCTATTATGTGTGATACAAAATTAAGTTCACAAGTTGAAGTTTACCGCATCGACGCTACACGCGCCCACAACAGGGTTTGAGGGAAATATGGCGCAGGGCAAATTGACATGGCTCGTGGATTTTTTGTGTGCCTTTTTTTGGAATCATGCTTTCACACCTCATGTGTCTCATTGATGGTTTTAAACGTCATACCAGTTTGGAGCTACATCAGGGTAAGTAACTGAAATGATTTTATTATACATTGCTTCTGCAAAGCAGTTATTCACTGAAACAAAAACAATTAAAACAGTTTTACAAGTCAGTGACTAAATAACTGCCCATTCCAGGCTGCTTACTATGTGGCTTTTATTGTTCTGTTTGGTCTTTTGTGTCATTGTGCATGGACACAGTTCATAAGACACAGCTGTTTGTAAACAAAAAGATGAACATATGTTCCAGGACGATTATTTAGTTTTTCCTCTGAGGCAAGGCATGTTCCACAGCTGTGATGTCTTCATCCTATTTACAAGCAACATTATTGCTCACTTTTATTGTTTTCGTTTTGTTTGAGTGATCTATGAATTGAATAAAATTATTTTATTTTTGGCTAGGATAGATAACAATCTGTACCATGTCCCTTTGTGGTATGCAAAACACTTCAGCTTTTGTTCATACACATTCTCTGCTGGAATTTACCCAGTATTTCTCAAGGAGTGGTATTTTCTGTTTTTGTTTTTCAGTGGCATATCTGTACTTTGTGCTGGTGGGGCCAGGCCCTACCAGATGGTGCTATGACCCAAAATTCATTGCATGAGCATATTTTTTCTGTTAAATAAAGTTGTTCCATTCCTGCAAAATTCTAGTTGAGAAAGGCCATATGTTAAAGGAATAACCCCAAATATTTGAGTAAAATATACTGGCCACTCTGCACTCTGTTTACATCTTCATCAGAAGAAATTTGAAGAAATTAATCTTTACATCACTTGCTAACTAATGGGTCATTTGCAGCGAATGGGTGCCATCAGCAGGAGATTCTAACAGCTGATAAAAACATCACAATATCCACAAATAATCCACATGGCTCCAGTCCATAGATTATGTCTTGCTGCATGCTTGTAAGAAACAAACCAATCATTAAGGTGTTTAAACCATTGCTTCTGCTGAAAATAGATAAGTCCATTATCCATAATAACACTTCTCCCAGAGAAAAAGTATGTCCCCTGTTGTTCTTTCACATTAACATGTTAGAAATGTTTTGGACTGTTTTTCTGTTTTTCATGTGAGTTACTTATGGATTGTTGTGATTTTTTTTTTGACAGTTGTTTGGACTCTCATTCTGACGGCACCCATTCAATGCAGAGGATCCATTGGTGAGCAAATGATGTAATGATAAATTTCTCCAAATCTGTTCCAATGAAGTACATTTTCAGCAAATTTAAATTGTTTCTTTATTTAAAGTGAACTGGCTAGTTTTTTTGGCATTGGAAAAAAAACACCCAAAAACTAACTGTGTCCAAAATGTGTTGTGTAGACTAAAAGTCTAGATCCACAAACTTAAAAGGAAAACTTTGAATGCAAGATACAAACCACAAGTGGTTTTTATTCCTCAATAAAAGTTTTCCTTTTCATAATTAGAGTGTGTGGACCTTTTTGAATGTTTGCCGTTGAATTTGGCATTGTCTGCTCACATGATAGAAATGTATTGCTTTTACTGACATCATAAATGATTCTGTGATTATGCATTCCTTGATAGGGAAATTATTAAAAATGACGTAATCCTAAAATATGATTACCTTCATAGTTTCTGAGGAACATTAAATTCTTTGGACGTCAACCACAAGTTGACTATCAAATTTGTCAAAATTTGCCTGTTCACATAGCTCAACGCAGAATACTGACCAGCAGCCCATCTTTTTGCATCTCTACCATAGACCCCTTTTCAGATTTGACAAACCTCTCCATAGCAACAGGAGCATCAATAGACCCGTTTCACCTCTTTATTCTAACACAAGCCAGACCCCCAGCGAAGAACTTAGACCCTTATCCTTACATTTTTGCATGAAGTCCAAATCAATCAGCTCTGTGGACCCAAGCCAGCGAGAGTCTCGTCTCGCATTATAAACCGTGTCCACAAAACACAGATCTTATGGTGTACAGTTTGTAAGAGGACATGTTCAAAAGTGAGCTTGAGTTATTTACGAAAAAGCTAATAATTGAGTACAAGGTCTGCTTAGTCATCCAAAGCTTGTTTTGAATACAGAACAAACAAAATGTTTTCTTCCAACTCAAATCAGGGTTTAATGAAAGCATTGTTGCTATTCAAGGTCAACAAACTAAAGTAGTTTCCACCCCTAAATGCCTAGGATTTTTAAATGATGACCGGATTTCCTCTAGGCCCCATATTCAGAATTTGTGTGTTTAGTTGTTTTCTGAAACATTCAGCAGTGCTGCCCATTTTGGCCTGGTTTGATATTTTAAATCTCAGTGGGACTCACTGGAAGTCTGTGGTGAACGTAAGATCATAAAACAGCTGTTAAGAACATAGGAATTTGCAATGGTATAATGACGAAAATATTGATACATTTTCAAGCAGGCTTTTTTACTGTACTGTCACTGAAGTTTGTACTTTCTGTGCCACTAACATTACCAAACTGGAAAAAATGTTTTACTATGCAAAGCTCAGCCTACTGTACAAATGACTTGCTTACAGTTGTCCCAGGCCTTAAAATTCTTTAACATAAATGTTTTTGATCATAACTGATCTTGAGGACCAGGTGTCTTGATTCTGTAAGATATGTCGCAGTATGTATTGGTTAAGCTTTTTAGCTTTTGCCACTCTAGACATTTCACTCTTTTGTGGAATTCAACTTTTTTAATTTTTTGTGTGCTTGGGTACAGTCTGGTAGGAAAAAAGCAGGAATGCCATTACTCTCCACTCATTTGGAGAGGCTTCCTCAAGGACCCTTTGGGGATTCATACCACTCTCATGACCTATGATGACTGTTCTTTGGACCTGATTGTTTCTCAAGAAATATATAATTTTTTTGGCTACGGCATCCTGCTTCTCAGACATAAAGCTGTTGTTTATTTTCTTAATCATAAAGACTAGTGCACCCTTTAAATTACTTCTAAGGATGGATGTAGTTCCTGAGTTGATGTAATGCTTACCTATATGTTGTGCAGCTGGTGCTACAACCCGAATTCCGCAAATGTTGGGATGTTTTTTTTTAAATTTGAATAAAATGAAAACTAAAATAATTTCAAATTACATGAGCAAATATTTTGTTCACAATAGAACATAGATAACATAAATATTTAAACCCCAAAATTTAAAAATTTTATGCATAAAATGAGCTCATTTCAAATTTGATGCTTGCTATAGGTCCTCTTCTTTTTAAAAGAGTTTGAATCGAGGTTATGAGTTTCTGGAGTTTTGGTGTTGGAATTTTGTCCCGTTCTTGTCTGATATAGGTTTCCAGCTGCTGAAGAGTTTGTGGTCGTCTTTGACGTATTTTTCGTTCAATGATGATCGTTTAATGATATAGGTGAAAAATCTGGACTGCAGGCGGGCCAATTCTGCACCCGGACTCTTCTACGATGAAGCCATGCTGTTGTAATAGCTGCAGTATGTGGTTTTGCATTGTCCTGCTGAAAAACAAGGCCTTCCCTGAAATAGACGTTGTCTGGAGGGGAGCATATATATATATGTATGTGTTTGTGTATATATACTGTATATGTATATATGCATGCATGCTTAGGCTTGGATTCTCTGGCTAATAAAATTAAGATGTAATAAAATTTAATTTAATTTTTATTTTGAGTGAAACATGCTTAATGATCTCTGAAAAGACATCATTGACTCCCACTTCCCACAGAATTTAAAGAAAGTGCTCAGCTGTTGACATGTCTCAATGTGGGGTTGTGAGGTCCACATTAGAGGATGTCTCACTGCTAACAGCCTCAAAAGCCCTGGCCTCTGTCACTGTTGTTTCTGGGGACAACTCTCTGACCCACTGAGAACTGAGAATGGAATTTCTGTGAGACATAGGATTGATGTGTTTTTTCAGGACTATTTTGTCCTATTGAGTTTTTTTTGTTTTAATGGATTATTTTTCTTCAGTGATATTAATTGTGTTTCACATGTTCTTTGATCGGGAGGGGGAAAAAAACAACAACTGAAAACTGTGAACAATCCCTTAATCATTAAGGAATTATTCATAAAGCAGGGTCTCCTAAAGCACTATTAGGGTCTGGTATTTGCTCACACACATTGACAAATTAACTGCTGTCCAGTCTACTTAAGCTTGGTTACCACTATGACATTTCCCATACATTCAGTCCTGTTGCGCACTGCCAAAAAAAACTTAGCCAATCTTCCACTGACAACCCATGACAGTGGAAATTGTACTGTTTTAGAGCTAAATGGCACTCAGATTTAGACAGTGGCCATAGTTCCATGGTGAGATTTTTGTGTGTGTGTGTGTGTGTGTGGATGTGTTCATGCCACTGAACCCGGGAGTGCAGACTGAGTTCCTCTGGAAAACCTTGTGTATGAATTTCTCGAATGATCAGAAGCACTTCCTGGACAGTATCAAGAGAGAACAGTTTAAAGTACTGAATTGTGCTCAGTGTTTTTCCCTTGATGAAGGTCTTTGCCTGTCTGCTTGATCTAGAGTGTGTGGGCAGGACTTGTCAAGCCATATCAAATGGCATTTTATTTTATATAAAATGCCATAACCCACGTGATCATTAGAAATGTCATTAGACAATGACATTTTCAGTGTTTCTAAAATGCCCAAAATGCCTTTTTTGGGATCTCATTAAAAACAAGATGTTGTGGAAAACTAGCATTACACAGACTTTGGAGCAAGTACATTGTAGTAAATCCAATATAATTTCTATTACTTTTGTTATTCTATAAAATAACATGTATACAGTATTTCTACAGGTCTTAAAAAGGTCTTACAAAATGTTAATTCACCCTTCCACAAATTGAGGTCTTAAAAATGTAGAAAAAGTTTTAGAAAAAAGTAGAACGTTTTAAGTTCATAGCTTTAAATGTTGCATACATTGCAAAAAATTATATCTTTTTTTAGTATTTTTGTTTTCCAGTACAAACTTATAAACAATCAAGATTTAGATATAAGTATAAAATAAACTTGTTTTGATTTAAAATAGATTTTTCCTAGCGTATTGGCATATATTTGTTCTTGTTTTAATCATGAACACTTAGTTAAGACTTCTTAGCTTATGTTGTGGGGCCTAATGGATAGAGAGTCAGACTTGTAACCCGAAGGTTGCGGGTTCTAATCTCAGGGCCGGCAGGGATTGTAGGTGGGGGGAGTGAAGGTCCAGCGTTCTCTCCACTCTCAATACTGAGGTGAGACCCCCAGGCGCCGCAGCATTGGCTGCCCACTGCTCTGAGTGTGTGTTCACGGTGTGTGTGTATGCGTGTTTGTTCACTACTCACTGCTGTGTGTGTGCACTTGGATGGGTGAAATGCAGAGCACAAATTCCAAGTATAGGACAAACATGCACATAATAGTTGTGTTCATAATAGTTCATGAAATAAACTGGATATAAATAGAAAATATTAAACAAATAAAAGTAATTAATTGCCATTAATTTCTAAGGGGAAAATAAAAGAAATATATAGAATAAATTTGATTTTTTAATAAAAAAAAATTTTTGGACTGTGGGGAGGTCCATAGTTGTAAGTTTTGTCAGATGGGAGGTCCACAGTGAGACTTTGAAAACCCCTAGTGAACTGTCAGGCCTTAGTCAAAATGACGGCAATGGAAAGCAGTGGCATGCAGACCTCCCTGAATGATAACAGCTGCTATATACTAATTTGCAAGGTGATGAATGAATTGTCTGCAAATCCCGAATAGGTTAATACAGCTCTATGGCATATAGCATTAATCAGACATTGTCACTTAAAGATGCTTTCCAGACCTATATGAGAATAGAAGGAATGGCTATTTAAGATATGCAGCATTATAGATGCAGTAAATAAGATGCTAGCTATCTGATCTTCTTGAGCTATCATTCAGTAAATGTGGTTTGAATTATTTTGTTATGCTTATAGTAACTATGGTTGCACACACAGCTTTTGGCAGATTTTCATATCTGTCATATAATGTAAGCAAAACTTGATAGCCACCTCAGGACAATGACAACTGAAGTGGATAAATCAGATTTTCGTATGCAAAAATTAAAAAGCGCAAACTATTACGCTTACAAGAACATTGACGGCTTTTGTCAGAGCTGTGAAGTAACAAGGACATTTTTATGAGCTGCTGTGTCAGTATGTTTAGCTTTATTTAAATGTTAAGCCACATCTTACAACAACTTTAAGCTGCCACATTTCAGCATTTCATTATTTTTAGCTTGAGCTCCACTTATGCTAGTTAAGTTTTCTTTATTCCAAAACTGTCATATTTTGGTAATTTTTCCTGATCATTTCACTTCCCAATTTAAAAGATGCTGCTGATGCCTGAAGAAATGTAAATGCTCCTTTTACATGTGCAGTAGTCAAGTCACATTTATTTATATAGCGCTTTATACAGTACAAATTTTTTCAAAGCGGCTTCATATTGATAGAAAGTGTTGATGTTGTAAAAACCATCAAATGCAATATGAAACAAATTTAATTTCAGTTGTAAAGTAGCTCTACAGAAGATATAGTGTCTTTATTCAGCTCAAGTCAGTTCAGTGTTCCAAAATTCATCAATTATGAAACAAGTTAAATTCAGATATAAGCGGCTCTACAGAAAGCAAAAGTGTTATGTAGTGCAATTCACTTAAAATTTTGTTTGTATATATAGTGTCTATTCAGTAACATTATTGAATATTAATTGTCTTTTTAAATCCAAACTGTGTAAGCCAAAGGCAAACATACAGTACAGCACTTCATTACATTCTGACATTTTCTGCTCAGATTGGTGAGGGTTGCTGGCTTAGGTCATTTAGGCAGTCTCCTTGGGTGGCAGTGTGTTTGTGCCTGTCTGCTTTCCTCCTGCACTGACGTTGAGTCGTGACAGATGGTAACATGTTTCTGAGCAGTTTATCATGTTGAAAATTATCTTATCTGTGGCACCATGTGAGCTGACTTGACACTGCTCTGCTATTTGGAAATTCAATAAATAAAGGATCATTTGATTTCTTTTGATATGATCCATTAATTACTTAAAATTATATCAATAAGTAACATAAGTGGGCATATGTCATGACAAAAACATTAGCCTATAATAGGGAAAAACCTATTAACTTAAGTTGTTTTCCTCTGTCTGCTATTACAGCCACTTCAGTTTTGTTTACAGCAATTCAGTCTTTTAAGAATGGTGACGTAGTAAGTCATACTAAAATCAGCCTAACTTAGGGCATGAGAAACTTGAAAAAATAAAAACTTTCAGAAGAAGGGAATCTTTGCCCACATGGAAGAAATCCCAAGCTGTTCTGAGCTCCTGAAGGAAACCATCTGTCACAAGTCCACAAACAGCAATAATCCAGAATGAGAAAAGTGATCAGTGTGGATTTGAAGGTGGTTAATAGGTTCAATTTCTTGACTAAAACAGGAAGGATTAGTGGTCGCATTAGAGTCAGAGTTCCAACATGGTGTGAATTATCCAAATGCGGTCTGGAGAAAGGACAGGATGTTTGCTTTCTTATAGATCAGATGTGTTCAGTAGAAAACTATGTCTAATAAATGCAGTGGTGGTCAACCTTGATCTGGGTCTAAATAAACTACATGGGAAGTGAAAGCACAATGGAAATGAGCAGTTTTGTTTGTGGATGGGGCTTTAAAAATGTAAACTATGCTGCCATCTCCTGGTGTATGTAGGTTGTAATTTTGTTGATGCCATTGAATGTACAGTATATGAATGTAAAATTACCTTTATATTTGCCAAAAACTAGTTCCATTTAAATAAAATATTGAGTTTAATCCAAGACGTTAGAAGGTGACACCGTGACAGTGAAAATTTGGGAAATTTGTATACTAAAATAGACTACTTTCCCACTAATTTAATAATTTTGATGTCAGATTAAATTCATTTCCAAATACTGTTGTGCTTATGTTTGATATTTTTCTTTGACCCTGACATTATGCATCATGAAACCAGTAATACGCATTTAAGGTGTTAACATATAGGCCTATGTGTTGAACAATTTAAAACAATGCAATGAAATCATTTTAAATGACAAGAGGAAAGGTAGATTTTTAAGTTTAGACAACAGATTTACATAGGTTGTGCTCTCATTTCACACTACTCATGAGAGGGGGAATGCTCTGCTATTAATTTCCATGCAATTGCTACACTACGCTGCCTGATACAGTAGCACACACAGCGGAGAACTTAAAATTAAATCACTCACGGAGAAGTCTTGAGAGCGGTTTGTAAGTTCAGCTTCACTTACTGAGTGAATCACATTCCAAATCCTGATCTTCTTTCATCTAGCGCTCCAAACATGAAACAGCAGGGTTTAGGCAAATGCATTTGGTTGCTATATGAAAAATATTTATGAAAATAATGGTATGTCTTTTCATTATAAAAAAAAAACTAAAATAATAAAAAAGAATTGACAGAGCGGACTGCTTTCACTGTCGTGCAATAGAGTTTAACTAATGTGTGTTATGTAGTGCTTAAAGACATTGCCATAGAAATGTTCCTTCCTTAGAGACCAATAGCTGTAAAATAATACAATTTCATTCTTTGACCTTAATACCATTAGTATTATTTATTTTTTTTAATAATATTTTTTAGTGTTATGTCTCATGATAAAGAGCAAGCAACCGCACGCACATCAATCTCAAATGGGTGCTTGACTAAAAAACAAGCAGAAGCATATTAAGAATGCAAAGTCGGCAACACCAAAGCTCCAAAAATATAAAAAAAAAATATTAAAAAACTATCGCATAGTGTGTGACGTTTCGAGGACGCAGGCTCTTCATCAGTCTGTTGGTGTTGCCGACTTTGCATGTCTCATGATAAAGCAAATGCTTTGTTTGTTGGAAGTTTGCTGTTCTGTGATTAAAATTCAGGCTAGACATAGGGATGTTTTACAACTCATTAACATGGTCTAATTTAATTTTACTTCATTTTACTAATTTCATTTTTATCACCATAAGTTATATCACTCACTACAGATTTAAGTAGTTCCTATTACCTATAGGCAATTCTTTATATCTCTTTTTCCATTTGCAGTCATCTGTGCTCTGGGTAGAGCGCCTTGAGGGTTAATATTTTACATGTACATGCTTATAAACACCCGTGGTTGAAAAAAGAAAAGAAAAGCTGACTTTTTCATTTTCCTCTTCTGCACCATTTGCTTCATAATTTCTGCAGCAAGTGGAAGGGATTCCTTATTAGACGCCTCAACTAATCAGACACTAAAGGACACAAGGACACTTTGCCTGAAAGCTGCAACTTCAGGGAAAGGACATTGATTTTAATTGAACATGGAAACCTTCCATTTGATTCTGCAGTTAATTTTCACAGCAGGAAACACAGAAGGGCATACACAGTGCTTAGTTCATTCAATTTGCTTCATAGATCCAGGATTCTGCTTTTTGGGGACTTTGAAAAAGGACAGAGAAAGTCATTGAACTAAGAGGTTTGAAAATTTTTAAGAAAGGTGTATGTGGAAATGTATGAAATGAAAAGCTTGTTATTGGCCAATATTTGAGGGATGTGTGTTTTTATTTTTATCTTAGATATTTAATGTGCATGAACATCCTTTTTTTTTGTATTGAAATTACCTGTACTATAAAGTTTGTACCAAATTAATCTTTAGATCTATAATATATCACAAAATATCAATTTTCATACTGTACATTATAATTTAATACAATTTAAAACAATTGATTTAGAATTATAGCATGTCATATTAGGAATAATTTAATACATTTCTAAAGAAATGCCATTGTTGCTGTACATGTGGTGAGAACATTTTTCATAAAGTTTATTCAAAAAGTCAATTACAAACCGATTGATAATGTAAGCTAATCCTCGACATATTAAACAGAACCGTTCTGATTTATAATATTTACTCCACATGACAATGTTTATTTAGAATCCTTTGTGTGATATATATGCACTGCTAATGTGGAGAAGACAGTGAATAAATAAATTTCTTCCTTCGTTCATTATTTATTTATTTATTTATTAGGTTTCCTCACCCCAAATGTGTCTTACTGGTGGTGCTGTCATAGCAGCAGTTGTTTGAATTAGGCAATAATGTTGTCCGAAGTTAAATGCTCATCTCTGGCGGGCGGCGACCCAGGAATCGTGATGTACCATCATGCCCTGATGCCAGAAGAGCAGGAGGAGAGCTCAGCTCCCTCCTGCTCACTCTTAGGGCCAGGCTTTGGTGCGGCACCAGCGCAAAGCCAAGGTTGGCTTACCACCCTGTTTTTCCGGGCTTAAAGATTTGTCCGCTAACTCGTTGGCACATGTTGCGTGGTGTCTGATCAGCAATAGTCTGTGCCCAGTCATATTCAGGATTATTTTGTTCCACTACATTATATTAATATAAGCATTAGAGCTTTTGTACTGTATGTTATCATTATTATGAAAGTGGGCCTGCCATCAGACATCTTTTTGTGTTCAAAGAGCTGTAGTCTGAGTAAAGTAAGTTTGAACAATTTCATCAGCAAATGTGACGGCGACAGCATGCACCAGTAAATGCTTATTGGCTTTTTTTTCAATCCAAGTGGATTGTTACCTTGCTAAAGTTATTGTCATTGCGCCTGCACTGTCATATTACTTATTACAGCTCACAATAATCAAGTTCAAAATGAAAGAGTGAGAGAGAGAAAGAGAAAGAGAAATAGCAACTGGCTTCACCCATGAAGGGCAATTGCAGTTTACTGAATTGATTGTTTGTGAATAAATGGTGAGGCTGATTGAAAAATACTTATCTGTCGAGTCCAATAGCGCTTGTTTACCTGCCAATTTGCAAGAGTACAAGCTGTGATGGGAGTTGCTGAATGTCCCTCTTGCACATTAATTTGTCTGTCAATTAGTATTAGTTTATTTGTCAAATTTGGACTTTTTCAGAAGCAGTTTTACTTCTTTGTAAAGACATTTAAATGTCCACCTCAAAATTAATTTTACAAAAGTGATTTTATATACATAGAAAGCACATTAAATGCAAGTTTTGGGAGAATGAAATGTCAAAATGTGGGTGAAACAATGTTCCATTGTCATTAAGTATAAAACTTATATTTATGTAAAAATTTAAACAACATACTACTTCTGACCTGTACATAATAAAATATAGTGGGAATACAACATTTTATTGCATTTAAATGAGTAAAAAATTATTGCTGACAAATGGTGACTTTTAGTGACTTTTAATGACTTACATTTGTTTCAGAATGCATTTCAGACTAGTTGTTTGAAAGAAGCATTTAATTTTGTGTTATAATTGCACTCTAGTTCTATATATCATTGATGTGTCTTTTCTTTTCATGATTTTTAAAAACCAGTGAAAAACCATACTGTAGTGATTTCAAGTGTACATTTACAACCACACCTGTTGTGTTGAGCTGCACCCCCCCCCCCCCCCCCCCCCCCCCTCACTGCAATTGATCTTGCGCACTCTGTGCATCTTGAGTTTCTACATGCGTGACGGATCAATCCGGTCACGCTTGTCAGTTTGCAGCTTAGCAAAATCATGAAACCTTTCACTGAAGATGAAGGGGGATTGAATATTCACTCGACGGACACGGCATCAACGCCTCTTCCTCTTCCTCTTATTGCAAGGAAATATCGGCATGAAAACCGGAACGGCCTGACAAGAACACACGTTCTACCCTTTGAGCAGCCTCTTCCCGTGTCATGCCAGTCAAGCCGTGAGAGTTGAGATGGAGAGAGGGGCCTGATCAGACCTGTTTTACAAGTCTTATGGCAGTGCTGGCGGATCCGCACCGCAGCTCCGTTCTCTGCTCCCACAGCGCCCGTCAGGATGGACCGATGCTGGAGAGAGCCATCTTTTCTCCACTGTTCAGGCATTTAACAAACAGGCTCCAGAGACTTGCATCATAGCTCTGCTTTTGAAAGAGCTCTTGAAAGTTTCACCTTTGCTTTTAGCTTCTGAAATGTACTACGTTCAGACGACTGCTTTTTTCATTGAAGCTATTAAGGCAGGTTTAATTTATTTTTATGTAACAGGTTACAGATTCTGTGTACAAGCAGAATTTCAGCCATGATAAGCCCATTTTTTCTAACAGTTAAACAGTTACATTTCATGTTTGGTTATTGTGCTCAGATTTTCTGTTCAGAATTTTGAGGCAGCATTGCCTCCCTTGCCTTCTTGGCCAAAACGCCATAGGCTTGCTGTGTGAAACAGTCCTAATACTGCAGTAGAATCCTTGAAAAAAAAAGACCCACAGATCAAGCCCATAGGGGTTGTGCAGGTGAATCTAAAAGCACCTAGTCACTATATAAGAACTTTGCTGACACAATCATTAAACATCATCCCATTACAGCGAAGGTCACTGGGTGTGAAACAAGCCAAATAAACAGAATGTGGCTGTTGACAAAAGGTGACCATAGACTCATTTTTACAGACTTCTCGTAAAATCCACCACATGCTCCTGTCTGCGGGGGGAAAGGCCTGGTGTAATATGCATTATGCATGAGTGGCGCCTCTAAAGACAGCTCATTGTGTTCAGAGGGGAGCAGTAGACCTGTGCTTTATTGTATGTTTATTGTACAGACAGATTTGAGTATAATCAAATAAAACGTGTGGGCTGACGCACCCCAGGTGAAGGTGACAAAGTATGCAGATTAAATGTTCACGCTAACAGCATGTCCTCGGATGTCACAATATGATTAAAGCATTTCAGATTATTAAATCAATGCCGTTTACATCCTGCTGTTACTCCGTTTCCGCTTGCTTATATCTTTTATCCTTTATTTCATAGCTTCCAGTGTATTTGCAAAAATAATCAGAGGGTAATCAAGACCTTGTTAAATAACAGTGGTAGCTTGTAAATTTACATTTAAGCGCAGATAATTATGATAAGTGAGAACGAAGAGACATTTTTCGCTTGACTCTTCCTTTTGACGCTTGTGGTAGGTGGTAATAACTGGCTGAAGACTGTAGCCCATGGACCATGTCTTCTCTGTCTTGTTATCCCAGCTCTAAATCTCTAGTATGTTGGCAGTCCAGGAGATGTGTATTCCCAAACACGCTCCCTAACTACCTCCCCCAATGGTAACCATCATCATGGCACACTCTCTCAAGTACTCCTACACACACACACACACGCGCACACACAGCCTGTCGGCTATATTTAGTAAGACTAATTGGGTGTGTTGGAATTCACCGTCGACCACGAATGACACAGATGAAGTTGAAATGAATCTCAGGTGCATTGTTTTATTATCATGTTTTTTCTCGTTCTTTGTAGTGGATGTTTCGCTGCATGGGAAAGTTAGAGCAAATGCTGCGGCGGTTTATGTGACAGCTCATTTAAAGAAAAAAAGGTACGAGAAAATAAAGAAGAGACGAAACACTGTTTCTATAAATTACTTGCTTGTCCTTTTTTTGTCAAGAGGGCCCTGGGCAGCTTCAGTCCCGTAAGGTGTCAGACAAGAGCGTCTCGCTCTTGATGTCGGAAATAAGTGACTTCTCACCAGGGAGGTAAACAAGCGCAGCATCTCTCATGTGTGTGAGCCGCTGATTGTGTTGTGGGTCAACAGGCCGAGACAAAAGCGACTCTGATTGTGAGACCGTGATGTGTCATTGACAGCCATTTGCATGCAGGTCAACCCATTTATCGAGGTGCCCGTTTATCAAATAACTAAAGCAGGCATTGTCATGCCTGTGAAAAACAGATTAAGTTGTGTTATGGTGAATAAATTAGATTTTGGATTTTGGAAGTGTGACCTGCCGATGCCAATTTTTGCCGATTTCGGTTTTCTTTCTAAGAACTATAATTGACAGCATATACAAACAAAAATCTATGCAGATTTCAATGCAACAATTATTTACATAATAAAATAAATTATTAAATATTACAATTCCCCAAATATGGACTATGTAACAGATTTTCTCTCGCTTAAACAACTCTCAAAATAAAGTGCTCTGTGACTGGAAAGAGGAAGAAATAGTTAACTTAAAATGAGTTGCTGTTTGTAACAAAACATGTAATTTCCCACTGTTTATAAATGGTCATTTTTTCCTCCTAACCTAACATTATTAAATGAAATAAAGTGAATAAAGTGTCAACTTTAATAAAAAATTCTGACATTGTTTCAATTAATGCAGTTAGCATAACAAGAAACTGTAGAGTTGTTACCATTCAAATGAAATTAATATTAACAAACTCCATCTTTCCACTGTTGAGGAAACAGAAGCTGCATCTGAAGTGGCATTATTAGATGCATTTACACAGACAGTTTGATGAAGCTGAGGTGCCATAAATGCATTTACACTGCAACATTTCAAATGCATAAATAATTTTATACGATTAATGTTTTACATATGTTTTTAAACATACAAATAAATGTTGGAAAAATGCAATGATACTTTTAAATAAACCACCAGTAGGTGGCGGCAAGTGTCTGTTTTAATGAGTCATTTATTCATTCATTGATTCATTCAGAAACGAGGCAAGTGACTGTCCTTATGAATGGGCCACTGAATCATTGACTCACTCGATTCGTTCGAAAACGTGGATTCATTCAGTAAGGAAACACTGCTGTGTGTTGCTCAGAGACACACAACACTTCTTGCTGTGGCTTTGATCGGAACTATTTTCGTCAACAAAATTGAGCAAAAACAGTCAATATTTAGTCTAAAATCTAAGTCACTTAATTGTAACTTCTTGTTTATTGAAATACTATTGTATAAAATCAGTGTCACATTGCAATCGTGTTGATATTTATATTCGGGGAAACATCATGGCCGTATAATGTTTCTTATCTAAATCATATTTTGTAAATCTTTTTTTTTTCTACCTCAGTATGCATCTATAAATTTCTGTGAGTTACTTTGTGTGTGCTGTCTCTCTCACACACTCACTCAGGCTGTGCAAGCCTCATCTGGCGCAACATAAATACATTATCAGTCGCCTTTCACACTTAATGCCATTCAAATTTGAATCATTCCCTGCGTCCCAATGTGCATACTATCCACCCTATCTGTCCTAAATAGGATCGAAAATTACTAATATCACATAGAGTTTAGGATGGAGTATACACATTTTCTCGTGAAACGATGTGCTTAGATTTACACGCGACTGTGAGTGTGCGCGTGGCTGTGACGTCATTGCCTGCAGCGCTGGCAATAAAAGTATCTGCTCGGAATCGGCAAGACACGAGACTGACTGGCCGGCAGAGCCGATCCTCCCTATACGCAGAATACGCAAGCTGCGTAGGGCCCCCGAAACACCAGGGGCCTCCCTTGCTCTCAAAGATGATTTCATTTTAGTTTCATTTATGAATTTGGCCAGCGGTTATGCATTTATTTCAATGCGGTGCTCTGTCGACCTTTCTATGTAAAAATCTGTGATTCTGAAATCATGTAACGTGAATGTCGTAAAGTCTCTTGCTCGAGACTAAAAAGTTGAAAGCATAGCGAGCCTCGGTAGAGACACTGTTTCTCAAGCGCTTTCCGCGAGCGCGATTCGAGACGGAGTGAACACGGAAAAATGCGTTTCATTCAGTCGTTCATAACCACTCGTAACCAAAAAAAAAAAACTAAATATATATATATATTTAGTTTTTTTTTTGTAATTGTATTTTTGAATCCAATTATTATTATTATAAAAAATAAAAAAAATCAAGTTGGAGAATTGTGCCTGTATTGAGCTGTTTCTTATGGCCTAGTCAGACAGAATTAATGAGTGTATGTGTATATACATGTTCACTTTAGTATGCGTTTGACTGTGTGTGAACACGCAGGCCGCACACTTTTCTCTCTATGTGTTAATTCCACAGTCCCCCCTTCAGTTTACACGCTGAGGTGTATGTAACCTTCCTCTATCAGGTCATGTGTCTGAGTCTCCTAATAAGTGCTGAGAGGCCTCTCTCCAGTCATCATGGTGACAAGAGCAAACCTTACCTGTCCACAGGGACTTACTCACACACTCTTTGCCTGTCGTAATACCCACGACCTTTTCTGCAATAAGAGCACATCATCCATGGTTTGGAATATGGTTTGCTGATTAGATGAGAGTCTGTTCCTCCAGGCTCCAGGAGAGGGCACGAGAGGACATTCATAAGTTTGATAAGCATCAGTGGACTCAAGGAATCAAAAATGAACCTCACATATCAATTCCAAGCACATCCATTGTTTGGCATTTGAAAGCAGTGTTAATGGATTTGCATTTGATTTGTTTCATTTAATTATTTTATAACTTGAAGTTGAAAAAAAAAACTATTTTAATCTGTATTTGTTTTGTTTTCCAGTTAAGATAAACACCCTCACACAAGATCAGTTTACTTGAGCTAAAATTGCATGTAATATTAAAGGAACACTCCACTTTTTTGGAAATAGGCTCATTTTATTTCCTCCCCTAGAGTTAACCAGTTGAGTTTTACAGTTTTTGAATCCATTCAGCCGATCTTCGGGTCAGGCGGTAGCACTTTTAGCTTAGCTTAGCATAGATCATTGAATCGGATTAGACCATTAGCATCTCGCTCAAAAATGTCCAAAGAGTTTCGATATTTTTCCTATTTAAAGCTCGACCCTTCTGTAGTTACATCGTGCACTAAGACCGACGGAAAATGAAAAGTTGCGAGTGAAAGTAGTCCCCAGCTATATCATAGTTACCTAGCTGGGGACTACTTTCAGGCGCTGCGTAATATCACTGCGCCTGCAGCATCCATGGCACGGCAGCAAAGTTCCTTGATTATTACGCCAGAATGAGAGTTTAGTTCCTAGCCATATCAGCCTAGAAAATCACAACTTTTCATTTTGTCGATCATAGTACATGATGTAACTACAGAAGAGTCAAGTTTTAAATAAGAAAATTATAGAAACTCTTTGGTCATTTTTGATGACCAAATGCTAATGGTCTAATCCGATTCAATGATCTATAAGCTAAGATAAAAGTGCTACAGCCAGACCCGGAGATCGGCTGAATGGATTAAAAAACGGTAAAACTCAACTGTTTAACTCTAGGGGAGTTGTAAAATGAGCCTATTTCCCAAAAAAGTGGAGTGTTCCTTTAAGATTGTTTTATTTTTCTTAAATTATTGGCATTTTTTTAAGCACTGCCCTTACAAAACCTAAAAAAAACTAGCAAATTGGGTATTAAAGCTAAACTTAATTCTTAATTCTAAAATGGTTCATATCTATTTTGCACTCTCTTTTATGGAAATAGGTACTTTGTAATCATGTAATTTGTAATCATCTGTCAAAGTCAACTTTTTACTATATGTCAAACAACAAATATCAGTGAGAGTTTCCATCAGTCCAGACACAGATATATGATGGGTGATGCACCCTTTCTCAAAACAGAAACTAATGTGGCAGAGCAGATATAGCTCATCTTGTCAGCCACTGAATCATAATGAGCAAATGTCAAGTATATTTTTATTTTTTACCTGTCCGTGCTTTTCTCTAAATAAGCTCTTCTCATTTGGTAGGCAGCATCGGTGAAACCGAAGCCAAGAGATGTGTAAAACTTTGTTTTTGTGGATGTTCAGTCACAGGATATTGCTTGTAATCAGCAGTATCGGAGAACAAGAATGTCATTGTCTTACCCCTCATTTCCCGTCCGGTTCAGATGGTCAGAGTGAGGCAAATATTAGATCAACAACATTTATGGAAATATATGATTACAAAGAGAAGACACTCTGCAAGATGTTAGTTCTCCTGTTTAATTATTCATCTCACAAATACAATTTTCCATCATATTTTATTCACAAGTTCCTCTGCACTTAAAAACAACACCGTAAAAGTTAATTGCAGTGAAGTTTTTGAAGAACGCTCACAAGGACAAACGTGTGTTTATGAAAAACATCTGAGGTCTATTTTTTGCACATTTGGTCTATTTTACAATATTGATCAGAGCGAAAGATTATCAATGAAATGAGCGTGGCCTTTTAAAATATAGCCTCATCCATCATAAATGCCCTTTATAAGACATTCACCATGTTTCTCTTTCCTTTGTTCTTTTTGCGTCTCTCTTTCTCGGCTCTTCTTTTGAAAGTGTCTATTTTATCATCATTTGCCCCCCTTTTTTAATGCCCCTCCTCACCATTAGCAATACGCTTGACACATCCTGCTTTTTTTATAAGACTGTCTGCAGGCTTTGTAGATGCTAAAGACAATTTAGTTTCTCACTAGTCCTGTGAGATTTGTGAACCGCCGCTGTAAAGAAAAGGACCTCTGGGGTCGAGGCAGACTAATATGTTAACTTATTTGGAACAATACATTTATTGTACGTGTAACTTTGAATTAGGTGAGTGCGTGTCTCTTTTTCTCTCGCTCTCTCTCGCATACACAGGTGGTCGCACATTCACATCAGAGCATGTTTAATAACATCGAGAGACATGCAACTTCTGCCGCTCTCTGCCGTCCTAATTACATTCGTCTTTCTGACTTCTATGAAAGCCTCTCTGAAACTCATTTCACTGGAGACAAGGAAACACGAGCTGGCAGCTTTGACGGAGCTCTCATTTTGTCTGTCTATAAAGGGCCGAAAAGCCTCTTGTTTGAAACAAAGAGCACTAAATTACAGCGTGTCATCACCTCTCTCCAGAAATTTTTGATTGTAGCCAGGGCGGCTGTGGACGTCCAAGGCATTAATGGCAAAAATATATGCCATCAGCTCCCACGGACGAAGCACGGAAGCTACCTGAATAGCCATTTATTGAAATGAAAGGAACTCCATGCCAATGAGTTGTGATTGCTTCCATAATAATGGAATGTTCCTGAATTGTTCTGATTGGCACGGCTATTGGATGCTCATTTAAGTGTGACCAATTACACCCATCATCCTGTCACATTATTTTTTATTTATTTATTTTAACTTTTTTTCTGCGCCAAACTGCCAGATTAATTGGAAAGTTGAGCTCCCTTTTCAAAGTTTCCAAACTTGTTGCTACTCGCAACAATAGTGGGAGTACTTTTGCAGACTTTGATAGTGGCACGCTTCTGCATGACGGCTGATACAGAGAAGTCATCATCCGTCCAGTTTGACACTCCACACCATGGCATTAACAGCCACCTAAGCGTGGAAAGAGCCGCACACTTTGTGAATGTTTCCTGCGGACAATTGCAGGTCACGGCTCAAAGCTCTCGCTGCCTGTCGGTCTGATGAGGGGGGAGTATGCGGTTCTTGTGCGCCGTTTATAGCGCATTAGATCTGCTGGGCACTCGCCCGCTTACCTGACACCGGCTGAGTCGCAATTGCCGGGGTGGTGGCTCTGCTGTGCTCAGTAGTATGGAATAAAATCCGTGCCGAATTTCTGCCGCTTGTGGTGGCAGCGACCAAAGTCACTTTGCTTTTGTGTTTCTGAATTTCCTTCTTTCTTTTAAAAAAGAAAATCAATAACATATTTTGCTGTAGTGACATGAATGTTTATTAAATTTGATAGAGTGAGAAGAGTGACTCCTTATCTCAAGCAAGTGAGGAGGATTAATTTTCTCCTTCCCTTTGTCTTTTATCCACCAAACGGTGGAGCCGAAGTCTTTTGGATTCTTTGCAGCTTATTGTCGACTGCCCCCCCCCCCATACTTAAATTCGTCTTTAATTAAGAAAAAATGTTGAGGCTGAAGGTGAATTGCAGATAATGAGCGGCAAGGTTGGCCTGTTTTTCCCCCTTTCCCTCCGTGCGCCCTGTAAACCGCTCTTTATTTTCCCTGTCAACGGTGGCTGCTCCTCCAGGACAGCTAGAAGCCTAATGAGCTACAGGGGAGACAATAAAAGACTTTCCTCTCTCCCTATCTCTTTCTCTCTCTCTCCGTTTTTTTTCTTACTGTGTCTCTTGGTGTGACAATAGGCCTTTGCCAGTCACCGGCTATAGGAATCTTTTTCTGTAAGGGGGAAGTTTAGAGTAATGAATTTAATCAAACCCTGATTAGATAAGAATTTAATCAACTTCCATATTTGGAGAATATTTTTATTTGTGTGGGTACAGGAGCTGTCAAAAGGTGCAATGATTTTATTATTTTTCTAAGGAAAAGTTGAGCTTAAGGGCAGTAGCTGGTTTCTAAGCTGGCAATTAGTTGGTCAACAATGTTTTTTACTTGTGCAAGCCTGTCATCGAGTGGTTGAACAGTATTCATGGTTTAAAATGCAGTTTTACCAGCTTAGCTAGCTGGGATTGATGAAGTTTAAGATGGATTTTCCATCGAAGTTAGGCTTAGAAATGTGAATGTAACTTCATTGTGTTTTTCCATGATGCTATTAAGAAGAAGGTTTCTTTCTTTCTTTGAATTTTTCTGTACATTGAAGGTGAATATTGTTTAAGTTGAAGAATCAGCATTATCAAGGTACCCCAAGGTCCAGACCTCTGTATTTTTCCAAAGTGTATAATAAAGTTTGTGAAATATTTGACTAATTATTTGGTGCTGCGAGGATATTGTAGAACATAAGCAACTAATGAGCTGCCTTAGCAGTCTAACACTGTTTGTCAGTGTCAAAATGTTTGAGATGACCAATCAAATCAAAGTAGGACTAGGAGGGCTTTATGTTCACAAAAATTGCTGAGCATGAATTTCAGCGTGATGATTCAGTTAACGGTCATAAAATTGTGTTAATATGTAAGGAGCTGTACATTTAATATTTGACAGCTGTTGAGAGAAATGTTAAACAGATGACAGAAATAAACTATGCAAGGGATGCAAACTAGAAAATTTTTAACTTTTGTCTAATTTCACCATTTTAAATATGTAATTTGTGTAATGTAATTCATAACTGTCAGTGTGACGAGACAAGAAACAGAAGCCATTATCATATCACATTGTAAATTAATTTAATAAACTTACCTTGCTTTCCTGGTAGCCTTCAGTAAATTCACTTGTCTAAGAAAATGATTCATAAAACATATAAAAATCAGTTGACCCTATGTTTACTTCAGAATGAAAAGAATGTATGTATTAAACCCAACCCCTCCCCTGCAAGCTCAATTTTGGGAACTTGTCATTTATAAAACCGTGCATATGGCCCTGAGTCTGGGGAATGTTATTTCTCTCCTTCACCTTTGAAAACTATGTTTGCTAAATCCACTCAATTCATAGACATTAATGTGGTGGTAGCATAATAGCAGTTAATATTTACATTCCGTTTCAGAAATGAACTATAAAGTGCTTAAAGCAAAGTTTAATTGTAGTTTGACTAGGCCTCTGTATCTAGATGTCCTTTGACTTTCCAATTACTGACTGAGTATCTTGTTACCCCTGCCCTTTATCTTAACAGGGGGGAAATGTCAGATCTCACCTTTTTCACAGGAAAGTGGGTACTTTAGATATCCTTGTGTTTGATACCTCAGAGCATGCTCCAGGCAAGGTTAGCATCTTGTAAACCTGAATAAAGGGACTAAATGCAGCCTCAAAGACTCTGTGCCATAAAAAAAATAAAAATAAAATAAAATATATATATAAATAATATATACTGTATATATATATATCATAAAATTAAAATATTTTTTCCCCTCATGAATGCCATGAACATTTACACCACATCTTAAATGATGTTTTGCAGTGGAAATTACATTTTAGTAATTTTTTTTGTAATAAAATGACTACTTTCTTTACTAGAATTGCACGAATCCTAAATACACAAAATTAAATAACATTTGTATTTGTATGTTTGCAACACACTTTGCTTGATTTAACAAAATTGCAACTTGATTTAAAGTCATGCACATAAAAACAAACAAAAAAATCTGTTCACATGAAATTTATTTTTCTTCATGCATCGTCTTTCACATTTAATCTCAAGCCTGCTCTTCACTGATGTAGTAGTATTTTTTTTAATATATTGTATTTTTGGTTGTATTTTTTAGCTAAACTTAAGTTTGGTTGTTGTATTCGTTTAATTCGATTTTGCCAAAATGTTGGGCCCATGAAAGTTTAAATGAAATTCCAAAATACATCCAAATTCTGTATGTTTTCATCTTAGTTTTTATGGGTTTTGTTTTAATGGTTTAATTACACTGTGTCTCAAATTAAATGTAATCAAATGAAATTAGAACAATTTCTTTCCTTTTACAACAGAGTTTTACTGTATACATGAAAATATGGGCGGAAACTATATGATATTGTTTTTTTTCCTTTAAAATCTTTTTTAAAATTTAATAAACTGTATTATTATTATTATTACTTTGAGAAGTTACTAAAACTGCCAAAAGTGTCAAGAGTGCTTGTGTAGATGAAACTGCACAGAACTAGCAGACCTTGTATTTAAATAGCATCAAGTCTTTTTGCAGTTTAATATTCACAGACACAAATCCATATCACAATTTCATTAGATGTGGCTACAGCTTTGCTTTCATTGTTTTTTTCTTTATCCAATTTTTGGCCAAATTCCGCTACATTCTGTTTTATGCAGTAAATTCCATTTTTATGATTGAGCTCCACAATTCTATCTGCATCGTAGAAATCACAGGGCTCTAAAAAGTGTACAAAACCCCATTTGTTCCTGCGCTTGAGAAGACTGTGAAGCCAATCACTAACATAATTGCTAACTATAGGATCAGGAGAGGTTGTGCCAGTTTTGACCTTTTTGGTGATTCAGGTGTCATTCATACAAGTACGCATTAAGGCCAATTCACACCACACAGACAAACGCCAACAAACTCCAAAAAACCAGTTGGCTCAAGTTGGCCGTTGGATTTAGAATCTTATGAACAATAACTGTCATGTTCACACTGCCCCAACAGACACCAACCAACTCTATATCTATAAGCATGTTCAGTCGGGTGAAAACAAACTCCAACCAATGCCAACAGGGGTAACACACTGATCCAACAAACTCCAACAGACTAGTTTGTTGGAGTTTGTTGGCGTTTGTCTGTGTGGTGTGAATTGACCTTTAGAGCGGTCAGCTTCGCATGTCTCTCTGGAAGAGAGGTGTATGACACGCTGCAGCCAACGGTCTTAACCCTTTCACTGGTGAGTTTAAAATATTCTAGCGGTCCCCCAAGAGTGAGTTTTTTTTTAAGGCGACTGTTATTTTAGAAAGTTTCCCCTTACTGTTTCCATGGCTACGAGTCATGATTGTCACGATTGTCACGATTGTCATCAAGCTGTGTCTCATTTAGAAGGATGCGTCCTCCGGAGGTCTCATTCAAAGGGTGCATACGTCATCGAGGCTGTCTCATTTCAGAAAAGCAAGTAGGACACTCCGAAAGTGACCTTCAAATGCGACCTTCTTTCACAGGAATTCGGAGGATGCATCAGGTGTATCCTTCGCTGCTACAGATAACCCACAATTCTTTGCATCTCCATAAACAACCGTCGTTAATTTGAAAAATGCCGGCCGGCAGATGTACACACAAGCTTGGTGGTGTTTTCAACTTAACTTAAAGTGCCTCCAGTAAAATCGGATAAACTTTGTTCTTAATATCCTCCTCCTTTTTTTCTCTAACAGATGTCTGTTGTATGTACGCACGCTGCAGCTCCTCAAACATTGAGCAAAATAAAACAAGTAAAAGCATTTTTTTTTTTTCAAATTACTTTCCAAATTTAGAAATAATTTGTTTTTCCTTCATTTAAGTAGTGTGAGAGCACAACGATGCTCTTAATGTGTTGACATTAATCAACGTGATACTTCCTGTTTCCTTTTCCTCCTGTCCTACAAAGGCTGTCTCGTTTAATTCTAGGTTGAGGATACTTTGTATACATTACGCATCCTACAGAGGATGCAACCTACAGAGGATTCGACCTCCGGAGGACGCAGTCTTCTAAATGAGACACAGCTACAGTCACAATAACACGATGACAGATGGATCACTTTTATTTAGTTTTTCCTTTTTTATTTAATATATTCACAAACTTGCTTACCATGTCATGGACAACCTGATATTCCGATTCACAAATATGTGTGAATGAGAGTGTCATTTAAACACCTTTATAAATGATCTTGATCGTGATCTGTAATGTGAGATGGGCGCCCCAGTTCAGAGAGTCCTGTCAGTCGGATTTACAGCATGTGAATTGATCAGTTTCTCCAGAAATACATGTAAGTAAGTGGCCGGTGATCTGGGTGAAGAATAGAGTGAACTTTATAGTTACTTACACTGTGTTTCTGATATGAATAAAACACATCGGCAAATTAAATTTGAATGGATTGTTATTGTTGGTTCCATAGACATCTGTGTGTATTCTACAAGCTCTAAATGTATTGTTTTGCTAGTACTTATGTGTATTTAAATGTCTGAAACTCAAAATAAGCATTATGTGGTTAAAAGCACTGCATAATTGTGATATGACAATCACAGTGCACGGTGCACAGTGCACAAAACCACAGTTTAAATTTGGCACTTATGCAACGTCACCGAACGTTCTAAATCCCATATGTGGGATCGTACTCCCAGGGGCACGGAAATAAAAATCCCATATGTGGGCCCGTACACTTATTAACAAAAGGTTAATAAGTGTACGGGCATGGAGATGAGGTCGGGGGTAAATGAGAATGGGTCTTTCTCATTTCTCTTGCTCTTTCTCACTCATGGTGACTGGTATATCTGGCAGGAGGCATGTGGCTGATTGGCTCCTTGTATCTGCCTTTGATAAGTACTAGCTGTGTGAAAAATTCCTCCAGCCACAGTGCTGTCCACAATTTCTTCTTTTGACTTCTTTGGCTTCTTTATGCACTTATATTTGTAGGTATGAAGTAAGTGACGAAAAAAAGTGAGGTATATACATTCAGTCATTTCTCTTGTATACCGGAGCATCATTTGCAGCACAACATTTTTGAAAGACTTTACACAACTCCCAAGCCATTATTCACTTATTGTATGAAAAAAAAATGTGTTGGAATTACTCATTTTGTTACATATTAAAAAATAAATAAATCTTGTGAAGTGATGGATACAGATTAATCTGAGAATGTGAACTTCATTAAATTGCTCTTGGATAATGGTGGCATAGAATTACTGTCATGTTTAAAATGCTAATAAGTTCACACCATATTATGACTGTCACAGCAAATTATCAGAAAGTTTGCAAATGTTCAAATGAAGTCAGACTCCGAGTATTCAAAGGAAGCTGATGAGTTAAGATAATCATGCTGTGTGTGATTTGAAAGATTTTCAGTGGCAGCGCTGCATGGGGTACACCAATTATTGTTTGATCTCATGCTAATTTCTATGGTAAATTGAAAATAGGCCTACCATATTAAGAAAAAGTCAAGAAACTGAAGTTTAACTAAATGATCCATTTTTACCTCCAATATTTAAAAGTAATGAGTAAAATGCCCATCTGTAGGATTTTGTACATTTGGTATTGATTAATTCTTTAGCAGTTTGAGAAATAAAAAAAGAAAAAAGAAATACTATTGTGGATTGTTTCTTTTGCTATTGGACTGAGTGGGAGCACAAAAATTCTATTAGTTATAGTTTCTGTTCAATATGCAGAAATATGACAACAGTTGAGAACCCCGGAAACATGAAAAGGGTCCATAGGGGCTCTCTTTTGTGTCTCTTTATCTAGCAGGGGGTCTTGAAAAGGGCTGAAGACCTCTGCTCTGAAGCTCAGTTGGTAAGGTGTGAATCATTTTGATTTAGCAAATATGTGCTACATAACCCACCCCTACAAGCCTAGCTTGACTGCACTTCTAGCAGGGCTGCAATGATCGTTTAGTAAATTTTGTTCTGCTGGGAAATGGCATTTTATGAGGGTCTGGGGAACATGTATGAAATTCATTATCAATTAATATTTTGAGAACCAGTGAGTGAAACTACTGTGTTGAGAAGTGTGCAAACTCAGACAGTGATATAATTTGGCTGAATTTGTGCCAAAGCCGTGGGGATGTTGCATAAACAGCTATTTATTACAAAGTACCCTGTACTGATTAGTTATACATACATTTACATTACATTTAGTCGTTTAGCAGACGCTTTTATCCAAAGCGACTTACAAATGAGGACAATAGAAGCAATCAAAACCAACAAAAGAGCAACAACATGCAGGTGCTACGACAAGTCTCGGTTAGCCTAACACAGTACACGTAGTAAGTTTTTTTTTTTTTTTTTTTTATTAAATTTTTTAAAGACAACCAGAATATAGCAAAATGAAACCTAGTGTTTAATTTTTATTTTTTATAAGAAACAAGTAGATAGAATAGAAAAAAGACAGCTAGTGTTAGTTTTTCAAGAAAAGCTAGCAGTTAGAGAATAAATATGCAATTGATAGAGGGTCAAGTGTGTGTGTGTGTGTTTTAAAAATAGAATACAGATAGATAAAATAGATTTAGAATAGAGAGTGCTATAGTTTGTATATAAATTATAATCAATTCATGCATAGAACAATTGATGATTGTAACTATAACAGATTTATCACTTTTTAAGAACCTATCATGCTATAAGTGTAGTTTTTACCTCCAATATGAAAAACAAAATCAATGGTGTACAGCATTGTGCTAGTGTTTAGAAATATTAAACAGTTGAAAGGTCTTCTAAATATTGACCTGTATCAAATATGGGTGAACACGTTCTCTCTCCATGCTGCTCCATGGATATTCAGTGTTCTATATTCCTGTCCATATAGCACGCATTTCCAGCTGTTGAGAATGATTTTCTTTGCCAGTCTCTCTACCTGTGCATTACAGAGCTTAAGGCAGAAAGAGGCTCTGACTGCATTTTATCTATATTCCTTTTTTTCTTTTTTCCCGGAGAGCCCATGCTAATGTTTATCCTCAGCTTAACAGCACGGTAATGTCGTGCTGTCAGAAAAGGAGGGTGTGAAAGGGCTCCGTCTCAATGATTTGCTAGAAGAGAAATGCAATTAGCCTACCAGATCAACCACTAACTGCTTCCATCCAAATCTACAATCCGTGGCACACTATGACAACAGCATTATATGCCATGACTACAAATGTGTCCCATGCTCTTCTCCCAGGCTCCATTAGTAATTGTAATGAATGTAATGTATCACAAGTAAGTGCTGGAGGTTAAGACATAAATCCACAAGCTTAAAAAAAAAGAAAGGAAAGAAAAAAAAAAAGAACAGTAAACATATCGAAGAGAGTGTTGCATGAATAATGCAGCTGCCTGCACTGAAATCAAAGCAGTATCCAGTTTGTAAATTAGTGTCAGTGCAAGTTCTTTTATAGTATAGAATCTGACATGCCTCTCCATTTCTGCCTCCTTCACTTCTGAATAAGAAACACTCTCAGAAAGGATAAAAAAAAAAAAAAACATAAATGAAATGTTAATAAAACTTCTTGAGTGGAAACTTTTTGTACATTCGGTTTGTCTCATACACTGCCTGCAGGCGGACAGCTTATTAAAATGACCCCCCACCTTCGCTCGGAACTTTGCCTGACTTGGTCATTGTGTGTGACTTTTCCTTCCTGACTTTGTGCCTGTGGCAATGTCATTAATGAAAAGACAGACTTCGAAGAAGAATAATTTATTATTCATGTGTGTTGTTTACCAGAAGATGAAAGGGCATAAACCGTGTGTGTAGTGGTGACCGTCGGGCACTGTCTTGTAACTCCTTTTTGGCTGGTATGAGGTTTAATATCATTGCAGAGATGTTGTTCATAAACAGTGGGTTAGTGTTTTCGTTTATACCAATATTCAAATCAAACTGTGCTGCCCGGAGGCATACACAGTATCATAATGTGCACCCTAGGGCAACCTTGCATCTCCTACAAGGAAAGATCAATCTATAATTCATAAATTCACCAATATGACATAAGTGTAGTTGTTGGATAGGGACGGAGTTCACGACATGTAAGGCCTTCCAAGATTTGGCAATAGCGAGAGGTGGCCTCAGCATTGAGTATCTCAGACATGTTCCTGACCGTGGTTTAATTTCTAATGCTCAGTATTTTTTTCCTCTTCGGCATTCCTGGCATGCTCTTTTCTGTAAACCTCTGTGCTTGAGATGAAAAGAGGAACACTGGAGAACATGCGTAATCCTTTCACAGGCCAGTGTTTGCAGGTTTTTGGTACAATCAACCCACCATACCCATGATCACCCCCTTCTGTGTGAGATAAGAGATGATCTCATATGACAACATAATGAGCATGGAACATCATCCTGGTTGGGTAAACACCATTTCCAGACCTTGTCAAGCAAGGCAGATGTTTCTTGAACGTCCATGGGTGGCTGATGATTTAATGACTGGACTCGTTCTGGAGGAGAGGCCTCGGTGTGGCTTCTCAGAACTCAGCCTTGGTGACATTTAAGAAAGGTTGAAATAATTACTGGCATGAAAGCCTCCAAATCAGACAAATTTAACCCAGATGTTATAGAAAGGCTAAGTGGGAAATGCCAGCCCCTAATTAAGTGCTTAATCGGAGAGGTGTTGAAACAGATAGGCTAGTTTGATGTCTAAGCTGAAAAGCTCATTAAAGATATTTCATTTGACCCTTGTTCCTTAATCTCCCTTAAGAATTACACCCCACCATCCAATGACGGAGGTAATAAAGCATCCGGGCTGATAAAAGGTACATCAAAATACCACTGCTCATCAAATTAAGCTTCAAATGCTGTGAAGGGTGCTGTGGTACAAAATGTCTGTGTAGGAGAGAAACATTGCTAACTTGAAATCAAATTTAAGAGATAATCATTTCACAGTTCCTTCTCAGCTACCTTGCCGTCTCAGGCTTCATGCACATTAAATAGATATTTCTGAATTTTAAGAGAGCCAATCACCTGTTAATTTGTGTATGTGCAAAAGCTGGACCAACATGAATATTTATGTACATCTATGTATGTATTTATTTTTTTTTTATTTTTTTTTATTATGTATGTAATTGAAATATTATTTCAACAAACAAAGGTCTTTCTCCATTTGAATAAATAGGAGTTTGGTCAAGTTACTGAAGTCAATTAATTCAAGTTTAATTTAAAAGTTTAATCGAACGTTTAATAGTGACATTTGTTAAAATACCTGTTATTACTTTAAAATATAGGGGGTTGTTGTTTTAAATAAGTAGTATCTACATGAGAGGTTGACATCCATTCAGCCACTTTTTTTTTTTTTTTTTACTTTTCCTAATCTTGTCTGCTTGTCCTATGAAGGGTCAGGGTTGCTGTAGCCAAATGAATGGATGACAAGTGCCACTTAAGCCAAATATCACATCTGCTGACATGAACTCCTCAGATCATGCATACCTAAGTTTAAAGTGTGGCATATAGTATGCTTTTCTTTTTTTAAACCGTGGTCACAGTGACCATTAAGCAATTCAACCTGGAGGCAAGTTTAACCATGTATTTGTCTCCAACATCATTCCCCCATTCTCATTCTGTTTTCACGTCTCTGTCTTTTCTCTGTCTCTTCTGAGCACGCATTGTTTTCCATATGCCATCCACATCCCCCTGCTGGGCACGGAGCATCTTTCCCTCTCAGCACATTCAACGCAATCAGCTGCGTTTTCACCACGCCACATGCAGCAAAACATATACAAGCAAGACAATGAAGAAGAGAGAGGGGAATGGGGGCCATAAATAGGACCAATTTGCCTTCTCCTTCTGTCTTTGTTTTTTTAATGAGCACATTTTCCCACCAGCAGGTTAAAAATATCAAGCCCTCCCTAAATGATCATATTCACCATTGCCTCGCCGTTCCAGCCCACTTTGCCAGACTAGTGACATTTTCTCTAGACGCAATGAGTGCTGCTGCCTTCCATACACAGACACACACACATACATACATGTAAAATGCTTATAAATGAGACGTGTGCTGGGAGCTGTGTGCAACTTTTCCTGTTTTGGAGAGGAGAAACTCTAGGATTGCTCCAATGGGTCTGCCCACCTGCTCCTTTGTGTTGACTTGCCCTTCCACATTCCCATTCTCTCTATTTCCTGTTTCTCTCTCTCTTTTATCTAACTTCTCACTAAGTCTTTCTTGTTCTATTCCTAACTTCTGTTCAAGCCAGCCCCCCAACCCCACAATAATCAGATATGTCCAAGTTGACACCTATCTGACATTCTTGATGCCGTTTGTTCTTAAGAAAAAAGTTGCAGTTTTAGGGTGGATTAACTCAGCAGTCTAACAATGCCTGTCAGTGTCAAAATACTTGAGATGGCCAGTCAAATAAATGAAGACGGAAGTATATCACATCCAGTGTGATGCACTGGTTTGAATGGTGAAAGTGCGAGGTAAAATGTAAGCAGATACACATTTAGTATTGGACAAATGTTTTACAATAGAAATGTTGAATCTGGCAGTAATATCTACTGAAGCAAACTAACTCAAATTTTTTTGTCAAATTTTGTTATTTCAAATTGAAAATATAGGCTAGTATTTATGGAATTCATGGAATTCATAATTAAATGTTAATAATGATACAAGAAATATTAACGTAGCCGTTTCTGGAATGTAGAAATGGCAAATGGATTACTATACAATAAATTCTAGTTCCTCTTATCTTTTTTTAATTCATTTCCTTAAATTCCTTATTTAATTTCTTGAAATAAAACGGATCATTACTGCATTCCATACATTTATATTAGTTAACAAACCACAATTGTTCCAAATATACTTTTAAAATACTTTTTCCCTCTACCGTTTCTTCCATTCTCTTTCACATCACCTATGTTTGCTCTTATCGAAACAAGAGCGAGGATGTGCAGTAAATTGTGAGGAACTGTCCTCTCGCTGAAGTGCATCTGACAGCCCATGATCACATACAAAGCTTGTGTATAATTCTGTTTGTCCTGATGCTCAGACATGATAATGCAGCGCTGATGTCTTTGCCCAGCTATTGGATTACTTAACAAGCAGATAGGATTTCTGACACGCAGGTTATAAAACAGCACAATAAGAGACATGGTGCGGATAATTGATGTTGTTAAACCATTTGTTCCAGATGTCAAAAGTCTTGGGTGGACTTGCGCTGAAGAATACATCTTAATACTCCAAAGTAGATCTGGCTCAGACATTACACAATAAAAGCAATATAAACTGAGTAAATGCCTTATAAACTCGGTCTGACTGAGCTACTCATATCAGGGTCATTACAGGGTATGAATGAGGTGCTGAATAGGTGCCTGTGCTGTTCTGCCACACATCAGCAGCACTTATTTTTCCCTCGAGGCAGCAATATGACTCCTCTAAATCTATTCGCAACATCTGTTTTGATCAGCGTAAGAGATTTCACTGTAGCTCGCACTGAATATATCACAGCCTTCTATGAGGCAGCGTCATGGTTACAAGAAGCCCAATTACAGTCACTAAAAGCCTTTTATGCCTTACTTATAGACGAGTCAGATAAATGACACAGTGCATTTTAGATTTCTTTTATCACTATATTCATTCTGGAGTCACTTTCTGTCTCAAAGCGGAGTGCTGTGGTTCAGCGCCAAGGTCAGGTCGTGTTGTCAGTCAGTGAAACGGCTCTTAGCTCAGGTGTGGTCTTATATATGCATTCTCACAGAGATGTTGGCGTTATATCAACATACTGGGACTTTTCAGTCTATCTGCCTGTGTAGTTTTGAAGCCCTATGGTTGGCCAGAAAGGGCTTAGAGCCTTGTTACATTGAGCAAATAGTCATTACAAGAAAATGAAAAGCAACTGTGGATGCCAGGCTTGGACCTGTGCAGCAGTGGTGACGAAACTGTTATACAAATACACAGGATGAGGAAACGAGGAATTGTCTTCAAGATGTATTTTCAGTCTTTAGCAAACTTGTTTCAGACACAAACCAAACCAGGTCAGATCCTGCAAAATGCAGGATTTCAGTCTGTCAGATTTGAGCTTTATGGTTGTCATCATGATGAATGTTTTTTTTTATTCTCGCAAACAATGAACTGCCGTTTATTGTGCCTGACTGATTATGTGATTTGCTTAATGTGTTGTTGTTATTAAGATATTTTTTAATTTATTGACTTTCATTTTCCTTTTACATTTAGGTTACCACGCTCACTTCAATTTAATCCTTAGAACACTAATAATTTAATATAGTAAAATGTAGTTTTAAACAAGTCTTAAAAATAAATATGTTTGTATTGTAATTTTGTGATTTCTAAATTCACTTGTAGTATTGGAAAAAAAATGGAATTTAGTTTTTTTAATTTTTAGTTTATTTAGATTAAATAGGTAAAAAAAAAAAATAATATAGGATGTAATATTGGTGGATTACTTGATATTAGTTGCAGCAGACAAATAGCACTGTTTTTTTTATCAATAAGGTATAATTTGTAATAAGTGTGTTTATAGAAAGGAACCCCTTTTGCACTGAAACAAATTACAACAATTTAGCATTTAGTGCCTGGTTAAACTGAATCATGAGTGGTTGGAGAATAACATACTTTCTTTTTTTTTGTGATTGAAAGAGTGCATAAAGCTGCAGCTGTTGAGTGAATTTCCCCTAATGCTTTGTTTTCTTTGGATATAAATAATGCTATTGGCAGAAGCCTATGTAAGAATTCCAGAGACAGGGATTTTTGTATTGATTTCTTGTTTAAAGAGTAGCCACGTGCTTTTGATTATAGGTGCAAAAGCAAGAAAGCAGTGGAAACACTGCAGGTGTGTCTGTGCATAAGAAAGGAGCTTCTGAAGACAGTCCATCCCTACGGGTTGTGGTTTCACCCTGTTCTGGAGTTAATAGAGGTCACTGCAGTATGGTCAGGAGACTGAGCCTCCATTTTCTCCACCTACTGAGGAGAAATGATAGCCAACGCTGTAGTCACTACCCTTATGAGCTCCGTCTCACCCACACATGCTTCAGCATCATCGTTCTCATCCTCTTCACTCAGCATTTATTCATTTGTATTTCCCTTTAAGAGTAATTAAAGCAATGGTTCATCAAAAAATGTAAACTCTATAATTTATTCACCCTTACCCATCCGTATGATGTCCATGTATATAAAAATTACAGAAAAACACATGAATGTGTTCTATAACAGGCCGAGTCAGTGAGTTAATCAAACAACTGAATCAGTCCAATATGTGAGCGAATCATTCTTTTGAGCTGGTTCTTCAGCAAGTTTCTTAATCGGAGTAACAAAATGAATGTTCTTGAATCAGACTCTGGGTCTGGTTGATCACTGAAGGGGAAAATTATCAGTGATCATTAACCTTTTTTGCACACAACTCTTTTTTTATGACTTAAATGGACTTGGAATATAGAGCAGTGTTTTGTTATTTTAGGTGGCTGACAGACACTATGGTTTTGCTGGAAAGAACAGTGTGAGGATTCTTAAATTCTCATTTTGTGAAAAAAATTATACCATATAGGTTTAGAACCTCATAAGGACCAAATGACATAATGATATGTTTCTTAAACTATAAGGAAAATTGTTAAAATGCACAGCATATGTGTGTGTGTGTTGTACATTTGGCTTTATTTTTTCTCTCTTTGCATTGGTCTCTAGTACTTTCTCACTCAATAATTGGCTATGTCTCACCACACTGCTCCGACTCGATCCCGGAATGAACTTTTAATTCAGAAAGTGTTTCTGGAGTTTGTCTGTTATCTCGACTGCAGCCCCCTACCTTGAGGGACTCGTTGAGAGTGTGTTCGTCAGTCAGAATATTTGATAATAGTACATTTCTTCTCCATTGTTTTGTTTCTTTTTTTTTTTAAATAATTCACATCCTCTTTGCAAATGAACCGTAACATAAGTCTCAGTTGTCTGGCATAATTAGTCCTGAATAGCCCTGCTGACATAAACTCATAATTGGTTTGAAACCATAGAACCAATTGGTCACCCATTTCATTAGTCACAGTATGGTTTTCAGGCTCTTATTGCTTAAGAAAAACAACTACAGTGGCAATATAGAGTCATTTAAAATCAATGCATATTAGTCTATTCAGTTGTTTTAAAATATAAAATCCATTTAAATAATGTCAAATTGCTGTTGATAACCAAGAATTGAGTCATGGGTGCATAATTTGGAAGAAAAGAAAATTTTTCAGACTTGATGGAAGAGTTTTTAAAGACTTAAACAAACCGTCTTCACCCCGTAGCGTCGCCTGCCCTCATTAAACACAACAATTACATTTGTGTATCAAATCAACACCCAATTCATGCAGTGTGACATTATCATCTGTATGAGGCTCAGCGCTTTTACCGAGCAGGAAGCGAGTTAAGGAACAATTAGTGGCATGATGGGAGGAGATATTTAATGCCTAATCTTCCTTTTTTCAAAACACAAAGAGATAACAGGGCCAACGATGGCAGCTGTGACCGCTGTTCTGCTGAGCTCGTAAAGCGATCACAGAGAGAAGGAAGGGGGTCGAGAATAAAAGATTAGTGTGCAAAAACATGAAGCTGGGCCCAGCCTGCCGACTTGGTCTGAAATATATCACTGTGTCTGACACAGATTTTGTTTACGGTAATTATCATTATTTCCTTTTCCCTTACAATTTCTTTTCGGGCATGAATGTGGAACGCCATCTGGGGAGTTCATTCAGACTGTTGTATCTGCCCATGCTTTCCCCGTGTGAGCAGTACATGCATTTATGACTGTACAATATGGCCTGATTGAATGAAGGTGTATGAATGTGGTACAATGTCCATTATGAGTGATTACACCTGCCAGCTCTTACAATGGTAGCTTTAGAAAGTGCTGGAAATTGCAGAAGAGACTTGGTGTGGAAGAATAAAACTAACTAGATGTTTTTACGAAACCTACAGATCTGTTTCGGATTTCTAAACTGGGGTGTAGACAAATGCTACCTAAGAATTCATTTCGAGGTTTATAAGCAGTTGCGAACGTGCCATATATGAACGCCATTCTGAATTACTCAGTCCATCTAAACTTTAAATGGATATTGTCTTTATTTATACTCATGAATATTCACATTATGACTCATTCAAAGTTAATAGGTGGTTAGCGTAGACAAATACAGTGATCTCCCTCAAGGACACGGTGTAGAGTGTGGCACAGGTATCAGAGCAGCTTCTTCTGTTTTAGGTGTGCCATTGAATCGCTCTTTCAAAGGAGGAAGCTAGAAGGAAACACTTACTGTAGATGAGAGAACTGTTCTAACAACCGTCTTCAAAGCAGAATGGCCTCTTTGGAGTATTCTTTGGAAAATGACTTTGAGACAGAGGCTGCCATACAGAATCAAATATTAATCTTAAATTTGATTGCAGTTTTGACGTTATTATGGCCTCCCTGAAGAGTGAATTGCTTGCCAGGTTTGTGCACCGTTCACAAGTCATAACTGAATTGAAAATGTATTTTTAAATCTTTTCAGTTTGCAAATTTGAATTGAGGTAGCAACAGGATTCGGAATTTCACTATTTGAATTTCCATGTAAGGAACTAGACAAATGAATTCCAAGAGTTTGTTGTGACAGAAAATCAACCCCTGTATTTTAGCGTTTATTCAGTCACTCTGCAAAACAGCTTTAACCCATTTGTTGCGAAATATTGTGCTTATAGTTGTTTTGGTAGAAAAAAGTCTGAAATGGTAAATTCGCCTAAAATGGAAATTCTGTCATCTTTAACACACTTGTCATTTAAAGCAAGCTGCCAAAAAGGTTTTTTTTTTTTTTTTTGCTGAAACCCAGTCCTTCTGTCATTGAGCTCAAATCATATTTAAACATAGTGCCTGTAAATACATTGGGCCAGGTTTGATGTCAGTGATGTAGAACATCACTGGCTCTCTATTTTCACCATTCGTTTTGTATTAAAAAGAGCAACCCTCAGTTCTACAAAACTTGTCCTTTTTGTGTGGTTCATGGAAGGGAGAAAATAATGAGTGTGGAAATGATGGCTGAATTTTCAGGTTTGATTGAACCACTCCTATAATGAAGCTTTTGATCCTTTGACCCTTATACTTGGCCTGTCAAATTCCCAAGAGTAAAGAACATGACCTTCAAAGTAATGTTATTTTGCTTCTGTCCTATATATATGAGTTTCAGCCATATGTCATGGACAGAATACTAAAGACGTGGGTAATATTCTGTAGGGTGATATAACTGGTTTAGATTGGTGGTGAATTATTATTTGTGCAATAAGAAATTTTCTTTAAATGTTTCTATTTTTTTTCTTTGAAAGACAACCTGCTGGAGTGACATTATCTCACTGACATTTACAGACATTTGTGCTACAATTTCAGGTGTCAAAGGAAGCATATCTTACTCAAAATTAGAAGATGTTGCCTGCCCTCGTGACTTCCCAGATGTTCATGTGGTGCCCTTGGTATTTCAGTTAAAACTTTCTCTGAATATTTTTAAACCTTCGTTTTTAAACCTTGTCAGGTTGCTCACCATTAAGCGATCTTCAAGTTCATCCCAAGTATACTTGGCAATATCCCTTTGTGCTTTTGTCATATAATACAAAATAAGTGGAGCAGTGTGATTGATTGGTTAACCTTATTTTATTTTGGAAATTGTTATAGCAATTTCTGTCTTAATCTTTATATTGTTTGCCGTGGATTAATTTATTATATTGTTTGTGGTGGATTCACTTTTATATTGTTTGCTGTGATTTTGTTGGACCATTGATGGTACTGTTTTTTCCTCTTTCACAAACTGCAATAACAACAAACACTAATTGACACACCTGTAGAACCCCGTTCACATCAGCGATCTAATTTGCCAGCTGAGCAGATCACTCCCAATAAAAAGGACGCTAGATCTCTTACCGGGAGATACGCTCTGGACAGATGAGCGAGCCGTGTGCTGAAGCGGACTGTTGCTGATCTTCTTTCCCCTCGGTGTTGTTGCTGGCTGGATTTCCTGTGCCTGGTGGAGTCGAATCTCAGACTCTGCTGTGTCAACGCTCACAAACTCCGACTAAAGGGAAGTGGTTCTTGTTTTTTCCCCATGCTGATGTGGTTTTAATATCTGAGTTGAAGGAGGCGTTCTTAGATGTCCATTTCTGATAAGGTGACAGATCCAGGAGTCGACGGCAGGGCAGCAGACACGATAGCATTGTTGATGAGCCCATTTGAAGTAGGAAAGGAAAGTTGTCATTTTAGTCATCTAAGATTTTTTCTAAGTTGCCGGGCTACGAGCAAGCGGCCCATTGATTTCACGATCTCTCCACTGACAGACGCAGAGCGGCGCCGCGGAAATCCTGGTTCGGGATTTTTCGGGATTGGGATTGGCTGTTTGAGGTCTCGCTGAAACAGACATTCTTTGCCGGCGGCAGAGGAATCACGGAGCTAAATCCGGTTGTGACTGGATTTGACTGGATTTGGGTATTGTTTCACCCTGGGACAGAATATTGGACAATTCATGTTTTATTGTCTCCCCTGGCTTTTGAGGATGAAATGGTGATTTTACTGCCCTTTTAAATTTCATTTTTACAAAAAATAATAAAGTACTATTTTGGTAATTCTTGTGTCATTCTCTCTGTGTTGGTGTGGCTGGGAATCTAGATTCATTTAAAATTTACAGACTTCCAATCTGTTACATTAGTGGCGTAGTCGGCAGGGTTCCCTTTCCACACCACACAGTGAAGAATGGCAGATGAAAATGAAGGGCAGCCTGAAGGCCCAAGGTGTAATGTGTCACAAGGAACTGGGGCCAGACTAGAAAATGTTCCACTTAATCAGCCTGTGATAAATGCAATGATGATGCCTTGGTTTATGGGGGTCCCATGGATCCCAAGGTTTAATGGTGACTCAAGTAAAATGAGTTTGTCTGAATGGAGTGGGCAGGTACAGGCTATGCTGAGGGCACAAGGGTTAAATGAGGAACAGAAAATTGATTTTATATATGGGGCACTTGAGGGTGAGGCAAAAAGAGCGATGAGGCTACTGAATCCAAGAAGACGCTTAACAAGTGTAGACCTGCTGAGTGAGTTAAAGAGGCTGTATGGGCGTGAAAAACCAGTAGCCCAGATCCGGGCACAATTTTTTAAATGTCATCAACAGGAAGAGGAAACTGTTTCTACTTTCATTCTCCGTCTCCGGGAATTATTCTCCACATGGAGGGAGCAAGAACCAGCGGGCTCTGCCCAGGATGAGATGACTATTAGGGACCAGCTTGTCCTGGGTTTGAGGCCTGGTGTGGTGCAACAGGAACTCCAAAGGCAGGTACGTAGAAAACCTACATTGTCCTTCCCTGAGGTGTGTAGTGAAGTGAGAGCATTAGAAGTTGAGTTGAAGATGGAGCCTGTCTATGCCTCACGTATCTTTGTGCCACAGACAAACCAGTCCATGGTTGCACCAAGCCTAGAGGAGTGGTGGGAGACAGTAAGAGCTGAACTTAGAAAAGAAATTACAGACCAGCTTTCTGTTATTAAAGAAACCTTAACTGACGAGATTAAACGCCAACTTTCTCCTCAGACTTGGGTGCATAGAGATCCGCCTTTATCCCCTAGGGGGGCTGTTCAGGAGGGCCGTTATACTGCCTCCCCCAGGTGTCACCAGACTTTGGAATGGGACGACCGGGGCAAACCAATCTGTAGAGGCTGTGGGAAGGGTGGTCACATTCAGAGGTACTGTCAACAGGGGAGGAGGCAGTTAAACTAACAGCCCCAACCACTGAGAGCCAGGTGGTTGGGGAGGGGGACCAGGGAAACCAAACTGACAAACCATCTCTGGTGGGGACGTGTCCGGGAGTTGAAGTTGTTGTTGCAGGAGTGAAATTGCCATGCTTGCTTGATACAGGCTCACAAGTTACATTGTTTAGTGAAACTTTCTTCCAGAAATGGCTGAGTGGAGAGCAGAAGCGAAGCCCACAAGATCTGCACTGGCTTTCTCTAAAAGCAGCTAATGGACTACAGATCCCCTATATTGGCTACGCCATCTTGGATTTTTCAGTGGGAGGAGTTACCGTGCCAGGTAAAGGGGTTATCATTGTAAAGGATGAGTGCCTGAGTGCTGAAAGGGGTATTTTAGGGATGAATGTCATTTCACATTGTTGGAAAGGGCTGTTTCAGGGAGTTCACCCTGGCCTGACTGTCTTCGGTGCAACTATGTCACGTGAAGCAAAGGGGGAATGGGAGCGTGCTTTTGCTGTCTGTCAAAAGGTTTCACAGGCTGAATTATCCGATGGACAGATTGGAGTGGCCAGGTTAACCCGCCAAGACCCAGTTTATTTGCCTCCGAATAGTGAGATGGTACTGTGGACACACCTCTATGGTGCAAAAGCTGGGTCAGATCTTTGTGTTTTGGTGGAGAGCCCAGAAAGAGATGACGAGTGGCAGGTGGCCCGGACTGTTACTATTGTGGTGAAAGGACGTCTCCCTATAAGGGTACGTAACCTCAATCCTTACCCCATATTGATACCTCAACGCCGCCCCCTTGCTAATGTTTTCCAGGTTGACCCAAGGCAGATCCGAGGAGAAAAGGATCTTGTTTTGAAGACTTTAGATCCAGGTGTGATGGAAGTGGATGTGCAGACTAACCATATCAGCACAAAGGATCAGCATCCAGTCAACCTGCTGAAAGGTGATGGCTTAACAACAGACCAACAACAGCAGATGGACTCACTGTTACAGCGATGGAGAGACATCTTTGCAGCAGGTGATGAGGACTTTGGCCAGACCAGTGCAGTCCTCCACTCCATACCTACGGGTTCTGCACCACCCAGTAGGGAGCGCTACAGGCCAGTTCCACCAAGCCTGTACCCTGAATTGAGGGAACTTCTGCAAAACATGCTGGATAATGATGTCATAAGGGAAAGCTCCAGCCCTTGGGCAGCACCAATTGTCCTTGTGAAAAAGAAGGATGGATCCTGGCGCTTTTGCGTGGACTACAGGAAGCTGAATGCCCTAACCCACAAAGATGCCTATCCCTTGCCAAGGATAGAAGAATCCCTCACCAGCCTCAAGCAAGCTGCTTGGTATTCTACCCTTGACCTGGCCAGTGGATATTGGCAAGTAGATGTGGACCCGAAGGATCGAGAGAAGACTGCATTCACCACACCCTTGGGCTTGTACGAGTTCCAGAGGATGCCCTTTGGCCTCTGTAATGCACCTGCAACATTTCAACGCCTGATGCAGCGGTGCCTGGGTGGGCAGGTCCATGACTCTCTCCTGATCTACTTGGACGACGTTGTTGTATACTCCCCAGACTTTGACACCCATATCAGTCACCTGGAGCAGGTCTTTGAGAAGCTGGCAGCCCATGGCTTAAAGTTGCAGCCCCATAAATGCAGCCTGTTCCAGAGGAAAGTCACCTACCTCGGCCATGTCATCTCTGGTGAGGGAATATCCACAGATCCCGAAAAGACCGCTGTCGTTGAGAACTGGCCTATCCCCTTTACCATTAAGCAGGTACGCTCATTCCTTGGGTTTGTGGGGTACTACAGAAGATTTGCAAAAGGGTTTTCTAAAATAGCTGCACCCCTGAATGCTCTTCTAGTAGGTTCTGCTAGTATGCGGAGAGGAAATGCTTCCATCAACTGGACCACAGATTGCCAGATGGCATTTGATTCTCTGAAGACTGCTCTGGTGAGTGCCCCAATCTTGGCATATGCAGACTTCTCAAAACCTTTCCATCTTTACACGGACGCCAGCCTGGGAGGTTTGGGGGCTGTGTTGGCACAGCTACAGGATGGTAGAGAGAGAGTTATAGCTTATGCCAGCAGGAGCCTTAACCCTACCGAGAGGAATGACCAAAACTACAGTTCTTTTAAATTGGAGTTTTTAGCCCTTAAATGGGCCGTCACCGAAAAATTTAAAGACTATTTGTGGGGCAATAAATTCCTGACCTTTACGGATAATAACCCTCTGGTCCACCTGAATACGGCACACTTGGGGGCCACAGAACAGCGGTGGGCAGCGCAGCTGGCGAATTTTGACTTTGAACTTAAGTATCGCCCTGGCGCTTCCAATCGTAATGCTGATGTCTTGTCCAGGTTACCACAGGAAACAGGATCCAACCGACAGGCCCAAGTGGAGACAGCAGTGGTGGAGTCAGAGGCTAGCACAGAAGCCAAAGACCATTGGAGGGATTGGCAGGAGAAAGATCAGACGGTGGCTCAAATGAAGGGTTGGGTAGTTGGAAATTGTTTTCCAGGAGCTGAGGAGAGGAAAGCGTGCCTACCTGCAACAAACCGCCTCTTAAGGGAATGGAATCGATTACTCATCCAGGAGGGTGTGTTAAAGCGGAGGGCCCAAGAGCGTCATACAGGGTTGAGCCTCTATCAAATCGTGGTTCCCAAAGACAAGACTTATAAGTTGTGGGAGAAGTATCACAACGCCTCAGGCCATATGGGGATAGCCAAGGTTGAGGGCTTGCTGAGAAAAGCCTTCTTATGGCCCGGAATGGGTGCTGACTTGCAAGATTGGGCATCCAAATGTTCAATTTGCACTCAACAGAAAAGAGGACCAGAGGTAAGGGCACCCTTGGTGCCTATTCTTACATCATACCCTTTGGAAACCGTTTCAATTTATTATTTGTCGCTTGGTAGGCATGGTGACACTTATCCGTATCTGTTGGTAATAACTGACCTTTTCTCCAAGTACGGATGGGTTGTCCCCACAAAAGACCAGACAGCAGCCACTACGACACGTGCCCTTTGGCGCTATCTTATCCAGCCATGAGGGTGTCCAGAACGAATCCTCTCAGATCAAGGAGCAGCCTTTGAGTCAACCATGGTGGCACAGTTGTGCAGTCTGTATGGGTGTACCAAAGTTCGAACTACACCCTACAGGCCCCAAGGAAATGGGGCCTGTGAAAGGTTTAACAAGACTGTTTTGTCTCTTTTAGGAACACTGAGTCCAGAAGATCAAGTGCAGTGGCCAGATCATTTGCCGACTCTCCTGCAGATGTATAACAACACCCCTCATGAGACCGCTGGACTGACCCCACACTTTGTCATGTTTGGCCGACATGCCCGCCTGCCAGTAGAAACGGCTGTTGGGGCGCCACCATTGACCCAAAGACAAGACTTGGAGGGTTGGGTTCACCAACACAACCAGACCCTACAGAGAGTCTACAGACAGGTGGCAGCAAAAACCAGAGAAAGCAGAATGCGGGACAAGGCCAGGTATGATCAGAAAACAAAGAAACTCCCCTTGTTGCCCGGAGAGCGGGTGCTCCTGCGCAACTTCCGCCGTAGAGAACAAGGGAAGTTGGCACCGTACTGGCAGCCCCAACTCTATGTGGTTCTTGACCAACTACGCCCAGGCCTGCCAGTTTTCCAGATAAAGCCTGAAGGAAAGGAAGGCCCCATCAGGACAATTCATCGGAATCACCTAAGGCCTTGCCTTTTCAACCCCCCTGAGGAGCCTCAACAAGCCCCAGAGACTGAAACGGTGAACCCCAATCTTTCAAATGCCTTGTATCCTGGGCCTTTGTCGCTACCTCTGACCTTTGTGCCCATAGCCTGTGCCCCTCCTGCAGTTTTAGTGGACGATGACCCAGTAGCCCCTATTGTGAGACCTGAGCCAGGAGACAGATCTCCCCTACATAGGTCCCAGAGACAAAATAGGGGTAGGCCTCCAGACAGGTATGGACATTAAGACTTTGTCGGGACGACAACTGTTAAGGGGGGAGGAGTGTCATATAATACAAAATAAGTGGAGCAGTGTGATTGATTGGTTAACCTTATTTTATTTTGGAAATTGTTATAGCAATTTCTGTCTTAATCTTTATATTGTTTGCCGTGGATTAATTTATTATATTGTTTGTGGTGGATTCACTTTTATATTGTTTGCTGTGATTTTGTTGGACCATTGATGGTACTGTTTTTTCCTCTTTCACAAACTGCAATAACAACAAACACTAATTGACACACCTGTAGAACCCCGTTCACATCAGCGATCTAATTTGCCAGCTGAGCAGATCACTCCCAATAAAAAGGACGCTAGATCTCTTACCGGGAGATACGCTCTGGACAGATGAGCGAGCCGTGTGCTGAAGCGGACTGTTGCTGATCTTCTTTCTCCTCGGTGTTGTTGCTGGCTGGATTTCCTGTGCCTGGTGGAGTCGAATCTCAGACTCTGCTGTGTCAACGCTCACAAACTCCGACTAAAGGGAAGTGGTTCTTGTTTTTTCCCCACGCTGATGTGGTTTTAATATCTGAGTTGAAGGAGGCGTTCTTAGATGTCCATTTCTGATAAGGTGACAGATCCAGGAGTCGACGGCAGGGCAGCAGATACGATAGCATTGTTGATGAGCCCATTTGAAGTAGGAAAGGAAAGTTGTCATCTTAGTCATCTAAGATTTTTTCTAAGTTGCCGGGCTACGAGCAAGCGGCCCATTGATTTCACGATCTCTCCACTGACAGACGCAGAGCGGCGCCGCGGAAATCCTGGTTCGGGATTTTTCGGGATTGGGATTGGCTGTTTGAGGTCTCGCTGAAACAGACATTCTTTGCCGGCGGCAGAGGAAACACGGAGCTAAATCCGGTTGTGACTGGATTTGACTGGATTTGGGTATTGTTTCACCCTGGGACAGAATATTGGACAATTCATGTTTTATTGTCTCCCCTGGCTTTTGAGGATGAAATGGTGATTTTACTGCCCTTTTAAATTTCATTTTTACAAAAAATAATAAAGTACTATTTTGGTAATTATTGTGTCATTCTCTCTGTGTTGGTGTGGCTGGGAATCTAGATTCATTTAAAATTTACAGACTTCCAATCTGTTACACTTTTACACTGTGATAAATATATCGCCTTCACTTAAATGAATGGTTTTGCCTTGAATTCCAAGCGAATTCAACATGTTTTAGTTCTCATGCCATCTGTTCCTTAAAGACCACAGATATGTTACTTTTTTGTAAATCTTTGTCTCAGGTGTGTGCTTTAAAGAGGAACATTGTGTCCTTTCTACTCAAGTTTCGAGAAAATTATGTTCCTACAGGATGTTCTTGATGGCATTTGTGCACAGATCAAGGGCACTGAGGACACAGAAGTTAGTGGCAAACTGCAATTATGAATCTTTTTTGTGATAGTTTCACAGGTGATTGCCCTTTTGAATAAATGTGCGTTTACATACCTACTTAATCATATTTAGGGACATATATGTACCCAAAAGTGAGGTAAAACTGACAAAATCACCTTTTGCAGACATTTGAAGTCACTTATTACTAGAAAGGAATTTAAAGTCTTTTTATTTTCATCATTTTCCTCAGTTGTGTGAAATGCAGTAAGAGCAGCACTGAAGAGAAACATTTTTTTTACAGTTAACACAGGTCATAAATACATACAGATACAGAAATGTTATGTGTATTTTAAAATTAATTGATGTTTTCTTTAAACAAAAGATCCTGTTGTTGTCGTCATTTCATTCCATTTTGTCTTGTAGCGTGTATATTTTAATATAAGCAATCGATAAAATAGAACAATATAGAAATGACAAACTTTCTCTTTTAAGGATGTTTTCATTTTTGAATCTGCAAGAATGCTTTTTTTTCAGGATAAGTGCTCAGAGTCCCTGTGCATGGATGGACGATTCTATTTTTTTCTTTCTTTATTTTTTTTTATTAATATATCCTTTGAACTCCTATTTTACTCTGTCTGGCATTGCAAATGTTTCTGGCATTGCAGCTTTCATTCTTCTGAGAAGACATTCTACTAGAAGTTGGGACATGACTGTGGAGATGTGCTCCCATTCAGTCACAAAAATCTGTGAGGTCAGGCACTGATATTGGCCAATGGGCTTGCAGTCAGCATTCCTGTTCATCCCAAAGGTGTTCAGAGTTGATCAGGTTTGTGTTTGGTGCAGGCCAGTCTAATTCTTCCAAACAGACTCACTAAATCTTTTCATTTAGGACTTGCTTTGTGCATGGGAGCAAAGACATTCTGGGACAGAAAAGGTCCCTTGCCAAATTCCTGCCTGCAAACAATAGTACCATGTAGAGTATTAGTCACTTGCACAAAAAATGCAATAAACCAAGGATGTTTGCAAAAATATTGACAGTTAACTTTTATTAATTCAATCAAAAGAATATTATGTGTAATATTTAGTTCACTTGCTCACATGTAGATGTTCCAAGCATTTTGGGGAAAGTTGCAACAGTTCTCAACTGCTTTTGCCTTTTCATGAAATCCCAGATTGGGTCAATGATGCTGTGAATAATATTATTATTATTATTATTAGTTTTTCCTAATAATTTTTTTTTCCTAATTTCTTTAAGATATAGAAATAAAAAAAATGTTTTAAGATTTCCAAAATGTTTTTTGCAAACATAATATTTTTACATGAGAACATTTTCTCATGTATTATATATGCACGTTGCTGGCAAAATTTTATGTATTATAAATTGTTATTAAAATAATTTATTAATTATTTGTAGTCATGGCATTTGCCTCAACTGAATCTTACAGTGCCATAGGTAACTGAAAACTTTGCGTCATGCTGCCTCCACTCTGCTATTTCAGAAGAATATTAAGACAGAAGACACAACATACACTTAGTAATGTTTTGTTTCTTTAAGATTAGTCTGCACTGAAATTAAGGGGCTTAGAAATTACAAGCTATTTGATTCGCCTGTATGGTGGCAAGGCTGTAGCAACTCTTTAGGAAATGAACTCTGCATAGTTTCAGAGTTGATCTTTCCACACTGATCCCCTCCACTCCCACCTCTGTTAAAGGTGCTGTGGGTGATTACAGCTCCTGGGGGTCTACTGCTGGATGGTTCCCCTGGGGACAGCTGTCCACATGGGAGCAGCCTCTCTAGAGAGCCCAAATTAGAGGGTGTGTGACAGGTGCGGTAAGGGGGGCATGATGGCCGCCAAATTCCTCTGTGCATTAGATGCATACAGAGCGCGGGAGAGAGAAAGTGAGTGTGAGAGAGGGCTGAAATATTTATGATCAACGACTTCACAGGGCAGTGCAGGGCTTCAGCACTGTCCCCCTGGGGAGCAAGTGGACTCAGTCAGTGTGCCCGCCGGTCCAAGCTGACAGCCCCCCGATGGGTCATTAGTGAGCATTACCTGAATGTGCACACACACAGTTACACATTCTATATATATATATATATATATTCTGTATATATCATTTTCACTCACTCTCTTCTACAGTCTTGCCGTTTTGTGCTGCAGTTTTAGCGGCATGAGTTTTATAAATGCCGTTTGATTTTTATTGTATCTGTCACGTGTTCACAATGTGATGATGACAAGTGCACGGTCCAGTGGCCTGAATGCCCAGAGGAAAAGGCGATAGCACCCTTATCTGGCATGATTTAGCTGTACGTCACAAGATGACTGGTGGCAGAGATAAAAGAACAGCCATGTTTATCCCATTAACCAGCTTGGATTTGTATTGAATAGACCTTTAATTCTTGTCCCCTCTCGCAATGTTTTGATCCAGGTATCTTTGTGCTGTGCCGTTGTGACCACGTTCCAAGAAATCCATTTACTCTTTTAAAATCCTCACTGAAAAGGCTTGTTCACGCTAAACACTTTCTCTGGACCACTCTTAAGATGAGGTGTGTGATCAGCCTTAAGAAAAACACACATGCCCGCACATTCAAGCACAGATTTTGTCCCGGCTGCCTGAGACTCCCTGCCAGCACTTGGCTGCATACTGCACCATGTCAGTTCCATCTAAAAGCTCATTCTCTCGCTGTGCATCAAACAACTTGGTGTGCAATTACACACAATTAAGTTCAAGATGCACTTGAGGCCATTATGACGCCTAGCTGAACACGTTTGAACCGCTGGGTTGTGCCCACTACACCCGTTCAGCTCTGGATCCATTGAAATGTTTAATTTGTCCAAAAACAATGAAGCAGTTGTCCGTGAATGGCGTACCAGATATTGGGTGACCTTGAAGTTTTCTATTGACCACTGAATGCCACCTGAACACATTCACTGAAGGCTATTTCCTACTTTTAAGACTATTATCATAACTTTATATTTTGACAAACTTTTTTTGTGTTTCAGTTGTAAAGCTATTGATTTTTTTGGCTTTGGATAATAGTGAATTTTTTTTTTTTTATTATTATTTTTTTTTTTTTTCACTTCAAAATTAGGTTAGACTTAAGATACAGTGCCTCCCAGAACTGAGGCTGAGTGGCATGTTGTTGTTATTATTATTATTATTATTATTATTATTATTATTATTATTGGTTTAGTAATTATTATAAGTCAAAGATTTATTATTAAATAAATTTGTGAATTACATTTTAAACATTTTCATTCTTAATTTTCTGTAGGCCACTTGAGCAGATTCATTCAATCTGAATTCATAGCTGCTATAAAAATACCTTCAGTTTAAAATAATTGCCTTTGTGATAGATTTTTTTTTATTGTCATTCTTCAGTTATTTGCTTTACACATTTGGTTTAGAATGACATTTTATGACCTTTTTTTATTTATTTATTTATTTAAAGATATTGATTAAAAATCCTGTCAGATGTATTTCTATTTATTCTGCAAAAATCAAATGATAGTTAAGAAGTGTATGTTCTTGCCCCACTTTGGCGGTCATCTTACCCCAATGATAGCCCCCAGTCATGATTTTTAATTACATATTGTACAAAGTAAATTAGCAAATATTTCCATTTATTTACTATTACTTTAGAATGTATAGGATGATGATGCATCATAACCAATCTTTGTGTAGGTTAAAATTTTTAACCTTGCCCTGCTTGAAAATAAATCCGACATCCTTAATCACTGTCTCAAACAGGTATTACTTGTTCACTGTTGTGCATGGGGATTTTTTTTTTTTTAATATGAGCTATCTCTGAGCTGTGAGGGCCACTGAATCCCTCTTCCTCTGGCCATGCCTGTGCGCCAGTTGCACTCTTTAGCAAGTGACCCATAAGTGTGCCAATCCCCATCAAATGCCCAGTCCCTCTCAGTGCTGTGCTGCCAGTTGGCACGCCTGGATGGAGGCAACATATTGCAGCACTGAATGTCCTCAAGTAGACTCGGTACATTGGACATTAATCAGACGGCTCTCTGCTTCCCTGTCCGTGTTTGGATGCCGAAGTGCCAAAAATCACAGCCAGTCAGTTTAAAGTGAGAAGAATTGCTCTTCGGGGAGCCAAGAGCAGGAAGCGTATTTTATCCTGGCGGGAACTTGGTCCTATTGTGTCTTGATTGAGTAGTCGCCGTCCTCCCCCTAAATGTCCCTTAAGTAGGCAAAGGTTACAATAATGTCAGCTTGTACATTTGAATGATTGATTCTTCTGTTTGATGTCTCAAATTTGATTTTCAGTTTCCATGTGTTGGATTTTTTGAGAGCAAAACAATCAAGTTAAGCGGGATGAGAGGAAACATCCATATTAATATTTCAACTTAAAACGCTCGTAATGCGCTCTCCAAACACACCCCATTCAGTAATGTCAAATCGGAGGCGATCCCTAGCTCATTTCTTTGTTCCTTGTGGGAGGAAGGAGAAGCGACCACTGTATGTACATGGATAATATGATTGATTCGCATCGTCTACACCAATTTCCCCTTCAGTCCACAGCGCAAGCCCCCCCCGCTGGCAAGTGAAGCATTAGAGTAAAGAAGGCAATCTACACACAGGGTTTGGTTAGCAGGGTCAAGTCATCTTCTGACTAATTCATCAGCTTTATAATGTTTATTTCTTAGTCAAAAGGTTTCATTATCTATCTTTTCAACTATAATTGTTCTTTTGTAAATCTGTAGACTTTTTTGTGCACTAATTTCTTGTAGAGCTGGGTAAAAAATATTGATTCTCCGATTTTAATCGATCTTCAGTTTAACGCAACGATATCGATTCGGGAAATCCCCGAATCGATTCTTAATGCGCGTGCTTCATGTAAGAGGATATGAATATTCACCTCTAGTCCTGAAGGTGTCACCATAGATATACTTACCTGGCAGGGGAGACACCATGATCAAGAAGGCGGTTCACCCAGGGCGAGGCTGTGTGTGTGCACGTTGGATGGGTTAAATGCAGAGCACGAATTCCGAGTATGGGTCACCATACTTGGCTGAATGTCACTTCACTTATCTTTCGAATTGCTCCACTAAAAAAAACAACTGTGTGCACCCTATTATTAATGTAGATGTGTATTTCAGTAATAAACTTAAGTAGGAGACTTTCAGTTACCAGCATTTATATCAAAATATGGATCCCATGTCTGCAAAACTAACATTTTAAATGAAATATTGATAGCTAATCGAATCGAATCGAAATCGAATCGAATCGAAACCATAAAAATAAGAATCGAATCTAATGGCAGAATTGGTCACAATACCCAGCCCTAATTTCTTGCATGCACGAATGCATTGCCACTGGATAGCCTATAGACATCTGAAAAATTTGATCTGAAAAACATATATTCTCTGTGGACCTGTTTTTATTGAAACCCCACTGAAATTAATCTCAAGCCGAAGATGAAACTGCAGCTGTCTTTGTTTAATGTTTTTCTGAAACATTAATGTGTGTTGAACCTTTCAACTTTGGAAAGACTTAGTCTGTACTATGCAAATCAAACAAAGACGCATGAAAACTGAGGCAATAAACCCATAAAATTCCGTCCAATGCCACATGGCTGTGTGTGTGTCCATGAAAGCGCTTGGCTTATTCTTGTGCGGGTTTTGTGCCGGGCCTCTCTAATCTAAGATTTATTGACCATTAGTGAACTCAGAAAGTCATTACAGTTCATTCTGCTTGGGGCCTGACGTTTTATTAGGACAAATTTCCCCGCTGAGAACGCGCACCAGCACTGAACTGCTCACGTGACCCGCGGCTCCCCCCCCCCCCCCGAAAGCTAAAAGCACAGTGTTACTGAACACCAGTCCATTACCAGGGTGCAGGACCCACCATCGAGAGGGATGGTGGGAAGAGATGCCATCTCACGCCCCATGACTAATTATGTGAAGATGCAAATCGTTTTGCCACGCTCCCTTTCTCCCCAATCATTATGTACGCCTTTGATTTGTGTTCTTCAACCAGAGAGGTGACACACAAGTTGTGGAGTGTGCAAGACTGAAGTTCCCTAAAAGAGTTGAATAAATGACTCTGTGAAGTGTTTTATCCTTTTTATGATACATCAGAATGTAAATACGATTACAGAGGCACTTTATGTGTTTTTGTTTTTACTTTGATTTTGCATGATTTAGTTTCTAGCAAATTTTGTTTTGTTTTAAAGATGGGCTTAACGACAAAAGTGACATATGGGAGAGATTGATTTTTCAGCTAACTCTGTTTTTTCTTTGTTCAAAAGTTTTCATTTTTTAGTTGCAGTCATAACTAGGGATGCACAATATACAGTAACTGTACAATACTGTTACCAGTTAGTCTCACTTGTATCAATATCAGATGAATATACAATATAGAGAATTTACCTGTATCAACCAATTAGGTATTTAATTATGGATGATAATTTCTCTCTCTTAACTTTTTAATTACATTTACTGTCAGTTTATGCCCGCTTAAAGTTGTCTAAAAAAGTAGTAAAACTGTTAAATGTTAAATCACATTTATATATTCCACAAAATAGCATATAATTTTAACATCTTTTATTTGGTCATTATCCATAACACAAAAATAACTTTTGGCTTGCAACACTTTTTTCCCCATCAACTTGTTTCAGCATTTTGAGCTCGTTATGCCTCTTCTCTTTTGGGTATCTCTTTTTATTTTTCGTATCTGGTCGCAAGGCTCTTTTTTATTGAAGACTGTTTGAAATATTGTTAGATACTAGGTCAGTCTTTTATGTTGTACATGTCTACATACTGTATGTACAGTAAGAGGGAAGCTTCGGTTTAATCCAGGCTCTGTAAATTCACAATGTAAGCAATGCTCACTGAGTCTCGCTGGTCTGTTATCGGCATCGATCGGACGACATGGCTAAATCGCACTCTGCACTTTCATGTACAGAGTACAGACGTGAAAGAGGCCGGCAGGGTAACGGTGTTAAAAGTGTTACGTTCAGCGATCGCAAACGAGGTCCTGCACCGTTAATGAAAATAGATGCCGAAGGGATTGGGCCCAATAGGGCTAAATGAGCAGCTGCACAGACTTTTTTCCCCCCTTTTCTTTTTGTGTGTGTGTGTGAGGGGTGGATTGAGTTACTGTCAGTGTCAGCTTGACTTTATGCCATCCTTCCTCTCCATTTGGGCAGACAGTTCACTTTATGAAACCATCATTCTGCCTCCTACCCTCTGTGTCTTTAGTGCCATAGGGGGAAAAGGGAGAATTCCATTTTACTCATGTCACCCATTCCTCTTAGAGAAAGTGAGGGAGAGCTATAAAGGATACAGACACACCAAATGGGACTCTTTTTCATTTGGAGTGATGCTGGGATGTTCTGGAAATATTACATGTGCATTTGCACTTGTATTTAGATGTTTACATGCACAGCACACGGCCTCTCATCGACCCTTTGCATGCGGTCGTGCACGTCTGTGCCTTTGACGGCCCCTTGCTTGTTTTTTTGTTTTCATGCAGTTTCCAGTGGCATCTTTGGGCCAATAAATTGGGATTTCCCTCCAATTAAAGGCCATCTGCCTGTGTGCCTCCGTAGAGGCATGGTGTGCCGTATCCTTCCACCCAGGGGCTAGTGTATCTGTCTTTTTTCCTTCTCACATCCTGTCACCATCGGTCTGCTGTTTTCTCCTCTTAGGCAGCGTTATACCAACATTTTGCCAGCATCCCCCTGATGTCTCCAGCTCTCTTGCTTCCTGTTCACCACGCTTGGTTACTCTGGCCGTGGCCTCGGTTTGAAGTCTGACCTTGCTAATTGCTCTGGACCCTAGTGTGTGTGTGCATGCGTGTGGCCACTGTCAGAGCCATGGCTAATAAGAGAGAGCAGATCGGAGCTGGGGAGATGGGCCAGCAGCATGGTGTCTGCCTGTTAAGGGGGTAGAGAAGAACATGGAACGGAGGCAGAACTTGAAAGGCCACCAACTGCTTTTTTAGCCACATGCAAACTTGCAAAAAGGGCTTTGTTCACTTACATGGTCTTGCAAATTCTGTCATCGTTTACACACCATCTTATTGTTTCGAATCTGTATGCTTTTATTTATTTTTCCTCATGAAATGCAACATGAGAAAATGTGGTTTCTGTGCTCGTTTGCATTCATTTCCAAAGGATCGGGGACTTTGAAACTTTAAAAAGGAAGTAAAGGCACCATAAAACTTCAGTCCATGTACCACTGTTGTTTTGACTGATTTTTTCGTTTATCCAATTTATGAAACCATAATAAATATTTAATTCACAAATCAGACTGATCTGGTTCTCTGTTCAGCTCACTGACTACTAAATGATCTGGCCACACTGGAGAGGAATTATTTTATTAGTGAATATCCAAAATTGTACTCTCTTCCTGACACAAAGCTATTGTATGTCTTAATTGGGGTCAGTTTTATGATATGGTTATGATGCTTTACATAAAGAGTGTAAAGCTCCCCATTCACTGCAGGGTTATTGCAGTTAATAAAACTAAAACCTTAAAAAAACATTTCTGATACTTGTTAACTGTTGGTTAACTGAAATAAAATATATAAAAACCTAAACTTTTTATTTCAGCTAGTTGCCAAAGCAGTATTTCTTGTTTTCATATAGTTTAAGTTGATCTACCAAAATAACTAAAACTACGAAAAATAAATAAATACAAGTGAATAAAAAAGAAAAAGAAAAAAAAAAGAAAATGACAAAAATTCACAACAGAATTACTAAAATTAAATAAAGGAAAATATAAAAATAAAAACTAATTCAAAATATTAATTAAAAAATACAAAATTCAAAATAAAAAACTATAATAGTATCCCAATGATACTAAAATAACAGATTAATTGTTATTGCATAGAAAAGTGTCTTCAGAATGTCTTTTTTCAACATAGGGGCATGTAAATAACAAATTATTTTCGGGTGAGCATTTGTTGGTCGTTTTAAATGTCAGACTAGGTTTCTTTAGGGATCTCCATACATTTTGCCTCGTTACGCTCATATCTACTCCAGCATCCCATAGTGCACTTGCGCAGGTTTAATGATTACACAGATGGACTGCGATTGACAAATCTTAATGTGTTTTGTGGTTTGCACCCCACACAATTAGAGCGGGAAGCGCTGCTCTGGTGTTTATCATCACACGTTATGATCAGCTTCTCTTCTGATGCTTAGTAATCGAGCATAAATCAGACTCGCAGCAGTTTGAACTCAAACCGTGCACTGTAAACAACTCTACCTCAGCTCATTTTCCTTCTCTCCCGGCCCCCACCGTTCAGAAAAAGAGTTTTCAAAACCTCAGAAATGCACCACTTTATATAACTCGCCACTCTAGGTGGTCTTGCTCTCATTAACACCGATATACAGAATGTGCGGATGTAAAAGAGAGACATGGTGAGAAAAAACCAAGCCAGACATGGAAGGATAACTTCTTTTGCTTTGGTTTTCAATTTTCTTATTATATGCAAGATAAATCAATGGCAACTCCGATTGGAGACCGTAACGAGGAGGAAAAGCTACCATCTGCGTTTCATCTCCGACGGCCACTTTTTCGATAATGAGCCACCCAGTATGTGTACCTCTGCTGCCAAGTGACGATATGTGGACGTCTTTTAGTAAGGCTACTGCTTTCTGGGTGGGCGAAACCATACCCGAGTTTCTCCAATTACTGAGACCCTCCTGCACCAGTGGCTTCACTGCCATACTGGAGCAGCTCTTATGACAGCACGTCAGTTATAATGCCACCCCATGTCACTGTCATTCCCATAACTAGGCCTGACACGCTCGCCTCGCCAAAACGGTTCTCCAATGTTCTCATCATCTAACATTCACCACAGCGGAAGCCTCAAATTGAACAGGTATATTCCATGCCTTTATGGAGCATGCCTACCTGATTGGAGCATGGCAGCATGCAGTGACATAGGTATAATTGGCCGCATCTGTTCAGATAATGTTTTTACCCTCAGGCAGCATTCGTATCGATTTAGATTGATTGAGCCATAGATTAACTTGTTATGACTCTTTGCCTATTACTACGAATTGATTGCCAACCGAGACTATAACCGGTCAGAAAAGCATAATTGCGGAAGATGTGCATTGAGTAATTGTCCTGAATCGCTCGAATGCGTTTTGCAGGGTGGTGTTTTGTTGTGGATCCGTCTCGCCGGCTTCGAAGGGGTATATTTTGGTGCGTTAGCATGTATATGTGTCAGAAGTTCTGACTGTCAGAGATTAGTGCCCAACAACATTGAATATGGAATAAGCTCATAAGCTGATGGGCGGACATACTCGCCAGTGTTGACTTGTGCATTGTCCGTTTCGAAAGTCATGCTATTATGTGTAATCCCCCTTGCTTCGCCGCCATTGATCTAACCCACCCACTCACACAGTGGGCATGACAATGTGACGAGAAGGTTCTAGCTCTCAGACGGTATGGCTCTGATTCTGAGGAAACAATTCCATCTATCTTCAGTAAAACACAAATCCCCCATCACACACCAGTCAAATTATCATCCATATCAAGAGGCTTTCTGTCAGATAATGTCATTTTGTGAGGCCAGATGCCAGTGAGTGAAAATACATGAAAGGCTTCTGGTCCCTGCAGACAAGGGCAGCAAAGGATGACTCTTTCTGATATCTTTAGATCTTTTCTTTCCCGCTCTCTTTCTTTCTGTTCTTAAGACGTTCAAGAGGATCATGCAAATGTATCATTCTGTCCTCATTAAGGGTGAGAATCCTGGCACTGTATCCATCTTTTTGAATAATGTTGCTATAACTGTGCTGTTGGCGGCTCCCTCGATTCTTCATATTGAGCTTGATAAAGGATTCTGGAATAGTGCTTAACAATATTTTGGAAAAAAATATATACTTTTTATTTTCACTTTGCTGATGCCGAAATCAAAACAGTCTGTTAGCTTTGAAATAATCTTTGTTTGTGCACACCGAAATATTAACAAAATTAACTTTTAGCAGATAAATACATTTAAAATATACAGTCTCTAGTCCTATTTAGACAGAATAACTTTTTTCTGTAGAAGGTCAGGTACAGTAAGGTACATGTTATACAGATTTGATTTTAAGCTGTCTGAATAAAACATGCAAAGTGTTAACAATAGTTTTATCACAACATTTCTTATTTATTTGGAGCTTTGTTGAATGCCATGAATGTGAAATTTCTTGCTGCCTGTTGCACCATCATTTTTTTAGAGGATTTAGATTTAGAATTTAGAGCTTTTTTGCTAACTTTCTGGATAAAACCACAGTAATACGAAATGTCAACATGGAAGAAAACTGTACAGGTTAAGTGATTATTATTACCGGCATTATTATTATTGTTGTTGTTATTATTTTCTCAAAATGTCATGACAGAGATAAGGATTTAATGTATATGAAGTTGAGTACTGTAAGGAAACTCTGTGTATGCATAAATTTATTTATTTTTGCAGTAAAATAGGCCATTTTGGTGTCCGACTGTGGTCCTTGATCGGGAAAGGCTGCTGGTTAAGGTCTCAATGTGGTTGCCTGCAAACGTGCAGACATCTGCTTTTCAGCACCAGTTGCGCAGTAGCATATTTGGAGACAGGAGAAATAGTTTTGTTAGTTTTCGAGTTCAGATATGTTCACTGCTAAACCTTATGCCCCAGCCATAAACTGTCACAAGAGTAAGGTTTTTGTTTAAACTGACCCAGTATTTTTATGCCGGGTCTCTTTTTCTCATGTCCTGTTTCTTTTTCATTGTCTAAGAGGACACGATTCAATTGAATGTGCGTGTTTTGCTTTTCATGTACCGTTTTAGAAGCTTAAAATAGGAAAGGCACTCTTTATGTAATGACTGATGCTACTGTCAAACCATTTTCTATTGAATGCTACAAAAAAGAGGAAGAAAGCGAACAAAGCACTTTCTTTTTGAGTTTAGAAACATTCAGAGTCTGAGGCTGTGAGGCATTAAACTGTGAATTAGTACACACTCCTGTTGCTTTGTCCTTACAGAAATTATCCTCTAATTAGTTCTATTATTCTGTAATTGTCATCTTAGTGCTTGTCAGCTAAGCTCAGACAGTATGAGAGCCTAAAGCCAAAGTAAAAAGATTTTATCTCAACCATTACTTGCACAGCTAATCTGCTTTTTTCTTTCCTCCCAAGGGTTCTTTTTGTATGCATGAAAGCAATTTTTTCATCAAATCCCTTCTATTTTCAAATATTTCTCTTCCTCTGTTGCCAGTTCATTTCAATATGTGAAATCTATTTGCTGACAGAGAGCTGCTGCAAAGCTTTTAATAACTTAAATATTCTGAATGCCTTTTGGAAGGCCCATGCTTTTGGTAGAAATTGGCACTCTGCAAGAAAAAAGGTTTCCGTCAAGACCTTACTGCCAGATCAAAATAGTTATATAAACTGTTTAAATGCCTGTAAATCAGTTTATACCTGTTAGGGATAAAATCATTTTAAAAAATCAATTTAATTATCAATTGCTCCTTGAGTGATCTTATAGGCCTCTTAAGAAAATGTATCACAATCTCAAACTCTGCTCAGATACCAATGTCTGCATTCAGTCCAAATACATTTCAATATTCTGAATCTTCAGTTATTATGGTTATTTAAATATGTTTCAAGATAAGAAATGTTTGCAAGTTGTAAAAATCATCCAGGACCAGATTGTCTCTGGTTATCTCTAATTTTAGCTTTCTACTCTTATTGTACATGAATAAATGTCATTTGTTTTTTTTTGTTTTTTTAAGTTTGAGGAATCTCTAAGAGAAACATTGAGGCAAATTTTATACCTAAATATAGCATAACTGAAACTTCAATTACATCTCTTAAGTAATGATGTAGAAACCTTATTTCTGTGGATATACATAGATGAGCAGCTTTTACAAAATCTCTCAACAATGGATCACAATGTTTACCAAGATACCAAAGTCTGCAATCAAATCAGTGATTTCAGTTCAAATCTTCTGAGCTCTAAGTACTTGAACAGCGACATCCACAGTTTTTTAGCTGTAGACTGCATCAATAATTCTCATATTTTTCTTCATCCTAAGGGCTTTTAAGACTTTTTTAGTTGGTAATTAAATGAAGTACAACTGAGATCTTCGTTAAGTGAACAGAGCAGGGAAAAGTAACCTCTGGGCAAACCTTTTTTTCTTGGTATGCGTGGATGAGCGGAGTCGGTTTCAGATTGGAGTGAGAGACAGAAACATCAAGTTCAGACTCCACAATTCTCACCTGTGTTTGTATGTGTGAAATAATTGTTTATGGATGCTTGTGTGTATTTTTTGCATGCAGAGTAATGCTGTGTCCATTCATGCTTGGATGACTTCCTCAGGTTCAGAGCAGCCGTCCATATTGGCAAGGGATTAATTGTTGTGTATTATGCAAAGGATGGGAATTCGTTTGTATGAAATGAAATATGCCTATTTCTCACTTTTTCCACTCTGTTTCACAATGTGCCTCACGCAAAATTATTTATACTTTACAAGCGACATCCGCTTGAATGCTCCAAGCTTTATTTTTCTTTCTTTTTTTCTTTTTTTTAACTTCTTACCAAACTCGCAATTTTAAGCTTACTCCAAAACTCTCAGCACTTTATTTAAAATACGAGGGCTTTTTGCAAGCACACACTTTTTTCTCCTCCAAAGTGCAGTGTTTGTGTGGTCCCCGAATTTCTGGTTTTATTTACTTTCCTTGCTCGTCCCCCCGGCCTCTTGCCTCCTCATGTGCCATCAGCTCTGTATATGAGCCGCCAGTTTTATCTGTCCATAATGACTCCTGCATCCAGCGTTTGTAGAGCGTTTCAAATGAACGCATCAGCGAGCCGGCGCGGGCCGCTGGCTGCGTACCATGCAAGGGACCAAATTAAAGCGCCTGCTCTCTGTGGGGCAAGTTTGTCACGTCAGCTGATTATAAAAAGCTCACATCATACTCCTCACTTATTTCCTGGCCCTTAGGTCTCTGGTGCACCAGGGGGGATGAAGGGAAACTGGGAGATAGAGAGAGAGTTAGTGAAATGGCAGCGGTCCAAAACCAGAATGTTTTTCCATAGGACCCAGGCTAGTTGGGAAAGGTCACCGGGACTGAGATGAAGCTGGCTGCGGAGAGTGGGGTTGCTGGGTAATTGGAGCTCTCGGCACACTGGCACTAACCGCACGCTCTGCAGAGTGCATTCGGGGGGGGGACATTTGTCAAAGTAAGAGCCCAGTGACCATGACTGCTGTTTTTTAAGCATCCATACATGACTCGAACTCACAGCTCTGCCCTTGGCAATGTGTGGACTCCAGGAGCGGGCCGGGACATTGATATGTACTATGATTTTCCTATAGAGGCAGGCAGGAAAAATGTTGTAGCTTTAGTTTGGGCTACTGAACTAGATTCTTCCATGTCTCATAGTGGACGCCGGGGTGTTGTCAAATCAGAAAGGCTTTTTTGCACAATAATATGAATTCGTTATAAGTGTGTGAAACTCTTAATTTAACAATGCAGTTGCAGAAGAAAGACTGTCAGCTTCTTATTCTAAACGGAGCAGTGGTTGTCTGTTTGTAACGGTGAAGGGAGAAGGCATCTGTTTAGACTGCATGTTAATTTCTGTCAGCTATGAATAATCCCCTCTGCCAGACTAGTCCTCTGCCCACACAGCGGTCAAAATGGAAACAAGGTAAACTAAAAATTACCCACACCATGTGTGTCTGTCTGTCTGTGTGTGTGTGCGCTCTGGTGCAGAAAATATGAGACAGCAGATGACAAAAAAAAAGACACATGTTAGCCTAAATTTTATAGGGGTAGATTTGTGATTGCATTTCAGCAAAAATAAATATATCTACTTAAAAAAGGTCTGTCGGCAGAAGACTATTAGTTGACATGATAAAGGTTAAAGAGTTCATTCACAAAAATAAATGTGGTCATTATTTCCATACCCTCAAATTTCTCTCTGAACCAGGGCTGCTATTTTTTTCTGTGGAAAAAGGAGATTTTTTGAGAACTTTATATGCACTATTGATATTATTATATTATATTATATTATAATTTAAAAAAGCAGGGTATGTTCCCATCATGTACTTTAAATATATATAATTCCTACTGTCTGTTGCTTATATGAAATTCCCATCCTAAATATTGTATCACAGATGACGTCCTTTTGCTGTTTTTCAGTGTTTTAAATCACATATATTTTAACTACTAGGTGTTTACAGTTTAGCCTACAGCAAACCATGTATTAAAGTGCTGTCAACAGAACTACAATGCTCAGATTTATGTTTTGTTTAGAAAACGCCTCTAGCCTCATTAAGGACTTTAGAATTTTTTTTTTTTTCACTCTGCAGTAATGTAATTTTGTGTATAATTAGATGCAATTTGGATCGAAATTCAAAGATGATATAATGAATGAGATCAATGAAGATGTATGTTCCTAAATTACAGAATGTTAAATGGTCATTTACAACACGGGTATCCCAATGCTCTGATGAGCCCTTTACAGATGCAGAAAGCTATGCGGATGTTAGTGAATTTTAAAACTGGAATGAGCTAGATGATGTTTAATGTGTGCCAGAGAGATTTGTCTCTGTAATCTGTATATTTCAACATCCTCATTCAGATTAAAAGATGCCTTAGGGATCCACACTAAGATTTGAATTCATACAGAAAGTGCCACTGGGCCAGTGTTGGTCAGACTGTTTAAATCCTACTCTTCATCAAGATGTGAAATTGTTAATTGAAGCTATTAGTCTCTTCTCCTATTATTTTGGTACACACCAGAGGCTTGCGGGCCTACTCTAAATATTGAGTGCATTTGGAGGTGAAGTTCAAAAGAGGATGTATTTAACAAACTGACTGAGGAAAAGTTAGTAAACACTGAAGAAACAAAGTCTCCTGTGGGAAATTATAGTTTTTGTTATTTTTTATTTGCTAATTGTTATGTGATTTAAAAAAGCCTGATACCACAGTTTCATTAAGACCCTTGCACCTCATTTTGTCATGTTTCTGTACAATTATATATCTGAGTTCTAAGCCTAATTATTCATACGTTTTTTTTTTTTGAGTAACATTTTCACAGAGAACGTGACGAGTTCCCTCGGAGAATACTGAACTTTAGTTTGAATGACAGCAAGTCTCATGGGAACCGTTTCTTTTCTGCTTATAGATATCCTCAAATCCTCATTCAAATTAAAGTTGCATGTAGCTCATTCACACACAATTTTTAGTGTTATTTCTTGATGTCCTACTTAGAGACCCACGGATGAAGCATTTAAACAAGACCTGACAAAATACATCAGGGCTTTTGTGGTAATATAAGGGAGGCAGGGATAGCTTCACTAGAGGGAGCTCTAAACAGTACCTGGTGATTAAAGGATACAGACAAATCCTTGATTAAAAATAATAGATAATTATGCTGCATAATTCTGGCTCTTGTTTGAAGCTCCATGAAAATACAATTATCAGTAAATTATTCATGAATACAGATTTTTCTCTGAAATGACACACTAACCCAAAATATGTCAATATAAACACACTCACACACCTACACACAGGATTAAGAGACAAAAAGAGACAAAAGAGACAGGATTAAGGAATGAATGGTGTTCTGCACATATTGTGTTGCGTGGCAATTTATTCCATTTCCTGGCATGGCTAATATCTGCTCATTTGCAATAACTGAGAAAGGATGAATCGGTCATTCATTCATTTATAACAATTATCATTGTTTTGTTTTGCTTAGTTTTGGGGGGGTTTTCCTGCTCCAAATTTCATTGAGCCAATAATCAAAATGTTAAATTCAATAGCAGGGATAGTCATTTGTCTCTGGAATCATTACATCTGCTGAAAGTCTTTCAAATTTTTCATTTTATGACTGTGATCATTATCCATTATAAATTAAACTTTAAATTTCTACAGCATTCCCAGAATGCCTGAGGCAACCATTATTGTAAAATGTTTTTTTTTTTCCCCCTCCCTGAAACCTTCTGTCAGCAGTGCAAAGCAATAAAACAGATAATGTTTGTATTCTATTTTATATGTGTTTTTGCTCACCTAGCTGTAATGAACTGTTATATAGTACTAATGTGTTGCATTATGATGGGATACCCGGATTCACTTTAAAGAATGCGAAGTTTAGATGATTTATTTAATGCCATTGTGTGGTGTTACATGTCAGTCCTTGTCTTGTGTTTCCCCTCCTCTCGTGTCCCTATTTGGCCATCCTCGTTCCTTTCCTCATTAGTTTAATTAGTCCCTAGCCCTGTGTTTGATTAGTCCACACCTGTTCCTTGTTTTCCTAGTGTTTATAAGCCCTGTGTTTCCTAGCCCCTGTGTCCGGTCATCACGTCAGATGTGTTCGTCTCTCCCCATGATCCCTGTTTGTCGGCTGGTTGATAATAAATGTGCTTATTGGAACTCCTACGTCTCCTCGCTCCTTGTATCCCGAGAGGGAACGTGACAGATGACCGGACCTACAAAGTAAGCGGCGCTCCTTTTCCCCCATTTTGTTTTCCGTTTTTGAAAGTTTTTTTGTTTGCCCCTTTTTTCCCGCTCCCTCCATGGCGATGGAGTTCGCCGCCCGCCTCCGCGCCCTGATACTCCGCGATCTCCCCTTCGTGGAGTACACGGAGGAGTTCTGCGAGCTGGCCGGGAAGGCGGAGCTGCACGACGCGGTCATCCTCCAGCTCTTCCGGCTCGGGGCCTGTCACCACCGCCCCATGAACCTCCCAGACACCACGGGATTGACCTGGAGGCTGGGGATATACCGGTGTCTGGGAGACTTCCGGGCCCGAGTCGAAGCTAGCCCGCCGTCGTCAGCGGCTCCCCCGAGCCCGCCGCCGCTCGCGCTTCCAGAGCGCCCCCGCGAACTCGCGCTTCCAGAGCGCCCCCGCGAACTCGCGCTTCCAGAGCGCCCCCGCGAACTCGCGCTTCCAGAGCGCCCCCGCGAACTCGCGCTTCCCGAGCGCCCTCCCGCGCCGGCTCCACGCACGTGCCCTCCAGTGCCGGCCCCACGCACGTGCCCTCCAGTGCCGGCCCCACGCACGTGCCCTCCAGTGCCGGCCCCACGCACGTGCCCTCCAGTGCCGGCCCCACGCACGTGCCCTCCAGTGCCGGCTCCACGCACGTGCCCTCCAGTGCCGGCTCCACGCACGTGCCCTCCAGTGCCGGCTCCACGCACGTGCCCTCCAGTGCCGGCTCCACGCACGTGCCCTCCAGTGCCGGCTCCACGCACGTGCCCTCCTGAGTTCCCGCTGGTTCCGTCCAGCCCTCCTGAGTTCCCGCTGGTTCCGTCCAGCCCTCAGGTTACCGCTCCTCCCGAGCGCCCCCAAGAGCCCTCTCCTCCAATGTGGCCCCAGAGGGGAACTTTCCCAAAGAAATTTTGGGGGGGGGCCATATAGTCCCAGTCTGTGTGGCCAGGCCAAAGGCCAAGGCCACAAAGGACCCCGATCCACCAAGGCCTCCCAAGGCTCCAGATCCGCCATGGCCTCCCGAATCTCCAGTCCTGCCATGGCCTCCCAAGGCTCCAGATCCGCCATGGCCTCCCAAGGCTCCAGATCCGCCATGGCCTCCCGAATCTCCAGTCCTGCCATGGCCTCCCAAGGCTCCAGATCCGCCATGGCCTCCCGAATCTCCAGTCCTGCCATGGCCTCCCAAGGCTCCAGATCCGCCATGGCCTCCCGAGTCTCCTATCCTGCCATGGCCTCCCAAGGCCCCTGATCCGCCCTGGAGGCTTCCCTGGTCTCCTCCCTGTCCGGGCCCTGCTCCAGCCTCCAGAGCGCCCGCCCCCCCGCCCGTGATGTGTATGTTACGGTGCGGGACGCACCTTCCGGGAGGGGGGCGATATGTTACATGTCAGTCCTTGTCTTGTGTTTCCCCTCCTCTCGTGTCCCTATTTGGCCATCCTCGTTCCTTTCCTCATTAGTTTAATTAGTCCCTAGCCCTGTGTTTGATTAGTCCACACCTGTTCCTTGTTTTCCTAGTGTTTATAAGCCCTGTGTTTCCTAGCCCCTGTGTCCGGTCATCACGTCAGATGTGTTCGTCTCTCCCCATGATCCCTGTTTGTCGGCTGGTTGATAATAAATGTGCTTATTGGAACTCCTACGTCTCCTCGCTCCTTGTATCCCGAGAGGGAACGTGACATGTGGCACATCATTCTAATTGCATGTGACCCTGACATACATGACAGCTAAAATCTACATTGTTTTTGGGAGAAAGAATGGAGTATATTTATTAGCAGAATATAGTATAAGAGAGAGCGGGCATTCAGATGAATACCAACATGGCTGTGCTTACTCTACAAGTCAATAACGGAAAAAAATGAGTTTGACAGTTCAAAGAAAGCACCTGCATAAAGCAATGCAAATATTGTTCCAGCTTCTCAGTGAACCCTAAAATGTATTCAGTGCGATTTCATATTCAGGTGTGGAGAGTTATAATTAGCCATAGAGGAAGGCTTTCGGTGCTTTCTCGATATCGATGTAGTTCCTCATTGGAAAACGCCTTTTTCCCTCCTCCGTTGTGGCGAGATGACACTTCAGTGTCAGTTTATTTACCTCATCTGCAACATGATGACAGCACAGTTAAACAAAGATGGCATATACACACAATTGGGAGAGAGTGATTAATAATGAATACGGAGATGATGGACGGAATGGGGTTTTCCGACCATCACCTGGCCATCAGGTTAGGATCACTTTGGATCTCATAAATATTTATTGCACTTTATAAGTTAAGTGTTGTTTTCTCCACAAAAAAATTTGATTCAGTGGCGGTCCATTCGAGTCCATCACTATCTTTATTGGTAACAATTTTTAAATGTTTTACACCAGTTTCCAAACTAAAACACACTGTTTTATTTGTCTCGTTAGCATGGCTTAACAGGACACTGTGCGGTTCAGGACTTGCTCTTTTAGCTTTCGTCCCTCCATCTGTGCACTGTCTCACCATTCTGAACACGATTGGATTAGCATATCTAACGTGCCATAAAGAAGACCTACTCCGGCTGTGGAAACATTGATTTGATGTTGATTTACTGCTCACTGGCCTGCAGTTTTATGTCGACACATTGTCCTCTGTGGTCTGTTTTCTTATATAAACAATGCAAAGTCTTTTTTTCCCCCTATGTGTTTGTTTTCCTCTATTTCTCCCTCCTGTTTTCTGTTTACACTCCTGAGTTTGAATTGTTCTCCCCTATGTCCGAATCAAAACTGTTCTCACTTGCATGGATTAAGATTTGCCATGTGGGAAGGACAATCCAAAACTATTTATATTGATTAGACTGATTAGACAGGTACTGGGGTGCAAAAGATGTTTTGAATGCTTTGAATAATTCAGGACCGCTATGCTGTAAATTTTAAACCAATTGAGTAGGAGACGGGCAGCAATCGATAGAAAGACGTAAGATAAAAAAAGCAATGCAATCAAGAATATTGGAGTGTGAAGACTCAGAACAGGGCATAAAACAATATTACAACTTACAAATGTCTTCAGCTGTGGTATATGCAGGACAAGTGAGAGATATTGATTTGCAATCAGTCTCCATTACTGAACGCTTTGCCTTCGGCATGGTAATGGGAGATACCTCCCCATTATTATGTTTTGCCTATTTATTTGATCTTTTTAAAAATCTTTTACTCATGAAGCATCGACCATTGCTGCTCTCATTATTTCTTTTTATGAATTTTCTGGTGATTCCATGAATTATATTTGTTTAGATCATTGGTTTTCAACTGGTGTACATAATAAAAAGCAATTAACTATATAATTGTACATAGTTAGGATAGAAACATCAATAGGCTTATGAATCCTTTTTTTTTTTAATTGACAAAAAAAAATGCTTCAAATATGTCCTATCAAACGCAAACGCTTTGATATTTTGGCACAATTTCATCTGTCAAATAGTGAGTGCTAGCTAAAATTGGCAGATGCCAACAGGGACAGGTTGTGTGATTTGCTCTTGTCATCATAAACCTTGAACGAAACTAGATAAGGTAAAAGAAAATGCGACCCAGACTAGATTAAATGCAGGTTCCCTTGCAGCGAGGATAAACATGATTTGTGCTAAACTCAATTTGTTTTGTATGGTGAATTATTGGCTACAGAGAGCATGAAACCATAAAAATTCAACAGACACTTGAAACTAAACTTTCCTATTCAGTTGATGTCATGTTAATGTTTTTTTAAAGGGAATGTAGTGTTTATAGTGATATTCATAAAATACACTTATTTTATTTTGAAGGACATTTTTGTTTAATTTTGCATGAAAAGCCAGTTGATGCAAAATCGGTCCTGAAGCTCAGTTTTACAGTAGATGTTTGTCACAAAATGAGCTTATTATATTAGTAGTTAATTAATAATTAGAAGATCCAGCATTGAATAGACAGAGATTAAGTTTTATTGTGTGTTCTTTTTCCCTCTGATTTCACATGGGTGTTGGTAACAGAGAAGCCAAACTCTCAGTGAGTGGTCAATCTGGGACAGACAGGCTGTTAGTAGAGAGATGCTTGTCCTGATTGGGACCCCTGCAGCGGGAGAGAAAGGGCAAAGAAGAGAGCATCAGACTCGAGAGAACAAAGAAAAAGAGTGCCACAAATCAAAATCTGTTTTTCTTCCTCCTGTCACAGTGCTCACTATAGCCTACCCTATCTGTCATATTCCACATTTTCAGTGAAAGTGAAGTAGTATAATTCAATTTATACAAGAATAGTTATTTTCTGAGTATTTCTTTTTCACATTACACAGTTTATTCATATATTTCAATGAGAGACTGTTTCTTTCTTCATCTAAAGTAAATTCATCTTACGTTATTGTATTTCAAGCACCAAATTATGCTTAAAAAAAAACATTGAAAGATGATTGCCTTAATGTGGAAATTAGCAAACACTTAAGCTTCATATTGTATAAAATAATAAAAACAACAATATAAAAATGCAAAGTGCTGAAACAGAATTTCTGAATTTCTGAAACAGAATATTATTATTATTATTATTATTATTATAAATTAATTTTTTCCAAAAATATTGTCCATAATTACGATATTTGAATAAAACGCTCATTTTAGTTCTGTGACAGACACTTCACTCCGGAGGGGAGTAAAGGTGCAGTGGCCCAGGGAAAGACTGTTAGCCGCAACCTCAAGGTTGATAGAACGAGAGCAGGAAAGAGGAGTAGCTGTCAGTGGGTGGCATCAGAGGCAAGGCTAATGATTTGGGGGCGAGAGTGACAGGCCCAGTTTTGGGGGAGAAAAGGGGAGAAGAGTGAAAGCAGCGGAAAGATGACACGCCGCCCCAGTGGCGCGCACACACAGGACGGCTCTGACAGGCGCTGGAGGTCTTCCGACTCCTCCGGGCTGCACGGGCCTGACATCCACTGCTGAGAGGGACTTTGGAGTTCATAAAACCCCCACACACTTGCATCTCTCCCTCTCTCTATTTCTCTAGCCAGCAGTTCAGGTGCACATAGTATATGAGTGCATGGAAGACAGAGAAGGAGCATGTCTTGACAGCGCTTGACTGCTAAGAAGCAGGTAAATGTGTGCAGATTGACGACTGGTGAGTGCAGACAACTCTCGCGCAGGTGTGACAGCCAGGAGGAGTGGAACTGGCAAGAGTGACATATCAGAGGCAGTTCAGAGCCATCGTGTCACTAATAGGAAATCGACAAAGGCCGTGGGAAAGTCTTGCCCCAGCTGGCTCTAAGTGACCAGCATAATTCAGCACAGGGACATGCAATTTTAATCATTAATCCCTAGGCAAGAGCTGGAAATGTCCAGTAAAATAAGTCGTGATGGGTACTTGGACTTGTCAGTAGGTTGTGGTATTTTTGGAGATTCTGCTATGTGTGTAATTGCACGGCAGTGTTTTTAAATGGGTGGACTTCAATGTAATTGATCATAGTGTCAATAATTTACAATAATAAATGTAGTATTATACTATTAAACATGATGACTTTAAACTGTAAATATAATATTAGATTCATTTTATTTTATATAAATCTTTTTTGATACTTTAATATGCATTATTTCAATTGTTGCATTAATATTACATTTATTTTATTTTTGATACTACTATAATACTACATTAATTGAATTCTTGCAATAACATTACATTCATTTTATTTTTAAAATTCTTCTTTATTTTAATTATTTTTTATTTTTTTAACTATAATACTACATTAATTGTATAGTGTTGCAGTAATATTAACTTCATTTTTTTCAATTCATTATTTTATGTACTATAATGCTGCACTAATTTAACTGTTACATTAGTAATATTAGATTTATTTGATTATTGTTATAGTATAAAAAAATAAAAATGAATATTAATTCAACACTATTTCATTTATGTAGTTTTATCATTTTTATTTATAGCATATTTTAGTATATTTATAGAAGTTATTAATTAAAAATAAATTAATAATTTATTTCAGAATTTAATAAATTCTTATAACTTAGTAGTATTAAAAATGTACAAAACAACAAAACATATAATATCCAGCATCATAATAATAAATTACTAAATAAAATCAATGTAATATAAAAGATTAGTATTTTATTATAACATAAATAAATGTTAATAGTTATATCAAATAATCAAAAACTATTTTGATCTTTTGAATGAATTACATTAAATCTACACATTTTTCTAATGCTTTAAAATCTACTGACATTAACAGTTGAAATTGATAATTTATGATGAGGGTTGGAACTTGACTTAAAACCACTTTCATTTTTATTTGTGTATAAAACTGCAGTTATTAATTTAACATAGATTTATATAATAGTGCTGAATGCAAACTGAATTTCACCAGCTGATGAGCTTCAACATTATTTTTTTCCCCCTCACTTTATTTTATTGCCACAAGAATTGATCTGCTGAAGGAGCTGATATGCTGGTTGTAAATTATTCACATGGTGCATGCCTTTCATTGGAGAATGCGCTATGGAAAACTCTGTCTTAGCCAGGCTCAGCTGAGCAACACCATCGAACGCCGTCAACCCTCCAGCCTCTGCCCCCCCACCTCTCTCCCTCTGACATCCACCCGGACATAGCAGCCATGATGTGGTCAAACAGCATAACATATGACCCTAAGGGAAGGCCAGAGGCAATGCTGCCTGCCTTCTCTATTTCGCCCTCTTTCCTACACCTAGTGTACACATGCACCGGTCAGGCAGACAAGACGAGCACCATTAGATAAACACAGACACGCACACATACACGTTTGCCAGCCAGCCCACAAACTGACATGCATATTCTTCAAGGCGACCTACATACGGACGCGCTCAGAAACAGATACCGCCTACGGTGATATCGATAACAAGCCATTAATAAATCAAATTGCCAGAATCAAAAATTTCCTTGACATGCCTAAAAGCAAAGCAAAACTATTGTGCTGCGAAAAAAAAAAAAACAACCATGTCAAGACAAGACAAATTTTCCTTTACAAACAGTGTAAATGTCTGCTTGTACGATCTCAAAAACCTGTATTATTGTCAGGGGTGTTGCTTGTATCTTTATTTCTTTTTATTTAGATAACATCAGACATCGTGTCTCACTGGGTTTACTGCATCGGCTGTTTTAATTACAGTTGTTTTAAAGTGCTGGTCCAGGGTTAGCTGCCAATTCTATTTTGACTCAGTCAAGTCAAGGGACGATTAGCATTCAGGTGAAATTAAATCTGTGCAGGATTTTATAAACTCATTTTGGGTCTGAATTATATTGAGAGTATTTTGGCAGAAGCTACAGTCTCTGAAAGTGCACATAATACAGATAGACCTGATATAGTTTTGTACCTTTATTACTTTTTTTATTTATTTTGTCTCCATGTAAGTAGTCATTTCTAGGCAAGAATATGAAAGTTATATAAATCAAATTAAACAATGTTTTTGTATGCACCAGAATGTCTGTATGATGTGTGTGTATATATATATATATATACACACATACACACACACACACACACACACACACACATGTATACATGCAGATGTCTTTTTGAAAAATATTGCTTTGGATGGTTTTGCAACTCCATTGAGTAGGTCACTTGATGTGAAATATTCTTTGCTCATAATTAATCGTGATTAATATGACATATTATACTCCCATCTACATGTATTTCTATGCAGATGAAAATGAGGTCAAGAATTCACACAGTTTAAATTCCTGCTCAGTCTGTCTGGAGAAGGTGAGCAGCCCTGTATTAGGGATCTGCTGCATTTCTAAGCCTGGTTCCATTGTTAGTGCCGCAGGCAAGCTTATGTTTCACCTCAAGCCATATCCTAATGCTGATATATACCTTAATTTAAAGCCAACATTCAGCTTCCTCATCAGAGCTGGAGTACTGGAACCCCTCTAAAAAGCCCAACAAATAGAGGGAATTCAGATACAGTAGCTACATATAAACCACATAATGGCTCTTTTCTCTTCCAATTAGAGTCTTAGAGTCTCTGGGCAATTAATTCATTTATTTTTATTTTGAGTATTTAATTGTTAATGTTATTGATAAAGACGCAATATTTATTTTTTTGTGACAATTATTTAATATATGTATTATTTTATTAGTGATTTAATTATATTTTTTAAAGATTTTAATGTAGATCATTATCTGAGTATACATATTTTTAGATATTTTTTCTTGCACGTCACAAACTGCATACCTGCAAAAAATTAGTGAGGAAAATTCCACTCTGATTCGGCTGAGACATAAATCTATTTGGGCAGAGAAAAGGGCTTACAAGTAAGATTTAACCACAGGGCTATATCGCCATCATCACTCCCCAATCAATGAATGCAAATACCAAAATTTACAAAAGCTGATATGTTCAACTCTGCACGGCTCCTTTTTTCCCTTTCAAAGTATCTCAGTCATTCTCTTTTTGTCTACTGCTGTTTAATCATGTGGATTACTAATTCTCTCTATCTACCTCCCTGACATTTTTTTAAAATCTCACCTGCAGTCACCTGACAGGTTGCAGTAATTGTCAACTTCTGAGCGTGTTCGCAGGTGCAAGAAATTGTCTGTTTATTATCTATCATCTGTATAATCTAGCACCATCTAGCCAATTTAGGTCTTTTGTTCAGCAGGGCTTTTCTCTCTTGAGACAGGGCTATAGCATGTTAGGTCATGAAAACGGTAGCCATATGCTGGGTTACAACAGGGCAAAGACCTAGTTAATACACCAACTCATTTCCATCTCGCATCTTGTTTGACCCAGCAACACAATTATTTTTATTGCAGTGACTTCCCTATTAATGAAAGTTACTGTTGCTGTTTTGTTAGTGCACAGTGTGTGTTATGCGCATTCTGTGTCATGCCTATGAAAATAGCGATATGCTTGTTTGTTTGATTACTCCTTAGCAGGCTTTTAATCGGCACTCAGGTGAAAAATGAGTCTGGGGACAACGGACACATATGTCTTAAATGCTGACCTATGCATTTTTCAGAATGATGAAAAGGTGCATTATTGTGAATCAAGTAGCAAAGTAATTTTAAGCTGAAGGATTTGTAAAAAAAAATAATGAAAAAGGAATGAAATAACGGTTATGAATTCAGGTGGTTTAGGAAATGTAAATGTAACGTTTCAGCATTTTTAAAAAAATTTTTTTTGGAGATTTGCTTTGTTCACTGACTAAGCAAGAGTTTTAAGCTTGTTTAAATGTTTTCCACTTGGAAGCTAATATGTTTGAAACTCTATGCACCAGTTGTTTTCAACCAAATAGCATTCATTTTAAAAGTTAAGTTGCACTAAAACTGTTGTTTTAATTCTGAGTATCCTTTTATTACAGGTAAGATGTCAAATTTACATTTCTTTCTGCTATTTACTTTTCTATTACTTTTTTTGTAACTTATTTTTGATCTTGTGGAATCTTGGACTTTATCTAGGATCATAAAACTGAAAGATTTGTATTAAGGTACTTTATGAATCTTGATTTGAATAATATAAGTAATATGATGGAGGACGCAGCCTACATTTTAAGTGCCATCTGTTTGGTAATCCCTTTTTTATTAGAGTATATGTGTAATATGTCTAATTTAATTAAATACTAAAAGTAGTTTGTTTTTGTTTTCATTTTCTTTTTCCATTTACCAAATAATCCTGAAACACTTTTAGCTTTATAATGCATTTTATTGCGGTATATTATCAACAAAATGTTTGCCCTAAAGTTTTAGAAAGGTTTCTGACCAGCATATTGGTTAGTAAATATTATACTGGATACTTATGCTTTCAGATTCATGCCACCATTTCAGTGGACATCACCTTTTGTGTATGTGGTATTTTTAATAGTTCTTTGGTATTTTGTATAAAAGAGTAGTTAGTTAGTTTCAATTACAGGCTATATCTGATAAAAGTTATTAAATAGACGTTTTGTTCACACAACCTTTTGCTTGTAAGAGCAACGACAGCAACTTAGCATATGCCTAAAGATTGACTTATTTTTATTCAGTGATTAATGATACAAAAATCATTAGTTCATGAAAAACATTTACATGGGCAGTGATTTTGGATTAACATGATTTATTTACAGTAAAGTTTTTTTTTTATATAGCTTAGAACAAATCTCTATATTTAATTATGTGGCACTTAGTCTATTATATAGTACATTTATATTATATGTCATCATAAAATGTACTGTATTCTTATTATTTGTTTTTTTAAAGGTGTTTGACGTTTTTATATACATTTTTAATCAGTTTATTACATATTGACAATGTTGTTAGTTAGTTTTGTAAAGTTCACTATGCTGCTTAACCAAGATGGCGCCGCTGTGTTCGGACGCCGTGCGGGTCGCTCCACTGAGACTTTGCTTAAACCTACTTTTTTCCCTACTTTTACTTTCTCTTTTTACACATTTCACGTCGGCACTGATCACCTACAACATAGAAACACTTTTGGACATTGGAAACCGCTACACCAACCTGCTTCAGGACACTTTATCCACGAATCCTGCGTGGCCTCTGGAGATTCTTCGGAACACGGAGACGAACAATAACCCCCCGAGGCGACGGACCAAGAAACACCGCGGGAAGCGCGCTGGAATTCGAGTCAGACTCAGGAAAAGGGCTCACAGTCCTCCTCTTCCAAGCATTCTCCTTGCTAATGTCCAATCCTTGGAGAATAAGATGGACGATCTTAGAGCCAGGATTAGTTTCCAACGGGACATAAGGGACTGCAACATCCTTTGTTTGTCAGAAACGTGGCTTTCGTCCTCGGTCCCGGACACTGCTGTAATGCCGAGTGATAACTTCTCTGTCTTTCGGACGGACAGAACAGCAGAGGCCGGTAAATCCAGGGGTGGAGGAGTATGTTTCATGATCAACAAGAAATGGTGTGATCCCAGGAATATCTCCATTCAGTCGCGTTCCTGCTCGCCTCATCTGGAACATCTTTCCATTATTTGCCGCCCATTTTATCTGCCCCGGGAGTTTTCATCGATCATTGTTACTGCTGTGTACATTCCACCACAGGCGGACACCGGCTTGGCTTTGTCTAAGCTTCACGATGTGCTCAGCGGCTACATCAACAAACATCCTGACGCTGCCTTTATCATCGCGGGGGACTTTAACAAAGCCAACCTCAAGCAGGTCATGCCGAACTTTTATCAACATGTATCCTGTCCAACTAGAGGACCAAACACACTGGATCATTGCTACACTCAATTCAAGGATGCCTACAAAGCCCGCTCACTACCGGCTTTTGGCAAATCGGACCATGCCACAATTTTTCTAACACCGGGATACAAACAAAGGCTCGTTCAGGAACCTCCGGTGCAGAGAGTAGTGACGCGCTGGTCCTCCCACTCAGAGGCTATGCTGCAGGCGGCGCTTGATGACGTCGACTGGGACATGTTCCGGGCGAGTTCTTCTGACGTCAGCGAGTTCACGGATGTAGCATTAAGCTTCGTAAACACGCTAACCGAGCAAGCTACAGAAACAATAACGATAAGGACATTCTCCAATCAGAAACCGTGGGTGGACAGAACAATCCGTGCCGCGGTTAACACACGCACCGCCGCTTACAATGAGGCTCTTCTGACCGGGAATACGAGCGAGTACAAAGCATCGTGCTATGCTCTCCGACGCGCAGTAAGAGCCGCTAAACACAGATACAGAGAGAGAATTGAGTCTCATTTCCAGCTCAACGACTCTCGACGGATGTGGCAGGGACTGAGGACCATCTGTGACTTCGGAAACAAATCCTCCGCGGAGGTGAGAGCAGATCCGTTGCTGGCCGACGAGTTAAACATCTTCTACAGCCGCTTCGATGGCAACGGCGGCGGCGCGTCAGGAAGCAGCAGGCAGAGCAGCGATGATCCTGTAATCACCGTGTCGGAGGATGAGGTTCGGAGGGCGCTAAAGAGAGTGAACGTCAGGAAAGCAGCCGGTCCTGATGGGATAACCGGCCGTGTTCTGAGGTCCTGCGCCGATCAGCTCGCTGGTTTGTTCACTTCCATTTTTAATGAGTCCCTTGCTACCTCCGTGGTTCCCACCTCATTCAAAAAATCCATCATTATCCCTGTGCCAAAGAACAATAAACCCTCTTGCCTGAATGACTATCGCCCAGTTGCCCTCACATCTATAGTCATGAAGGTTTTTGAGAGACTTGTAAAGAGCCACATCTGCTCCTCCATCCCTGATACTTTGGACCCTCTTCAGTTTGCCTATCGCCCAAATAGATCCACGGACGATGCCATTTCTCACGTTCTCCACTCTTCCCTCACACACTTGGACAGCAACAATGGGAATTATGTAAGGCTGCTATTCATTGACTATAGCTCAGCTTTCAACACTATAGTCCCCATCAAGCTGGCATCTAAACTCACTGACCTCGGCCTAAACTCCTCACTCTGTGACTGGATTCAAGACTTCCTCACCGGCAGACCTCAAGTGGTGAAAGTTGGCCAGTTCACCTCAAACTCCATCACTCTGAACATAGGAGCCCCACAGGGCTGTGTCCTGAGTCCCCTGCTCTACTCTCTCTACACGCATGACTGCGTGTCCTCTCACAGCTCCACATCCATTGTTAAATTCGCTGATGATACTGTGGTTCTGGGCCTCATCTCCAACAACGATGAGACCGCATACTTGGATGAGGTAGAGAGACTCACATCATGGTGCCAGGACAACTGTCTCTCACTGAATGTGGGGAAAACTAAAGAACTGATCATGGACTTTAGGAAGAGACAGCAGCAGCCCTACTCTCCTCTCAGGATCAGTGGGACCCCTGTGGAGAGGGTGAGTAGCTTCAAGTACCTCGGCGTAAACATCTCCGAGAACCTGACTTGGACTACACACATCCAATCACAGGTTAAGAAAGCCAGGCAAAGACTGTACCATCTGCGACAGCTGAGGAAATTCAGGGTCTCACCAGCAATCCTGAAAACTTTCTATTCAGGGACCATAGAAAGTGTATTGACTCAGTGCATCTCAGTGTGGTATGGAAACAGCTCCAATCAGGACTGCAAAGCACTACAGAGAGTTGTGCGCTTAGCTGAGCGCATCTCAGGGTCTGCTCTCCCCTCTCTGCAGGACATCTACCTCAAACGCTGCAAAAGTAGAGCTGTTAAAATCTTCAAGGACTCTAATCACCCTGGTAACTGTCTATTCACTTTGCTTCCATCTGGTAAGCGCTTCCGTAGCCTGATGGCAAAAACTGAGAGACTTAGGAGGAGCTTCTTCCCCCAGGCCATCAGGCTCCTAAACTCTAACTCTGTGTCATAATATCACTTGACTCCATGTAATATCACCATATCAACAAGTTATTCATTCATAATTTTTTCTCCATGTAAATATCATATATCAATAAGCTATTCATAATTTTTCTCTACCTCATATTGCTGCTATTCAAATACCCTGTACAACTTTTTGCACATTATTTTTTGCACATTCCTCTCATTACTATTTGTCAACAACATACTGACCTGCACATTTATATTTATATTTTTTATCCTATCTTATCTTATTTTATCTTATCTTTTATTTTATGTTTGTACTTCTTCTTAATATTTGTATACTTTATAATTGCACTGTCCTTGGAGCGGACCTGACCTACATTTCACTGCTGGTTATACTCTGTATAATTGTGTATGTGACAAATAAAACTCTTGAATCTTGAATCTTGAATCTTGCTTTACCGTAGAAAACATACTTATTAATTGGAGATTGACAGGAGCATATTTGAATTGTGCTCACCATAAAAGCCCCATCTATACCTCACTTGATTATATTTAGAACCAGTTCTGGTAAATCCTTCTCACAATCTTCTTTTCATTGATTTTGAGTCAACATTATTTAAATATTTTGAGATTAGCTTTTCATAACAATCAGAGTGCATTGTTTTTATGATTTGTCATTGTTGTAACAGTGACAACACTCTGTAGACCTTGATGTTGCTGTGAAAGGCTATCTGTCTGTCTGTCTGTCTGCGGTATCTTTCTATCTTCTGTCTGATATCTGTCTTTCTGTCTGTCTATCCGTCTATAGTATCTATCTATACACTGCATTGAATCTGTTCCTCTGAAAGCATGTGTGCTTCATCTTGGTGTGGCACAGTCTCTTCTAGTGTCCTTATAAAAGGATATTGGTTGCTTAGAGAGACCTTTTTGTCTTTTGACTTTGCTTTTGTATACAAGTGCAGAGTTGTTAGATGGTGTGCTTGAGTAGTGGGAATAGCAATGGGAATACTGTTACGTGGTAACAGGGTTGCTATGGTTCTGATCAAATCTATAAATGTTGCAGTGATGTTAGCGGTACACATGGTTGTATGTTTTTCTGATGTGAAAAATCCAGAGAAACTGTGAAATCAGAAATTCTGTTGTATCAGGTATTAAAGCAATTAGACGTCAAATTGACTATTGTCAAACTCTTCCTTTACTATACTTGCAGAGAGATGTGGGTTTTTTTTAAGTATGTAATTTAATTTCAGCATTATAATTAATATATTACTACTAGTTTTTGGTACATCACTTTATTCTGAAAACATTCTGTCCGTATGTAGGCACCCCAACAAATCCCCCAAGTCTCGAGAGGCCTAAAAGATTTATATATTTGAAATATTTGCAAAGTACTGACAGAATTAAGCAAGTATTATTCTTATCAATCTCAGCCTCATGACAGATTCCAATAAACCAGTGACCTTTCAATTTGCCATTGATGTACAGCCCAGGATGTGAGTTATAACCTCTGATCTGGGTCAGCGATAGGTAGCGGCGTCTGATATTCATTCATCAAGCCTGGATATATTTATCATCAATCTGTGCAAATGATCTGTGGAATTATTGCTCTCTGCCAAAGCGCAGGAAGGGGGTTCCCTTCAACTTGCTGATAAAGTCAGTAAACGAAGAATGTTTTTCAACACCTTAGATTTTAGCTGTGTTTGGATGGGATGTTTGAAGTTGACATCCCAGCACTGTAGGGGTCAGGTGAGGAAACATATTTAGGTTTATTCTTCCAGTGGAGCTCAATCAGTTTGACCCTCAGTGTTTACAAGTAGAACAAACTTTTGATGTGTCTCATTTTAGTTGGAGAAGGATATTCACTCTGCCACTGGCTGTGAGGCTCCATATGTGCCTCACGGCGGGAGATGAACTTTGTTTTCAAAGAGGTGATGATGGCAGAAAGGTAGAGGTGGTGGCATGTATTGCCTCTGCCTTCTCTTTTGATTTTCTCTCCAGTTTTGAATTCTGCTCCCGTTTTTTATTTCTGCTCCCTGTATGTTCATACATACAGGTTTGCTGCTCTGAAATGCAGTCAAAATGCAGTGAGCTGCCTAGAGGCTTTATTTGTTTTTGTTGCCTTTTTTTTTGGTTAGTGATGAACCGAAATATATTTTTCCAAAACACTGAATCTGCAATTAAAATTTTCTTGTGCAAAAAAAGTAAATCGAAGATGAGGTTTGTTTAATCAGTTGATTAATCAAATTTTTTTAATAATCAACGCTAAACATTTACACTGCACATAAGGCCATTTTATATCAACATTTTAATGATGTAATTACTGTATGTTTCTACTCCAATTTGTTGTTGAAAGAGAATCATTTAAACATTCACTCTAGCCTATGATTTTGACACATTTCAGTTGCCGAAATGTTGGTGCATCACTTTTTAGGGGAAGTCGTGGCCTAATGGTTAGAGAGTCGGACTCGTAATCGAAAGGTTGCGAGTTCGAGCCCCCCGGCCGGCAGGAATTGTAGGTGGGGGGAGGGAATGTCCAGCGCTCTCTCCACCCTCAATACCACGACTGAGGTGCCCTTGAGCAAGGCACCGAACCCCCAACTGCTCCCCGGGCGCTGCAGCATGGCTGCCCACTGCTCCGGGTGTGTGTTCACGGTGTGTGTGTGTGTGTGCATTTGTTCACTACTCACTGCTGTGTGTGTGCACTTGGATGGGTTAAACGCAGAGCACCAATTTCGAGTATGGGTCACCATACTTGACAATACGTCATGACTTTACTTTACTTTACTTTATTTTGGTTTCATTTTGTTTATTTATTTATTTATTTTTGGATTTAATTTTGTGTTTTTCTTCTTTATTTTTCTTTGCCTTTGCAAATACATTTTATTTATTTATTTAGTGTTATTATTAAGTTTTTATTTATTTATTTAGTGTTATTATGCCAAAATTTTAGTGCATCACTTTTGTTGTTTCATTTTGTTTAGAGTATTTGTTTTTTTGTTTTGCTTTGTGTTTTGTTGTTGCTCTTTTATTTTGTTTTATGTCTATGCAAAACAATACAAAACAATTTTATTTATTTAGTGTTCTATAACTAGAGGAATGCTTTACTCTTTTTAACTTTTATGCTGATATCTCAGCTTAGCAACATGCTAACATCATAATCCTCTGAAATCAGTTACAAGTTGTTCAGAGCATCATTTTCTGCTTGAGTCATTTATTTGTGATAATATCATGTTGCTGGGATGCTACACGTACCTTAGAAAGCAGCTACATATGGGAGCTCACTAGTTTTTGAGCTGTCTGTCTTCTTGGATTCAGAGCTAGAAGTGCCCTTTAAATACACTTGACCACCTCTCTGAGCACCACCTTCTCAAAAGCCGGACTCCTTTGTGTTGTGCTGATACCGAATGCATTAATTTGCACAGACGTGCATTCGAATGTGAGAGGTACGTGTGAATATGTAAATTAAGATGAGTGTTGTGTTGGCTTGAATCATTGAAGTTCCAGTTCATTCTCATCTAATTTATAGCATCTCAGATTCAGTTTTGTCTTACACTCCTCTTCATCCACTCCTAGTTGTTCCATAGGAATAGTCTATTCCAGAAGGATCTGTGGAAAGCTTGTGCAGTCTGTCAACCACAGTCGGTGTTATCATGAAACGGCAACCTGAGTAACATGATCACCATGCACAGAGAGAGAGACAGAGTGTAGAGAGAACGAAAAGGCTTTGAGCGTTTGTCCTGTTCCCATGAGCGGGATGCGTATGTATGTTCAGTCTGGGCTTTTGTTCGCTTGTGTCAGAGTGATCTCTCCTGTCATGTAACACAGCCATGGCCCAGAGACCTGCCATCACTGCCTCTGCTCACTCTCTCTCTCTCTCTCTCTCTCAGAGCAGTCTCACAGAGAAACAGGAGAGCTCTGACAGCTTCTTATGATTCATGTCTTCTTATCATAACCACAGGCCTCCGCCAATCAATCCCCACACCACTACCACGGCATATCTGCCAGACACACCAACCATGAGGATGCCAGACTCTTTGTATTTCTCTTTTTTTTATTTGAAACCAAATTATTTCATTTTCAGGTCTACAGATAGCCACACACACTTTTTTTCTTTTGACTTATTTCACTGAATTTTTCAGGCTCCTTTTATATTCAAATGTACCTGTTAAAAAGTGCATAAAAAGACTAGGTGGCAATTACCAAGAAAGGAAGTTGCACTCTACACATAGGCATCATAAGTCAAGTTGAACTTGGAGAAAAAGCGCTAAGTTATAACATGTGATCATCAAACAATGAACTACTGAATAAGAAATCCAGCCGCCAATTATTCTTACACAGCCATCCAATTGATTTTAATAAAATCACTGAACTGCCTGAGCACTTTCTACACAAAAACGTCCTGTGTTCAGAAGTGTACAGTTAGAAATCCATGGTCCATATTCAGAGCAAAGTGAACATGTTCTTTTCTTCCAATACTCTAACTTCACTCATTTTCAAAGCATAAACCAGCAGTTTAGCCATGCACATTCTGTTGTGTCTTATGCGATTAATTGCATTTATGTGAATAAGATTTCTTCTGACATACAGAAGATATGTGGCAGAACATAGGCACAATGATACTATGTTTTATTCAGTACAGAAATAAATTTTGATTTTATTCATTTTGCTTAATGGCTTTAGCAGGTTTGTTAGCCCAGATATCTGAAACATATATCTTTCTAAAGGAAAAAAATGGACAGAGCTTGAAAACCTTTAATTGAATATCCCAGACTATTTACTGTAAATATTCACACAGAACTAGGAGTATTTATTTTTTAATAAAAGTGGTAAATAAATGAATGTTACTGTACATGATTGATACAATTGTAATAAGTTTTCATCAGCATAATCTGGCCTCTCAAAGAAAATAGCTGAAGAGCCCTGTAATAAACTAACACAAATCGAATTAAATGTAAATTGCAGGATAGAAGGGAAATTGTTGGTCATAAAGTTTTATTACCACTATTATTGTTATATGTAAGGAAAATGTGTCCCATTGTCACTGCATCTTGTCTATTTCTATCACCTATTATCTGCACTTTTCTGTTCTCTTTCCTTCCATACCAATAACATTTGCACTTGCACTCTAATTTTATTCAAATAATAAATAGCTATTTGCAATTCTGGTTAGATGCAAACTGTATTTCATCTGCTTTTTTATTTGTAGTATACACATTGACAATAAAGTTGACTCTAATCTAATTTAGAATAGCTTCATATGAGGTGAATGGGAGTCTGGATATAAACAGGATATTGTGATAGCGTTAGATGACTATATCATTGAGAGGCAATCTTGAGAGGAGGTTGTTGAAAAGCCATTCTCTTTCCTTTTGTTCATAGAAAAGGTTAAGAAAAGGAAAAATTATTATTCATTCATATTATTCATTATTATTGTTTTTTTTTTTATTATTGAAAAAGCACATGTTTTTCGGGTGTCTTCACATTTAAGGTTGAATGCCTGAAGATTTGTTGTAAATTTGTTTTAAAATGGGAAATTGTTTAATTTTACATAAGGCAAAACTACTGTTTCTCTTCTCCAGTAATAATTCAGATATCAGCATCTACACAAAATATATTAATTTATTTTAGATATATTATTTTCATTGATTCAAATATCAGTTTGCTAGTTTTTGGGAAAATGCAAAATACGCCAATATCAATTAATGTTGATCTCGTCTGTTACCGGTAGTAGAAGTAGTAGTAAAATATATTTTATCATCTAATTTGTATCTCATCTGACCTCAACAATGAACAATAGATGATGATGAACAAGAAAAAAAACTTTTGAAACTATTTTTTATCCCTTAGTCTATTATTATTTGGCAAGAAATACAACGAAACTGGTTTCAAGTAGTTTGAGGGGGGAAAAAGTCGACCTGTTGCCCACTTCCCCACAACTTTCCTAGTCATGGTAGTGCTTTTCCTTTAGTAGCTGTAGTTGTTTCTCAATTTGTCACACATGATACTCTCATGGGTTTTGTATTTTGTAACAGTATTGCTTTACATACCCAGCAATTCACTTTTTCACATCAAGGCTCATAGAGTTTTTCTTTTTTCGTCTTTTTTCATCTGACAGAGCCCGGCAGGATCCTATCTCACCTGATCTGACAAAAACGGTGCCATGACATTTCCTAATTCAATCCATTAATCTCTGTCAAAAAACTGTAGAGTGCATCACCTCTAATACCCATTTTATGAGTGACTGGAAAAGCTCTGAGTTATTTGTCATTCAAGCAGTGTATAATTGCAAGGATGCAGCTAAACAGCTACATTCCAAAGTTAAAATGTCCTTGAAATATAATTGCATTCAAGCATATATTGTTCAATGGCTTTCTTTGCTATCCAAGAACAAGGCCAGGCAGTAGAGCAAAGAAAGACAGATTTGTGTGGCTGTGTTACGTGCTATGCGCATAGGTGTGTGTGCGTGTTTTCTTTCTAGTTCCTCCCACTTTTTATATTGCTCTACTTTTTTTTTTTTAGGTTCCTGATTGGACATGTCGCCCGCTGATCATCGGTGTGACGTCGTCCTCTTCGTCCAATCTGCTTTCGCCCTGCTGGTTTAAAGGTCCTCCCGCGAACCTGGGAGGGTAGCTCGTTTGTACTTGATTGGTGTGCTGTGCGTCTGTGTACGCTTCGTTTTACTGGAATGAAGTGTTTTGTAACTTTTTCTTTGTTTCGATGTATTTAACGCTTAGTTGCTAGTGTATCTGATTTATGTTTCGTTTTCTCCTTGATTTGGGAAAAGAGAGCAGGTAAGCATATCGCGCGATATACACTTTGCACGTAGTAACGATGAATGTTTAGATACATTAGGGAAGTGGTGTGCGCCATCCTTGTACTTTGGTTATTATTGGTGAGAATAGGAAACTTAGAGCGTCGATACGCTGAAGCTTTCGGTTTCTTTTTGACATTTTTCTTTTGTTAGTTAGGTTAGGGGATTTGGGGAGCCTTATGGGAATTTAGTTCTATTTTGTTCTTTGATTTGGGCGCCACTCAAGTTCCTTTTCCCTAGGTTAGTGGTAAACATGTTTTGGTAATTTTTCATTAATTTTACTTCTACTAATTTCTTTTTTTTCTCTCTCTCTTTATTATTATTATACTCATTCCAGCAGTTGTAAATAGTACATCCCAATTACATTCTAGTGGCTTCGGCTTTATGTAATAAATTCCTTGCAGTCAAGTTTTTTCCTTGTTTATGGTAATTTCTCTGCTTGGTTCAATCTACCCAGCAATAATTAATTTTTTCTAAGTGTTGCAAACTAACCCTAGACTTTCAAGTTCGTAACAGGCTGTATAAAGGCATGTGTGTTTAAATTTCCTTTCTGTGCATGATGTTAGGGATGTTGGTGTTTTACATTACTTAGGAACACTTCCTGTGTTCTTTAGAAAAACAATTAAAGCTTGTGGGTACGTTTTGCACGTGGGAGATGAGAAACATCACAAAGTGTGCCATCGCAGCAAACAGATCAATATTTAATTAATCATGGTGTTTGAACTATGTAGGTGTCACACTCTCTCAGGAACAGGGAAACGCGGAGGCGAGGAACTTCTTAAACTTAGAATTTTATTGATCAGATACTCAGGGATCGCAGGAGACACAGATGAAGACGATCAGACCGGACACAGAGGCAGGGAAACACAGGGCTTATGAACACAGGAGAAAACTAGATAATTAGTGACACAGGGCTGGGGACTAATAAACTAATGAGAACAAACGAGGACAGGAACAGCAACTAACCAAATATGGGCACGGGAGGAGGGGGAAACAAGACACAGGACTGACATTACGCCCCCCTCCGGAAGGCGTGTCCTCGCACCATACACCATCCAACGGGGAGGGGGGGTGGGTGCCATGGAGGCCTCCAGGATGCAGGACTACCGGCCTCCAGGGCAGTGCCCATTCTGGGAGCCATGGCGGAACAGGGGACTCGGGAGGCCATGGTGGATCCGGGGACTCGGGAGGCCATGGCGGGACTGGATACTCGGGAGGCCACGGCGGAACTGGAGACTCGGGAAGCCATGGTGGATCCGGGAACTCCGTGGCCTTGGCCCATGGCCTGGCCAAACAGGCCGTGACCATATGCCCCCCCAAAAAAAAAAATTTCTTGGGGAAATTCCCCTCTGGGTGCCATTGAGGAGGAGGGGGTTCTGTGGGGCGCTCTGGAGGAGCGGGCACTTGAGGGCACTCGGACAGCGCGGGCACTTGGGGGCGCTTGGACAGCGCGGACACTTGGGGACGCTCGGACAGCGCGGAGCTGGACGGAACCAGCAGAGACGTAGGAGAGCTGGATGGAATCAGCGGAGACGCAGGAGAGCTGGACGGGACCAGTGGAGACGCAGGAAAGGTGGACGGGACCAGCGGAGACGCAGGAGAGCTGGATGGGACCAGCGGAGACGCAGGAGAACACTTGCGAGGAGCCGGCACTGGAGGGCACTTGCGAGGAGCCGGCACTGGAGGGCACTTGCGAGGAGCAGGCACTGGAGGGCACTTGTGAGGAGCAGGCACTGGAGGGCGCTGTTGAGGCGCAGGCACCGGAGGACACTTGTCTTTCTCTGGCGGGCTTGCCATATTCTCGGATGGCGGGCTTGCTATATATTCGGAAGGCGGGCTTGCCATATTCTCTGCAGGCAGGCTTGCCATCTTCTCTGCAGGCGGGCTTGCCATCTTCTCTTGCCTGTTACTTCGGTTAGGTCCGGTCTTCTGTCACACTCTCTCAGGAACAGGGAAACGTGGAGGCGAGGAACTTCTTAAACTTAGAATTTTATTGATCAGAAAATCAGGGATGGCAGGAGACACAGATGAAGACGATCAGACCGGACACAGAGGCAGGGAAACACAGGGCTTATGAACACAGGAGAAAACTAGATAATTAGTGACACAGGGCTGGGGACTAATAAACTAATGAGAACAAATGAGGACAGGAACAGGAACTAACCGAATATGGGCATATGGGCATGAGAGGAGGGGGAAACAAGACACAGGACTGACAGTAGGCCTATTATTAAGGATTTGCAAAGTCGCCTACTGCAGTGTTTAGAACTTAGCTCTAACTGTGATCTCTAACTGGGATGCAAGGCTGGATTATACAATAGGTCAGTGATTTATATTGAACTAAAATTTTTATGTTGTTTGGAAATATGATATGCAACTTTAAATAATTTCTAATTAGCCAGCTTTGTCCATGCGTTTGTAAAAAGTTTGGAGCATGTTGCAATGGAATATCATTCCCAACCGGAATTGTTTATTTTTGTTTTGTGCCTTTTCTTTTACTTCCCTTCTCTGCGTTTGCATTTGCATATGATGCAATGACAACTGCATTATCATAAATGTCACATTTTTGGAAAGCTGTTACAAATATCTACTCTTATTATTCAAATACAGAATTAGCATCTTGTCTCTCACTAATATGCGCTACACTTGCCAAGGCAAGTGAATGAACTTGTCATTGTTGGGAGCTAATTTGTTGGAGGAAAAAAAAAAACATTGCCAGGTGAAGCAGTTCACAGCAGAAGGGCGATAATTCAATCGGTTGTTAAATCAACTATCATTGCTTGACATTGTGTCTGCATACAATTAGGTTTAGTTGGGGATGTGATGTGCTTGCAGAAATGCTCACAGGACACGGCCATGCTAATAAAACAGAGTCGGCACAACAAGATGGGAGCTGCCAGTGAGAGCTTCACTTAGCATAGTAATCACATATCAGTTCCACGGCGTGGACTGTATGCTTATAATGTAAATAGCCTCAGCAGGGACACAACTGGAATGATGCTATGATATTAGCAAGTTGAGGCAACCCCCCCCCCCCCCCCCATTCTCTTATGTAAACACAGACAAGGTTAAGCAAATGAAATGTTCATGTCTGATAAAGTGAAGCTCAATGTCACAAGGGTCTTATTTTTAATTTTTTTTTTGGGAGCATTACATTTGTGTGCTGACTTTTCTTGTTAAGTACATGCAGTGTACTTAATCGGTCTAAAAATCAGTAACAACATTCAAATGCACATTTTGGATTTGAAATCTAGTTTAAAGGGGGGAAAAACATTTTAAATTTGTGAAAAATGTAGAACAAGAAATATGTGTTAGATTAAATTATGATGATACGTAGAAGTCAAAATGACCTTCTATTCCATAAGTTTAATGTATAGCATCTAAATAATAAACACACACACAAAATATAATGTTTTCTAATTGTTTTTTAATAAGTAAAAGTAAAAACTGCCTTTTATTTCACATTTGTTTACTGTGTAATCTAAATAATAAACACACACACACATAAAATAATATATTACATATGTTAAATAAGATGAGTGAAATAGAAGCTAGCGATCACAGAATTTTGACTTTTGGCCCCCACTGTATATGTGTATGTATCAATATTCATTATCAGTTCTTTTTGTTTATTCACTGAAGAATAATTTGTAAAACGACAGCAAGCAGTACCACATCACTCCAGTTAAATCCTTTTGTTTTATGTTTTTTTTTTTTTTTAATCTTGCTTTGTGGCCCACACTTATCGCTACTACTTAAAAAATAATAATAATAATTTCACAATCAAACTTGATAACCTTCTTCAATGACAAGCACATCTTCCATGTCTTGCTGCTTGTTTGTGTGCACATTGCATCTTAAAGATGATTGATTGTTACATGCAACCCTGTCACATTTGAAGTGAAAGATCCCATCAATTACAGTTTCAGAATGTGTAGTTGAAAGTCAGATCTCCTTGAAGCCTGCACAAGTGGATGTGCCATACAGCTGGCATGATTTAAATTTAAAATCAGGTACTTCAGGAGAATTAAAATTAAATTCAGTGACTTTCCCGACTGGAAAGTGTTGATTAGAATTCATTTTCTGCACTCAGTTCACACCCTAAATTAGTGGAAGTGAAAGTCCTTGTGCCCCTGCCCTAAAAGTTACATCGTTTATTGGTTATTCTGTAATATTAGATATTCAGGCTTTAAATAGCATATCTCCGGGCCTCTGCTGTGTGTCACTTGCATAGCCTGCCCTGATTTTACTCTACTCTCGCAAAGTGCAGTGTCTGAGTATAGGCAAAATAATGAATTAGACAGGTTCGCTAATGTTCCATAGCCCTCTTGCTCTTGGGGAACAGGAGAGCCCGGAATAAGTTCAGCATTTCACATTCATTTCACATAAAAGGGAGCTCTTAAAAATGACCAAAAGCTCCATATGGGCAACTGCCACCTGAATTTATGAAATTTCATAGATGACTATTTGTAGGCAAGCTGACACATGGCTTGGTCATCACTGAATATGTTGAAGTGTTAAAAGTTTCATGCGGATTGCTCGGTGATAACAAAAGGATTGTCAAAGTGGGGTGGTAAGCTTTACGTGTATGTGCGTGGTGAATTATTGAGTGCTACCACAGGCTTTCTATGAATTATTGGTGTAAGACACCAGCTGACAGCACCATGTCAACCACAGAGAATCCAAATGCAGACAGTGCTCTTAAACCCCCTCCCACAAAAACACCAACTATGTCATGGCAGGTGTTCTCATCCCGCAGTTAACCCGCAACAGAGCCTTCAGTTCCCTATCTGTCGGTCACTACGAGTTATGTCGTGACGACATAGGGGATTTACTTGGAAGCCCCAATCATCTCTGACTAAAGAGAAAACGCCAATGAAATTGGCTAGTGGATTTTGCATACCTGAGCCACTCCCCGTACATACGGGTATAAAAGGGCGACAGGTGCATCCACTCATCAGATTTTTGCTTCGGAGCCAAGTGGATGAAGACGGTTGTGCCATTCTCCACAAGCCTCATCTTTGTTTTGTTCCTGGTTGGCGTCACGGTGCAAAACAGCGGAGTCCCTTCTCCAGCGATTCCCCTGGGCACTTCAACTAAAAGAGCAAATTCTAAAAGAGCAAAATCACGGACGATCGCGTCTTTTTCAAGATGCCGTTTCGTCCGTGTCTTCTTGGTTGCGGTCGTTTCCTGTCCGCGGATGACGGACACGATCGTTGTCTTCAGTGTCTGGGTCTCCAGCACGCTGAAGCTGCGTTCGTGGATGACTCATGCGCCTGTTGTGGGCGTATGAGCATGACGTCGCTGCGATCTCGCCTTTCCTTTTTGAAAGGATTGGCACCCTCTGCCGCCACCCGCCCCGGTCTCTCTGGCTCGAGCAGAGGACCGCCGGTTGGCGCTCTGGGAGATCTGAGGGTCACAGTAAGAGCCTCTCCGCCGGGTACGTCCCCACGGACCTCTTACTCCTCACGCAGCGAATGTCCCGTCCGGTTCCCGGGTGATTTCGCTGGTCCGTCCCACGGGGCGCCCAGCATTTCATTCGGTGCGCCACCCGAGGACAGGATGTCGATCGCAGCATCGGGGGACGGGTTTTCGTCCTCTGAGGATGAAGGTGCAGAGCGGCTGCCCCCTTCGGGTGTGGTCGCCTCCCCTGCACCGGACCCAGAGTTGACGGCCATGCTTGCCCGGGCAGCCGCGAGCATCGGGCTGGAGGTCAACAGACCGCCCAGTCCCGAGCCCTCGCGGCTGGATGATTGGTTTCTCGGAGTGGGGCGCGGCTCACAACCGCGATCTACTCCAGTGCCTTTCTTCCCGGAGGTGCATGAGGAGCTGACGAAGTCGTGGATGGCCCCTTTCACGGCCAGAAGCCGCTCGTCTGCCTCCTCCGTCCTCACTACCCTCGATGGCGGGGCTGCCAGGGGGTACGTGGGCATTCCCCAGGTGGAGAGAGCGGTCGCGGTGCACTTGTGCCCGCGAAACGCCGCCACTTGGAGGAATCGCCCGCGTCTCCCGTCCAAAGCCTGTAAGCTGACGGCTGCTCTTGCGGCCAAGGCTTATAGTGCTGCGGGCCAGGCAGCCTCTGCCCTGCATGCCATGGCGATCCTGCAGGTTCACCAAGCCAAGGCACTCAAACAAATGCACGAGGGTAGTTCCGACCCGGGGTTGATGCAGGAGCTGCGCACGGCGACTGACTTCGCTCTACGAGCGACGAAAGTCACGGCGCGGTCCCTCGGGAAGGCGATGTCTACCATGGTGGTCCAAGAGCGCCATCTCTGGCTCAACCTGGCGGAGATGAAGGATGTCGACAAAGCACGCTTTCTCGACGCTCCCGTCTCCCCGGTTGGGCTGTTCGGCGACACCGTCGAGGGATTTGCTCAGCAGTTCTCGGCGGTGCAGAGGCAGACAGAGGCGATCCAGCACATCCTGCCCCGGCGCGAGGCACCTGCAACAGCTGCCCCCGGGCCCAGGCCTCAGTCTGCTCGCCGCCGTGGGCGCCCCCCTGCGTCCTCCAGAGCTGCTCCGCCCCGTGCCGAATCAACACCTGGGCCGGCGCGTCGAGCCTCTCGCAGGAGGGCGGCGCCCCCCGCGTCCCAGCCGGGCCCCAAGTCGTCCAGGAGAGCGACGAAGCGGCCCTGACGCGGGCAACCTGGAGATGTTGGAATTTGCTCTTTCTCAGGAGACGGCGAGGACAGCGCCGCTCCTTCCCCCGGAGGAGGGCCGGGTGGAGAATCTTGTGTTCCCTTTTGTTCTGTTCCGCCGTTGGCCCAAGGGCCAGCGGTACCCACAATGTCACAGAAAGAGCAATTTCCTTTTCCTCCAGGTTATCAGGTTCGCGGGTTGACAGTGTGCGACGCGCTGCCTCCTCACTCTCGCCCGCGACCCATCTTGCCAGCGGCCAGGAGAGTGCGGGTTGGGGACGCAGTGCCTCCCCACGCACCTCTAGCCAGTCCCCTTTGGGACCCAGGGAGTTCGGTAAGGGTGCTTCAGAACGCGCTGCCTTCTGTATCATCCAGCCATACTCCTCTGCGCTGCACCACCACAGGTACGTCGATTGTGCCGTTGGAGCCCCTTGCACGACGTCTGGAAGCGTGGCTTGCGCTGCCCAGCCCGTCTCGGTGGCTCACGCGTACAATTCGACTCGGCTATGCGATTCAGTTCGCCAGGCGACCTCCCAAGTTCAGCGGCGTTCTCGAGACCTCAGTGGTACCTCGGAACGCCCCTGTCTTGCGCGAGGAGATTGCTGTCCTCCTGGCAAAGGATGCAATCGAGCCGGTCCCTCCAGCCGAGATGAGGCAGGGGTTTTACAGCCCTTACTTCATCGTACCCAAGAAAGGCGGTGGTCTTCGGCCAATCCTGGATTTGCGAGTCTTGAACCGGAGCCTGCACAGGCTTCCGTTCAAGATGTTGACGCACAGGCGTATGATCAGGTGCATTCAGCCCCAGGATTGGTTCGCAGCGATCGACCTGAAGGATGCTTACTTTCATGTTTCGATCCTTCCGCGACACAGACCGTTCCTACGGTTTGCGTTCGAAGGTCGGGCATGGCAGTACAAGGTCCTCCCCTTCGGGCTCTCCCTGTCTCCCCGTGTCTTCACGAAGGTCGTAGAAGGCGCCCTTGCCCCGCTACGGGAAGTGGGCGTCAGGATCCTCAACTACCTCGACGACTGGCTCATTCTGGCCCAGTCCCGAGAGCAGTTGTGCGATCACAGGGAGCGGGTGTTACGGCACCTCAGCCAGTTGGGGCTTCGGGTCAACTGGGAAAAGAGCAAGCTCTCCCCTGTGCAGAGAATCTCTTTTCTCGGTGTGGAGTTAGACTCGGTGAGTATGACGGCGCGCCTCACGGACGAGCGCGCCCAATCAGTGCTGAACTGCCTGAGTTCCTTCAGGGGCAGGACTGTGGTGCCACTGAAACAGTTTCAGAGGCTCCTGGGGCATATGGCATCCGCAGCTGCGGTCACGCCGCTCGGATTGCTTCATATGAGACCACTCCAGCACTGGTTGCACTCCCGAGTCCCGAGGTGGGCATGGCGCCGCGGTTCACTTCGGGTAAGTATCACACGCGAGTGTCGCCGCTCCTTCAGCCCCTGGACGGACCTTGCCTTTCTACGGGCCGGGGTGCCCTTAGAACAAGTGTCCCGGCATGTTGTTGTCACAACAGATGCCTCCAGCACGGGCTGGGGCGCTACATGCAACGGGCAGGCAGCCTCGGGGCTCTGGACAGGGCCTCGACTGCTTTGGCATATCAATTGCCTGGAGCTGTTGGCAGTGCATCTGGCCTTGCGGCAGTTTCGGCCACTGCTGCTAGGCAAGCATGTGTTGGTCCGTACGGACAACACTGCGGCTGTGTCGTACATCAACCGGCTGGGAGGTGTACGATCACGCCGCATGTCACAGCTCGCCCGCCATCTCCTCCTCTGGAGTCACACGCAGCTCAGGTCGCTGCGCGCTGTCCACATTCCGGGGGAGCTCAACCGTGCGGCCGACGCGCTCTCACGACAGCTCACTTTTCCCGGAGAGTGGCGACTCCATCCCGAGACGATCCGGCTGATCTGGAGTCGATTCGGGGAAGCTCAGGTAGACCTGTTTGCTTCCCGCGAGTCCTCCCACTGCCAGCTATATTTCTCCCTGACCGAGGGGCCCCTCGGCACGGACGCACTGGCACACAGCTGGCCTCGGGCTTTACGCAAGTATGCATTTCCCCCAGTGAGCCTACTCGCACAGACACTGTGCAAGGTCAGGGAGGACGAGGAGCAGGTCCTGCTGGTCGCGCCGTATTGGCCCACCCGGACCTGGTTTCCGGAACTCATTCTCCTCGCGACAGCCCCTCCCTGGCGTATCCCTCTGAGGAAGGAACTCCTTTCCCAGGGGCTCGGCACCATATGGCACCCGCGTCCAGATCTGTGGAACCTCCATGTGTGGCTCCTGGACGGGACGCGGCAGACTTAAGTGGTCTACCACAGGCCGTGGTAGACACCATCACTCAGGCTAGAGCTCCTTCAACAAGGCAAGCCTATGCTCTGAAGTGGAGTCTGTTCGCGAACTGGTGTTCTTCTCGCCGGGAAGACCCCCGAAGATGCACGATTGGAGTAGTGCTTTCTTTCCTGCAAGAAAGGTTGGAGCGTAGGCTGTCACCCTCCACCTTGAAGGTGTATGTGGCTGCTATCGCGGCCCATCACGATGCAGTGGACGGCCGGTCCGTGGGAAAGCATGATCTCATCGTGAGGTTCCTGAGGGGTGCCAGGAGGTTGAATCCGCCTAGGTCACCCCTGATGCCCTCCTGGGACCTCTCTATTGTCCTGGCGGGACTTCAGAGGGGTCCCTTTGAGCCGCTGGACTCAGTCGAGCTGAAATTCCTGTCGGCTAAGACAGCGCTCCTGACCGCGCTCACTTCCATCAAGAGGGTCGGGGACCTCCAAGCATTTTCGGTGAGCGAAGAGTGCCTTGTGTTCGGGCCGGACTACTCTCACGTTGTCCTGAGACCCCGGCCTGGATACGTGCCCAAGGTTCCCACCACGCCCTTCCGTGATCAGGTGGTGAACCTGCAAGCACTGCCTTCGGAGGAGGCAGATCCAGCCTTGGCGTTGCTGTGTCCCGTAAGAGCATTGCGCATATACGTGGACCGCACCCGGAGCTTCAGAAGCTCTGAGCAGCTCTTTGTCTGCCACGGAGGTCAGCAGAAAGGGAAGGCTGTCTCCAAGCAGAGGTTGGCCCACTGGATAGTGGAGGCCATAGCCTCGGCGTATCAATCCCAAGGCGAGCCGTGCCCCCTTGGGGTGAGGGCTCACTCCACACGGAGTGTTGCCTCCTCCTATGCGTTGGCGCACGGCGCCTCTTTGGCAGACATCTGTAGAGCTGCGGGCTGGGCGACACCGAACACCTTCGCGAGATTTTACAGTCTCCGCGTGGAGCCAGTCTCTTCCCGTGTGTTGGGTAACAGGTAAGTGGCGGGAAGAGTTGGCCGGTGTCACGCTTGCTGCGCCATTCCCCCTCACCCGGGGATACGAGCGCCTGTTTTCCTCCTCCAGTTCAGTTCCCCGGACGGCGAACCCTGGTGGAGACCTCCAGCACCCCCGGCAGTCAGACTGGGCGGAGCAGTCTGACGCCAGGCCCAGTACTGGTGCTAGCTCGCCCGGGTCTCCGGTCAGCCCCTGTACTCGGCTAGGTGTCCGTATGGCCTGATTCCCTTCGGGTAATCCCACACGTGTATTCGTCCACGGTACGGTTTCCCTCACGGTAAACCCGTGTCTTCCCTTTGGCAGAGTTCTGTCAGGCCCTGCTGGCAGCCCTCCTCCCTACTCCTAGGTAGGATCTGCCCCAGGGTCCAGTCGTATGTAGTACTGCCCCAGGCCTGGGTCAGTCCATATCAGTGTCTCCACATGTTACCTCCCTTCGGGCAGGATGTGGCCTCCGTAGCGCCCTTCTCCGGAAGGCTCGCTTCCCCGTCGTTACTGCCAGGCTGTAACAACAAATAGGAAAGACTTGAAGCAGTCTTTCATAGAAGGTCGAAATCCCTTCCAATTTCTTGGGGAAAGGAACAGCGGCTTGGCTATCTCCAGCAGCAATGTACTCAGTGGTCCCTGCGGGCACCAAGGTTAGCGAATTTGCGCTGGGGCGATGGGAAGGTTGCGACCTTCGCATGGCATTTGTCTGTCACGCACTAGCTTGTCAACATCTGCATGCACAAGGTCGTGACGGGGTTCAGGTTGTGGCGCTTTCCATATGACCCCTATGTCGTCACGACATAACTCGTAGTGACCGACAGATAGGGAACGTCTCGGTTACGTATGTAACCCTCGTTCCCTGATGGAGGGAACGGAGACGTTATGTCCCCATGCCACAATCTTGAACCATCGCTGGTTGCCGAGGACTCGTTCTTGGCTCCTCAGCGGGTAGAAACCTGATGAGTGGATGCACCTGTCGCCCTTTTATACCCGTATGTACGGGGAGTGGCTCAGGTATGCAAAATCCACTAGCCAATTTCATTGGCGTTTTCTCTTTAGTCAGAGATGATTGGGGCTTCCAAGTAAATCCCCTATGTCGTCACGACATAACGTCTCCGTTCCCTCCATCAGGGAACGAGGGTTACGTACGTAACCGAGACGATGTTCTCTCACCCGCTCTCCGAGTTCTTCCGTATACCAAAACACATTTAAACAGGACAAATTGAATGCTTCATACACTTTTAACAAAGTTCCAAGAAATGTCATAAGGAGTGCTGAATCCTCAAGAATTGGAAAGACTTTCACATCAAGCAAATGTGTATATGATTCTAAAAAAATTTTTCCCCCAAAAAAAACTTTACTCAAAGAAACCTGCTAGGATTCCAGGAATGTTGGGTCTAGATATAGATACAGTACATGCATGTGTTCTTTCTCGCTATATATTTGAAGTTAGGTGGTTCAGCATGTTCAGGGTCTCAGACAAGGATTACATTAGAAATATCGGGTTTTGCATTGATGAACTTGTATCTTATAGATTTGGTAACCTTTTTAAATTGAGTTATAATCATAGAATTTTATAATTCCATTGCATAATAACTTTGAGGTTATATACTCACCAATATTGCTTGAAAATCCCAAAAGTTTACCGTGAAAGGGACTGTGGAAGAGAGAGAGAAAAAAAAATCCTTTCAAATGCACTGCTGAAATCACTTATATGACTGCAGTTTCATTAAGCGTAAAGACAAATTAAATACATTTCACTTCCTAGTACCAAATATGCCTTTTTTTACTTCCGAAGGTGTCTTGTTTTGAGGCAGTTCTTTGTTTGCTAAAAAAATGGAGTTGATTTTTCTGATATTGCTCATGTCTGACGCAATGACGCTGTCTGATCCTTTAACGCTGTCACCAGTTATTTAGATATAACTCGTTTGAGCACTAGTAGAGCACTTGTACTATGTGCAAGTTGTGTGGGGGCCCAGCATGATCCAACAATATACTTTGCTGTGGTGTTGGACTCAACAGGCAAGAGAGAAATCCAGGATGGATGATGCTGTTTTCAGCTGCGGGGGAGAGCAAAAGTTTGTTTGAGAACTGCCTGTGGCTGAGGCTTACTTGTCTCTCCATACGTACAGTATTCCTCTAATGCTGTAACATATTTACCCACAAGGAACTGGGGCAGTGGCTGCTGAACAGCTCTGAGATACTCTTCTCTGTAAGCATTTTGCTGCAAATGCCTTGAGGTAAACGTGTTGCTAGTTGAAGAAATCTGGTATTAGTTGAATGAGTGGATGTATAATGCAAATTTTGCCTTTGATTTTTGCCTTTTAAATTCTGGCAAAGAAAAGCATAGAAATATTTTAATGCAATTAAATTAGCACTATAATGTGTAACAGCCATTAAAACACATTTTATAACACCATGTCTTGTGAAATGAGGTTTTGAATATTTGAGTGTAATTTTTCCAACTATTTAGCAGTTATGTCATCACTATTTGTGATAGACACAGGATGGTATGGGCATTTATTTGCAAGATTTTTAGTTGGAACTTTTTGGTTTTCATCATTTCTTCACTTTTAACAGTGCAAAAAAACTAATGCCATCAAAAAACCATCCAGCGTGTTGAATATAAATGTTTAATCTGACATTTATTTGCAGTCCAGTGGGTTTCATTTGAATGATGTAAATCTGCTGAAGTGTTTACCCTCAGCCCAAGTTGTCAACAGCCGCTGAATTTTACAATCCGTGAAGGAGAGCAAGCTCTCACCAAATTTTTGAGACAGTTCACATGTGCTTAATGCAGAGGAAAACGAGATGCATGCAAATACTGTAATAGTCTTAATATCTAATGGTAAATTATTATGCATAATAATCTAATTTGAAATACTATTTTTTAACCAAAATCTAAGTGACTAAGTTATTTACCTTTATTCATTTAGAAAGCAATGTTAGTTATAAGATCTTATTAAACTCTTTATATTTTACCACTTAATTTACACTCTAGCAATTTCCCAGATGGAAAAAACAAAAAGTTGATCTTTAAAAAAAAAAAAAAAAACTTTCATTTTTTAAAATGAACATTTTAAAAAAATATCTTCCTTTTTTGGATTTTTATTGCCACAACTGTCATCAGGTCACACTCAGCTGCCTGAAGACAATGTTGTCTTAATGATAAAAAATGTGAGTTGCCTCACTGTACACCACTGTTATGTGGCCAGCCGAGAATTTCACAAAGAACAGAGGTGGTTTGCCAAGCAGAACTAACAAAGGGCCTGTGGACGATGTCGACTCCTGAACATGAGAAACGAGGAAGGGGTGAAGACATATAGATTCTTAAGTCTGCTGGAGTGTAATTCTCACATATGCAGGATCCAGAAGCCCAACCAGACATAAAGTTCATTTCTCCGTGATGAATAACCTTGATTTGAGCACAGAAAGAATTGGGAATTTCAATAAAGCTTAAGCCGTGCTTTATTTTCTCTGTTTGAAATGTGTTGACTTGCCAGTCCCTTGTGGGTATTTTCACAGGCATGCAAGCAATCTTTCGAGTTATTATTTCTTCTTCTGTTTTCCTTGTTACTATAAGTTTATGAGGATGGTGCCCATATATTCCCAAAATGCTATGCAGAAGGGAAAATAAAACTCACCCTGGTGTAATAAACAATTTGATTTTTAATAAGCGCAGCATGACTCGAACATTGGGATGCTTTTAAACACGTACTGTCACAGTAATGACTATGTTTCATACGGGACAGTTAAAAGGATATTACTGGGAGAGCTGGTGTGGGTTAGTCTCCTTCGTTTTATTGTTCACTCATATGCAATCGTACTGCTCGCAAAGTATAATCTAACTGCCCTGCAGTTTACCCCTCAGATGATCAGGAAAATGAATGAAAGCTGATTAAAATACTCAACCACAGTTTTGTCCTTAACCACAGCCAGAAGATTAAAAAACAGAAAATGCACGAGAGTGTGAGATTTTATGATTACTTCAGTAGACTAGAAAAACAACGTCTTACCTGTTCGTTGGACTCTGCTTATAGGCCAGGTTGTATAAAACTTATAAAGCTGTACTAAAGAAACCTTTATATTTCCCAGAAGTTTTACCAAACCTTCTCTACAGTTTATTCTGTAAATATTTATTTCATTTTGGTATGCATTTATTTGTTTAAGCACTTAGCAACTATGAAATGCACTGCAATAAAACAATGCATTTCATATTAATTTAAGATATCATGATATTAAGATTATTGCCTCAGTTTAATAAAATAAGCAAACAAAAATGATCAAAAATGAATAATAATATCAAAAGACCAACAGTACGCCAGCATACTGTGCAATGAACACAGTTTGCATCAGGTGCAGTGCAGAATTGTCCGTTTTAATTCTCATAGACTCACTAATGCAGTATTGAAACAATACTTTTTTTTTCTTTTACTAAATGTGTGTAAACACTGTAGAGTATATTACAGTTACACTCTGGAGTGTATCACAGCAACAATTTTCAAGTTTGTAATTCCAACAATGTGATCGAAAAAAATATATATATATTCTATCTACCAAAAATATTTACATAAAAAAAAGTTTTAATTTGAAATGCAGCTGCACCATATAGGCCTCCAAATGTTCAGGTCCTTTACACTGGGTCAGTGGTGTGTAAAATATCCCAGGAACTAAAAACTTAAGAGAGCTGCTCTGTCATCATGGTCTCTTAATTTCAGGAAAGTCAAAGTATATGTACATGCACACTTAAATGTAAAAGTTTTCTCTCTCTCTCAATAAATAAATTTAAAAAAATCATTAACAAGTTAATAAACAAAACATGGCATCATAAAAGCAATTTTAAAGTGGGTATAAAATGAAAATAGAAAATAACTGTCAATCCTGGGCTCTCTGAGAGTTAAAGATGCGTGGACCTCTGATAATCCAGGGTTAACCTGTCACGAGACCCGTCTGGGATGTTCAGGGGTTAAAACCAAGATGCGCACGAGAGAGTCGCCGTTTCCCTCCACAGACACGATGCGCTCTTCCACACAGTGCACTCGCTCATCTTTGTAGGACCTCAGTCAGTGGTCAGTGTACACACACACACACACACACTTTGCATCTTCTCCCCGTGGAGGCTGCTCTTCGGCACCCAGCGCGAGAACAATTCCCCAACTTCACTTCACGTGCGCTCGAGACGCCGTGCGCACACACTCGCATTCTGTCACATTCATCGACGGTAAACTCACGCAAGAAAACCTCTGTCTGACTGACTGTCTCTGAGAAGAAGAAGTAGGAAAAGAGAGAGAGAAAGAGAAAGAGAATTTCTCCTCACCGAGCTGCTTATTTTCTCTGTCAAGCGTGTATCATCCGCTGTGTGGTGAAAAGCGCAGACCTGCAAGGAAACACCAACCGTCCTCTAAAAGGTAAAAGTTACCTCACGCCTCTTCAATGTCTTTATAGGTTATGCCTGTTTGTTCTTCTTTCTTTTTTCATTTGTTTACATTAAGACATACATTTATGTGAAGTGACAAACTCGTAAAAACGGCTTGCTGTTCATGAACACCAACGTGAAATTTGTATTTACGTGCAGCACATGCTGTTATTTTTGTTTAAATTATAAGTGAATATGATTAGATATAATTTATCAGTCTCATACGTATTGCTCAGCAGTAGCTCAATTAATCGTGTGATACCTGTTGATGCCTCTCATAACACTCATTAAAGTATCTGTAGCTACAGGTCTAATAATTACCTCCCGTGAAAGAAAGAAAGAAAAAAACCTTTGCACATTCCTGATAAAAAACATTTCTAATCCATTGCAAGATTAATGGAAAAAAGAAAGGAAATTAATTAAATGGTCATTTATGTTTTTATAATTGGCCACCTATATTATTTAGGCTGCTATTATCCTTCTAATATACAGAAGTACAAAGACTTTGCCTGGAGAAACCTGAAAGTTTAGAGTTTTGCTTGCAATCTAATTGGTCATTGTTAAGATGTTTCATATTGCATTTAAGACAGGACTTACAGATATGTTGAGCACAGAGTAATACAATAATTGTTTGGTTAGCATGCAACCTACTTATTTTTTCAACAATAACTGTCTGATAAAAAAATGCAGATTATAAATTCGTATTGTCTTTCTACTTTGATAGTGATTAAAATCGACTACACAATAAAACATAACATTACTAATGGATATTTGTATGTCAAAAATATATTCATAACTCAATGATAGCAATAATTGTGTCTATAAATTATGCAGTCTAAATAGCTGTAGATCTTAATTTCTTTATGTGCTGTAACTGTAAAGCTAAGCATTTCTTACTTGCAAATATTTCATTGCGAAGCAAATGTTTAGTAATATATGCAAACAAGACACTGGTTTTTCCTCAATCAAAAAACATATTTACACCCAATATTGAACAAAAGCTAATAAACAATTCAGTACAAAATTCTGAATATCGGTTAAACAGATTATCGTTCTATCCAAATAGTTTTTATATGTTAAGCTATATATTGATAATGTTTTTATGAACTATTCTGTAGCTATACAGTAGCTTTCAATCCTTCACTGTCCCTATTGACAAAAGTCATGCACTTAGTCAGTCATGCTCTTAGAAATTAGCAAGTAATTTACACTGCGCTTAACAATAAAGAAACATTTATCATGCGTCATCTATATATCATCTATATATTAAATGTAGGTTTGATTGTAGCTGTGTAAAATTTTCATGTGAATATTCAAATTAAATTTCTGCTGCACTTCAGTGTGGCATTTTGAAATGATGTATGCTAAGCGATGTTGGAGATTTACAGTAGACTTAAGACAATGATAAAAAGATCAATATTCAGTGTGTCTATCACAAACCATAGTATTTCATTCATAATAAAGTGCAGTATGACTCCATCTTGAATCTACCATTCCTGGAAGGCAAGAATTGAAATGTTCCCCGCACATGCACCTCAGAAACTTAATAGCACTACTCCGAGACCATGTTTAAATTGAGTTGATCCAAGACACGCGTTATTGAAATTGCTATACTTCACACTTCCAGAATAACACTTGTGTTATTTCTCAGTAATGGGTAATCATGAGCGCTGTTCCCGCATTCAGATGCGTCTGATGTCCTTACAGAAGAGTTTTATTGCAGATGATAGTCTTTGCACTAGTTGAAATACCTGGAAATGGGCCCAGGAACAGGTGCAAAACAACACAATTAAGGGATCAATAGGGTGATAAGACAGCTGGGGAGAGAAAGTGAGAGAGAAAGATAGGGTGGGGGATCAGGTGGTAGAGAGGGGCCGAGAAACCAAAAGAGATGTTGTAATTAAGGCTAAATGGGGGTGAACAGACACCAGAGAATGCATCCAAGCGGTAATTTGTTTTTTATTGAATATACTTATCAACATTAAATGACTTTTTTATTTTGGAAACAGGAAAGTAACTTTAGCCCGGGCTGGCCGCATACATAAATCTGATGATTCAACATAGCAGCGAGCAGCTGTTGTGCTCATGAGGGCATTTTCCGAGCGCAGGGGTAGTTGATGGATCATGGCCGTACCACACTCATTGAAATTGATTACCAATATGCATCATTTGTTTTCTTTATTGCACCTTTCCTCATTTAGAAAGAAACTCAAGAATTTAATAACATCAGTCACTCACTATGAGTTCTGGGATATATTACAGCTTACAAATAATTACCACTGGAAATTCAGTTTTATTATTATATTGTTTAGAATCAGTTGCGCTTTACTTTTTAAGTAGAGCTCATCAGTGTGATTGCTCAACTGCTGCTAAAAGGCATTATAGCATGTTTGGAAAAATAGTGTTTATTGAAACACTGTAGTTAATATCTGCTGTATCTTATGAAGGCACCATATACATTTAGAGTCAGGTCACACTATTTTGGATTGTACCTGTCAAACATTTAAGCATGCACTACTGAATGTGTTCTATAGTAGTGTTTCTATTCTGAGCGTGTGTGAGCAGAGACCCTTTCACGACCCTTGCAGTAGCCATATAAGTTCACAAGAGATAGTGCTCCGATCCCTTCCTCTGAAGTTACAGACAGTCGCACAAATCTCTTGAGTGTTGCTCAAGATTGAATCTTTATCAACTGCTCAGGTGTGCCAGCCTGCAGGAGGACCTCTGAAATGTTTAATTGCAGCTGGAGATACCTATAAGGCAGCGACGGTGTATCACTTATTCGCACCAGCAGTGTGCTGATTTAGGGGTGTAATTTCTTAATTACACTTATTTAATTAAGGCACGGAAGGAGGTTATTGCATTGTTCGACTTAATTCTCTGTAAGTCTTTTCATTCAAAATATAACTCAATACCTTTTTTTTTTCTTGGTCAAATTTGACATTAAATAGCTTTTCCTTCTGATATACTGATACAATAGACAATTTAGAATGAGGATAACAATGCATCAGTTTTCCCACAATCAAGCTGTCTGGATGAAAATAGCAGGTCTCTATTTGAACTGTACCTGGGAGGTTAGTATTTGACTTTCCTGACCTTACGTTTTTTACAGCCCTTTCATGTTCTTTCCTGGGTGTGTGTGTGTGACTGTATTTTTAATACCAAACTGAGATGTATTGATGGAATCCTTTTCTGTAGTCTAGCGTGTGGTTTAAACTTGTAAAGTATGTTCTCTAAATGTAACAAATTTTTTAGTAAGTATGGCTGTAATAAGTATAACCAAAGCTGGACAAAACAAGTGTATAGACACATTTTGCGCTGAACTAAAGAAACTAAAGCAGGTCTAAACTAATTAGAACAAGAGCAATAGTGTTAAATAGCATGTACAGTGACTCTGTTTAATCCATAATTTAAAATAAATTACAATATCATTTTAACTATTTTTTATTCTAGTTTTCTTAGTTTACACTCCTGAAAGTCACAGTCCAACATTCCAACTTGAATATTTCAGTTAATGAAAGTTCAGACGTCCAGATGAATGGTTTCTCTTGTAACGGTTTGCAGTGATGTGAATGTTTTTTTCATTTACAGTGTGTGTAGCACACATCATTAAGCTATAGATTAATTATTAATACTAATTCTTGTATGTTTTCTATGTACTATGCAATTACATAAATTCAAGTCAAGGAGAAGAGCCAAGCGTGACACTGGGAAAAAAGAAAATATTGCGGTTTCATTTTCTGTAGTTGAGGTGAAGGGTTCATGCAGTTCATAGGTGGCTGTCTGCATTATGAAGTTGTACTTTTTCTTTTTAAGGATCAAAAGCAATTGCAAGGTACTGTACTCTGTGCAAGGTCAGACTTGCCAACAGACAAATATGAATATTACGTACACATTGCATTTATTTAAATTAATTGTTCTTGGAAATCCCGGGTTACATTTCTTGGAATCTTAATGGCTGAAAAAGAAGAAAAGATTAAAATTTTCTTCTCAACGGAGGCTTCATATTGTCAAGTTCACAGTTGTTAAACTTGTCCGAAATGGCAATGCGTAGGTGGCTAACCTAGATAAAATGATAGAGAAGGGGGATTGTGAAATGAAAATTTAGGTGCAAAAATACTGAGGAGCCCTTATTCCATTAAGAGTCAAACATAGATATGAACTGTAATTCAGTGAAAGTTCGTATGATAGTGTCTTGACATTTCTTGTGTGCCGGAGGTCACCTCAGCTTTAATATCAGTACAATGAAGTTGCCAATGTTTTCGCATGCTGCTTGTGACTCCAAAGTGACACTGCTCTAGGTGCAAATAATAATAATAATAATAATAAAAAGCTAACAAATACAAGGACAACAATATAATTTTGTTAAAAGGGCAAAAATGTAATTTTGAAAAAACAAACAAAAACAAATAATGGCTAGTAAGCAATACTTCAATATTTTCAATTCACTTGCCATTGCCAAACAATTTTGAACTTCTACACATTCAGAGGGCAGTGGTGACACCAGAATGAAAATATTTGTTTCTGCTTCGCTAAAAATACAGAATTATATTAAAGACACATGCTTCCACTCTGTCCCTGACTACATACATTTAAATAGGCTATTGCATTTTAGTAAACAATTTAATTTATTATTAATAATCAAACAGTTTGAATGTCTGAGTTCCTTGGTTTACTGTATTTGATTTTCCATTCTAGTCTGCTATATTATATTTGTCTAAACGTTCACTATGCACAATGCATATAGTCGCTATCCGTGATACATGGATGTTGCATTTTTGCGTTGCGATATATTGTTACACCTGTATAAAATAACTCAATAGTTAGAGCATATGAATTTTTTTTTTTTAATGCAAATTTCTTTGACTTTAGATGTTCATAAGCAGTAAACTGGGATTGTAATAAGGTCGCTTTGACTGGATTTTCACGATAATGGGTAATATATCTCTGTGTTTTGCTGCCTGACCTCTAAGTCTTGAGTAGAAATAATGGAGCTGTTACGAGTGTTCTTATCATTAATTTATTGCTTTGGTATTTCTCTCAGAGCATTCTAAAGGTTTCTGTTGATTTGTAATTGCTCAGCTTCCATTGTAATTACTAGTTGGTTGTACAAATCCAAAGAGATGGAGAACATCCCGATTTCTGTGTGTGTGACTGGCATGCCTGCAAACTAAAATCAATACGGCAATGTATTGCACATCCCCTACTCTTCCCAGAATTTCTAATGGTGGATTTTCTGGCCATGCCCATGACTTTATTTTTAACAGCTGCAGAAAACTTCCTTTTACTGTTACACAGTAGCTTTTTAGAATGAAGAACAGATGACACATTGATTGATGTCAAAATTGAAGATTCCCCCCTTGTCCCCTTCACTTAAAATTAAGGACATCAGAAAGAATAAAAGCCGTATAGCCCAAGAGTGGCATCTGTGATGGAACTGGGAAGTAAGAAATGATCGGCAGAGTGAACTGGGATTGACTAAAATGCTCAGAAAGACAGCAATACTGATTTGAAATGGTCTTTGTTGGTGTTGAAGAACATATCTTTGTGTGATAGCTTTCTGTTCATCATCTCACTAATGCAGTTTTCTTTGTATCAAGAAACAGCATTGCAAATTTTGATCATTTTAAGTTACTCAAATATCCGACAGATAAATTTGTCTTCATTATAATGAAGTCATATGATATGATTTATGAAGTAAGGACATTCTAGGAAAATGCATTTGATACACTTGGTCATCTGTGCTCCTGCTTGCTCTTTATACTCTTTATATGTTTACACATTAGTCTGGCAGCACAACAACAAGTGGGTATTGGCAATGAGTTCATGTCATAGACATCATTAATTTTGTATTTTCTTAAGTCTACTGGCATTACATTCTGCTGCCAGTGTTCATGTGGCAATGTTTGTGCAGTGAATGTTGTATTATGCACGGTATCGCAACATTTAACCAGTATGAGTGCATCAGATTCTGACGCTGACTTTGATAGTATTGGAATTTGACAATCTGTTGGGATGAACCAAATTTCTAGTTTTCATTAAATCTAAAATAATATTTGTTGAATTGATTTTGCTGAGAAAAAATATCAGGCTCACTTCTGATGAGATGCGAGGTGAGGTTATGGTGAAATGTACTTTTTGTTTGTGTCTTAGTTGTGCATTAAAGCCCCCATTCACAGAAGCAAGTACAGGTGAGCTTATATTAGACACACATGCTTTTAAAATTGTATCTATAGAGATTTGTAATATTCCGATGTCACGCATAATATGGTTTAGCAAAACCTCTATTTTGGGATATTGATTGTTTAAAATCAGCATTTCGTTGCTTGTAAATTACATGTATAATTGCACTGATTTAGGTCTTTACAGTTAGAATGTTTTTTTAAGAAACGTATGCTAGAATCTTTGTTTTTATGTGCATTAAATGAACAACGTGTTGTAATAACTGATAAATATTATAAAATGAAATTTTCTGAAGTTTTCTGCTCAGAATTTTTGGATTCAACTTCAGCCCAGAATTATTAATTTTGGTGCAATGCCATTACAAATAAATATTGTTAAAATGTCATATGTTGTAGAAGTGTCCTTTAGGTTGTAGTTTAAATGACATTCAAAGTGTGTTGCATCTCTTAGCAAGTTTCGTCATGCTCTCGCAACCGCGTTAAACTTCCCCAACAGCAATCTGTTGCCCATTCTGTGGGGACTACGGAGTTAGTAGGGGTGAAAATTGCCTTTCACCCTTTCTCTGGGTGATAATTTGCTGAATGCCTCTCCATTTGACATTATAGGTGGATATGAAGACAGTGCTGGCTCTTTGGGCCTCGTATATTTGTCTCCTGACCCGTGGCAGCAGTGCAGGGTGATGCTTTCTCCCCCCTAGACACAGTGGTTTTTGAGAGAGGTGAAAACCAGCTGTCTGTCACCATCTACCTTTCTATAAACCCTCAGCCTCTCCCAGCTGTGTGCCATGTGACATTCAAAATGTGTTTGGCACCTTTTAATGGGAAGCAGCACAGGAACTATGTAAATGGATTGGAGCTGTCTTCTTTACTCGTTTTCAGGCATATGGGTTCAGAGGGACTTCTTCTAGACGCTTTGATTGGCTCACCCTTGTATTCCTCCAATAATCAGAACTGGAGAATAGAGAGATTTCTTATTAAGATGAGGGGATGCCAAGCATGCTTTTAAACAATGAACAATTTCAAGACTCGCAGACGTTTTGTATATTATTCTTTGGAATGAAGTGATTTGAAATGTAATAGGTTTTAATCTGACATGCCAGGCAGGAAATTGTGCAGTCAGGCTTCAACACTAACAGTATTGAGGTCAACAGAGTATTTGAAATTTTGAATTCAGAAACAATATGGGTGTGTTGTATATAGATACAGACTCTGGAGAAATATATTAACCTTCTTTGAAAGGTGTGATGACATCAGGATATTTGATGAGTGGGTGTTAAAATGAAAAACGTATATAGCTGGAAGCTTTTCTGCCTAACAGTTTCAATTCGCTCAGAAGGCTTCCTTGTGGACTAGAATTGTAATTAAGTTTGGGACTTCAGTCAGATATCTCTAACTATAGCAGCTTGATTTAAATACAGTAGAAAACAGTTGAGCTCTCACATCAGTATATTTGTGAAATACCAGACAAAGTTTGATCAGAACTCACTTTATTTCATCCTTGAACTTGTATATTTGATTGGACGTGCACTTAAATGTATGCTGTGTTTGAAAGCTTTACTGTCTTGGATTACTGAAAAACTATATAAACATTAATGGAATTGACTGTACTCTGTGTACTGTATTTATGATGTGTATGTCAGTCCTTGAGTTGAAATATGTTTTTCTTAATGGCTATTTCTTGTCTTTATCGGCTGACGTCAGTAGACGTTTGAGGTAGATGTTTACGGTAGATGTTTACCTACATAGCTTTATGTTTAAACAGACATAATTGTCATGTTGTTTTATGGGATTGAATGTTTAGTCTGATAGGTGTTCATTCACAGGATACACAAAAAGCCCCCAGCTCAAATTTATACTTGAAGGGCAAAGTTTTTTCCAAGTTGCCCGCAGACCTTGAAATTGATCTGCCATGAATTTTTAAACACCTTTCCCTTATTAACCTGAAGACAAAAAGGTCAGATGTGCCTTTAAAGACCAAATTTTAATTAAATGCTATCATTGAAAAGGCATTAGCTTACATGTTTAGCGTGGCTTGTAGTTTTTAGCAGTGCATTAAAGCATTTGTGGTGTGAGTTTACACAAGCATCGGCAAGGTGGAGATGGCACTGCATCAAGATCACGGAACTGAGGAGCAAGCGGCCATTGGCACTCTGACCCTTATCATAGTGTCCTCTCATCTTTCCGCTGTGCTTTCCTTTTCCCTTCATTTCTCTCTCCAGCCCACAGCCACCTGTAATTACAGCATCTCTCACTTCACTCCCCAGTGGCACATCAGCAAAGTGTTCTTATGACAAGGCAGGACTCATCATGCCACGGTTAAGAGCTGAAGCCTGTTTCTCACACTGTTTAGCAAAGACTCAAAATATCTCCTCACTGATGATCTCAACCGGGGGCCCCGCTATTTCAGTTATTGTGTTACGTTAGGCAGATTGACATTGGGCTGTTTCTAAATAGAAATTGGCAGGTAAAGACTAACATCAGATGGGAGTCAACCCAAGCTATGACAGATTTTATATCGATGATGAAAAGAGGTCTGACTGTGACGGTAATCGTTATTATAGAAATGAGGAAAAATCCCATTAGTCATGATCAAGCATTTGCATCGGGGTGTTGATTCCAATTGGCTTGAATGATGCCCTGCAGCTCTCTTGTGAAAGTGACATTCATTATCAAGTTTGATTATCATTGCCCTCTGACTGCCAGTTAAGTAAGATGCTGTCTCATTCATATTAGCCATTGAGCCTAATGTTTATAGAGCCCTGCTAACTTGCTGAATAAGTTGTGCCACTTCACATTTCCTTTCTCTTTTTCCTGTTCTACATATTAAACACAATGCTTGCTGATCTTGGCCTTGGTAGAATGCATCAATGAAGTGAAAAATGTTACAATGTATTGGCATTGAAACATAAGGAAATTCGGAACGATAGAGTTGAAATAGCTAAAATGAGAGCCTGGGCAGACAATGACTACCTCATTGTTATATATGCGGTTCCTCTTGACGGCATGTCATTTTTCTAATTCAGTCATGAGTAATTACATCTGGACTTGCCTAGCTAATAGTGACCTACAAACAGCTGAAATTGGAGCAGTATAAATGAAGTGGCCATCTAACGGAGCCCTCAATTATGCTCTCCATAAATAGATGCTTGAATACATTGATCTATTTTTTTAAGTATCCTGAAAAGAAGCAGTGCATTGCTACACAAAATGAATCAGCATCATCACAGAGCTGTTTGACATCGTTTGAGATTGTTTTTGACAAAGTATAATACATTTTTTTTATAATATTTATTATTTCCTTTGAGTTCTAATGATGACTTGTGAGTTTCCTTTCTTCATATTGTGTTTTTCACTGTCATTGTCAGTAATAAATAGCAAAAAACAAATACAATAGAATAAAAAGATACAAATGAAACAAACTGTGCTTTAAGGTTTTTTTATGCAAGTCTCAAGCAGTTAACAGCCAATGAATAATCAAATGTAAAATAAAACAGCATAGTCTTCACTGTAAGAATTAAAATTTCTTTGTTTCTTATTAATGCTGCAAAAGTCCTTCTCTCAAGAGCAGTGTGTGATTTTTGAATTTGTCTTTTGTTGTTTGATTTAACACACAGTCCCACCAGGAATATTAGCCCGCTGTCACTTTAAGAGCCGCACGGATCCAATTTACTGTTACTCACGTATTTTCTTTCTCAACTGTTTATGTTCATTTATTACATGACCAATGAAGGTTTACGTGAATAATCACTAAGAGCCGCATTTTTACACATTTCTGTGCGTATTTGACCATTTAGGCATGCAGCTTGACCTAAAGATGACTTTACATGTGAGTGCAGGCACAGATATCCTCCTGAGGAAGCGCAAGTTCTTTCACACTTTTAAAAACATGAATAAATCTAATATACTTTGATAAATCAAGCACGTCCCATCTTGCAAAAGCCATGTTACATGATTTTACTGATTTGCACGTGATATTGGGCTTTTATGGAGGAACGACTGCACACCGCTGGAAAGGGGGCGGAATGGGGCACAATAATATTTTTATCTCGATTATTGTATTTTATATATTATATAATCATTGGAGGCTGAAATCAAAACTGTTTTTCGATTAATTGCACAGGCCTACAAACAAGATCAAACTACACCATCGCCAACTGTGTGACAATGAGATGTTCTAAAATATTCAAAACGTTTCTACTACTATACATTTTAAACAATCACTTTTTTCACTTATGTTCTGTTCATTTCCTCTTCATGTTGATAGTAGCATGTGTGCCTAAGGTTTATGGCATGCTGCGGTTTGTTTCCTAACCCCTCGCTTTCGAATATCTGTCATGTTTTCTTCTATTTTTCCCCCACAGTAATTTTACTCGATTTGTTATAAACCAGGGAAATAATCACATAATCAATCACCAGACATTTTGTATTAATTTTGTTGTGAAGGACACAGTATGCGCCTGGTAAAATTAGAGCACATTTTACTAAATGGGCCTTTGGGAATAGATTAGGTTAATATACTGTTCATATAATGAGCAATAGTACAAATATGAAGTGCTATTCTTGCATGGACACTGTGGCTTGTTCTTTGTTTTGGATAAGTTAATAATTGCAGGTATAACGCATTATTTATTATAAATTATGGTCACCTTTGACACAGAAACACTAAAATGTAAAACAGTATGAATAAAGTATAACAATTTTATAAAATAAAATACGGCATTTATTGCAAGAATTGCCAGAGCTTGCTTATTTAGCTAGAACTTGGCATGCAGAACAAGTTTTCTTGCCAAATTCAAAATTCTCTAAACATGAATGTAGTGTTGATTGATTTGAATTTCAAAACCCTTTTTTTATTATTTGTCTGCACCTCTGATGTTAAGAATAACTTGATGTTTTTCTGTGGTTCATCATGTTCCAAATGCATTGAGGCATGACACCCTGCACGTGTCATAACCAGCCAGGAAGATTATTGTGCTAAATGAGCGGCATTAACGTCTTTGATAAATTGTTTTTAAATCTGCTTGTAATTTCATTGGCAGTAAATTTCCACAACTCAGAGAGCAGTCATCTATTCCTCAATATCAGCTTACATGACCCCTCCCAACTTGGCTTCTAACTGTGTTAGCTCCTAAACTAAAGTGGTCATTAGGTGCTTTTTTTTTCTCTGCGGCTCGGCAAGTAATGTTGGTAAAATGCTAATGCTTAATAATGATCCCTTCGTCCATTTCTGGATTACTTTTCAGCTGAATGGCAATGCATCAAAACATAAAGCATTTTGAGGCTCATTAAGTAGGCATTATGCGATGAGGTCTGCGGAGCGGTCACACGGGCCTGGTGATGGATGTGAAAGCGATCCACTGCTGAAACCCGGTTAGGTCAAATCACTGCGGTAAAGAGGGCTGCTCTTTGACATCAGGAGGAGGAGGAGGAGGCCCTGCCACTGGACCCAGCCCATCAGAGCATCATTAGTGTCCACTTTGAGCCAGTGACAGGAATTCCATTCCAGACTGAACCTCAGACCTGAGTGTGGGGCGCTGATAGCTTGCAGAATCACACGCATGGGAGTAATAAAGGGCTTTATGCAGTGTTGATGCTGTCTTCCAGCATATATGCAGAAGTATATATTTTCAAAATCGATGGGTTACCTGAATGCCTTTGTAAAATAGCTGATATATGCATAGTGACTGCACATCATATGCCATATTGATATGCCAAGTAACTGTAAAGAATCTACAATTGTATTGTGCTTAAACCTGACATGAACGACTATCCGTGATGTGTCAAAACTAAACCGATCCCTTTATAATTAACAAAGCAGTCTATACTGGAAGCATGCGCTGCATATTCTGCAGAGTACATTATAGTTTGTAACTTAGTGTCAGATTTCATGATGCAGATATACTATACCACAGTCTAAAAGGTACAGCAGAATCTCCAATGTATGTACCATATTGCCAGCAATACTATAATTAATATATATTTTTTTGGTTTGAACTCAATTTCCAGTATTCTTCAAAATCCTCGTCTTGAAGAAGTCTTACCATCCTTCTCTAGAGGTTTATTGTCTACTTAACAAACCTGTGCGCCAGTTTCATTGATCAACATTAGAGCCGAATCCTCCTCCTGCTGTAGGCTTAAAAAACTATTTGCCGGACACACCATAATCAGTCCACATACCTTTGACGATTGATTTTAGATACTCTTTCCTTAGTCTTGTGATTATCTATCTGAGGTTAATGCAGTAACAAACATTAGCGTGCTCTTCTGTCGAGTCAGGGTGGTTTGTTTTGCCACGGAAGAAACCCAAGACTGCTTTTTAAGATATCTGTCAGGGCTGCTCTTTAGTCAGTAGAGCACAGTAGCAGAAATATGCATAATTACCTCGACTCCTTTTTCTCTGACCTCTCAGAAGTCTGTGCTAAAAGCAGACAGTCTCTTCCTGGAGTGTCATATCCAGCACTTCCCCTCTCTTTAAATTTTCTGTATCAGGGTCACGTTACAGCAGTGACAGAATATGCTTTTTGTTATGACATGACAGGCGTTTATGGTGCTAAAAATTTATCTTTTTATGGTATCTTAAGTTGGCTTTTATCAACATTGTTGATCTGACAAGTCTGTTGTTCCACGTTGTCACATCCACCTCATTACCATAATTACTTAATTGATGAAAACTCCCCGTATTAGGCATGAAAACCTTTGTTTTGACTTCAGTTCTGAAACAAATATTAGCTATAGAAAATGTGTCTATGTTCATGTTGATATGGCTTTGCGACTGTAGTTTTGTTGTCAGTTTCTGAGTCATGAATGCTGTATTTTTGTGTTCGCAAGTATTGACCCAAAGCTGGCCAATATGGCTCCTTTCCTCAAGTATTTGGATCCAACTTATGTCCCTTGTCTCCAATTTTAAGAGCCCGTTTGCTTGTTTATTTCTCATTGGTGTGGGCGCACTAGTCTTCATTGTTGTCAGCTATGTCAGTTGAGTGTTAAAGAGAAGACTGGGGTTGGTAGCTGTGGTGAAGAAACACTCCTCTGAAACCCTGCTCACCCGCTTGTTTTACGATGCTTCATAAAAGTGTCATCATTGGTGTTGATGCGATGGTGTCCTCTCTGTCCTCTTTCTGCAATTTGTGACAGCTTATATTGCTCAAAACCACATGGCTTCAATGAAAGCCTCAAGGCCGCTACCCCTTCTGCCCCGTAAATGCTTGTCCTAGGTTTGTTTTTGATTGGTGTGCTCAAAATGATTTAAACTCCCAAAATGCCCAGCTTGTAAGATAGGGAGTATTAAACCTTCTGTATTTATGGCTGACTACAAAAAGGCATGAATTCTTCCAGCCCAAGACCAAGATAAAATATGTGCACCTTACTTCCCTTCATTTGCTTGGAATCCTCTGGTCATCTTTTGATTCAAACCTAATATAAGCAAGAAAAACAGCTTTTTGTGTGTGTGTGTGAGAGAGAGCGAAGTATGTGGATACAGTCCAAAATATTGATCTACATGATTTTTCATGTATTATTAAGGATAGCAGAATACCTCATTCTTGACCAGATAACACTGGCTTGTTATTTATGGATTAGATAGCTTATGAATGCAGTATGCTTATGATACTGTGCGTATGGATGATAATTTGAGCCAAAAATTGATACCGTAAACCACACTATGCATCTTTAGTTGCTTGAGGTAGGGTCTATATTTTCCTCTTAAATATTTTGTATTTCTGTAAACCATGAAAGAAATTGAATAACAATAATTTTGTTTTACTGATGGTAATAAGGCCTCTATTTCTTTTTAATGCTATTGAAGATTTAATCATATTTAAGACTATCTGTGTCACTTTACAAGTACGCACAGGCTCCAAATAAAAGTGTAGTTGCAGTACATAGTTGTAGTATGCATATTTATCGATGTAACATTGACTTTTTTTTAAACAAACTTAAAAAACATATGTGCAAAAGTCAAAACACAAAATATCATGAGGTGTGAAAAATTCTTAAACTGTTTTTTTTTTTGTTTTGTCTGTGTCTATTCTAACAATGTTTTACATGAGATGTTAGTTTCTCACTGTCTGTATTATTCATAGAGCAGGCAATTGTTTACAGTCTGTTTGAGAGTATCAAGGTTTTTTTTTTTTTTCACCCAGGACAAACTTCTTGGAAAATGTTATATTGTGTTATAGTAAATTGGATATATAAACTATAAATAAATACATGTGTGTGTGTGTGTGTGTATATATATACACACACACATATATATCTGTTTAGGCAAAAAGAAGTTGTTAATTTCCTTTGTACTGCCATATTATATATATATATATATATATATATATATATATATATATATATATATATATATCAAAAAATAATCCTAGGATAGCAGTCACAAAGGTTTTAATTTACATCATAAAGTTTGGTAACACTTTACAATAAGGTGTCATTTGTTGACATTAGTTATGAACAAACAATGACATTAGTCATTGTTTGTTCATGTATTAAGTAACATGAACAAACAATGAACAATGCATTTATTACACTGTATCAATCTTTGTTAATGTTAGTTAATGAAAATACAGTTGCTCATTGTTGCCTTAACTAATGTTAAACACAACTTGTGATTTTAATAATACATTAGTAAATGCTGAAATTAACATTAACTAAAATTAATAAAAGTATTGTTCATTCTTAGTTCATGTTTACTAATGTTGTTAACTAATAAACATTATTGTAAAGTGTTACTCAAAGTTAAGTAGTTAAATGTGTTTTTAATCTAATAATGCAGGTTTCAGCTTTTGTATAGGGCTCAATTTAGGCAGTCACACTCAATGATTGCTCAGACAAATATAGTTATTTTAAACAGTGGTAGCCCTGTGTCCTGCATATAGACATGTTAGGGAGGTTACCGAAATAAGCCTACATATCATATGAGCCCTGAGGCCACTTGTTGTTGTATGTTATAAAATATATAAAATTTATATATTTTTGAAGCCAATTAAATGTTAGTTGGGGTAATATGTTACTACTGTCTTGCAGTCACAATTGAAATCACTATTAAAGATGCATCAAACTTTATTTTATTTTTGCAATATAGTGACAAATCTGATTTTAAATTTAAAATATTAATCAAATACAAACTGACATGATTTAATTTATTGGTATTTAAAAGCAGCATTTTGTATCTGAAAATATGCATTTAGTTAGTGCGTGTTGCTTGCACAGGAGACTGCCTGAATGATGGTTACAAAGATGCAGCTGAAAAACAAAAATGAATAAAAACCATTGATAACTATGTTAAATGAAAATATTTCTTGAGCGCAAAATGTTTGGTGCTTTGTTCATATTTATAATCTATAAATTTTGTAATTTTAGTCATTTGGGCCTATAAGGAACAGTGCCTTTTGAAAAGCAGTAAGCTGTAATATTTTATCATAATTTTAGTGTTTTTCATCCACTAAATATTTGATTAATTTGAATACATTTTGTTACTGATGACTTAAAAAAAAATTTTATTTGCATTTTTTTTTAAGTTATCTAATTTAGTCAGAAGATTATAACAAAACATTTAATTTGTGTTTAAATGAAAGACGAATCTTGAAATAAAAAATTATTTAATACTTACATTATTGGAAGATTGTTGTATAAGAAAAAATGTAAAAGTTAGAGTTCGGCTAGCTTAATGTGGTCACTTTCCCCAAATGTGCCAGATGAAAGAGTTTTGTTGTGTAAATTATTTTAAAGAGGGTACATAAAAGTTTTCACGTTGTGAAAAAAGTTTTTATGTGTGACAGTTTCCAGAAAAGCATGTGTAAAATACATTTTGCACAACAGACATTTTTTACTATGCGAGAAATACACAGTGACAACACAATGACGATGCACATGTGGCTTATTCAAACTGCTGTTTAATTGGTTGCCCTTGTCATGGAAACAACATCCTACTTGTCTGTGTGCTACACTAATACAGAGATTTACAGATGGTACAATGCTCTCTTTCGTGACATTGTGTCTTGCCTAGGCAATTTAGAAGTGTAACTGAAGTGACAGAACCAGTAAAAAGGATCAACAGCAAGCACTCTCAGCCGTACTATATTACGTCAGCATCTATTGAAGAGAACAAATCTAATCTTATTTACAGTCTTTATTTGCCTTGACAAATGTGTGATGCTTATCAGTAGTATTCGAGACTTTAAGCTGTTTGCAAAAGCAATGGCTTATTCCCTTAGGATACTGCCAGCCGTATAGATGTCAGGTCAGTTCAGTGAACACAAAAGGCAGTAAGTGCTTGTTGCAATCCGTGTCAGTAGGAAAACACACAAGGCACTGCTGCTCATGCAGTGTAATATAGCAGCCTTTGGGAAACTGGATTGATTTGTCATGAGGCCTAGAGCAGAGTCTGGGCTTTTTTTTTTGGAACCTGTGCCTTTATCTCATCAGTAGAGAATTGATCAGAGGTCACGGCATTCATGTGGGTCACTGACAGACAACATGATCAATGCTGGTGGGCGTCTGAATGGAAGTTATCTGAGCTAACTTGTTGATGTTCCTCGTCTATGAGGACATTTGAATCATTACTAGTGAAAAGCGAGATGCTCTAACACTGGTTTGCTTTCCCTTTAGATTGTGTGTTGCACTCTGGATTTAAATATAGTAAAGTCATGCTCGGCCCATATCTTTAATATTTATTTTTATAATAATTTTTTATTTATGTATATATATATATATATTTTTTTTTTCTGTACACATCAGTTATACTTTTTTTGTGTGCTGCTAAATATACTCTTTTTTTCCAGTAGATTTGTTAATCTTGTAGATTGAGTACTACTATTATTTTTTGTTAACAACTGTTTATTGGGTTTTCTTCTTGGAACAGTTATATAAAACAAAAGCAGCTGTATAAATTTAGATCCCACCCCGTGGTAGACTTAAAAAAAAAAAAATAATAATAATAATAAATTAATAGATAAATAAATGACAATAAAATAATTTTTACAAAGATTTTAGAAAAGATGACACAACATTAAAAGCTGAATGCCATGCATTTACAGTTTTCACGTTAGATCCATGTATATGAGAAGTTGAGAGTTCCATTGAGATAATGTCCAACAAATACACCGTCCAGGTTCGTCTGTCCATTGTGTGAGGAGGATTCCAACGGTTGATCAGCAATGTTTTTGCTGCTGTGAGAGCAGCTAACAGTAAAGATCTTTGTTGGACGGACAAGGTGAAATCCCAAAAGTCATTCATGAAAAAATGGTGCGGAGTCAAACTTATCTCAGTACCCAACAAATATGATAGGTCCTGTGAGAGCTGAGTCCAAAAAGGTGAGAGAGAGGGGCACTCCCCCCAAAAAATGCAAAAACGTACCTAAAACTCCTTGGGAACAGAGATTACACTTAGGAGAAGACGACAGATTCATATAAAAATGATTGAGTACTTTAGATTTTAACTTTATTTTCTGTTTTTATAAGCTGATCTTTTCTAGATGTACTGTTAAAAAAAAGGAAGATTTTTATTTTATTTTTAATCTAGAGGGGAAGAAGTATTATTGGATGTTCATATGATACACATCACTGTATTATGTATGATTTGCTTAAATGGTTTCCACTCAATATCAGAAGGCATATTCTCTGGTTGCAATTTATTTTTAAATGTATATATTTTAATTATCCTAATTATTTGATATTATACTCTTCTTCATATCATTTAAGACACTCTGCAAATTATTTTTTCACTCCTTTAGTTACGAAAGTGTTTGGGAAAAAGGCATTTAGGTACAAAGCTCCAGTAGATTGGAATAATTTACCTTTAATTGTGTGATCTTTGACTTAATTTTATATGTTCAAAAAAAGGTTTGTAAAAACTTCTTGTAATTGCTTTAGATGATATATTAAGGTTTATATTTATATGTGCTAGGTAAATATAAATATAAATGTATTTATATATAATAATTAATACTTCATGTGTTAATATTGTAGTAGGGTATGTTGTTTTTAGGGGTGCTCCGATCAGGATTTTTGAGGCTGATCACAGAAAGCAGTATCTGCCAATCCGATCCGATCACCGATACCGATCTTTTTAAAGCCTTCTTTTTATCATGTAGAATTATTTATAGTGATGATCCAATCAAGATTTTTAGACATTTATTCAGTGCCTGAATTTTATTTTTGAAAATTAATTCCCCTCTTAGGTAACTCTTGTGAGAGTATTTTTTTTATTTGAGGGGTGGAGGAGGACATTTTTTTAAATTTTTTCAAAAATATATGTTTATCTCACCTAAATGTTTTATCATGCACTGCATTTTTGTTTTGATAATCGTGTAATTTTTGCACAATAGCTTACACACAGCACAAGCCTGGTTTCATGAGCTGTATGTGAGATGGGCCTTTTACACCTGATTAACATACTCTGTTTGCAGTGATTATGCAGTCCATGTGCGGTACGTAAGCGGTGCAGAAGCAGCACTGACTGTGCTTTCACACAGGAGTCTGCAACTGATCCATGGCTGTTTACTACAAACACAACATTTATCCATTATTTTGATTTCAAATCCAAACATTGTTACTGAAAATGCTTTTTCAGCATTGTGATTCTTTTTTGCACAGTACAGTAATACAATCTTTCATAGATGTGTTTAAATTAAATTTAGGGGAAGTCGTGGCCTAATGGTTAGAGAGTCGGCCTTGTAATCCAAAGGTTGCGGGTTCGAGTCTCGGGCCGGCAGGAATTGTAGGTGGGGGGAGTGAATGTCCAGCGCTCTCTCCACCCTCAATACCACGACTGAGGTGCCCTTGAGCAAGGCACCAAACCCCCAACTGCTCCCCGGGCGCTGCAGCATAAAATGGCTGCCCACTGCTCCGGGTGTGTGTTCACGGTGTGTGTGTGTTCACTGCTGTGTGTGTGCACGTTGGATGGGTTAAATGCAGAGCACGAATTCCGAGTATTGGTCACCATACTTGGCTGAATTTCACTTCACTTCACAAATGCAATAAATATAAGAAACACATTATTCAATTATTTTTACTTTTGCATTTACTTCTAGATTTATATATTAAGTTGCTCAAGCAAGTGACAAAACATTTAAACTACTTTTCTTATCACAAATTCTATTATTCTATTATCACAAACATTCTAAATTAAAACTTACCATTGACAGAAAGTCAGCTCTACTGCCTGTTCTTTCGCATTTAAATCTTTTACAAGCAATCCTGTGGTTCATAAAGAACAATGCGCTGTCATTTTATTTAAGCACGTGCAGCGTAAATGTTGACGCTGACGCACTTTTGGACCGCAACCATATGCATTATGAACGCTCTAATCCGTTAACATGAGCACGGAAAAAATACGCACCGCATGCGCAATGCAATGTGTGTGTTTGTGTGCGCGCGTTTTTGTGACAAATGAGGACATAAATTTGTATAATGACATAGGTATTACAAGGTGAAGGTGACTTTTCAGGACATTGACCCATGTCCCCACTTTTCAAAACGCCTATAAATCATACAGAGTGAGTTTTTTGGGGGGAAAGTAGAAATGCACAGTCTCCTGTGATGGCTAAGTTTAGGTGTAGGGCAATAGCACATACAGGTTGTACAGTATAAAAACCATTACGCCTATGGGATGTCCCCACTTTTCACAAAAACAAACGTGTGTGTGTGTGTGCGCGCGCGTGCTGAATGGCTTAAACACTGGCAAGAATAAAAAAAAACATGCAATTTATAAACTTTAGTGACGATGTCACACTGCCTCGATTGTGCAAGTGACAATTCCTGTGTCATTGTACAGCATGCAGCTTGCTTATAGTGCAGACGGGATGTGATTTGAAGCCATTTGCGCAGTTTGAAAGAGAGAGAGTGCACGCACGGTGATTCACTCACGCTTTTTGTGAAATTATGTCTCACAGAAAGTTCTCAAATTACTTTATAAGTTATAATGAAGAAATATGAATTGTACAGCATTATAATTATTTCACCCGCGCCAGACAGAGGTGCCGCTGCATGTCTTGTCAATCCTCTCATGGCAGGAGCGTCATCAGCTTGAGATCGTTTTTTTTTAGATCAGCCTTTTTAGAGACCACCGATCAAACATCCCAAAGCGATTATCATCCGATAGTGATCGGTAGCCGATCAATCAGAGCACCCCTAGTTGTTTTGATTGTTGTTGTTGTTTGTTTTGTGTTATGTTTTTGATTCTTGTTTAATAGGACCCCCTTGAAAACGAGATGATGCATCTCAAGGGGTTTATCCCAAAGAATAAAAATTGTTGCAAGGAAGATTGTATGATATTAATACATTGTGGGTATATTAATACTTTCTTTGTGGTTGTTGCTCTCTTGTAATCATCTAATGTGTTACAATACATGCAGGAAATGTGTGTTGATAGAGATGGTGAGAGAATAACAAAATGCTACAAAATAGAACAATCCTAACCCTAATGCTTGTAAATAACTACATTATAGCACCACTGTTTCATTTAATTGTAGACACTGTAGAGAAGCAAAACTGCAAATGCTGCTAAACTGGACAGTTGATAGTGCATTAGTTGTAGGAAAATGACAATAATTTGACAAGGATGCAACTCTTCTGGTTCAGCATAAAATAAAGTTATTGGGTCATTATTATTATTATTTTTTATTATTTGATATTGAGCAGCCTGTTGCTTTGGCTACCAAAATTGTCACTATGAATGCTGCCAATTAAAGCTCGCTGAAGCACACAAACTGTGCCTTACCCATGGTTGTTACCATTTGAAGCTGTCAAGCTTCAAAAAGAAAAAGAAATGCACCATGTATTCCTAGTCTTTTTTATTCAAGTCATTGAATTTAAGCTCATGGAAACTTCTCTCTGTTGCATCTGTCAAATGTCATTTTTTATTTAGCATTTTCAAACTGCGTGTTGCTTTTGGTTATGACAGTCGGCATAGTAAAACTCTTTTAATGATGTATCTGTATTTCCATTATTATGAATAATCTGTAGATAAAGGTGAGTGCTGTTATTTAAAAGGACTGTATTATTCTGAAGTTTATTGCTGATTCTGAATGGTGGAATTCTTGCTACTGGGTGTATGTTAGATTAGAACTCTAATCACACACAATAACTGGAATTTAAAACTTGGATGAAAAAAAGCTCAATAAACTGTTTGATAGATTTATTACACTAGGTGTTGCACATACTCCATATCTCATCTCTTTGTGTTCTAACTATTATAAACTTCTCTTTGCAGACTGAGGCCCGTGTGACTTCAAAAAGAGATGTTGCTTTAAAGTGCATCATTGTGCTCCTGGGATGTACATAAGTGCTTTTGTGCCTCTCTGCAATTATCCCCGTATTTACAGTGCAATGGTAGTTTTTGTGCAATAAAATCTTATATATTTAGTCTATAAATTAATTTAAATTCTGATTATAATTTTTTATGAATCAATACAGCTTAGTTCTGAGAATTAAGAATGACTATTTTCTAATCAATACAAGGATTAATGTGAAGATTGACCAGGATTTGAGGAATGCTTTGGAAAAACTGATGTGGATGTTAACATTGATTCCAATAAGTGTAAAACAAAGAATGCTGTTCTCTGTTTTATTGCATGCACCATCATCACCTTGGAATCATTTATCAAATATTTATATGTGCACATAGGCGGATCGTGTGTAAGGCTGTGGCCATGGGGACCTGGGGCAAAAATTGCATCAAATTGGACAAAAATGCCCATAAACAATTGAATTAAAATCTATTATGGCAAACAAAGTATGTATGTATGCAATGGCCAGAGGCATTCAGACGAGTCATCCCTGAAACTCAGGGGTTTTGTTCAGTGCACACTCAAAAATTGTCTCATCATAAACAACAAAGTGCAGATGTACGTACAATGTACAGTAAGTAAGAGATTCATTTCACAGTGTAGACAGCTTCAATGATTATAAAGATAGTTTTGTTTTTTGAGAGTGCTTAAACTCGTGATAGATTGAAGTTAGTGATAATGTTCTTCACTCGCTTTCTGTATATAATTTATTTGCTGTTTAAATAACCGTGGAAATATGAAGCACATTATAATTATCAACTTACAATGTTTTTATTAAATTGTGATCATGTTAAATACAAATTCATTCCTTTTAAAAATATTTTATCAGCCTACATGACACCCATATCTCGTACTTGCCTAAAAAGACAGGTTTATGATAATTGTAGTTAATAGATTACACTTACTTTAGGCTAGTTTTAGCCTTACCCTGGAGTTTACATTTACATTTACATTTATTCATTTAGCTGACGCTTTTATCCAAAGCGACTTACAATTGCTATACATGTCAGAGGTCGCACGCCTCTGGAGCAACTAGGGGTTAAGTGTCTTGCTCAGGGACACATTGGTGTCTCACAGTGGATTCGAACCCGGGTCTCTCACACCAAAGGCATGTGTCTTATCCACTGCGCCACCACCACCCAGAGAGTTGGTTCACTCTCTGACTATGCATGTGCATCATAGTGTTTTATTCTTTATTAGGCTAATCGATTTCTTAGATTATTAATGTTCATTTCACTGCAGGTAAATCAGTGATTAACTATCCTGAACATGATAAATATTTTTTGTTTGTTTGCTTTACACATTACAGCACCTGTATGCCCATCAGCCCTCTTTGCTGGCTAGACCTGAAAAGCAGAGGCAGTGCTGTAGTTTCTGTAGCTCTTCACCTCAAACCTCCCCTCTACCATTTTTGGTCTGAAGGGGATCTTGAATAGATAGATACACGTGGACAGAGGACAGATCAGGTTATAGATAAAACATCAATTCCAGTTCTCTGAAGAATAGAACACAACATAACTCTGGTTGGTGATATTACCAGAGCTTGCATAAGACAGAAGACTTTGCTAGAACTTTATCTATCCTGAAAAGGTCAGAGGCTTCTTGACCAAAACAAAAAAACCTCTCAGGGTTATTGTCAGCTAATGTGAATTTTGAGCATGTGTCCCTGAAAGTTTTATTGGTTACATTTTCGGAGGGCTTGTTTGTGTGGCTCTTAGCACAGACTAATTAATCTTGTTGATATTTTGAATATATGTGAGTGAAGCTTTTGTGTTTTCTGTAATCCTCTTGATTCAGAAAACAATCACACTTGTCATGCGTCCCCGTGAGTCAGGCTTCTTAATGCTCTCACTGTCTCTTGTAAATGTAATTAAATGATTACATTTGTCTCTGTTGTGAATAAACTGACAAATTAGAGGTCGAGAGACAATGGCATGAATAGATGTGCAACCAAAACATGCTCTTTCATTGAGTGAGAGCACTGGGTGTGTGGTGCTTACACACTTGTCCATTTACTTGAGTTGACAAATCTGATTATGTGTTTGATGTCTTAAACATAGTGTATTTAAGATGCCGCTGTGTGCGAGGACGTAAGTACTGTACAGCGTGAGTTGTGGTGTGTCTTTGATGCTGTTAATTACATTCCTGTGTCATTCACTCAGGCTGGAGACAGGGCTCTCTGTATCTGTTTGGCAATCTGTGATTATCGTGTTTGGTGCCATCTCTCTTTGCTCTCAGTGTGGTTTCTCTTCCTCACGGAGCATTTGATTCCTGTCTCTTTCCACTTCCAGTAGTCATTTGTGAGGCTTAGTCATTTTGTGTGATAAATCCGACTTCTCTCACACTTCTTTTTTCGTCTCATTTTAGCAGGCAGAATTGGAACATGTAACTTCTCAGCTTTGCCGTCTTTGCTACTTATATTATTAGGGATGCACAATGCATTTTTAGAGTATTAATAACTTCCCTTTGGTCCTCCTTGCTGTGCTCTTTAGGGTTCCTATGTGACCTTAAAGGTGCCATAGAATGCATTGATACAGTATTTTAAATTGTTCTCTGATATCTACACAGAAGGTATGTGGCTTAGGTAAGGGCAAAAAATCTCCAGAAACGATTTTACATGTCCATTTACAACCCTAGGATTTCTCCCTAGAATGAAACGGTCTGTTATTGGCTTATTTTTTGTGGGGTCATGACCCTGCCTTATTTGGCAGGGTCATGAATAATAATGAGCTCTGCTCTGATTGGCTGTTTCACAGTGCTGCTCAATGTTGAGCTCTGCTCTGATTGGCTGTTTCACAGTACGGCTCTTCAGCAAGAAGGAAGCACAGGGAGGAAAATATATATTTAAATACTTTCTCTCGCAGTTATATCGTCGGGTAATTATACTGTATATAAAACGCGGGCATCAGGGAGCCGTTATTAATATGCGAGGCATTGAAACTGCTTTTGAACGATCCATCGATCGCGTTATAGTTTCACTTTCAAGAGACGCGATCACACAAACTATGTTTACATTATGGAGCAACAGTACTTACCACACATTTCACAAGATCAGATGCTTGTCAGTGGTGCTCAGGATCTGTAAGTCATTCGCATTAATCATCCTCATCTCTCCTTACTGAGAGTGAAATCTTATGTACTGTAACAGGCTACCGCTAGCAAGGAGCTAACCATGTCCCTTTAGTGGCTCGCGTTATTTGCTTTCTGTGCCTTTCTGAATACAGACACCAACCCATCCCTGCACTTCACACCCCCTGCACGGCCTGGAACATAACATTTATTTTGTTATTTTCGCTGTTGTCCGCGCTTGTTTATTTACAATACCTGCAGAGCTTCTGATGGTTCGGCCGGCTTAGAACAAGGACGGGTTTATGCAAATGTTGGGGGCGTAGTGATCCCGACTGTTGCGTCACAGTCGGTGTTATGTTCTGATTCGCCTGTTTTTCAGTGGTCTTTTTTAATCACGAGATTTACATATGAAGGAGGAAACTATGGTGTTTGAGGCTCACTGTATGTCATTTCCATGTACAGAACTGTTATTATTTAAATATGCCAGGGTAAAGACAGTTTTTCATTCTATGGCACCTTTAAAAAGTATTCAAATAAAGCTTACATAAACTTTCAGAATTTAGGGGCATAAAAAGTCTTAAATATCTTAAATAAATGTCTGTTTTATCATTACCAAAAGTTGTACATTTGTGGACAGAAGAACAGACCAGGGATGGCAATAAGGTTCATACTGTCCTAAGGGAGTTCTGAGCGTAGTATGTTGTGGAGCGACATCAATTTCCCCTACCCACTTCAAGTAATCTGTAATCAATCCGTTCCAGTTTGGGATTTTCATTTTTTTCATTTACCGGTCTTCACTCACTCCCAACATGCCCCATAGCAGAATATTCATCAAGCTATGCTCCATTATAAAGGTTTTCTGTGTTTTTTTTTTTTTTTTTATTATTATTATTTATATTTATCTATTTTTTTTTATTTTTAAATATCAAAAACATCTGTGTGCATGCAATGTGCAAAAAAAAAAAATCATTAGTTTGTTAATGTGTGTTATCCTTGCGAAGGAGTGAGTGATAAAATGCCCCCTCCTCAGCTTCTACTCTGTTCTCATACTTGAGCTATTAGAGCAATCTAAAAGTGCTCACGGACAATATTTTAACGTAATTTGTAGGCAAATAATGTTGTTTATGTGTAAGTGCTGATACAATTTTTTTACATGTTTAAAAAACATTTATATATTAGTGTATTATTATTCTATAAAAGATGGGATGGAAATAGAAGAAAAAAATTAATCATTGTAGTTTTGTAGATATTTCATGCTGACAAGTAGTGCTAATAGGCTTTGCTGATTGTGTGTCCAGTCGGTTTGAGTAAAATAATCTTTGTTACATTGTGTTTTTAGATTTGTGTGCAACTTTTAATTTCTGATACCCACTTGTCACAGAAAATAATAGAAGCCACAAAGCATTTACATGTTTTCAAACAAACATTCAGATTTTTTTTTTCTTAAGAGCCATTCAATCAAATTAATGTTTATCGCAATGGATTTTGTTTGTTGCTGTCACTTAACAATATCTAGCTGACTAACATAGAATAATTTGTGATAGGGTGGGAAGCATTGAACTTCCATATGGCACACATATTTCTTTATAGAAAATTATCTATGGATTTAATATAGCTTTAATTATAGCTTTAATTGAGTTACATTTACATTTAATTGAGTTACCCCCCCCCCCCCCCCCCCCCCAAAAAAAAAAAGTAAAATGAAAGATTAAAATGTGTTAAATGCATGTGAAATATTATTTCACTTGGCAGACTACTATTGTCACTATTGTTTAGCCCTACAGTAGAGTGGCATGGTGATCATTTTTAGGGTAACGTAATTTTTCATAAACTGTTATTTATCCACTGTGCATTATTAAGAACATTAGATACAACACACGTGTGTGATGAATAAGCACATAAAGTGCATGCAGTGGAGGCAGAGACGAGTATGTGTATTGCACACTCTCTCTCTTGTGCATCATTGCTCCCAAGTAGATTTTTTTTTTTGAAACAACATCTAAATAAAATGTTATGCTGTTTAAGGTTTTGTATTGAATTTTATCAAATCCGATTCTGCTTATAGATTCTGATCCTTATCAATTCCTAGTTTTGATTCTAATAAGGTAAATAAATAAATAAAACAATAAAGAAATCAAACATTTAGAACTTTAACATATTTCATATTTATTCTGTGTCTTTTTACAAAGCATTCTGTTGCAGTTAAATAACATGAGCAAAAATCAGCAACCTAGAGAACACTTAGGCCTACAAAAGGTACTTTTGCCTTTGCTTTAAAAAAATACCACAGTAAAAATAACTAAACAAATATATTTCTCAAGCATTAAATTGTTAAAGCCAAGTAAACAGTCAGTAATAACAAATCAATTAGCAATAGCATAAATAAGTACAACTGAACAGATTTCAGGTACAGAAATTAAAATCAAAAGTTTTTTTCATAAATAAAATACAGATTAATCCTCATTAAAGTTCTGAAAGCTATTCAATCAAGATCAGTGAATGATTTTCTCTTTCTTTGATTAACATTAATGACAGACAGCACATTTATTACACTGCTGTCTCTTACACACCAAATGCACACGGATCTAAAGAATAGTTACGTACACATGCATTTATTGAATTTAAGACAAAAAGTGCTGTCTTTATGAGGATATACTGATGTAAATTTTGTGCATATTGGTCACTATATGTGAAAGAGAAGTCAGTTCCGGCCCAGAACCACCTTTTCTGCAGTGGAACGGTTCGAGAACGGACACAGGCCAGGAACCCACATGGGGACTGTGGCTCTCTGTGATTACACTTCAGATGTGTGCATGGCACGTATTTTCCTTCTTGCGCTTAAATGATTTAAAATCTCGTTAAAATGCAAACACAGGAATCGCTAAGCAGAATCGAAATGTCGTATTGACTCAGCACTTCTTAGAAATATGGAACCGGTTCTCGATACCCAACCGTAGCTATATTTAATAAAAAATTTTGCAGTACTTAAGAGAAAGGACAGTTTTTGAAAATGCACATATAGTCACTTGTTTGGGGTTTTCCAGGGCTCTTCAGTCATATTTGTGAAAAATCACTGTTTACAACTGTGGGAAAAATACCTTGCCCACAGCTTCACACTGCAGTTAGTTGTTGTGGTGCAGTTAGGGGTGGTGATGGCGCAGTGGATAAGACACATGCCTTTGGTGTGAGAGACCCGGGTTCGAATCCACTGTGAGACACCAATGTGTCCCTGAGCAAGACACTTAACCCCCTAGTTGCTCCAGAGGCGTGCGACCTCTGACATATATAGCAATTGTAAGTTGCTTTGGATAAAAGCATCAGCTAAATGAATAAATGTAAATGTTGTTCATGCTTTCAGTCAACAGTGCAAGTGTGAAAAAGTTGTGTGTGATAACTACACTTCAGAGATTGAACACTATTTTTGTGTATTTATGGTATATATGTTTAAAAGGTAAAACAGGTTAGCATGAAATGCTGCTGTTTCTTTGCAGCCTGTCTAATAAAATTAGATTTTCAGAAGCAGGATTGGAAATTAACAAGGGTTGGGGGCAAAAATGCCACCAAAATTTGGGCCTCATGTCTACAGTGCAAAAATGGATTTTGTTGATACTGATTTATTTTGATTGATAACAGCCTAGTTATGTCTTACTGTTCTAACTGAATTTGTTACATTTTTAAACTAATTGTATACGTTAAATTTGAGACATAATGACACATTTAACTTTACAAGTAGGATTTGATTTTACAAGTGAGGTAGCTGACCTACAAAGTTTGAGTTATCTATCAAGCTTTCCAGTAACAGCTGAACTTGTGCATGCAGAAGCGTTGCTAATACAAAAATGTCATTGTGAAAAATCCACTCAAAGCCTTATCTTCTTTACAGCAGTAACTGCTGCTGAGGTATAAACAACAGCTCAGACAAAGCCTTTACATTTATCATTCACACACACAGCCTGACAAGGTTAGCATGTCACCCATTTGCCTACCCCATTCATCCCCACTTATATATATAACTCATATTGAACCACGAAAAATGGCAGCTTGACTGTGGAGGATGTATCATCACTAGAGGATTTGTTGTAGGTTTGAGGACTGTTCATCTGCAGCATGAATAAATGAGATAAGCGAACCAAACAGACAGGTGGTACACATGGAGGCCATGTTTGCTGAAAAAGGAGGGGAATCTCAGGTAGAGAGAAATGCATCAAGGCTACAAACTCATACAAACAAATGCAAAGAAATTGAAGTGGCCTTGAGGCCAAACTTATCAGGCTTCTACATTCCACATGCGTGTGTTGAGCGGTTATCCTCTCTAATGAATTCGTTACAAAAGAGGGATTATTTTCATCACCTGAACGATGTGCACTGCTTCAAGAGCAGAAATCAGCAATTTAGTGTTAGGTGTGCCATTCTACATACTGGTTGAAATGCTGTTTACATGTAAAATATAAGTTGTATGTTTGCAGTAATCCAAAGAGTGAAGCAAGAATAAAGGGATTTATAAATGGATTTTATCACTTTTTGTTCATTATAACCCTGGCGTTTTAACATTCTTCCAAACTTTGGAAGTCATTATTTCTCCTATCCATAGCTTTGCTGCAATTCATTGGACATGTTAGCTGAAAAAAAAATCTAAAAATAATTTACAGGAATTTAATTAATTCTCCTTGCAAAACTCCAGCTGAAACAAAAATAAAACTGTGAGCTGTTTTCTAAGACTTGCATTGACGAAAATATGAAATAGCTAAGGGTATTAATCATTATTAAGTAAAGAAAGAAGGAAAGAGAACGGGTCCCCACCAGAAATACACTTTGTTTCAGTAAATGATTTCCAAGTAATTGTCCCCATACAAAAATATGCATTGTGGTAATCATAGCTTAAAGTCTTCAGTTAATTTTAAATATATTCACTGAACATATTTAATTGTGCTCAGTCAGTCTATCAAGTTGAAGTGGAAAATCTGTGTGGGCTGAACATGTACTACATCCAAAAACCTGTATGGACATGTGCCTGAGAAAAAAACGCTTTGTTAATTCAAATGTGGATGTACAGGAGAGCAAGCAGGGTTGAATCAGCCAATGCCGAAGAAAGAAACAAACATCATTCCCAAGAGAAGACAGAGATTCATTGTCATAAGTTTCAAGATGTTATGGTGAGTAATGAGCACTGAAATTGTTCTATTTGTTCTATTTCTTATAAAGAAAAGGTTTTACTTCAGTACCCAGTATACGTGGCATGCAGAATTGCAAGATCACATTCATTAGTTTAATGATTGTGTTTTTTCCCCATTACCTCGTACTTGTATTCTGGTAGCCTATGTTTTTGTTTGCCTCATCATGTGTGCATATATGTGTAAAATATTGTTAGATTGGATTCTAAGGTTTGTGTGGAATGTACTTATTCAGATCTGTCATGTGACCGCTGAATACAGTGTCGTTTAGACTGCAGTTGGTGTCAGCCTTTTTTGGGCTTATTGCCTTTAAATAAGCCTTATAATATCAAACATATCATGCTTGTGATTTACTTATTCATATATCCTTTTTTTAACGCTTGTGTTAGTAATTTTAAGCAGTCCTGAAAGCCGCACAAATATATTTACAAAATAAACAGAGCTAATTCTATACCATTTTACACTGTACAGTATATCTTAGTCTCATTATATAATTAACTTCTGTTCTCTCACTTGCTAGATGTAATGCATGGGAACTTTGTTATTAATGTAATTTTATTATTATTTGCAGGTTTTCAACAGTGCCACTTTTGAAAGTTTTCTTCACCACATCAAGACATACTGCTATGCAGAAGACTTCATTGATATATTCAGTGTTTTTCCTTATTTAAAATAAGACATTTTTACAAAATACCCTATGTTGGAGTTAATTTGTTAATAAAGTATAGTGATAAAATGTCAGTTCTGATGTCAGTGTTCTGTATTTTGTTTAATGCATTTCTGTTTACTTTTTTTCTTTCTTTTGGGACAGGGAACAATTACTGCTACAATTTAAAATGCTTTTTTTGGACCAACAAGATGGTTTGGTAAGCAAAATATTTTCATTGGCCTAACATATTATTTTCTGAATAAGCCAATGTTAATAGACTGTTGCCACAATTGACAAAATTCAATTCACATAAATACAATTGGAGCAACTGAAAAATGTAGATTGATAGTTGCATTTTGTTTAGTGCATCTTGTTTTAGTTATACAAAACCGAGCATTTGCAGTTGGACATGGGTAGTGTAAAAATGTAGAAAAAGTAAATGTGTGCCTTACAGTTGTTTTTAATGTATATTTTTAAGGTTGTAAAGTACAAACTAAGCTTAATATTGCCTTACGGTTTAGTATTTCAGACAGTGTGTGTGCAGATGACTCTAAATGCTTGCTAGCTCTGAGTATTTTCAATGTTTGATGAAAAACTTTAATAACTCCCACACCCAGTAATGGAGCACAGTAAGGCTAAATGACTTGGGCAAAAAAAGTATATTTTCAATGAACATACATAGCTGGGTCAGAGATGTTAAGTCTTCTGAACCCCCAAGTTATCCCATAAATGAATGAATATTGCAAGAAAGGTTTTTCATACTTTTAAAGTCGACATGACTGTAAAAAATTCTATATGCATGTTATACATCTAACTGTGAACAATTCATTGGTGTCATTTTATTTTAATTATTTTTACCTCAAAGATTTTTTAATCAAAATGTTATGACTAGAGTTATAACATTTTGTTATAACATAACAGATTTTAGTCTGCTTAAATACTTCTCTTTCTTACAATCGACTTCAAGATCACATTCAGCCAATCTGCCTCTATCCAATCAACATCCGACTTATTGAACTTAAGTCCCCACCCTGCTTTTATTTATTTTATTTTTTTTTGATAATCCGTTTCACTTGGATGCACATCACAATATTTAAAAAAGATCTGTTACTAGTTTGGTTTCATTGCGACTTTAAGTGGTAGACTTGACTTCCGTAGACTTTTTTTTTTTTTTTGTCTTATCGTTTGCTTTTGTCCTTTTCTATTTTCCTTCCTCCTAAGTTGCTATTGTCAGTAGCACAAACCCATTATACGTAGTCTTTATTGGTGAGTCTTATGATATGCACAATCCACACGGACCCTCTTTGTCCTTGTCAAGGGATGTGTTTCTATACAATCAGCGATGACATTTGAATGGATACATTTGAAGAGTGACTCCTTGCAATGGTTCAAATCAAATCTCCCACCAGCATATTACATGATTTCTCCTGTCTTACAATAGTCTGTTTTCACTAAAAGGAAGCTTTGAGTGCTCGCTGTTTGTGCAATACAACCTTAAATGAAAGTGAAGCCTAATTTATTATAGAATGAAAGCGCTTTGTTGTTTTTATAAAGGGTAATGTAATTACCTCGTGCTTCAATTTAAGATTACAGATTGAGGGATAGACCAAAACACTAACATTATAATGGACCCTTCACAATAGAACCACACTCTCTTCTTTTCAACGAGTAACTGCTTTTTTCACATTTAAACAAATGACCTGACAATTAAACTTAACTAAATAAACATATACAGATTTTTAGCAGGACTGGAGGAATAGTCATCCGCTGCTTGTTAAAAAATAGTAGACACATTTTTAAGGGACAAACCTGGTTCGAAGCAGTTTCAAGTGCCACATGAGTTTTCAGTTGCCTATATTATATCTCATTATATATTAAGAAGCATTTTTATCAGTAATATACAAAAGAGCGCATAAGGTCCTCCAGCAATCTTGGCAATATTATAAAAACAATAAAAGACAGTTCATAATATTCTTGGATGCATTTTGCATTGCTTTGGGGCCGTTTCTGTTTATGCACACATGCATGTAAATGACTGATTTTACCACAGGTAGAAAGCGCTCTAATACTCTCACCCTGCGCACATGGACCTGAGACAGGCGCCTGCATCAGCACACAGGCCACTCTGCTGAGAGCTGTTTGGGGCGAGAGAGCACGATTGTTCATCCTCTTCTTGTTTATCCCATAATCCTCTCTGGGGTTTCTGTTGCATTGATAAATTTTCTTGTTTCCACCAGCTTTGTGTCTCACTGCTCAATAGTGGTGCAGACAGCCGGGGATCCCACCTGCGTCGAGCCATCACAGACTTGGATCAATGCTCACACACACACACACACACACACATACATCCCTCTCAGTCTCCAGAAGCAGCATGCATGTCAACTACCTTTTCTGTCCAAGATTTCACTCATCCTCCAGTGCTGTTAGTGCAGATTTCAGTAAACTATTGAAACGATTCTCTAAATGCATAAAACATGCCATTCGGAAACTTTTTTTTTTTTCCCTCTATCCATCTGTCACCCAAAGAAAGAGAGAATGGAGACTGTTATTGGTCCTGACCCCAGACCGAGGAGAAATGCTGATTAGGTTGATTTGTGCAGTGTTGTTCTGCTCCAGATGGGCTGTGTGTTATGCAGGGTAAACAGAAGCAGGCTGTGCTGATGAGACTCAGAGAGTCCTCGTACGTGGCCGCTGAGGCCGTGCTAAAGAGCTTGGGCTTAGACACGCACGCTGACAGAGTGACTGCATGTCACACACGCTCAGCTCTCCCTGAAAGACACAGACCAGCGCTTATCTGCTGTAATTAGGAAAAGCCAAAACTTCCTTCTGTGCGCACTAGAGAGGATTAGTGGGGCTCCTTTATTTGTTGTTATTTTGTTTCACAGAATTTGATCTGTAGGTCAGAGATAAAACGAGGCTAAGTTTGTGAGATGTTTGATTGCTTATGATTGTTAAAACAACACATTCATTGATGGTCTGTAATCTAGGGTGTAAGGTCTATTACAACATATTGTTTTTTTTAAATAATGAGTTAAATTCTCGCCTAATACTAATAATAATACTAATACAGGTTTGATCTTTACTATAAATAGGCAGATATTCATTTATTCATTTTTTTCTGAGAAAAAAAGTCAGAATTGCGAGTTTATATCTTAGAATTGCGAGTTTATATATCAGAATTCTGAGAAAAAAGTCAGAATTGCGAGTTTATATCTCAGAATTGCGAGTTTATATATCAGAATTCTGAGAAAAAAAGTCAGAATTGCGAGTTTATATCTCAGAATTGCGAGAAAAAAAGTCTGAATTGTGAGATAAAAAGTCGCAATTACCTTGTTTTATTTTTTATTCATTGGCAGAAACGGGCTTCCATATAAATCTAATGCAATACTTTACAACTACTACTATGTTATTATACACATTTTATGTGCAGTATGATAATTATTTATAAATAAATAAAACTGGTTTGTTTTTGGCTAGGACACCTGCATCAGTAGTAAAAATATTGCTCAATCTTAAAAAAAAAAAAAAAAGTATTTTAAGGTGTCCCTGTTATAGAGTATACACAAACAAGGACTGAGTAGTATTGATTAGGGTTAGGTTTTGTTTTTGGTTCAGTTGCTTGTATTTACGCACACTTTACTAGCATTACTATAGTAAGCACATGTAACGTGTAAAAAGGACACTGTAAAATAAAGTGTTACCAAATTTTTATATGCAAATTAATAAGACTTATAAGCCTTTTTGTAAGACTGTAAACAGACATGCAAAAGAAAGTTCTTGTTGTCAGAGTACTGATAAAGCCATTTACATGTAACAGCAGCGTTGCATAACTACAATATATTGTCAGTTTATTAAGCGTAATCTGTTTACAATGTGAACATCCCTTTCATTGATTATTTATTATTTACACCTTTTTTATTGCTTTGACAGATGTGTATCTTAATACACACAGATTTTTGCTGAACTCTACCATCGAATTGATTTATCTTAACATTTCTATTTCATTTAACCCACTCTGTATGTATGTATGTGTGTGTGTGTGTTTGTCCATTACTGCTTCCCAGCGGAACACATAAGCGATGTTATCATGGCGATTGATCAAACTCTCCTTGCCTAGCGCTGCAGTCATTAATCAAGTGAATGCTAATTGTGATCAGAGCAGGGGGTCCGAGATGGCCTCTCTGTCAGGCCCCACAGCTGGAGTGATGGAATAGTCTGGCCGCAGCTCACTGCAGGAAAGCCTGTTAAGAGGAAGATGCATTATGCAACTCCTCCTAAGATTGATAGCCAGCATGAAACTCTAGCATTTGTTGTTTTCTTTTGTTAGCAATAAAGGTCAATCAAATTATACAATGTTTTTTCTTATGCCATTCAAAACAGTCTGATCCAGTCACATCAGTTTTTGATGGCTGTAACCCTCACAGGCTGACTCTAAGAAATGGTGCTTCTGACTTTGCGAATTTCTCTCTCTCTACAGCAGTCACACAGAGAGTGTGTACTTCTTGTGGATTACAATCCTGAATCTAGACGGATACTATCATATCTTGGAGCCTGGAATCCGAAAAGGTCTCACTGCGCACCATAAAAATGCACTTTATATTTTAGAAATGCATTATCTCTAATGCAGTGCATTTCAAGTCTCCAAAATGCATGTATTTGGTATTCTTTTTTTGGTTTGTTTTTTTTAAACATGGAAATCATATTAGTTTTTTTGGTCCCACTTTTTTTTAGATGACCTTAACTACTATGCACTTAAATTGTGATTTTAAATTTGAAGCAATGCACTTAATGTGTGCATACATGTTTTTACATTGTATTTATAGTTTTTAAAATTCCTGCATGTAGTTAATTTCTGTAATTACGTTTATAATTACACTGTTGACCCATCCCTGCAACTTAACCCACCCTTAAACCTACCCATACCACCAAACATTGTGGGACTGTTTTTTTTCTTTTCTTTTCTTTTCTTTTCTTTTCTTTTCTTTTCTTTTCTTTTCTTTTCTTTTCTTTTCTTTTCTTTTTTCCGCTTTTACAATTTCAGATTCACCTGTGCTTGCTTAATTGTAATAAAAGCAAACTAATATGGTTTCCATGGATTTCCTCGGCTCTACTTTCTCAGTTAATAAAAGGTTTCAAAAATCAAATCAAAATATTGTTTTAGTTGCTAATCATTTCATTTGCTTTCTGTGTCCTAAATTTTTATTCAGTAGTGTTGTACAATTTTAATTTAGGAATGTATATAATTTATCACAAACTTAATTTCTGTGATGAATTTTGCAGCATTTTGATGTAGTAGTTTGCAACAGGTTAGCCTTATGGTGAATGTGGAGTATCTAATTTGAGCCATGTGATACAGAGAACAGGAAGAGGCCAATGCGATTACACACGTATGCGCATATTTTGATATATTTTCTGTAATGTTTGAGTAGATGTGTGTGTGTGACTCTGCTTCGGCAGTCATTAGAAACTGCTATAGTCTCTACATGAAAACTAGAATAACTTCTGCATTTGGGAAGCACTGTCCTCTTAACTTTCCACTTCCTCTCTTTTTCTCTCCAAATGTCCCCATTTCCAGTAATAGTGCAGAGGTCTCAGGCTGTAATTGTTTGGCTGTAGTTTTCTTCGGTGTGTGCCACATTGGAGCGCTAAGGGCAGACGCCGTGCTAGCATGCCATTTGCTAACTCTCCTGCTAATTCCTGGAACAAATGGCAGTGGTTGATTATCTGAGGCCCGTGGGTACTGTGGCAGCAGAAACAATGCTGGTCATTACAAGCCAGACTCTGATCGTCTTGAGCTCACTCTGCTGCTGTAGGGGGTGAACGGCTATCCCATCTGTGGCCCAACTCCACTGCCCAAACAGCATTTTAAAGTAAGAGCCCAAACTTATTTATAAAGCCTAGTAGCTCTAGTTACACTATTCTAAGCTTATTTATTTTTCATTTGTGACACTTCAGCATGACAGAAATATGGATATTTTTGTTCAGTTCACAACATTATAGCATCAGTTTTAAGTTGAAGGTGAATTTAGAAATGTAAAACTATAGTGTGCATACTCTGATACCAAATGTGGCACTTATGTGCAGGTGATCCAAGATCGAATTCAGCTCGGACAAGGCTCTACAGTGGAGGCATTACACTTGCATTTTCAAGTGAAAATTACTGTGTGCGAATGTGGATATGGGCTCACTGGTGCGAGTGACATCTGACACCCGATTGAGGTCATGAATTTCATACCTTCTGAATAAAAGCCCCCTAATGCAACTGACCTTAAGCACAAATCATGTTTCACGCTGTGATTGGATGATTTTAGTTGATTTATATTCAAATCAATAGAGAATGTGTAAAAATGGGCTAGCATTTTGTGGGTGTGTGCACATGCTCTAGCATTCTGTGTGTGTTTCTAGGTGACTGGACTGTGTATTCATGTCTTTGGTTGTTGCTTCCCTTTTCAGTGTTTTTTTTCTCTCTCTCTCTTTTTTCACTTTTCTTGCCATGTGCTACATTTTTGAAAATTGTAAAAAAAAAAAAAAAAAAAAAAAAATTAATTTCTATTTCTATTTCTGTAATTGCGCACATTTAATTGCTCTTTTTTTCCTTTTTAATTATCTTAGTGTTTTAGCAGCCATTACTTAGTCACATATGCTCACTCTTGTATGCTGATTTGGTGCTCAAGAAATATTTCTTCTTATTATTAATGGTAATAATGCTTAATATTTATTCATATATTTGTGGAGACCAGAAGGTGAACAGAAATTTCAGAAGAACTGTATTAATTTAAGTTTTATTTATGTACTTATTTATTTAGTAGGAATTTCAAAGCATTTATTGTCACTTTAGATGAATTTAATGAGGAGGAGGGAGGGGGGATCCCAAATATGTGAACAGTAGTGTATTCCATGTCATAAATGTCAAATTTAAAAGCTGTACTACTGTTTTTTAAAGCTGCAGTCCGTAAGTTTTGCCTCTGTTACCATCTCTGTTTGAAAACCTGGAATTGCAGCTGTGTGCGGAATTATCTTGCTTGCGTGGTCTGTACTCCGGCATGGCATCAGCGTGGATGAATCTAATTCTTTGAGGTGAATGTGTAGCTGTTATTCACTGCACCAGCCTACGTCTTGGAATATATGATCAAAATAAGAATTTTTACTGTATATTGCCATCTGAACAAGTAAGTAACAATTCTGCCACGTTTGTTCTGCCCAACTGAGGAAAAAAAGCAAAAATCGCGATACCACTGGTGATTAAATCTAACGATCGGTTAGCTCATATCACATCAAACCGTGCAAATTATTATTATTGTATATACAAATTATTAATGCTAACAACATCAGCATTGTGTGACTATAATTAGAATGTGTATTAGCATGTATATTTCATGTACAGTCTAATCTAATTGTCATACCATTCGAATTTCATATTAAGAAATTCTTTTAACCCAAAAAGAAAAGTATGCTCCCTTCGAACTGGTTTTCTTTAAAATACAAATCTTGTGTAATCCCAGGCTATCTGTAATCAGAAGCACATTTAAAACTGGAATATAATTTAATTTCATTCACATGAGTTTCATAAACACACAAACCTTTCTGGATCACAATCCGCCACCAAAATGATACATTCAATTATTCTAGCTGCTTTGAGAAAAGGCTATAAATGATCCACCTCCTGCAGGATCCTCACATGATAGCCTACTAGCCGGAAAAACTTTATGTTTACAGATGTGACGTATGCTCGAATTTCCCGCGAAAACCTACCCGTACCATTAGACAACATTATTATAACCTTACCGTTGTGAATCGGGCTGGCTGGTTATGTACTTGCTCAAATATTGATTTCGGATCACTACCAACCAAAAAAAGTTGCGTATGGCAGCATTAAGTAATAGATGTGAAATAAAACGTCCGTAGTTTCCACAAATCAGCCTTCAGTTTTATATGAGGGCTCATCAGAAGGCTTTCTGGAATGGAACAGAATAAGCTTTCCGAAATACTTTTTTGAGCAGCTGATGATGAATGAAATTTCATACACTTTTTTTTTTTGTTCATGTAAAATTACAAATACCTGACTTTTCCCTCATCAGATTCTGTCCTGCAGATGTTAACATTATTTTTATAGAACTGAGCTCTAACAGTGTATTATTAAAAGTGAAAGGTTTTTAACTTAGCTTGATGCCGCAAAGATGAATATACTGTAGCAGAACACCTTTCCCCCCGCGGTCCCACCACCCTTAGTCAAGCCTTCATCAGTGTTGCTCTGAGCTACGGAGGATTCCTGATCCTGCCTGCATTCCGAGAGGATGCGGCCATGTTTGGCTTCTCCGCTGTCATGTTTCATAATTTCACGCTTGCCTGAACAAAAGGCTCTCACAGTTCAGCTGGAGCGTGTCAACTGCACTCTGACAAGAGAATCTCACTTCTGCCTGTCTGATTGGTCACTTCAACAAGCAAAACAAAAAAAAAGTCCCAAAAAGAGTGTGGAAAAAAAGAGCGGACCTTTCTGTGTTTCTCTCCACTAAATTTGTCCGTGTGCCCCTCTTTCTCGGCTTTCCATCAGTGAAGGTTAATGAAAGGGAGCGGGACAGTTTGGAGCGAAAACATTGGAAATCTTTGTCCGAGTTCATTGCTTTTTGACAAGGTACAGTGAGCCACTTTATGGTCACATAAACTACAAGGCAGACACCGTCACCAGGACATATCCCACCATGCCTGCAGTTATGAGACCTGTTATTTACAGAGGCCTTCTGCAGGTTATGCCTGAACAACTTTTACACTGGTCTGGATTTGTCCATCCAAACTTCTTTGGGGAGTGTATTGTTGTGAGCGAACAGTGTGACTCTCTGCAAATGAGTTTGGGACAAGGCCGACAGCCTCTGTTAAATTAACTAAACCTTCGGAGTGCACAGTGATTTCAAGTATTTTAAATGTGATGCACTGAAGTCAGCTTTGCAATATGAAATCCTAGAACTTATATTAGGAAAATACATTTTGGCAGCAGTGCCACTGTAGCTTTTTTTTTTTTTTTTCTTGCGGTATTGGCAGCAAGGGTAACATTCAAAATGGAAATCTGTGAAAAATATAAACAACAACAGCCAAAAACATTAATAACGAGCAGTTGGATATTATTATTATTATTATAGTAGTTGTTGTTGTTGTTGTTATTATCGTATTTTCACATATTACATACTATACACACATTTTGTGTAATTTAAAGTAAACTTCAAAAATACACACGTACACAATTTTAAAACATAAGATTTTCCTGTGCCTCCATATGACAATGTAGCTTTCCTTACCCCTCAGATTCTCTTTCAGAGTAAACATGCCTTCAAAAACAAGCCCTCTTTTGTCCCATTAAATTTCACTCAATTGCGAGGTCCAAGCTTCATCTGGCTATCAGATATTAGCATCATTCTTCTGCTGACCCCATCTTGCTGAGTCAATTATATCAAATTAGCTGGCATTAAAAATAGTGTATTTGATAGCGTTCCTTTCAGTTCTGTTCTGCTGTTTCTATGGGAACCACATGAAAAATCTGGCTGAGGTGAACTACTAGCTTCATGTTTCATTGTATGTGTGTTATAGCAAAATGTGAGCTGGATTTATTGGCCCATGTGCATGTCTACAGGTATTCTTAAAAAATGAAAACCTTCAGTATGTAAGAGTTTGTTGAGACCCTATCTGCGTGAAGCAGGCTGTTTTTCTCATCATAGTTTCAAGCCATTTCACTTTTGATTCAGTCCAATTTCCTCTAATGTTTAAACTTAAATCAGCCTGTTTACTAGAAGTAGGTGTCTGAGTGAAACAGTGGAGTTCAAAGCATGACATGCATGCATAGTGTTTTATGTTATCTGTGTACACTTTATAAGGAAAAGCAGTAGTCCCCCATTAATTATTTACTTTTTTCTTCACACTTCCTGCACTTTCTCTCTCTAACTTTTCTTTCTCCACCTCTGCACTATAAATTTAATTGAATCTAATCAAGCTAGTAAATGATGATTGCACCCTGTACCTGGCCTTCAGCCTAAAGCAGAGATCACACTTTCGTCAGCGCTTTAGCGCCCAGCCATCGTCACTAAGGGACACCTGGCATGATCCAAACCACGGCAAGCATCTGTGCCCATGGCATAATGTCAAAGACTTAGAGCTGCAGAATGTGAGTGCACCACTGCATTGGCACTTTAACTTGAGCCTGTGGGTTGCATCACCCCTAGAATCAAATATCACTTTACTATCAGAACATTGTTTATGCACTTACATTTATTAGAATTTTTTTTTTAAAGTTTATTTTTGTCATTTTTGCCTTTTTGTGTGACAGGATAGTTTAGAGTTGATAGGAAGCGAATTGGGAGAGAGAGAGGGGGGCGGGATCGGGAAAGGTCCTCGTGCCAGGATTTGAACTCGGGATGCCCGTAGCACAACAGTGCTGTATGTTGGCGAACTGCCCACATTTTTTAATCAGAACATATTTTAAATTATTAGGCATTGTACGCCAACCAAACATGGACATCATACACTAAACTAAGGATTACATGTTTTAATTTGTTTCCTGAAAACAACAAACACGAACACCTTGTTTCAAGGAAATCACATCAGATGAAAGCAATAGGTGTGTCTGCAATTACATTAAAGGGGACATAGCACACACAGTTTCTGTTAATCTCATGTTAATCTTGAGTACACATATAGTACTGCATCCTTCATATCTCTAAAGAGTCTTTAATTCTATCAGATTTATAAAAGACAGATACAGCGTTACACTACTTTCTGAAAACAGTCGAGCTCCTGGAGACATGCTGTGGGCGGAACTAAAGAGTTACGATCACGCAAGGCTTTTGTATAGAGATCATCTGTAAACTGTGACGTAAGCATCGATAAAACAGGAACAAAAATGTTATTGACTTTTGACATTATTGAATTTGTTTATAAAACATTCAACACTGAAATGCAGAGAACAAACAAACACACTTGCACCACTCTGTTGCTGCCCTGGAGAAACAAACTGCATCAACTGTCCCCTTAACACTGGGTTCTTTGGGAAGCTGAACAAGGCTATTTTTCCCTCACAATTCAAAACACACTTCTTTGGCGAAACTGTTGATTTCATGGTCTAAAAGCTCGAAAAGGATTTGTTGTTTTGCAAGTCCTGTGCAGTGCTGCAGACGACTTCTGTAATTCTAATGAAGCATGTTGATTGGCGTTCTCTTGCTCTCACTCTGGTTGATGTGTGCACGGGCACGCTCTTCTAGGAGAAATGCCCATACAACCAATTCCGCCCTCTTTGACACCATATGGGGGCTTACATCCAGCTTGTTTTTTGAAACTTTGGCCATGATTAGCATAAGAATCCAACTCATTAACAGTGTAAATAAGTAAGAATGCATGAAACGGCATTAGAACCTAAAAAAGTATGTTTTATATATAGTATGAATATGGGTATGAATGGGTTGGAATATGGGTACTCAATCCACCATGTTGTCGCTGTCATGTGACCAACCAGTGTCAGCTACGTCACTTCGCTGCCATTCACAACTCTTTTCCCATGGCTTCATGGGATAGAATCTCGGCATATGTAGTAGGTTGTCTGGGAACTTTTCACCTACTGTTTTGAATATTATGAAATTTGACATGCTGCTCTTTTCACATACTATGTTTTTCGCATACTATTTAGTATGAAAGTAGCCATATTTGGACACAGCAAATGTGTTCTGAAATTCTCAAAATATCATGTTTGATGTCCATTGATTGGATGGAATCAAAGTCGTACGCTAAAAACAAATCAATAGTCTGAGTCTGTCATACACTATGCAGTTTTATGGGAACTCTGTCCACTCTGACTGCTCAAAATCTGCAGACTGGCTCTAAATTTTGGGATCTAGCATTGACTCATCTTGACTGCAGATTGAGTTAAAAAAAGTCCCTTTATCCAAAGTGTGATGGCTGCAGTAAGGAGTGTTGCACTATACTGGACAATACTGCACTATACGTTTAAGCAATATTACACTATTGCTCTAAGTATCTATTGAATAACAGCATGCTATGATTTGGCCGCAGGAAATAAAAGTGATTATTACATGTATACAGCAGTTATATAGAACAACTATTTGGTTTTGACCTTTGACCTTTCAAGGTGTGTCACTTGCACATTTGTATGAGGTGTCCTGGCATGAATATTACATTGCTTAAAATATTTGAAACAGTAGGGCATTAGCATCTCTTGTGCCCTTGGCTTTCCCAGAGGCCCTGCTCTAGCAGCTGTAATTTGAGATGCATTACATGTTTGGTTATGGAAGAACAGTTTTATACTCTTGACAGTTTTATATGAATTGTCCTCAGGCATTTCATAAGTGAGCTGAGTGGGTGGCAAGTCTTAACGGTCAACAGTCTGTATCAGGACTGCACGCTTCAGAAGGAGCACTTATCTTTTATTAATATCACTTCATTAAAAGTTTTGCTGTTCTACTTTTCTTCTGCTTCATTCCTTATTTTCCTTCTAAAAAGACATTGTTAATTAATCAACAGAAAAACAAAAACACCATGAGCCAAATGGGAAAAAGTCAGATGGTAAGGGTCAATGCTCTAAGACTGTTGCAACAGCTAGTGTGAGACAATTAATGCATGCAGCAAACAGCAGGCACTGAACACACCCCAATGTACTAATTGTAACTCCAGCTGAGGGACCTTGTGGGTGCGATTGAGTGGGACCTTTTCAGTATTGTCATCCTCCCTCAACATAGCTTGACCGCCCCTCTCAATGCCAGTCTGCGCCCTTTCCAATTATCAAACTTTATTAAGACATTTTTCCAGAGATGGCCTTTGCACTTTTTGTTAAGCTCTGAAGGGTAGGCTGTTATTTTGTGTTTGGTTAATTGAATCCTGCTTATGTTAGTGATTAGAATGTCCTCTTGTAGTGAACAGAAGTTTACTTGCATGCCTGTATACAATGTGTTATTTGCCCCTTTGTGACAGAACAAAGTAAACAGAACAGAAGTGAAGTGCTGAACTATTTATGTTTATATGTATAATTGTAAAAAATTATAATTGGCTAATTTTATTATAATGTGTTCACCCTGTCAGTTGAACAGTTAGTCATAAAATAAGTTCATGTCAGTGGTCAATAACTGATTTTGATTCAGCACATAGTGGTGACCCCTGATCTGACACTACCTATTTTTTGTAGGGCTGAAAAAAGGCAAGTAAACTGTCAGTAATAAAATAAGAACAATTTGTAAGCAATAGCACAAATAACTACTAGTGTTGTCACATGTCACATGTGTTGTCAAGTACCAGTATCATTACCAAGTCAGTACTTAATTAAAGGGACAGTTCACCCAAAAATGAAAATTAAATTATCATTTACTCACGCTTTTGTGGTCCAAAAAATTAAAATAAATTAAAGACAACATTTGTACAACACAAGGAGATTTCTTTTAATGTCAGTGTTTGGCGATCAGCATTAAACTTAAAAAAAAAAAAACACAAAAAAGAAAAAAGTATCAAAGAGTTTTTCCCATGCAACATGTGCAACCCTTTACAGTGCGGGTAAATCGTCTAAATCACTAAAATGCGATTAAATCTTCACTCTGGGCGACTAAATGATGTCTAATATTAGCCAATGGCTAATAAATTCTTAGATTTTACTAGCCAGTGTGTGAGTTGGAGGCTAAGTATAAGTTTATTACAGATATGTTTTCACTCGCTGAACACTCAGACTGACCGCTTCAGAGTTTCACTCTCTGTCAAGCGATTTGTGCTATTTTTTTTAGTTTATCTGAATGGATGCGCAGCATACCTGTATTTGACCTACCTTAAACTCTAGTGTGAAGGCACATGGCTCTCCATCGCTGTCTCACACACACGCAAAGAAAAAGAGCGCAAGAGAGTTAAATAGTATGCAGAATTGATGCGCTGCATGTAAATGATATTCTTTGTTGTATTTTCCTGTCAAAATAACAACGTTCCTTTGCAATTCTTCAGGTTTTAGGAACTGCCGGGTTCTCTGGTAGTGGGCGGAACTAATGGTCAAAAGGCAATCTCATTGGCTGGCGTTCACCTTATCATCCTTGTGTTGATTTCAGCAAATCAATTCGAGCGAACGCAGACAACGTGATTAATATTAGGGATGCATCGATCCGATACTCAGGATCGATATCGGCTCCGATGCAGTCATTTTCTGCAGATCGGGTATCGGTCAGACGAGACCGATCCAAATCCGATATTGTGCGTATACTATTCTGTGTTATTGTTGAGCCCCATGAAAGGCACAAAAACATTATAAAGCACCATAAAGTTTTCGTGCACTATATTTCAAGTGTTCTGAAGCTGTTCCATAGTTTATTCTGAGGTACAGATGAATATTTAAGTCTTTAAATTCAAGTTCAGGTAAACTCTTCTCTCTGCCACGGCTGTCTGTCATCCTCCATTCAGCATTCAAACTGTGTGTCGCGTTCGGTTACTACAGTCAAACTCTCTTCAAGAACGCACAGTTACTGAGGTTTAAAACTGTTAAAAAAAAGGCTTAATAAACTTACGCACAGATTTAATACACTACGCATCAATATCTCTTCCCTTTGTACTTTGAACGTTTCTATGCGGACTCAGTGGACTCTGTGTCGCTTCAAGCGCATCATTCTTTCTACTGCTCTATATTGGAGCCTTACATATTATAATACTTTTGCGCAATGAAAGATTATTAACAGTCTTTCTTGTTCTGTCCTATCTATCATATGTTGCTGCCTTCATTACTGTGCTATAGATTTAAAAGAAATATATTTTAATTTTATAGTAGCCTATATATTTATATATAAATGTATTTGCTTGTTTTTTCATGAATGTATTTTACAACAATTCAAAGAGCAATGTGTATAATTTCACCAGATTTAGTCCTACACTTATTCACTTTTAATTGTAAATAAAAATGTTTCACTAGGCTTTATAAAATTATTGTGCACCCATGATTTTTCTAGAGTATCTTTTGCTGTATTATAAACCAAGTTTATAATAGTATTTTTGTCATAGATTATGATTATATATTTTTTCATTTGTTATTTTTCATTAAAATGACGTTATCTATATGTAGTAGATTGTGTTTAACACACAAAAGAGTAACACACAGAAGTATAGAAATTCTACATCGATAAAAAAAAAAACTGCGCTGGTATCGGATTGGATCGGTATCGGCAGATACTCAGAATTTTCAGGATCGTATCAGATCGGATCGGATCGGATCGGATCGGTTTTGAAAAAATGGTATCGTTGCATCCCTAATTAATATTCATGAACACAGCAACTCATTAATCCTTAGTGTGTTTTATATTGTTATTAGAATTCGGAGTAGTATTATTATCTTATCAGTAATATTTTTTACCTTTTTTTATTGAAACACTATAAACAACAAACAATATCTTAAGCTCCACCACCAGTCCTAAGTTCAGTTAAAATGACAAATATACATTTATATATGGTTATTCTAATTACTAAAGTTCCATCATCATAAAATGCTTAATTATCATAATATCATATTATAATGCTTGACAGACTGATGTTAAGTGTACTTTAAGATATTTAAAAAGCTGTGCCATTTTACAAACAAAAGTTTATATATAATATAAATATAAAATAGTATATTAATATCAAATATTTTAATATTAGTCTGACGAGTAAACAAACAAAAAAAATTACTAGCCAATGATTATTCTATTGCCAAAGTGTCCATAGAAGGTTGACATGCTGCATATTCATCTGCAGTTCTATCGTGGGACGTAGGACATAGGATGTAGGAATAGTGTAAGCTCCGGTGAGAAGCGACAAATGCGGAAGCGCAAAGGAGAGAGCAAAACAAAACACTGGTCACGAATTAGAGGTACAAAACGAGGATTTGTAAAGGAAAATGTCAGAGGATTTTGATATAAGCCAAGAGCAGACTGGTTTTCCTTTGCTGTAAACAAAACTTGGTTCTCGCGAAACTAGAATATTCTCACCGGAGCTTATGCTACGCCTACAACCTACGCTGGAACACCACTCTGTAGTGAACCTGCATATGACAGTTAACATAAGCTAAAGATTATGGTTTATATTATATATTATTATATATAGAATTATCTGCACTATAATCATGGTACCTATAGAAAAAAATTATGCATTATCTGCAATCCCATGCCGAAATTCATAAAGAAAGTGTCCTTAACCTTATTTTTTTATTATTTTTTTGGTTAAATTACTTTGAAATTCAAAGACCAATAACTTGCAAAATTAATAACATAACTGTATGCATAAACAACAGTAAACATTAGTGTTATTCACCAGACCAGCCTAATACATAAAGCCAAATTCTTGAATTCATGGCCTTAGCAGTGGACATTTGCAAATTATATGGGTAGTGTTTTCTGTTCCATGCAAGTTGAGAAGCCAGTTTATTTTGTTATCCTATCTATGCACAATTATATTATCTGTTGCATTTTATTATAGGCATATAGCATTGTTTTGTCCCCCCCCCCACCACCACCTGCTGTCCTGTGCCCTATCAGAACAGACCTGTGACCCAGTTGAGAACCACTGGTATACATACGTCTTTTCTGCTTTTAAGAAAAAAAAAAATCAAAGATACACAGTTTAAAATGTCTCGTCACAGCCCGAAGATCGTATTTTTAACTATTTAAAACCTTGTTTCCAAATTGCAGTCAGCTCTGCCATCAAAGCCAAGCGTCAGGCTGCAGTCTGAGCCTCTCTGCCTCGCCTCAGTATCTCTAAGCTCTCGGCGAGGCACTGCCTTTAATGTCTTACAGTGTTAAATGGAGATGTGTAAGACTACAGGCAGAAGGAGCGCAAGCCACAGGTTACCTCCCTAATGGAGCTCCCAGGCCTTGAAGTGCAGTTGGGGAGCGGGTGGGGAAAAAATGTCAAACGCTCATCTGAGACCCATCATTAAGGGCTTTCTCTGACTGGAGATGAGGAAAGTGGATGGATAGCACAAAAGAAGAAACAGCAGTAATTGACTACTTTCACAGCAATGGGACTAATTCACAATGAAGCAGACAGCACCTAGTCATGTGGATGAGACCTTAGTGATCTTCTAAATAATGGGAGTTCGAGAGCTGGTGCTGTTATACAGGTGATTGAGGATAGTTTGCAGAGAGTTGGATTTGTAAAATGGCAGACATGCATCACCAAATGCGGATTTGGACTGGCTTATTATCAGTGGTTGGGCAAAAGTTTAATGTAATCTTGTGCATGTTGTGGCTGTAATATCATAAGCCCAGTTTTTAACCAGCTAAGACCCTGGAGTTTGCATTTTAAGCTGAACCTCCAGTTCTCATCTTTCCTTTCCTTGTTGGCTCACTGCAGTGACCTTGGTGTAGCTAGAATTAATCTGCCATGCTCTATTTTCACATGTGAAGATGGCCATCATGGCAAATAATCTCTTTTCATATTTGATTGCAGTATCCACTTCCCCAAGGCCACTCTGTACTGGATTAATTGAATTTCAGAGACTGTCCTCAGTTGGTCAGCAAAGATTGAAGTGCATGTAATCATAATTTCGTCAAGCAACGCTCTTGTGCGCTTTGTCAAATGAATGGTGACATCACATTTTTATATATATATATATATATATATATATATATATATATATACACATGGACCATTTCAACAGATATTCGGCGGTATAAGGAAGTGACGTCTTTGTTCCTCGGACGTTTCTGGTTAGCAATCGAGCGCATTCAAAACAATGGCGGCAGGCGCTTGATGCACCGTGGGATTGCGATTAATTTATTTAATTCTGCTGTTTAAAATGTCAAAATTAAAATTAGATCCTTGTTGTTTGTTGCTCCCTCTGGCCTGGAACTAACATTAATTTATAAATAATCGGAAACTAAAGGGTTTTGATGTCCGAGAAACGCGCCTGGACTTCAGCAAGTGAAGCGAGAAGCAGAAGAGACACTAGCAGCTCTAGGATATACAGCGCACATTTCCGTTCAGGTAAGGACAAGTTCTTGTTTTTTTCCATTTGATTCTTTGTATTTATTTACGTTAACTCTTTAAGTATGATGCAGCATTGTGTTTTCATCATTGTTTACATTGCCTGGCATTTTGATTCTTGTTTAGTGAAAAAGGCCAAGCTTTTATTTCCGTTTTATTGCAAGCGTTATGTGGGCTATAATTAAATGAGTTCTCATTAGTTGTCTAGCTGTCTTGTCAGCAGATAAATGCAGTGAGTAACACGTCATAGAAATATATTCTGTAAACTTGAATGTTGAATAGTGAAACGGTTAATTGCAGTAGTTTACAAAAGCTAACGGTAAACATTTTTCATCACTTATGCTTGTCTAATGTTAATTCCAACATGTACTGATGTAGCCTATTAAACAATAATAGTATTATTTGTAAATGTTGTGCATTAAATAACAGAATTGTTTTTCTACTTCTGTCTTTAGGAAAGCCATCATCTTTAATGTAAGACACCTAAGAGTACTACAGGGAGACAGGACAGTGCCAAACCACGTGAGACCATATGAACACCCAGATGTGTTTGAGAACTTGAGGATGAAATGCAATGTAGTACTCAAAGCTGCTCATGGTCAGCCTGCTGCTTTTGATATTTATCACGTTAATAAATTTGCTGGAAACAGTCTTTGTCTTTTGTTTATATGCAGTATTGGTCAAATGTCTGGACGCATTATTATTTTTGATATTTAAAAAAAAAAAAGTCTCTTATGCTCATCAAGCCTCCATTTATTTGATCAAAAATACAGCCAAAATCAGTAATATTGTGAAATATTACAATTGAAAATAATAGTTTTCTGTTTTAATATTCTTTATATTTATTTCTGTGATGCAAAGCTGGATTTTACTCCAGTCTTAAGTGTCACATGATCCTTCAGAAGTTATTCTAATGTGCTGATTTGATATTTGGTTATTGTCAGTGTTGGAAACAATTGTGCTGCTTAATATTTTTTTCTGGATCCTGGCAGGGATTGTCTTTACTATCACTTAAAAAAAAAGAAGAAAAAAAGTACATCCTTGCTGAATAAATGTATCCATATTCTTTAAAATAAAATTAAAATACTGACCCCAAATTTTTGAACAGTAGTGCATGTTGATACAAAACAATTCTATTATAAATAAAATAAATGCTGTTCTTTTATTCGAGGAATACTAAAATGATCGCAGTTTATAAAGAAATAAGCAGCACAACTGCTTTCCAACACTGATAGTAAATCAGCATATTAAAATGATTTCTGAAGGATCATGTGACACTAAAGACTGAACTAATTATGTTGAAAATCCAGATTTGATCACAGAAATAAATTATATTTTAAAGCATATTAAAATAGAAAACCATTATTTTAAATTGTAATATTTCAAAATATTACTGTTTTTGTCTATATTTTTGATAAATTAAATGCAGGCTTGATGAGCATTGGACTTATTTCAAAAACATGAAAAAAAAGTAATAGTGCCCACACCTTTTACCTGTATGCGTGTTTACAGTAAATGTGCATAAAAACATACATGCCCACATATATACTCTGTAGTGTGTATGCATTTATTAATCTGCATGTAGGCTATTCTTTTATCTTAAAAAAAAAAACTAATAAAGGTTAATGCAAAACACGTTAGCCAGCATTGAATTGCATTCATCTTGTTTATTTGTAACCACATGATGGCTCAGATAGAGCATTCAAATGCTTTCTAGCACTGTTCCACAGCAACAAACTTGACCAAACGAAGCACACATTATAAAACGAATGAAATCAGTATTCAGTAATAATGGCATGAAGTGATTAGCTTACTAGCATTCATTTAGCGTTGTAATAAACATGCATGTTCTGTAAAGCTGCAGTGACACGATATGTATTGTGAAAAGAACTGTACAAATAAAAATGAATGCGTAGACATGCAGACTGACCCAGCAATGCAAGTGAAATGTCCACTAAAACAAGTAACACTGTTTGTCTTGCTTCAGTTTAACCAAACATAAGACTGATGTCATCCATTGTACAAACAAATGATCCCAACTTTTCCACTGAGGAGTTAATTGTAAGCATCCCGATTGTGATATGCGTTTACCGCCATCTCCCGTGTACACGCACGCAGCATCAATCAGAACCGCTTTGAGCTGTCTGGAAGACTACTTTTAATGTTCTTTGTAAGTTTGCACCAAGTTGTCATATTTAAAGAGTAATTCTATTTAAAAAAAAAAAAAAAATCCTAACTTGCGTTTTCGCTAGAATTAAAAAGTATACGCTGTAGGTTTTGATAGATCTGAGATTTAAAAATGGCGCTACCGGAAATACTTCAGGACCAGACATGCGCAGTACGTTCCAATGCCTTTGTTATCGTTTACGTCCTTGAAATTGTCTATATATATATATATATATATATATATATATATATATATATATATATATATATATATATATATATATATATATATATATATATATGAAATTGTGATTCATTCAAGAACATATGCCAGAGGGTCTGCGTGTTTGTAGTTGAGAATTTTTTTTTTCCCCCTCTACAGGACATTTTGTGCTGTGCATTAGTATTAAGAGCACAGTTGAGTGGTGAAGAGCCTAGTAAACATAAGATGAAAACTAACACTATTAACTTATTAAATGCACCTTGCCATCACTTGGCCACTTCATGTGTTTCTTTGATTGAATAGCTATTAGATTATGTAAAGACCAGGTGTAAATGGCCTCAGTGCATTTAAGACAGATTGCAGTCGTAACACACAAACCACTTCAGGAGGTGGTTTGAGATGCATCCCAGACGCAAATGGACAAGTGTAAATTAATCTGATTATTGTAGCCACATATGTAAAGTTTACTCCTCCCATAATGCCAAAATATTTTTTAAATTGGTGTGAGAACGTGTTATAGCCATTCCACAAAGCTTCAGCAACATGCATCTCCACATGTATGTGGCCCTTTAGACATCTTGCTTCAGCAAGCATGCGGTAACTGACAGTTTGGCATCACATCTTCAGTCTGTGACAACTTCGCATGCTCAAAACAGTCATCTTCGTTAAAAGTAATGAATGCTAAATTCTTTCACCAGTGCTGATGACACTATCTCAACAGCTTGCAGTCTTTAAATCAGCTGATGATAAATAAAATGACACATATCTGTTGCTTTCGGTGACATGATCTCCACTTAAATTGCATAGAGTAGTCAACATTTGAAGTGGATCAAAAAAGTTCTGTTTTTGAACAGGAAAATGTGCTATGGGGAGACAAATTCAGGGAATTTATAAAATTATATATTTATAATCATTATTTCAGTGTCTGTTTTCACATTGTGCTTTTGATTATCAAAAGTTAAAATACAGATGTTCCCTTTAAGCTAATGCTATGGTGTGACATGAATCACCAAAATCCAGAAATAAGTCTCTGAGAATAAACACGAGTACTGTTATGATTTCTTTTTTGCCTCAGGCCACAATTCCTCAGCACTGAAGGCTTTGCTAAAGATGGTATACACTTGTTGGTGTTACCTTCCACACATTTGCCATATTTTATGTGCTAAATAGAAAATAACTTGAAGTGGAAAGCTGAAATCATTTATGAATCACCTGGTATTCATACTTATTCCTTAACTACATTGGTCTCCACACACTACAAATGAATTGTACACCATAATTTCTCAAATTGTGAATGAGAGTATATTCTTGGGTTAATAATATTCCTCCCTCTAAGTTCTCAACATGCCTGTGTTCAGAAGCAATAGATAAATTCAGGAGTTAAATAAATGTCTTATGTCTGGCGTAATACACAAACTGAGGATTTCATTATGGCAAACCCCTCATGGGATTCTCCGGTCCAGGCTTAACAAGCCTCTCACTCTCAACGTTTAACCCAGCCATGTATAATGCATTAGAACAGACCATGAGCCTCCTGCTTTTTTAATAAATGGGCTTTTAGCTAGATTTAATATATTTTTTATATATATATAGCTCTATGCTTTTTAATTTAAGCTAGAAAGCTATTAATTATGTGTTTGCTTCATGCCTGGAAAAATAACTAATACAGCACACAGGGTGCTTAATAACAGTATTACTTCTGTTTAGGAATGAGAGCAGAAACTAATAAAGAACTGATACTAGCCTATATTATTATCTTGAAACATGAAGACAGTGGACCACACAGTTACGCAAGTTAATAATTAATACAATTTCATGTCATTTCAGTAGCACTGGTATTTAAAAGTAATAACTGACACTTCGCGGATCTTGTCAAGTGCTATTTTCCTCAAAGAGCCTTTACATAAACTTCTGACTTCCACTTGAATCACAATTGCATATTGTGTTTTGTCTGCATCAAGTGGCTGATGTAAAACACTAACACTCCAAGGCCTCCTTTGAAAAGTTTGCTCAGTCGAGAGGTGAATTGCAGACCCACCACATCCTCCTCTATTTCTACTCAGCTTGTTTCAGTCAAGAATGGACATAATTCAATACCTTCACTAGACCAAGGACTCACCATTCTCTGTACTCAAGCATTCTAGATTTTTTTGAGCCAACTAAAGCTGCTATTCAAAGCAATGAAGTTCCATTTTTGCACCCATTGATTGGCACCTTACAGCTCCCAATTCGAACCATTTTTTTTTTTTTTTTTTGCGAGAGGTGAGGCACAATATTATATTTGCACTTTATAGAGCACCTGCTATTTATGATACATATAGCTGAAGTATCATTACAGCATTTTAAAAACAGACAGGTATTCAAACTATTGTATGTACTGTAGTACATACACACAGACAGCAAATAAATTATTATTAGTAATACAGTATATATAAATGATGTTTGTTTGCATCGAGTGTTGAAATTCCATATGTGAAAGGAAAGAGAAAAAGGTTTCCAGTATATATCTAAATTTTGTAATGCCTGTGGATATTGGTTGTGAAACAGTTAGACATTATGAGCTTTATTGATTACAAACTGGTTGTCCACTCTAGAAATTTCATCATTTCTGTTCATTGTAGCGAGAAACACAAATGGAACAATATCAAGATATTCCACAACCACTGGCTTGCCGTTAGGGCAGAAATGTGTGCAATGAATAAAAAGTAGCTCCTCACACTAGGAAGCTAGTCTTTGCAGTCTTGCATGATTTAAGTAATGGAATTCGATTTCATCCTATTTTTTGGGATGCACGTAGTTTTTGATCTGTGCAGTCATCTCTTGTTAGTACGTGTCTGATTATTTTTCTGTGCGAAAATGATTGTAAATGCATGCACTTCATTCTCAAATGGAACTGAATATCAAGCAATATATTGTGAATGTTTGTGTATCTCAAGCCATTTAGCAAAACACATTTAGTTCCACAAACTATGTTATGATCCTCTTAGGATTGTGAAATGTTTATTATTAGCTAAATGTTTATAATATTTTCAGAGAGCTTTGCTTAATGCCCTTTGTTATCATACGCTTAATTATTTTGTCATTTTCTCCCTTTAATGTTCATACCTAATCTATTAATTACAATCTCCATTAGCATTTTAATGAGAATAGGGCCAATAATTAAATCAGTCTATTTAAAGCTTTAATTGAATGACCCCTGGCTCTGCTTTGATGGCTAAAAGTAAGTAGTGTCATGTCTGTGATTGAGAACCAGAGACAGAGAAATGAAAAACTTGGAAAGAAAACAACAAAGCTTGCTATTTTGATGACTGAAACAGAATTCAGAGGTCACTATATATTTTACAGTTCTCTCATGGCCACAGTTAAGGAGTGTGATTACAGCAGCCGCGTAATTATAAGATCACAGCTGAATATGGTGGTTGAAGTAATTAATTGCAAGAACCTATGTGCTACATATGTTTTTCCACATTTTTGCATAATATAATGGCTAGCGGTTTGAAGCTTGATCCTGGTGGGAGGCTGTCTAACTTGCAATAACATTTTTCTTAAAGAATATCTGCACAGAAGCACTCCAGTACCTGTGCAATGGAGCCTCACTGACTGCACTCGTAACTGTTGCTCTGTGAGCATCGCTGATCTCAACCCTACAGCTCACAGGCGAGCAGGGAGACACGTGAGGCCATAATGAGAAAAGACAAGCTCTCCCTCTAATAGATTTTTCTCAAACAAAAAAATGACTCTGACCTCCACTGCTCCTCGGCTGATGGGAGACTTGGAGCTGTCCACTCTCGACTGAGTATGCAGGCGTAAGAGCTGACCCGGGACCAGAGACTCAGGGCCAGCCCAGGGCGGCAATAATAGCCAGGTTAGTGCTCTCCACTGGCCGTTAATGGCAGCGCAGTGTAAACAGCATCATGAGAGTGGGACGGGATGATGGGGTCGTGCTCTATCGCAACTTGGCCATATGAACATACAGCAAGTGAATGTGCCTCTAAGGGGGCTCTGATTGAAACAGCCTTTACTTTTTTCATTGTTTCTGTCTCTTCAGTAAATGTACATTTAACAATGAGACAGTATTTACTATAAAATATTTATTTTGTGCTGGGGATACTCATGTATCTTGTTTTTATGTGTACGAACATATATTTAAGCCATGAGCACACACACTGAGAGAAAAAGTACAAAACTGTTACTGGGGTGGTATTTTTGAAGTACTTATATGTACCTTAAAGTAATGACATATTAATCTGGTAACTTTAGCTTTTGTATCTTACGGTACTTTGAACTTTACTTTCTGAGAGAGAAAGTAATTTACAAACCGGTAAATAAATGTAAATTTTTTATAGATGTACAACCTGCAAGTTTGTGATTCGGGTAAAATATAATTTATTTTGGTAGATTCAGCAGTGGAGTACCAGAATAGCGATGCATGAATGAGAACTAGAGTGGGTCACACTTTATATTAGGTGGGCTTAACTACTATGTACTTACATCCAAAAATAAGAAAAATGTACTTGTTGTGGTCATATTGCATTGCAAAACACTTTTGCTGCTGTTGAGGTATGGGTAGGTTTAAGGGTGGGTTAAGGTGTAAGGGATGGGTCAACAGTTTAATTATAAATGTAATTACAGAAATTAATTACAGATGTAACTACGTAATGGTATTTTTAAAAATATAAGTACAATGTAAAAACATGTACATACACAATAAGTGCATTGTACCAAATGATTAAATTAAATGTAAGTACATAGTAGTTAAGGCCACCCAATATAAAGTGGGACCCAAAAGTGTTATACAGGCAGAATGGCAGTATTACAGTGCGGTGGCACATTTTCTGGTATGAAAACAGACGCATGTAATTAATGAGCTACAGTCACTCAGTAAGAGTGACAGACTGGCAGTTCTCTATCCTACTCTCCACCGCAGCTTGGTTTCTCTAACTGCCACTGGCAGCTGTAAATCATACAGCCTCATACAAGTACTCACACACACGCACGTTCATCTTAAGCAGTTGATGCCGAGCAATCCAATTAACATGCATAATGCACCTGAAGAAAAAAAGAACACTGGAAGAAGAGTGTGTGAGAGAAAAGAAAACCTGCTCTGCAGATAAGCCCACAACGATCATTTATTTATAGGGGCTTGTTTACACAAATGGAGGATGTGCTCAGTCTTAGCCAGGTTTGGTTGATTCATTGCCTCGACCTCTCCGGTTCAGGTGAGGGTGAGCAGCGCATTAGCCTGCTAGTCATGAGGATATTATTGCACCTGTGGCTGTGCAGTTTCATTTTATGCACCCATGGGCAATTTGTGGCCCCCTCCCAACACCTTCTTTGTGTTCATCACATTTATGCTGCTGTTTTCCATCTATGGAAGCAGGTCATTGTAAATGACGATTGCGCTAGTCGCAGCCCACAGCTCTCGGCTCCGACGAGGGAAGAGAACACATGCTGCCTGGTGCAATGGAGTTATTACTGTAGTCTGTTAGCTCTCCCATTGCTCTTGCATTCCCTGCCACACTCTGTCTTTCTCTTTATTTTTGTCTTTCTCTCGTAGCGTTATTGTGCGCCACATTGCATGTTTGGGTGATGCCTAATGTGGTTCGGTATCCCTCCTGTAGATTTCATCCTAGCTGCTTACTCATTTCTTAGCTCATGATGTTGTTGGGAAGGGAAAGCATTCCGCCAGACCCCGGCAGGATTGCATATGCAATCTAATACACAGTAGCATCTCCCATTGTCGTCTTCCATCTTCCCTATTGGGATGGTTTGATAATAGGAATATAGGCTCCCAGGTTCTGCGAGGGTTAGAGGAAATTCACAAGCTGCAGACCCAAGCCACTTTGGCATTCAAGGTGTCCTCAGCCTTTCAAGGTCAAGTTGACTTGCTCTGCACGGTAATGGGGGGAAAAAGTCAAGCTGTGCTTGAAAGCAAAAGCAGACACAGATACGGGCTCAAACATCGTGCCTTCATCCTATTTGACCCCCTGTACAATGTCAAGATGAATCTTGTCAGTAAGTAATTCACTTTGTAGTTATGATTGATGATATGGGTGAAAGCAGTTCCCTCAGAAATGTCACTGTGTTTACAGGCAGCAATATAACTGTAAAAGCTATCAGCCTAAATGTTGTTAGTGGGGTAGTAACTTATATGTAGTATTGATAGGAGGAAAACCTCCCAATAATTCACAAGGCAGTTAGTAATGAGTTTTTGGATGATTCATCTCCCTTTTTTCCATTTCTCCCCTGCATTTCCTAGGCAAAGAATTACCGGCTGATCCTTTTCGATTGAGAAAGGCTTGGGGTGCTCAGAAACCTTTTGTAACCCAGCTTCCACAGCTGACTCAACCTTTATTTATCTAAACTGAGTGAGCAAAAAAAATGTAGTCTAGTTCTCAGTTGAACTTTTTTTAGAAATGAATAGCAGTAGTTGCCATCACCTTTGCAATGATTTGTTTTAATAAATAAATATTTATTCTAGTAAAAATTCCATTAAACTCAAAGTAAATTAAAATACTGCCCATGCAATCTAAACAACAGTGTCAGACGTCCAGTATAGGCATTAACCTTTCTGTTAATTCCTTAAGCAAGTTCTACAGTGATTTCCCCAGGTGATTATTTTTTTCTCTCCATTTTTTATTTTTATTTGTTTATTTTTCCCCCACATGCCCACACAAACACACACACAAAAAACAGTGAACCCAGCAGATGCAGGAGTAATTAAAATCATCGTGCTGGTGTTAAGTGCCAAATCAGAGGAACAATGGCTTTGACTCTGTGACATCTGTGTTTACTACAGGCCTGACACGTGTGTCCACTACAATGTCTCAATGCAGAACTACCCTCTGAGTGTACGTGTCCACTGGCATGGAGTGCACGGGTGTTTCCACTTCATTCTCTGTTGGAACTAGATGCCAGGTTTTTGCTGGGGATTGTGGGATTGACAATGGAGAGGCGCAAGTGGTGTGCATCAAAAATCTGGGAAATGCATATGCAAATGAGAAGTGAAAATCAGCTAGTGGTAGCAGTGCCACATCACAGTGAGGTGAAGGCAAGCGAAGGTTGTGACATCTGTCACAAATTACCAGTTTAGGTTTTTGGTATTCATTGCTTAAATTGCATTATATTAGTGTTATATTTAAGTCAAATTTCAAATGCAGCTTGCATTTTAGATGTAGCTAGACTGCGTTAAAAATACTACTGTTCTAAAAGCTGATTTTTATTTTTAAATAAATAACTTGCATGACTTGCATTCAGCAAGCATGGTTTAAACTGATCGGTTATAGTTTTTGTTAAAATTTGAGGTCGATTAAGTTTTAGTAATTTTCTTGCATTTTTTTGTCTTTTTTTAGTTTTATTTGTTGACTGTATCAGTGTTAATTTCGTCAACGAAGACGATGACGAAAAATATTCGTTAACAAATATTTTTTCTGTGACTAAGACAAGATGTTGACGAGCTCAAACTAATATCTGATGATAAAAACTATGAAAAAAATGTATGTCGCATCTTCATTAACTATGAGACGGGACTAAAAGGTTATTTGAGAACTACCGGACATTCAAGATACATCCTGTGATTGGATTGCGATCGGATAAGGGGCATTTGCGTATCTAGTCTCAGTATGGCAGCTGCAGTGGATGGATCAGGCTACCAAAACGCGAACTAGTGATCTGAAACAATGGCCTTAGATAAGAGATAAGCTGACCAGACGTTCCGTTTTTCCCGGGAATCACAATTCGTTGTTGATTAACTAAAAATTAGTGAAGACTAGATAAGCGGAATCGCAGAAGAAGTGCTCTCTCTCGCGCATGCTCCACTTCTTCAGTTTTCTTGCAGCGTGCGATCAGTTCTCAGTGCTCAAATACACACACAACAGTCCAAATGTCTGCCGTGTAGAGTACAGATGGTTATGGCTTAAGTGAACGTAAACAGGTGAAAATTGAATGTGTGTCACTATTACATTCATGCCTTCTGTTTTAAATGGACAGCATTCCTAATTAAATACCTATCTGTCATTAATGTTAACCAACAAAAGATGTTAAATAAATGTATACATGTAAAGTAAATCTACTGTATCTTAAAAACGAGTTTAATTTGTATTTCTACCCTAAAATGAAAATTGTCATTTATTCCAATTTTTCCCAATTCAATACTTGATTCAAATTTCTCATAAACAATTGATTTGGTCTAAAGAGAGAATAATTAATGACTATTTTAGTTTGAAGACTTCATATAAAATAGCTACAAAAATAAATATTGGAAACTGCAGTTTGACTAAAAGTAACGACTAAAAGTTGACAAAAATGCAATGACTTGTTGTTGACTAAAACTAGACTAAAACTATTAAAGACTCAAAAGACTAAAATGTGACTAACGCCCGTTTCACACCGCAAGCGTGAGCAGCGCAGAAGCAGTGCGTATGCAGAGCGTGAGCAGCACGCGCACATTGTGCTTTCATACCGGCAGTGTTTGTCGCGCGCAGATGAATCGCAGCTTGTACTGCAATACAGACGAGCATTGTCATTTCTGTCATATTTTCCAGCGTTCTTCTCCAAACACTGTGTGTCATGTGCTTTGATGTATGATATGGCCAGCTTACTCTGTGATGCGACCGTGTCCCCCTCCCCTCTGTTCCACACACATATGTAAATAACATGCTTTCATTTTTCAGTTTTCAATATGTGTATGCGAAAAAATTGCCGACCCTGTCAGGAAAAATTATGTCTGACCCTTCTCACATTTGTATGAGGAATATAAATTTTTGCCATCTAACAGAGGGTATGTTGCATATGCTATATTGAATAGGCTATGTTACGTACATCTTTTGTGTATCAGTCTGTAAAATTAATAAATCAGAATTGGGGGTTCAAATAGGCCTCTGGGCTCTGGAAAATCGAAAGGTCTCACTATTCTAATGCACTGTGTAGCCGTGTGTTATATATAGGGATGCACCGAATCCAGGATTCGGATTCGGATTCGGCCGAATCCTGGGCTTTTTGACGGGGTTCGGTTTCGGCCGAACCTTAGATTTATTTTCCACCGAAACCGAACCCTAGACTTGCACTACGACGTCACACGGCCGTTGATTACGTGAAGGTGTTTACATAGGACCCGTTCGAATGTAGTAGGCTGTAAGAATCTGAAAATGGAACTCGCAAGCAAAAAAAGTTTTGTTTGGCAGTACTTTCAACCAAAAGAAGGCGATTCAAGTCGAGCTTTATGTTCAATTTGCAATGCCAATTTGTCTCGTGGTGGCAAGGACCCTAAGCAGTACACAACATCGCCGATGTTAAAACTAAGGATGCGAGTAGGATTCGGTATTCGGTTTCGGATTCGGCCGAATCTTAAACAGTGGATTCGGTATTCGGCCGAACCCCAAAAATCTGGATTCGGTGCATCCCTAGTTATATATATATATAGAGAGAGAGAGAGAGATACTGTTTTTTGTATTAAGGATGCACTATTGTTTGTTTAGTAATTTTTGATGTGAATTGATGTGAAACAAACTGTGAGATCCAAGACAAATTTTGGAAAGAATTCCAACAATAAAATGAAAAAGTAATATTAAAACTAACAAATGCCTGTAGTTTTATTTATTTAACAGACCTTTGAAGTTTGGGGAAAAACTCGTGGAAGTGATGTGTTTTCGTGCATTTTATTTTTTCATATGGCGATTGTGAAACATGAAACACATCACTTTGTTGTTTTGCATCAAATTTGTTATTTTCAATGTTAATTTCAATTTTGATCAAGAACAATGCACTGTGACTTTAATTCAGCGTAAGTGGCGCAGCAAAAATAGATTCGGCGTCGAAACGATCGCAGCACTGCTGCTCACGCAACGCTCCTGCTCCCGGCGTGAATGCACTCATTTGTTAACATGCACGCCGAAAAAAATATGCACTGCTCACGCGCCGCTCACGCTTGCGGTGTGAAACGGGCATAAGACTATTAAGCATTTTCGTCTCAAAATAAAGACTAAGACTAAATCAAAAATGCCTGTCAAAATTAACATTGTACTGTATATGCCCTATATTGCTTTGTCAACTAACTGAAATAAAATAAGTACTCTTTTATATTTGATTTAGTTTCGGTTAATGCTTTTTAAATTGTATTTTATTATTTTAGTTCAGTTTATTTTACTTTAATTTACTTATTTTTTTAGTTAACAGTATAAACCCTGTTGAGCATAGGTGACTTCTTTCAATAACATTAAAATCTTGTGAGCCTCAAATTATGGGTATGAGTAAATATGCATATATGATGTTTTATTGATTCTGTATTGAAAGCAATCACAAACCCTTCTAAAGACCACCATACCTACTGTACATTTCACAGGCACACTCCCAAAGCGGTATACCTCTGGTGTATTGGCTGATATTAAGTGTTTCTATTCCAGTGAACATGTAGGCTAATACTTGCTCTCTTTGGATCTTTGCAAACCATGCACTGCAAACCGATCGAAAACGCCCATGTATGTAGTGAGAAGTGTGTAGATGAGAGTGGATCATGAGATCTTGGAGCATGTGTAGAGATTTTGTTTGCCTTATGTTGTTAACTGCACTTCTAAAGACTGCTGTGTCAATTACATTCAGATAGACCCAATATTTGCCACTGATAAGTAATGTATATTTTCAGCATTGCGGCTGTTAAAACACAGATAGTTAAATCTGGTCACGGCCAGATGTCCCTGAATCTGCCCTAAAGAAACCCACACTATTTGTAGTGCCACCACCCACATCCCATGATTCCATCTGCTGTACTTCTCCGGGACTTTAGGGAGCAAGTGTGTCCAGCTGCTGCAGCAGGCTGTGTTTAAGTAGTGGCATGATTGTGTGTGCTTTACCTAATCTGCTCCATTAGTTTAAATAATGCAGGGACGCTAATGAGCCAGCCAGAGAGAGAGAGAGAGAGAGAGAGGGGGGGGGGGGGTTATTGCAATCCATGTCTAATTAGTCCTGCTCCTTAACAACTGAACTCAAATCAACCAGGGCAGTTAGAACATGAGGGATTCCGTATTCCAGCTGGCTTCAGAAAGGCTACTGATTTATGAAAATATTACCAGAGCCACTCAAGGGCCTGAAACAATAGCTACTCTCTGTCACACAGACACAATGCTCCATTTTTTCTGTAGAAGGAATGTCAGAAGTACTCAAATATTGGGTTGGCTGACAATATTTTCTTGCTTCCTGTCACTGTAAAGAGGAACCTTGCTGTAAAAGGAATAGTTCACCTAAAAATGAATAATCTATAGCAGAGGTGCCCAAACTTTTTAATACAAAAGGCCAATGAGCCAAAAGTGAACACTGCATTATATCCAACCACATTACATTTTATTAAAATGTATATAGGAACATACACTATATTGCCAAAAGTATTGGGTGACCCCCTTCTAATGAACATGTTTGGCAACTTTAGTCATTTCTATGAGTACAAATCTTAATGTTTAAGCATATAATGATATTCTAGGGAATTGTGTGCTTCTAATTTTATAGCAACAGTTTGAACAGGACCCTTTTCTATTCTAACATGACAGTGCCTCTGTGTATAAGACACGGTTCAAAAAGAAATGATTGATTCAGTCAGTGTGGAAGAACTTGACTGGTCTGCAGAAAGCCAAGTCCTAATCCCAGCTGAACACCTCTGGTGTGACTTTAGCTTTAGTGTAGAGTTTAGCTCCAACCCTAATCAAACACACTTGAACAAGCTAATCAAAGTCTTCAGAATTACTAGGGCTACAGGCAGGTGAGGTTTTTTTCAGGGTTGGAGCTAAACTCTGCAGGAGATCGGCACTCCAGGACCGATGTTGCCTACCCCTGCTGTAGCGGCTCGAAAGGAGGGCCCTTCAGGTCCCTCAGCACAGTGGGTAGATCCCATGTAGGGACAGTGAGGGGGCGAGGCAGATTCAGCCTCCTGGCCCCCCTCAAGAAACGGACACGTGAGTTGTTCCTGCCCACCAATTGGCCCGCTATAGGGGCATGGGAGGTCTCTATAGCTGCCACGTACACTTTGAGCGTGGGTGGGGAGAGTCCCTCATCCAGTAGCTCTTGCAGGAAGGACAAAACTACTGATAGGTCAGAGGTAGACAGGTCTTCACCATGGTTTAGGCACCACGCGGAGAAAACAGTTAAGAGGCGTAGAGGCACACTTAAGGGCGTAGAGGCATCTTGTAGATGGGGCTCTAGCCTCTGAAATAGAGTTTAGCCCGTACTCTGGGAGGCTTGTAGTCTCTTGTCGAGCGGCCATTGGTGCAGAGCCCACAGTTCGGGCCGGGGGTGCCATATTGTCCTGTTTGCTTGAGAGAGGAGATCTTTTCTCAGAGGAATGGGCCAGGGGGCTGCTAGAAGCAGTGGAGTCAGCTCTGACAACCAAAGTCTTCCAGAGGGAGGCCACCAAGAGAAACTTGTGCCCCTGTTCCCTGATTCGCCTGATTACCTGCAGGATCAGGGTGATTGGGGGAGGAGGTTTGGCCAGTTGTGGGGCAACGTATCTCTGACCTTCGAATAATAAATTGGGCAGTGACAGTTGTCTTCTGAGGCGAAGAGGTCTACCTCGGCCTCGCCAGAGATCTCCTAAATTCTCTGAACCGTCTGCAGATGGCGCATCCACTCCTCTGAGGGGATATTGCTCCAAGATAACATGTCCATTCCCCGGTTCCAGAAGGCTTTACACAGGCCTGGCTCACCCTGATATGTAGGCATCCATGACGCCACACATGGGATGGAACCCGCGGTTTCATCCCGCGCTGAAGGGGCTGCATACGAACCAGGACCAGCTGTAGTGCTGGTGACACTGTGACCATGAGGCTCAGCATCCTCTGAAATGTTTTGAGATGGCAAGTGGCACCGATATCGAAGGAGGCCGCGAGTTTCTGCATGGCCAAAGCATGTTCTGGCGTTACTACGGCTCTCATCTGAGCCGAATAACTGAGTCGAAAACTGTTCCCAGGAGCGATATTTGCTGGCTGGGGGACAGCGTACTCTCTGTGAAATTGACCCTGAGTCCAAGCAGGCCCAGCTCTAGTGCTGGTGATGCTGGGGCCATGAGGCTCAGCATCCTCTGAAATGTTTTGAGAGGGCAAGTGGCACCGATCTCGAAGGAGGCCACAAGTTTCTGCATGGCCAGAACATGTTCTGGTGCTACTATGGCTCTCATCTGAGCCGAATAACTGAGTCGAAAACTTTTCCCAGGAAAGATATTCGCTGGCTGGGGGACAGCGTGCTCTTGGTGAAATGACCCTGAGTCCCAGGCGCTCTAAGTGGCTGAGGAGGAGGGTCTTATGTGATATTAACCCTCTGGGGTCGACAAAGGTGTCGGCGCATTTTGGTGCATTTTTTTGAAAGCCCCTAAAAGGAACAGATGCTCCTGATATTAACATGCTCACAAATGTTGTTTTTTTTATTTGTATTTTATTGAATCAGATACCTGCACCACAGATGAACCCTGCTGACTTTCAGTCTCTACCAACTGTTTTCCTCTGAGAGTGCTGTACCAACATCAGATGTTCAACTACACTGATATTATATGGTAAAACAAGGTCCTTGACTACTGATTGTTTTTTTTCTTCATTAATACATGGAAAGAAGCAGAAACATTTAAATAACACGTAAATATCAGGTATGACTTGTTTCACTTGTTGAACAGAATCTGTTGCAGGAATGACTCGAAGTCTGTTCACGTCTCTGTGGTTAGATCAATGTGCACAATAATGTGTCTTTTGACCTTCATTATGTATGATTTGATTATACTGTGTTGTAAATAAAATACAAATAATTAAAAAAAAAACATTTTTTTCAATCTCCTCATATTCTCTCTTACCTGCCTCAAAGTCACAGTCACACTGATGGGCCATTATGGGGCCATTAGGGGAGGGCCCTTTGTCTCTCAGGTGAAAATCACTTAATATTCAAGGCCATTGCCACTCCCTCGCATATTGGCTTTTGATCACAAAGCATGTCTTTAAAAATGTAAATCAAAATATTGTTTTCTGTGAGCAATTAAACAAGCTGATTTTCACATAATTTTGAAGCAAAAACTCTAGGCTACAAGATCCGGTTCTCAAAAGTCTTGTAAACAAATGTTCTGTATGTGTTTTATGGTCTTATTTCAGTGACTTCAAAATTTTAGTTTTCACTAACCACGCATAAACGTTGCTTTCTAAAAAACACAATCATGTACATAAATGCTGCTAACATATTATTGTAGCCAGTTCTTGCTGTTTACTGTGTTATTCGACTTTAGCCATTTACATTTTTATAAGAAACTGAAAAAAGCACAAAAGGCAGGGCATGTCGAAACTTCTCCAGGCCCCCAAAACACCCTCAAGACCCCAGGGGGTTAATTCTGCCTACGACTGGGCCAAAACGAGCCAGTCGTCGATGTAGTTGAGAATGCGGATTCCCATCTGCCTTAGAGGGGAAAGAGCTGCGTCCATGCACTTTGTAAAAGTGTGGGGAGCCAGAGACAGTCCGAAGGGAAGGACCGTGTACTGTTAAGCCACTCCCTCGAAGGCGAATCACAAATATTGTCTGTTATGGGGGGCTATCTGGATGTGAAAGTATGCATCTTTCAGGTCCAGAGAAAAGAATCAGTCCCCTGTACGATCTGCTTCAGCGTAGTCATCCTGAATGACCTTTTCATGAAGGCATGATTCAGGTGTCTGAGAGGCCGCCATCCTTTTTAGGGACAAGGAAGTAATGGCTGTAGAAGCCTGACTCGCTCTGAGCTGGAGGAACCATTTCTACAGCTCTCTTTGCCAGCAGATTCATCACCTCTGAGCGCAGAACGTGAGCAACCTTGCTTTGCACCGAGGTGGTGACCATGCCGCTGAAGCATGGGGGTCTTCGAGCAAATAACCTCATTTTATTATCCCCATAACCCATTCCGACACTCCGGGGATGGCCTGCCAGGCCTCGGCCCGCGTAACAAGGTGTTGGATTAGTTTGAGTGACTGGCTGCACGGGGGCAGGGCACTCATGAGAAATGGAAGAGGAAATTTGCTCTCTTTTTGAAAATGTTTTATTTTAAATGTTTTATTTTTCCCACTATAACAGCAGGTGGTTGTTTGGGCGCTTGAACGGGTCGAGAATTTGCAACAAACACATTTCCCTGTACACCTGGCGTTGAACAGGGTGGTAGGAGGCTTTTTATTTATTTTTTATTTTATTTTTTGTATACATACATACAAAGAAAAAAAAAAAAATAATTAAAAAAAAAAAAAAAATTGGATAAAAAGAAAAGACACAACAGCGGTGTGGTCTAATTCAAAACAATATTACAGTATCACCATGTAAACATTTAAGGATACATAATAGACTTATAATCAATGCCAAGACAGTTCAAAGGAGTTACCCACAGCTTCTGAAATGATTTGGATTTACCCTTTAATATACATCCAAGCTTTTCCATAAGTATGGATTCTTTAATCAGAGTTATCCAGTCCTTGATAAGAGGGGGTTCTGTCCCAACCCATTTATTCATAATTAGTTTTCTCCCCAACATCAACAGAAGTTTAAAGACATCGGCGTATTCCAAAAAAGAGGAAGACAAGACACCCAGCAAGCACATTAATGGAGAGGCTGTAACCCTCTGTTTACATATTATAGATAGTTTGTCACAAACACCATTCCAAAAGTCAGCAATCAAGGGACATTCCCAAAGACAATGAAAGAATGTGCCTATACTGTTATTGCATTTGGGACATTGGGGTGATACAGTATTATTTATTTTGCTATATTTATGTGGAGATATATAAGCTCTATGTACAATATTAAATTGCATTTCTTTAAATCTATTACAGACAGAGATATTCAAGGGTAGTCTAATAATATCTTCCCAGACATTTTCGTCAATGTCACATTTTAAATTCTTACTCCATGTCTTCTGCAACAAGATCAGGTTGTCTGCTTTATAATGGTTAATCATTGAGTAAAATTTGGATATGAAGTGTTTAACTTCAGTATTCTTAATAAAAAATCTATCCAAAAAGAAATCAGAGCTATTCATGGTGAAACTGCCAAGTCTAGTATAGACAAAGTGTCTTATCTGCAGGTATTTATAGAAATCTTTTTTGGGGATATTATGCTTTAAATGCAACTCATCAAATGACATAAAGACATCCTTATGGAACAGGTCATATATCCTGTATATTCCCATATTAATCCAACTACCAAATTGAGAACCCATATTAGTATGGAAAAAATTCGTATTTCTAGTCAGTGTAGATAGGATGGGCAGGCTCTGATTATACTTGAGAGACCTTCTGATCTGTGACCAGGTTTTGATAACTCTGATGATGAATGGGTTTTCTTTTACCTTGTCGGAAATTTGGGTTTTCTGGTCTAATAAGTTGATCAAAGAAACTGGGTTACAAAACTCTTGTTCTATATCCACCCATAGAGCCTCTTCAGGTTTGTGTACCCAATCTAGGATGATCCAAGCCTGAATTGCCCATCCATAGTGTTTGAAATTTGGAAGAGACCATCCACCTTTATCAGTGGGCAACTGTAAAGTTTGTAGTTTAACTTTAGGTCGTTTACTGGCCCAAATAAATTTAGACATAGAGCTATTAAGATCTTTTATATCAGCATTTGTCAAATTTGAAAAAGTCATGGACAGTGGATATAGAATCTTTGGGAATATTATCATTTTTATAAGGTTTATTCTTCCTGAAAAAGAGACTGGAAGTTTTGACCATCTTGTGAAGGCTTCCTTGATGCGGGATATTGATGTTTTAATATTAGCATCATAAAGATGTGAAAGTTTGGGTGTAATACGGATACCTAAATATGTGATACCACTAGGGGACCATTTGAATGGTTTAATAAAATTAGGCTCTGATATATTTAGTGATCCTAACGGCATTATCTCCGACTTATGAAAATTAACTTTATATCCGGAAATAACTCCAAATTGCTTGATCAAGTCAGTTAATTCAGGTAAAGACCTTTGCGGGTTGGTTATAGTTAACAGAATATCATCTGCATAAAGCAGTATTTTTTGTTGTCTATTACCAATACTAACACTGTAGATTTTTGGATTATTTCGAATATAAATTGCCAGGGGCTCTATCACTGTGGCAAATAATAAAGGAGACAAGGGGCAACCCTGACGGGTCCCCCTATGAAGCACAAACGAGTCAGAGAGAACGCCGTTAATTAATATGGCAATATGGCAGCCTTAGGTGACGTATAGAGCAATCGGACCCATTTTATAAAGTTGTTGCCAATACCAAATCTAGACATAACATCAAACATATAACCCCACTCTACCCTATCAAATGCTTTTTCGGCATCCATACCAAGACTCCAGGTGTAGGGTTATAGTCCAGGTGGCTTATTATATTAAATAACCTTCTAGTATTATAATAGGAGTGGCGGCCTTTTATAAACCCTGTCTGGTCTGGGTCTATGATGTCCGGGATTACTTGCTCAAGACGTTTAGCTAAAATTTTAGCCAGGACCTTTAAGTCTACATTTAGCAAACTAATTGGTCTGTAAGAGCTGCATTCCTATGGATCCTTTTCTTTTTTGTGTATTATGGTAATATTGGCTACGTTCATATAATTAGGAAGTTTAGATGTATGGAATGAGGTGTTAAGAGCTTTTAAGAGGTATGGACTTATTTTGTCATTCATAATCTTAAAAAATTCCACTGGGTACCCATCAGGCCCTGGAGATTTTCCTGATTGTAAAGAATTTATTGCACCTTTAATTTCCAATAGGGTGATGGGAGCTTCTAGGTGTTCTTGTTGTTTATTATTTATTTTAGGAAAGCAAAGATCTTTAAAAAAGGTATTTTCCGATTTACTTTGCGTATTTATATCTGAGCTATATAATTTTTCATAATATTGTCTAAATGTCTCACTTATTTTTTTATTTTCTGTTACTCTGCATCCCGAGGAATCTTTAATTGCTGAAATGTGTCCCTTAATGGACTTATTTTTAATTAATCTAGCAAGAAGCCGGTTGGGTTTATTACCCATTTCAAAAAATCTTTGTCTTGCAAATAATATATCCCTATCTGCCTTCCTAGTGAGCAATTGATTTAACTGGACTCTCAAGGATTTAAGTTCAGCAAGGAGTTGGGCTGATTTTGAGGAATAAAACTCTTTTTCTATTGTGGTAATTCTCTTTTCTAGTTTCATTTGCTCAAATAATAATTCCTTTTTCTTTTTACTATTATAGGAAATTATCATTCCTCTCAGAAAGGCCTTAAAAGCTTCCCATATTGTTCTAGGGTCCATTTCATTTGTATCGTTACATTGAAAGTATGCCTCTGTCTGCTCTCTTATATAATCAACGAATTTCCCATCTAAGAGATGGAAGGGATTAAGTTTCCATATCCACGACTGATAATTAGGTCGAGGTGGGGACATTGTAACAGTTACAGGTGCATGGTCTGATAGGGTCATAGGGCCTATATTAGATTTCTCAGCCAAATTTATCATCTGATTTGAGAAGAATATATAATCAATACGTGAAGCAGTTTGATGGGGGTAGGAATAAAATGTATAAGCCTTAACAGTGGGATTTAAATATCTCCATATATCAATCAGACCAAGCTCCTGACATGAAGTTTTAATAATATTAGCAATTTTAGGGGTTATGTCAACTGTTGGTGATTTATCCATATTTGGATTAAGGTAACAGTTTAAATCACCCCCCAGAATTACATTGTTACAGTCTAAATACGCTATTTTATTATAAACCTGAGCGAAGTAATCTTCATCATATATATTTGGGGCATATATATTTGCTATCACAACCTCTTCTCCATACAGTAGACCCTTTATTATGACTGTTCTACCTTCTTTATCAGAATAACTTGTTTGTAATTGAAATGGTACATTTTTGTGGATCAGTATTATTACGCCACGTTTTTTGGTAGAAAAAGATGCATAATAAAGTTGGCCAACCCAGTCTCTGCCGAGTTTTTGGTGTTCAAGATCATTTAAATGAGTTTCTTGTAATAAGGCAATATTAATTTTGTCCCTTTTCAAGATTTAAAATCTTCTTCCGTTTAACAACATTGTTAACACCCTTTACATTCCAAGTACGTATCCTTATGTTGGAGTTATAAGTACTACTCATTGATAATTATATTACTAATTAGATGTATATGTATTAATTGTTTTAAAGTGTACACACTGTAAAGAGAAAGCAAAAGACATAACAATAAACAAGAAGGTAAACCACAACCGCTTGAAACACAGAAACTAAAAACAAAACCAAGAAACCTGCATAAAAACAGAACCGAGCAGGTGTACAATAAACTCTCAACCCCAAACGGGGGATATAACAGTATAGAAACACACAAAAAAAACACATTTGTGTACCTCTCACATTCGCCAACTGATCCTCTTAAAAATAGACAAAGAAAAAGAAAACAGAGAGGTAACAGCGTAGGAGTCTCATGCTCATAATTCCGTGACACAAAGATATTTTCCCTGTGTGTCATAAATTAAAGTTATTCGTGTCAACAGTGCTCCAAGCCAGACAAACTAATGTTTATCACAGTCGTCCTATGCATTAATTGCAGACTGTAATAGTCCTTGCGCATTTCGTACATCACGAGTACCTGGCCTGCCGGGGGATGTTTGTCCAGTCGATTCCAAGAAGGCGTTCACTTCCGCGGTTGTAGACAGATATGTGTCCTTTCCGGCAGCGTTAAACACTCTTATAGTGGCAGGGTAAATAAAGGCATATTTGAATCCTGCTTCCCGCAATCTTCGTCGGGCCTCTGCCGTCTCCGCTCTCTTCTTCTGCACGCCAGCCGAGAAATCTTGAAAAAACGACACTTTTTTCCCCTCAATACAGAGGTCACCCAAACGTCTCGCTGCTTCCAGAATCAGTCTTTTGTCTTTATAATTGTGCAGTCGGACAATCACAGGTCTCATTCTCGAATGTTCACCTTCGTTTCTCTGTGGTCCAGTACGGTGCGCTCTGTCCAGTTTGATCCGTCCACCCTTTGCGTTCATGTTCAATGTGGTCGGGATCCAAGTCTCGAAAAAATCTATCGGGTCGCCCCCCTCAGTGCCCTCTTTGAGACCAACGATTCTGATATTCTGACGTCGACTCCTGTTTTCAAGGTCTTCTATACGTTCGAGTGCTTTTTGCAGGGATGAGTCGATAGATCCAAGGCGCGTTGAGTTGTTAACTTGACTGTCTTCGAGGTCGGATATTCTCTGCTCGGCTTCTATAACTCTCTTGATCATATTGTCCAACTTGCCTGATATCTCGGCGATTGGGTCGCGTATCGCCTGCAACTTCTTTTCAAGAACAATCGACACTTTTTCGACGATAGAGTTAATTGCATCTCCCGATAACGCAGCTTCGTTACTAATAGCTGGGCCTGGGTTATCGCCATCTTGTTCGGGGATGACGCTCTTGTTCTGGCGTGTATTTCTTCTAGCTTGTTTGCTAGTCGAATCTGATTGCGACCAAAAAGCGCCGAGGAACATCCTGATCACTTTATCCTCAGATCTATGCACTTTTTAAACAATTAGGACGACTGTTTCGTAAAAGTTTCAGCTATACGGCGAGGAGCTCGGTCAGACACGTCTTGCCCCTCTCAAAACATCACGTGACCCCCCTGGGTGGTAGGAGGCTTAAGAGAGGCTGCTTGGGGGGTGATCCAGCCGTAGTGAGACGTGGCCCCCTCCTCTTCCTGTCCTGCAGATGAGGAAGATGCCTGAGGTGCCGGGTCCAATGCTATCTTGGGTCGGGGTCCCTGGTGCTTAGGAAAGGGGTAGCGTCTTGCCTGAGGTGGAACGCCCTCGTGTCTGCTGAGTCTTGGCAGGCTGAGCAGCGGGGGCGGCAGGAGCAGGCTTCACAGGCTGCTGAGTCGGCGTAGGCTTAGGGCAACTAGGAGCACCTGCGGAGCTGGAGCACTTTGGCAGGAGTGTTACATGGCCTGGGATGACCTCTGTGCCTCTCTGAAGTGCTCGGCGAACCCTTCAACCACCAGTCCGAAGAGGCTTTTTGTACCCCTTTCCTTCAGCGCCGTAGACCGTAGTGAGGGCGGATGAATTGGAAGTATGGAGGTGAGCGGAGTAGGGGGTGCGCCATGACCTTTTGAGCTCATCGTGGACCTCCGGAAAGAACAGCGAGGAACGCTGGTGAGGGGCCTGATGGCACCCTGGCAGGAACCATTCCTCCAGACGGCTGCGAGAGGGCTCCTCTGGCGATGACCACTCTAATCCCAGCTCTTCAACTGCTTTCAAGAGGATACGCTGGGCGTGGGTGACAGCAAGACAGGGTCAGCAACTGATACCGACAGCTCCTCTGCGTCCGAGGCTGCCAGTAACATGCTGTCATCGGGCAGCTCATCTTTACTCCCCCAAACGAGACCAGATCGCTCATGCTGGCAGAGGGATGCTGGTCAGGTTGGGTGAAGGGGATGGGATGGGAGAAACCTCTCTGTGTGGTGAGGGTGAGGCACGCGGGATCTGAGCCGACGTGAGCTTGCTCGCAACCGATCGCTAAAGTCCTCTGCCCTGCTGTTTTTTCCTCACAGGTTCCTGGGTGGAAGAAAACAGGAAGGCATGAGGGGCGGAGTCGCCCTCTGAAAAGAAAGAGATCCGTGAGTACAGAGAGGCGAGACTGAGCGCGGCTTCCACGTGGGATTTCCCAATGCAGGAAACGCACTCACTGTGGCCATCATCGGCATGCAGGGGAGACCTGCACGAACCACAATAAAGTATCGACAGAGAACAAGATGAGTTAATTATAGAGTGCAAATCAAATAATACTGTGAAAAATGTAATTGACTAGTATTTTTCCTTTTTGGTCCCCATCCACTTGTGTTGCATGGAAAAGAGCAGTGAGAACATTCTTCATAAAGTTTCATTTTGCTTTCTACAGAAGGAAGAAACTCATGAGTTTGGAACGACATGATAAAATCATGACGGGATTGCCATTTTGGGGTGAACTAAAACTAGGTTCTCAAGTTTGAAGACTTTTAATTAATGCTTAGCATGTGGAGAAGCTTCAGTGGCTTCTCAGGACCAGTGCTGTTTCTGCAGAGATTATGTGCAACATCAGAACTAGTGCCAAGCTGTCACCTTTCTTGTGCTGGCACTATTGGTAGGATTCTTGTGATATTTCAATTTGATTCAAATCCAGAAGTGGGGGAATAGATCACCCCGTAATGTTGCTGTTTACCAAACAGTCTCGATAAACTGATATGTCACTAATTTGTATGTGAGTATACTCCAGTAGGCGAGTGTGCGTGTGTGTGTGTGCTGCGCTGTTCCTCACACTCCGCCATTCCTCTCTTCCCTTCCTCCTCTATTTGGACAAGTTTAACCACTTCAATCATGCAAAAGGTGATAATGAGTGAGTGCACACTCCGCCATGGCAGACCACTGTGTGCAGATGGCTGCTCAAATGAAGTCAGTAAACCATCCTGACAAGCACAAACGTTGCCTATGCAAATAAAACACTCAGGGAAGTTTATAGCCCCTCGCTCTCAAATTGAATATCTCTCCTTTTGCTCTTTACAGCTCTCTTTATTTTTTTCATCTTCCTTTTCTCTAGACTTCCCATCCTGTAGAAATAACTGGCTGATTTGGGAGTCTATTGACCTCCATCTGAGCACCAGAAACGGGGCAAAGCCGCCAACGTCCTTGAGACGGCGCTTCTCGGATCCTCTTCTCGGCTGCCTCTTGGGTGCTCCTTTTTGATTTCTTTCAGGTTCTTTCCATTGGGTGTTTTACATCAGATTTGACATGGAGATTTGCAGAGTAAGTGTTAAAACACATACATGCATGAACGTGCCGTTGAAATGATACTTTAGTGCTTTCTGGAGTGCTCTCATTTCCTGTTGAAGAGGTCGTGCTGCTGTTTATTAATTACTTTGAGTGGTCATTGCAGCATGGTTGTGACCTGCACTTTCATTGAGGAAGCTAGTAATTATGCTGCCTCTAGGAGGTAGATTAAAGATAATGTTATTCTCCATGCATCTCTGGCTCACAGCACATTGTTCACACCTCCATTAGCATTGGGCAAAAGGTTGAAATGGCCATGCTACAGGTGTAATGCGCTTAGACCGACCCCTGTATTTGCTCAAGTGGAAGGCCAGAATTGAAGGCAACATTATAAATAATAATGGGGCGAGAGGATGACTGCGTTTGCCCTAATAAGCCTGATGCTGGACCATGGAAGCACATGAAATTCATCATGGCAGGAGAGATGTAGATCTGAGCTGAATCACTGAGTGACTTTGAGCCTGTATAATGGTCTGAGAAGTTTTTTTGATGCCATTCAAACTGGCATTGATTGATGTGTCTGTTTGCACTGTTTTCATAGTACATCAATCGATCCTTTGCCCTCTTCTTTGTTTCTGGTCTCCGCATATTCTGTGATACAGTATATGTATTTAATTTGTACTTGTACTTCTACATGCAGGCAGTTTTAAAATCTGCATTTAAAATCTGAAATGACTTCACCTGAAGTTTTTTGAAAATCTTTGAATATACAGTATTAATAACATTAATTAAATATGTATACATGCACACATTTGTACAATTCACATTTATAGAATGTCATTGTTCTCACATTCATTAAAAGTTTTTTTTAAAATGCCGGATATACATTATGGTTATAAGAAGAGTGAGTAATCTCATAGGTTCACTCTGCATCAGCCCTGTGTTCATATACCATGTTACCATGTCAAAATAAAATTGTCCCTGTTAAAATCAGCAAGGCTGTCTATACAGGAAGAACTCATTATGTGGAGAATAGTGTGATGTGCCTTCAGTTTATTTTTTCTTCCATGTTTTGTACAGCTTCTCCAGCCATTTTCACCATCTGTGGAAATAAATAAAATTTGGGTAGCCTAACATTTTACAATATGAATCCATTTGTTAACATTAGGTAGTTACATTATTTACCGCGAAAAACAATAAAATGGTTTTAAACATTTGTTAAGCTTAGTTAATGTTAATTTCACCATTTACTTACATTATTAAAATAAAAAGTTGTATCTGTTAATATTATTTATTGGACCTAAGTGAACATGAACTAAAAAAGAACAGTTATATTTTTTTATATTTAACGTAAACAAAGATTAAGCAATACTGTCACAGATGTATTTTTTATTATTATTATTAGTTAATGTTAGTTATTGCATTAATTCATGTTAACTTTGATGTTTATTTAAACATCAAAATGTTTTTAAATAAATGTTTATTTAAAAATATTGCTAACACTTTACAGTAAGATTCAATTAGTCAGGATTAATTTAATGCATGTATCATGACCTAACAATGAACAATACTCTTACATGATCTTCATTAATTTAGGTTTGTTAATTTTTACATACACAAATATATTTTCACTTAAAATTAACATTAGTGTATTATCACAGAACAAATTAACATTGATCAAAAGAAACTTAAATGAGCATTCCACCTATAATAAATATATAATAAATGCAAAGAAAATGCTATGAAAAATTGTTAATTCATGATACTGTACATGAATGCATGAACCAATGTTATCAAATTGAATCTTACTGTAAAATGTTAGCAAAATATTATATGTAAATTGATTGGTATGAATTATATTCATAATGCCTGTTATACCAAAGCCGGTATCATCATTTGACTTAAGTTTATGCAGAATATTATTATTAGCATAATATGTAATATGCAATATAATGTAGCATATGTAACTAAAATAACCCTCACACTTTGAACATTCTGATCATGATCTGATTCTAATGATGCTTTTTGTTGTTTTAAGATGAGGTTATATGCTATTATGCTGTTTCAGCAATTATGTACAGTGTGTATCTGCTCGCATGGTGTGCTTATTGAATTATATATATGAAATAATATACACAGCTGCTCCTCAGCACCTTCAATAATAATAAAAAAAAAATGCTTCAGTAGAGGTACTTAAGAGGTCTTTCAGCATATCAGTGGCTTGTGGTTAAATGGTAATACTCTTCACTAAGAAGTAAGCGGATCTGTTCTTTTAGCCATTTAAGCTAATCATTATTGCTTGCCCTGATCCGTTCAAGCTTCATCGTGCATTTCAGTTAATTTGAGAACTCAAAACCTTTTTTTTTTCTTTGGACCTGACCATCTTCCACCTCACTTGAAGAGAAAGTTGAACCATCTCGTTGATCGATTAGCTCACATAAATTCTACATCAATACAAACAAAATGGCAAACTGGTCTCCAATAGGCTTAACAGGACAACCTTTGCTGCCACCCCTTTTCCCCATTAAATCCCAGGATTACAGTACTGAGGTTTTGGTGTCTGCCACGAGACCAAATAACACTCACCTCGAGGTTACTAATGCAATTAATGTTGTCTGTGCACAAAGGGCTTTCAGTGCGGCTACCAATAGCATGGGATTAATTAGACCTGTTCTGGAGCAGTCCTGTTAAACAGTCTTGTTTCCATGGAAGTGTTGCCACTTTCACATAAAGCTGTATTTTTAAGGAGCTGCTAATGAAGACTGATGTGAGTGGTGGCGATGACTCATTTCTAATGTTTACCTGCAGGTAATATTGCCAAACGGTTTGCTCTGTCAACACACCTGTTTTAATTAACCTAGCACCAGTCATCTACAGTTTTTTACTTCTCAGGAAATAACACAACCAGAATGGGGGTGCGTTTGAGTAAAGTGTTGAAGACAACTCTAAAAAAAAAAATCAATGAAACTCTGCAGGGCTCAACATTAAAGGAATAGTTCACCCAAAAAGTTAAGTTCTGTCAATGTTTGCTCACTCTTATGCCGTTCCAACCAAGTATTATTTTGTAAATGCAAGGCAGAATATCCATGCTTATCCATGCAGTGATAGTGGATGGTGATTATTAAATGCCAAGCTTGAAATATGATGAGAAATTTGTCCATACAACTGATGAGCAATATTGCGAACCTTCTGACAATGTGCAGTATAATTGTCACGCTCACTCTGGGAGCAGGGAAAGGCAGAGGCAAGGAACTTCTCTTAAACACCGACTTTAATGAAGGAATAACCACAGGCATCACAGGGAATGTGGCAACATCAAGCGTACACCAGGGAATGACGATCAGACTGGACACAGAGGCAGGGAAACACAGGGTTTAAGAACACTAGGAAAACAAGGAACAGGTGTGGACTAATCAAACACAGGGCTAGGGACTAATTAAACTAATGAAGACAAACGAGGACAGGAACAGGAAGGCCAAATAAGGGCACGGGAGGAGGGGAAACACAAGACAAGGACTGACAATAATATGTACAAACTGTATAATATATTTGTGCCAGGAGCAGACTGAAACTTAAGTAATTATTCAGTGGGACTGAAAATGTCTCATATATGATCTGTTGTCTCGTATATGATACTGGTGCCTTTTGCATACATTTCTAGGTTTGTGATTCAACATAAATATGTATATAAAACACACACACACACACGTACGTTTGTTTCTGTATATCGTATATTGGACTTTCCATAGACTTCTATTACTTTTATACTGACTAAAAAATATTTTTAATCCCCTAACCCTAAACCTATCCCTTACAGAAAACCTGTTTGCATTGTTACACTTTCAGATAAACATCATTTACTATTTTTAATATTTTTTCCCCCTCTTGGGGACCGCAGGCTGGTCCCCACAATGTCAAACATTTCAGATTTTACTATCCTTGTGGGGACATTTGGTCACACAATGTCCCACAATGTAGCATAAACAAGTAAACACACACACATATCTTTATAATTGTTTTTACTTGCATTGCAAGCATATTCATTGGCCCTACCAAAAAAAGATATATATAATTATGTACAGTATTTGTAATTTTTCTGTCAGTGTAGATTAATATAATTATTTAATAGTAATAATAATAATGGCAATAACTGTAATGGTAATAACAATTATTTAATATTTGTTTAATTTTTTTATAATAATGGTATTTTATAAAGCAATAATAAATGTATAACTAAATATCACTATAAACCATAAATTCTTACACACTGCTGGGAAATCATATGCAAAATATTATTGATGTCTTAGTTTCAGGCCATTTTAACTGATGTTTACGACCATCACAAATGAGTCTTGCATTCCAACATTACAAGCTATGGATGATGATGTATAGTATTTAAATAATCAGAATTTGTAACAACATTGTTCAACAGACCACAAAAATCCAAAAGTTTGCAAAGCATAAAGTAAAAACACATGACCAACGGACATAAGATGTAGTGACAACGCAGTAGCAGCCAAGTGATAATTTCGTCAGCTTGCCCGAATATCTCTAACATAGCCAACGGACCATTGAGCGGTCCTTATTGTTGAGCGCTGCTTTGTTCCAAACAGTTTTCTCACCCATACTGCAATAAAACAATGAATCAGGCAGCGAGGAGAGAAGCGTGTGTTCTCACTGAACTCTTGCCCAAATTATCATAAAGACTTTTCTCGGGAGCCCATCTGCCTGGGCAGCCAGCTCTCAAACAAGAGATTCATTACTCCCGCTTTACAGCGGGTTAATCGTTCAGGAAATATCTGTGAAACGTCTCGCTTTGACTCAATTAATCGCAGAGCCAGCTCTGTCAAGCAGCAATCTCATGATGCTCTAATCGGCCTTTGATCTGCATTTCTCTGTCACCGTCTCGCTCTCTCTCTTTCAGCACAAGCAGACTGCACAAGTTGTTAAGTATCCAGTTTGACAAGTTTGTGCCTCAGATATGTCTCTTTACACATTTATTAAATGATGCAGAGGCGGTGGAATCATAATAATATGAGCCATTCATCCAGCAAATGCTTTTTAGATGTGTTGCTTCAGTTTTATGCAAATGTACACAGAATATTGTGTCTTGTGAATGTCCATTGTATTTGAACCACAATTTGTACAGCTGAGTGTGGAAGATGCACTTTAGAGTCAGTTACTCCCTCTAGTGGCCAGAGGGGCACAGTGCAGCTGCCACAGGGCCTGGTCAGAACTAGGACCGTATCGGCAGCCTAATTGGAACTGAGAGCGTTCATACATAGACCTACAGTGTCGAGAAAACCAAATAGTGAATGTATGCCAGTTATCCTTGCCAAACACAAGTTATTTTGTTGTGCATGTGTTAAATGTGGCAGTGAGTCAATATTGTTTTGTCACTCTAATTATATTCTTTGTGGCGGAGTCCATTATATTCTTGAATGTGCTGTATTGATGGAATTTTATGCAGTATAAAAGCGAATAACAATACAAAGCAATTTTGTATTATTGACTTTGACCCTGACCCTTACAAAATCACTCTGAATTTGAAGATGTGCTTCATCTTGCGCGTGTCCTTTGCACCACACGCATTGCTCAGTGAATATAAATGGACTTGAATTTATATTCATTTCTTGAATTTTCACTCATGCTAATGTTTGTCGTTACTGGAGCTTTTTGACCTCAAACTCTTGCTGTCTGGGAGGATATTCATTCTGCACAGATCATTAACTTTGTAATCAGGCCATGTTATTTTATCACACCACGGTTGCAGCCTCTGCACTGTGTGGAGGTTGATGGGGTTCAATGTCTATTAGAAAAATGTCTATTACATGGTTCTCTTATTGGCTTTTATTGTCTAAACCAGTGTTTTCCAACCTTTTTGTCTTATTTATCCTCGGCCTCATCAGTAAGGCTAAAGTACACCATTATTGAGAGCAAACTGACAATGTGTTCTTTTAATTAATTCATGTTGGATAATGGATGTCATTTAGAATGATCATAACACACAATGCCATTAAAATGGACATTGCAGGGACTCCATAAACAGTTTATATGGGTGCAAATAAAAACTTTCTTAAAATGAAGCACCTTGAAGAACAAGAAGAAATTTTGAATTAGTTATTTTAGAATGATATTTATTTTATTATTAGTTATATTTCAGTGTTAGTGATGTTCTGTGAAGTTTTAACACATTGTTAAACAAAACACTTGGACATATTTTCCTATTTCTTTAAAAAGATCGCTGTTAAAAGCTGTTAATTAAAAAAATATATATTTTTTAAATGTTTTTAATTATTTAAATAATTTAACAGCTTTAATATTAAAATTTTTATATTGAGTATTAAAAAGTAGGTATTATTATTAAATTTCATTCACTCATTTTTTTCTGTTAAATCAGTTAGATCAAATAAGCAGTGGAATGCATTTAGCTTTTCTGCTTCATTAATCAATTTTGTTAAATTCATTAGTAAAATAGGCTCTTAAGTTTCCAGTGACTATGAGAACATTAAATTTTATGTTTTAATGATAATTAGACATAACGTAGACGTAGGTTTTTCAGTGTTTTTCATCAAGGCTGTTTTTTTTCTAATTAATTTCATTTGAAAAAAAAACTAACAAAAAAACTTGCCACTTCATGAAAAGAATGCCTGCTGCATTCTTTCTCCTCCATCACGCTCTTCCACTCCTTGAAATTCTCCCGCTCTTTCACACACTCATTCTGGCTTGTCTTTAAGCCAGTAGGCCCTCTCTGCTTGTGCCCCTGGGATAGGGGAAGGCACGGATAATGGTGTCCACAGATGCAGCTCGGGCTTTGACAGGGTTGGCTTGGAGTGTCCCGGCTCTCCTGTGGGGGAGATCATAAAGCAAGTGACCAGTATCTGCCTGACACCTGAGCGCAGACCCCCGTGAAACATGACTCACACAAGACTTCCTATAAATTGTACTTAAGGCATTCATTCTCAGATGCTTCATTACCCCTCAGCCCTCAGTGTCAGCTGGCCTGACAGTAGTGTGTGAGGCCAGGAATATTGGACTAATCTCAGGGGCTGAGAACAATGTGTGTGAGTGTGTTTGCAGTCTCTCAAATGTGCAAACTCATACAGATACAGTTTAGAACTCTATGCAGAAATGGCCTATTGACATTTGACCGCATAAGCGTTCTACTATTCTCATGTTATATGCAAATACAGATCGGTTTGCAATCCGTGCAGCTGTGTATGGGGACCGAGTATAACTACCTCCAACAAAAACGTTCTCTTTTTCTCTCCTTTGTCTTTTTACCTCCTACCTGACACGCACTCTTTCTGCCGCCTCATGTGCTCACTGTGTGTGTAGTCAGAGGTCACTCTCTAGCTACAGGCATGCATTTAGCCTCATTGCAGGCTGCTAATGAGTTTCTGTACTCTCAGAGAGACTGGCATCATTAGATATAGCTGCTATCTGACCACCGTATATTCAGAAAGAACCATGGTCATTGTATGAGCATGGTTATACACATACATTCCTTGTGTAGTTGAAATGTTCTGTATAACACCAAAGACTGATTGCCTCCCTCTCTCTTTCTCTCTCTGTCTGTGTGTGTGTGTGTGTTTCTTTTTGCCCCAATCACAGAGTAATTGTAGACCAGTGAAAGTGGCGTTCAGTGATCATCAAATGCAGGATACTCGAAAATGACTTGAATGATCGAGAGAGATTGAAAACATGCATAATGCATGTGGAATCACTTTGGGTGGTCAGTTAGTGCAGATTTACATATTGAGACATTTTAAAGTTTGGAAATCTCAGTACTGGCCGTTATGTTATTGGTAGCCTTCTATATTTCTAACTAGTTAAAATTATATTTCAAATAAATACAGTTCTTTTCAACTTGATATTCACCATAATCCTGAGAAAAGTGTCACAGTTTCGAAAAATATATTTATGCCAGCACAGTTTTCAATTTGCAACACTGATAAAAATGAAATGTTTCTAAAGCACCAAATCAGCACATCAAAATGATTTCTGAAGGTGATGTGACACTGAAGACTGGAAGCAATGAATACAAAAAATTCAGCTTTGCCATCACAGGGATGGATGGATAGATAGATAGATAGATAGATAGATAGATAGATAGATAGATAGATAGATAGATAGATAGATAGATAGATAGATAGATAGATAGATATATTTTAATATTTTGAAATTGTAAAGAAGTATTTTAAATATTTCACAATTACAGATTTACTTTATTTTTTATTTAAAAAAAACAATTATTACCAACCCCAAATTTTCAAACATTAGTGCAAGTGCAATAGTATATGTGTCATAGTTTTTTTTTTTTTTGGCAAACAAACTGACTGTTTCTACAGCAGCAAAGTACAGTTATCAGACAGTGCTAACGGTAGTAACTAGTAACTTGACAGTAAATGAGAATCACAACTGCATTCTATAATACAAACTGGCTTCTTTCAGTTTTTAGGACACACATTCTCATTTTAAATGTGTGTTCTTGGTTTTGTGCTGTGAAACCCCTGCGTGTCATACAGTGTATGTGTGTTGTGTGTATTCCAGTTGCTGTCTTTCCTCTAGATCTGCTTCCATCAGTTTTGTAGTCTGGCTGCAACCCAAATGCTGCACTTTTACACTTGCTTAAAAATAAACACATGGAAAGCCTCTGTCAGATTTGATTTATGAACTTCGATTGGACCCGTTTACTAAATTGTGACAAGACTTTCCAGTGTTATGAAAGTTGCTATATTTGTCAATTCCCCAAACACTTACTGTGGATATCTAAAACTCAAATTAGATATAAATGTGACTTAAATGATGGGGCAATCTCAGAAATTTTAAACCTGTTCACACTTTGATGTCACAAGACCCATGCTCAGCGTGGGAGTTACATACCTCGAGGTGCGAATTGATGTGAAACTGCCACCTCAAAGATGTTATGACAGCATTATAAGTAGCTGATAGATGGTGTTAGAGACCTTCCTCCCCCGCACAGGAATGGCTGTTCCCATGCGATAAAGTTGAACGGGTTATCTTCCCTGTCCAAAATATGTACATTTAACACCCAAGTACTTCCCTGTACATCTTCACCCTCAGTAGAACACCAATGTAGCCATCTATTGGCGATAGTTCTCCATTAGACAGCTGGCCTTGACACTGATGCCTGTGGCTAACAGCACTATTTACTCTATTCCCAATCCATCATAAAACAGAAATGGGCAAGCGTCGCTTTGATGTTCGTAATTTCCAGCGCTCTCCCAATGATCAAACCCATTGTATGGCCCATTCCATCACGTAGTACATATAGCCATACACACCAGCCACCAGCTTTTTTTTATTTCATCGCTGATAATGGACTCGTGAGCTGGATAAAGAGAGTGAGAAAGAGAGAAAAGATCATTTTGCCAGACCTGAAGCGCAACGCAAGCTCGAGGCTGCCCAAATTCAATAAAGAAACAATCAAGCACGGTAACACGGCATAATGGCTTTTTAAAAAAGATAAATGTTTAGTAAATGACTCTTTTATGTCCAGGAGGGAAGGGAGAGAATGGCTTTCTGCATTAGGTGAAGAAATGCAGCCTCCTGACCCAGCTGATGCTTTCTGATTACCAGCCAAATTGCAGGAGAAACCCCCTTTGTCTCGCAGGTAGCCAGGGCCATTCTTTACCCTCCTCCTCATTTCCTGTGTGTGAAACTGTGTGTGTGGAAGAGAGGGAGTGAGGCTGAGAGAAAGGTAGGAGATGCAAGATAAAATGTTTGTCTGCATGGGAGCACCCTTTGCAGTCTCGCTGAGGTGTATTTATCTTCCTTATCTTACTGCCAGCATCACGACTGCCATTAGAGCAGTTTGATGTGGAAGAAGAACCACGGCCAGATATTGAGCTAGACAGCAGTGAAGAATAGATAATGCTCCTGCATCACCCAGATGTAGCATATGATGACTCTAATCTTCATGTAAAACACATTCAGATGTGAGAGTAAACAGAACCACCCTTGAGCTGTTACAGTAGCTTTTTTGTCAGCACCAAGGTCCACACGTAAGGCGATGTAGCATGTTTGCATTAGTCTGTTTGTGTTATCCACATCTGTGTCAGAAATCACAAACTCTTCTCTCTGCCCAGTCCTCCACGATGAAATATGCACTGTCCAGTTTAGCAGAGACACCGCTTTTCAGTGCCGCTTAATTCTGTCATCTGTGGAGTCCAGGTTATTAGTACACACTTCTCTGTATATTAATAATGTATGAAGCATTTTCTATAAATCAGTGTGGAAGACAGTGCAGAGTGGAGTTGTAAGTGCTGGAGGATTAGCGATTGTCTTTGTTACGCACAGATTTAAGCTTTCAGAAGAAAACGTCTTTGAGGTTTGCTTTGGTGTAGGCCTATGAGTCTGAAGTTTTTGTTGAGTTAGCATGCTGGCTGTTTAGAGAATGATTCAAAAAACATTCGTAATCTGCAGACGCGTGCAATATGTGGACCTGTGTGCCCAGACGCTCTATGGATGGCATCCAGACTGGCATCTGGTCTAAACAGATTGTTCTTCATTTGGAGGCACAGCTAAAAGATTTACTCAGTAATGCATTTGCAATTTTTTTAAAATCAAGCTCAGTTTATTTCAGCCACTTCAGGTGTTTCCCTGCAATACATTTCAGGAATGTTTTATTCAAGTCAAATGCAGCTACACGTTCATGTCGAATTGATCTGTGAATTAATTACAGTGCTTGCAAGCTGCTTGCAATTCTTCACACATTTTGATTTAGGGTTTGTTCTAAACTCTTAACCCTAAATCAACTTCTGCTGGTTTTGAAGTACAGACTCGAGTTTTGTTCTGTAGACAACTTTAGCCTGAGGTATGTGCAGATATAAAATTGTTTGAAAATTTGGTTATGCTTTATTTTAAGAACCAATTCTCACTATTAAGTTTTTTCGCATGCATATTACTAGCATATTGGCTGTTTATTAGTAGTTACAAGCACGTTAACACCTTATTCTGCATGATCATATTAGATGCTAGTTAGTTCCTGTTAGCTCAGGTCCATTAAATAATGTTAATAGATACACTTCGCCCTTTAACACTAGCGCACTCTATTCTATTTGAATTTGATCAATTTGTTTTCTTTTTATTTATTAAAAAGAAAAAAACAACAACGTGACCCTCTGATACTTGCACTCTCTATTATATTTCCGTTTTACCTACTTGTTTTCTTTTTATTTATTAGAAAATCCTTGACCCTCTAACACTAGCGTTCTCTATTCTTTTTCTATTCCATCTGCTTGTTTTCTTTTTATAAAAAAAGAAAATGACCGTCTAACACTAGCATTCTCTCATTTTCTATTCTTTTCATTGTTTTCTTTTTATTTATTTAAAAAATTACCCTCTAAGACTAGTGTTCTCTATTCTTTTTCTATTCTATACTTGTTTTTATTTATTAAAAAATAATAATAAAAAAAACTTGCTATGTGTACTGCATTAGACTAGCTCTTACATATTATTGTTCTTTTGTTGATTTTGATTGCTTCCATTTGTAAATTGCTTTGGCGTCTGCTAAATGACTAAATGCAAATGCATTTTGATTTTAATTATGTATTTGTAAATGTTTAAGTTAATTTTACCTATGATTAATAAATGCTTTAGAAATATGTTCCATTGTTGGTTAACGAATGCTAACAAATTGATTATTAGTGTAGAGTTTTACCTTTTCTGTTATTATGGGACTGCCAGCTAAATACTGGTTGATTTTATAGAACAGTTTGCAGCTCTGTGGTTTATAAGCAGGATTTTGATTATTGGCTGTTTTGCTTGTTACGACAAATAAAGTATAATGCAAATTCAATCAAGCAGTGAGCAATAAATTGAGTTAAGTTTGAAGCATCACAATTCGAGTCAGGTTCACAGTATCCTGCTACTCTGTGAACACAGGCAGCAGAAGTCCCTTAAACACTGATTACACTGAGCCTAGAACAAACACGACTCCCACAGGATGGGCTCATCACATCCTTACACAGCGGCCAGTTATCTCAAGGGTAATCAAGAACAAGAAAGAACGTGTGTCTGCACATCATCCCTCTCATCTGGTGCATTGTCAGACAGAACACGGCTAGGGTCTAGCCATCATTACAGCACAGCTTTGTGACAGCCCGTTTTATTACCCTACACTGAAATCGTTTTACTGATGTTATCAGCCTAGCGAGTACATGATCCTTCTATAGATTTTGGCGAAAAGACCAAATGGTTTTATTTAGCGCTTTGCATTGGCCTCTCGGTCCTTGTTTCTTTGTGCAGTTCTTTGTCACTGTGTTACTGGCTGTAATTAGAGAAAAGGGCATCCACATTCATAAACATCTCCTTCCTAGAGGAAAAGAAAAGGTTAAACTTTGTGGGGGTATTTGATTCTGGATGAGAAAAGTGGCACAAAAGAGTCTGCAATCTGACATTAATTACTCTGCCAATCTGGGGCGATGCGGGGGGTGTCAATCATGGGCAGGTGTGCAATAATTCTGCAGCTGAATCACACACCCACAAGCTCTTCAGCCGAGTTTGTTGTTCTGAAACTAAACTGAAGGCTTCCCATCAGCGTGAGGGAGTTCAGAGACCTCTCGAACCATTCCGGAAGTTCTTTATAATTTGACGAGTTTATATAATTGATTATATGAAGATAGCAAAGGAAGTGTTTTTTTGATATTGCTAATCATAGCTAATTATAATTCTGCTGTTTTTAGGGGTTGGCGGTATAACCACAATTTTATATCACAGTATGAGTCATTTTATATCATGGTAATGGCAAATTTTTCTTGGAATCTTAAGTAAGATTTTTTTTTTAAATCTGGCATCACATTAAATCAGTTTTATTTGAATTTTTTCTCTATTTATTTTACTTTATGCACACACACACACACACACACACACTATTCATAACAAATTAATGTTGCAGCCCTTGAGTTCATAATAAAATACTCCCATTGGAAGCTCGGGATAACAATTAATCAAAATAAAACTGAAATCAAGATATGTCTTAGTGCAATTATTAAATCACAAAGGCTGCAATTTAATTAAATAAATATATGTGATGTGTGTTCTAGAGCAAAGCATTGCTCTGTGTTTTCCTATGTGAACAGCTTATTATCCATCAGTGTTTGCAACGTCTCAGAGCAACTCAATTCACAGGAAATTCTGCTCATACAAACTCCATCTATGCATCTGCTCTGAGTTTGCATCGCTTTCCATTCTTGTAATGAGAAATTAGGAGTTTCCTAGGGTTTCTAGTCAAAATAAAATTTAGATGAAATTAAGACAATTATAATGTAATTATACAGTTGTATGTAGTGCTGCACGATTAATCCCATGCGATTGTCATGCGCATCTCATCAGTAAAGCCGGTTCTTTGATTAGCGGTAAATCTCCATCACCTGCTTTCAGATGGAGTGGCATTTAATACACGGTATAATGATGGAGATTTACCACTAATCAAAGAACCGGCTTTACTGATGAGATGCGCATGACAATCGCATGCGATTAATCGTGCAGCCCTAGTTGTAATGAAAAATAATAGTATTGATATTTTTCTCAAATACATTATTTTTAATGAAATGACAATATTAATGTTTTTTTTATTTATTTTTTATTTTATAATAATAATAATATAAAAGTATTATTATTATTATTATTATTTATTAGCCATATTGAGATATAATGATTTTTGATATACACATTTTGGCCAAATTGTGCAGGGTTATAAACGAGCACTGCAAACCTGGATCACAGTTTAAATTGCAATCATAATTTTCATCAGAAAATTACAAATAGATTATATATACTACACTGTTTACACTCAACAAGAGGTCTGACCATTCACATTAATGCTGGAGATGCTGTAGACACAGGTGCATTTTACAACTTTTAAAACTGAAGGTTGTTCTTAGAGTTATAGGGCTCGGACTTTGGCAGCTCTCAAGTCCCTTGTGCATAGTTCATAGTTCCAGTTTACGACTGCCCTCACCAGAATGTGAAGTTCAAGTTGTCAGTGTATTGTTAACCATTACGGAGTATAGATTCTCATGGAGAACCTCAGATATACTTCTTTTCTCAAGGCCCATTGTACTGCTCTATAATTGGCATACCACTGTCCCCAACATAAATTTATAGCTTGAAAGTTAAGAGTAGCCCAGCTACTTTTCCCCACAGTGGATCCTCTGTTTGTTATCTATCCATTGGTTTGGAACGGAGCTCTGCCTCCTCTGGGCCTACGGTCGCTCACCTACAGCTCTGAGCCCTGGCTGAGCCAGCTCCCTACAGCCTGATCCACGGATGAGGTGGATGGGGCGAGTCCTCATTGTTAACCCAAAGTTTGAGTGAGAGCTCTGGTGGCAGGGGTGATTCACTCGTCCCCCTGGTGGGTCCTCAAAACTAAGGAAGCCTCCAGTGCGGGTTATGTGCCAAGCAAGGCATGAAGAAGCTTCAGAAAGGGGTCTGTTTGAGTTAGGGCAGCTTTGGTCTCTGCAGAATTCAGAGTGGAGTTCCTGGCGTCTCGCCGGTCCCTTCGCAGTCCAGCTCGAGCTGTCAACCCACTACCTGTGCTGGAGATCTCTGGAGATAGTCCTTCACCTCTCCGAAGAACTCCCCCTTCCCCCCTTCCTGTCACCTCTCTCCTCATCAGAGCTCTCTTTCTCTTTCGCTCACCTGCTCTGTTTTGTCTGAGACATTGCTTAACCTTCACCTGAGGTTCTCACGGCTGGCTGGCTTCTTGCATCCCTGCTGCGTCCCCTCTGAGACCTAATTAATTTTTGTCTCACTGTTTTCAATCACAAAAGCGCAGTTTAAACTCCAATAAGAAGAAAATTTTCTATTAGATAACTTTTTTGCCATGATCATGGTGGTACTGTATGCAAGAGAAAAGGGGACACACTTTCTTTTTCTCTTAGAAGTTCTGCAGTCTTTTGAATTTGCTCTGACACACTTATTCAGTTATCGTCAGTTAATTGTTAATGCTTCACAGCGTTCTCATGTTGCTGTTGCATTGTGTAAAAGTGGAAATGTCTCCTGTTTGAACAGTGATTGTGGTGGACTATCACTGAAACTAGCTCCGTTTAGCATTTTTGTAAACAATTTCACATTATACTACAGTATGTATTCACAGCATAACATTTTGAGTCAAACACTGAATAATGTGCGTTAATTTCAGTATTCCAAAGAACATTGTATTCTTCAGTGGAAACAGCAATCTGACCTTTTGGTCAAATGGTTTAACATGGTCAGTGAGTTCATTTAAATGCACAATGTTACCCCTATTATGCTTAATAAGCCAACAGTGGGAAAGGTCATGTGCACTCCTTAAACCGTTATGCAAATGTCTGTTTAGGTTTTAACGTCAAGAGCAGAGAAAAAGCTGTTGATTTTAATATATCATCTCATTTAAAATCTCATTTCCTTTTTGCACCTGTAAGCTCTATTTCGCTCTCTCTCAGCAATTGTCTTTATATTATTGCGATTATTTTTAAATTGATTTATGTAAATATATATAATAATATTATTAATATGATATTTTTTGTCTATTGTGATTTCTGGTTGATTGGTTTTCATCAGTAAATATAAATTATTTACATGAATCAATTAAAAAACAATTGCGATAAATACAAATTAAGACAAATGTAATAATAATTATTTAATTCTTTAATTTAAACAAATTATTATTATTATTATTATTATTCAAATGGAATTGCAATGTGTGTATTCTTGTTTATATTCCACATCTGGCTTATTTGCTTATTTGGAATATGTGGAAAATTTCAAAAAATCTGGTTTGTCCTCATTTTGTTGTCACCTTAGTGAATACGATATGCAAACATCCCAAATTCTCGATTTCACCTTATTCTATAAGGTCAACCAACTTTTCTTCATACACACAAGCGATTTACCTTGATTATCTGCAGCACTTTTGACTTTCCACCTTGAAGTCAAATTGGTTGACCCTTAATTTCCCTTCCTTTCATGATCCAACACTCATTCTTTAGCAACATTTCCTGGAGCTCTGAGTGTAATTCCTCTCTCCTGTGTTTGTGTTGTCCTCTCTTCCAGAGAGGGCACCTGGCAGGCTTCCCTCTTAGTCCAGAGGTGAGGAGGTTCTCTCCACTTTTCAGCAGGGTGAGAGGGAGTCCAGGCCCAGTAGATGGGGCTGAAGAGCCACTCTTGACAGAAATAAGTGCCCCATTCACAGCCATTTGATCCTCAAGCAGGCCCGATATGTGCAATTAGACTGCTAATGATAAGCAGCACTTTAGCTGACATTTTGCATATAAATTACACATTTGCGTGAAATAGCTTCTTATATTCTTAATTGATAGAATATGAATTGTGTTCAGTGCCCTTCGGATACAAAAGAAAGTGGTCCGGTGTTACAACTGAAGTATCAGCCTTCAGAGCACGCTTTCTGAGGAATCAAATGCAGGCATTAAACATCTCTCTCACTCTTTGGTGTGAGAGCGGCTTGTCCTCCAGTGGCATGCAGTGCGTGTGTGTGTTTTAGGGTCTCTGTGTGTGATGAAACTGAGGTTGCAGAGCTGTATTTGGGCATTGATATACAAGTCTTTGTCTTTGAATATTTGTTTTATTTCTCTCTCTTTCTGTTCGTAGGCCTCTGTATCCTCAGAAGCATGACCATTCGTGCATGTAAGTGACTTATATTTACTCAAAGTATAGCAGTGGTACAATAACACATTAAGATAATGACATTTATTAAAATAATTTTAGTTAAGAAATAATTAATTTATATTACACTATATATTACACTATGTTGCAATAAAGTCTTGATCAGGTTGATGCGGCTACATTAGTTCCTTTTTTCCCTTTTTTTAAAATATAATTTGTTTCATATTGACACAGATTATCTCCCACTTTGAGAGAATTGCATCAGCCTAATAAAATTTAAAATTTCATTTCATTGCTAGTCGGGTAGCCAGTGGCTATACTGTGTTGCTACAGTTTCTAAACAGTGAGAAGAGATATGAAAGCTGCCAAAAGAGCTTCTGGATGGTACTGTCAATCTCCACCTGATGTGCACACACACATCTACCCCCCACACATCCTTGCACCTTCTACACGCAGTGTGGAGTTGTCTCTCTATTTTAGATGTATTGTGACCACCCTAGTCTGGCCTTTCTCTGTCTACCTGTACGCCCATCGATTGACTGATGACCCCTCATATCAACTCATTGTATGCTTCCACCCCTAGCAAAGCCCTGTGAATTCACTATTCTCCCTTTGTCATGCCCCCTCACACACACTCTTTTTCTTGCTTTCATGTGCATGCAGACTCATGAACACACACTCTTTCTGCCTCTCACCCCCCCCCCCCCCCCCCCCCCCCCCCCCCCCCCACCACCACCACCACCTCGTCTCTTGGTTTTTTTTGGATCCTACTGTTCTCTTTGGTGTAACTGTGCATCTGCACCATGCTGCTTTCCCACAGTTGCTCCACACTGGAGGCCTCCACTTTACCCAGGAGAACTCTCTCTGACTGTCCCAACTCTGAATGCTGGCTATTATACCACATAAGCACAAAATAAGGCTTTAGGAGAAGGGTGGGGAGGCGTGTATGCATGCATGCATGCTTATATGCGTGTGTGAATGTCAGGGTCAAGAAACTAACCCAGGGTGGATGGATTAAAATTTAGCCAATGCAGAGGAGTTTGTTTGCACATTTGAAAAGAGCATGTAATTGATGGTATCAGTTGACACTAAGCTCTTAGTATCAGTTAGGAACCATAAAGGCCTGTGTTGCTCAGACAGACACCACATACAGTTGCAAGAGAATCAGTGGATTACAAAATGTGTAGTTTGAACACATTTTGTGGTTTATATAGTGTTGTTTTATATATATATATATATAAATATATATATATATATATATATATATGTATTTATTTAATTAATTTTTTTTTTGAAAGGATATAGACTTGCACAAAATTGAGGATTACGGTTGCTGTAAGGAAGCAGTTCAAGGTATGTCTGATGCAAATAAAAATAATAATATTAAATAGGTTGTTATTTACCTTTACTGTGTAGTAGAAACCCTTTAGAAATACATTATTCGTTTTTTTCATGTAAAATTTCCTATCCTGATTTATTATTGATGGCATATTTATTTACCTGTAATATTTATTTATAATAACACCACCCCAGAAATATTATATTGACACAAAAATTCAGGTTTTTCATTTTGCCCTTTTTCTCAGATAGATCATGTCGATGTAAGTTGTTTGAAATATAGGAGTCATTAGCCGAATATAAATTCTTCAGCAGTCTTGCAGGCAATTTTAATAAAACACTGTATATGTAATTTGGGGAATTGAAATCTTGTTAAAATTAGATCTTTAATTTCATTATCTGTCTAATATAAGGCTTATGGACGTATTCTTGATTGTCTGTAAATGAAACACTAAAATATTGATTTCATTTAACTTTGCTTAATTCTCTGAAGCACCATCCACATTACTGTTACTGAAGGAGTATGACATTTACACTAGCGCTGCTCTCTCTAATCTAAAAATTGACAAAGAAAACCCAATTACTCTTAATTCCCTTTAAACAACTTTAGGCAACAATTAGAGTTGCTCCATTTGAGAGAGTCCAAAGAAGACAACGCAAGAAGAAAGTACCCTTCACTGTCAGATTAATTGCCACTTGATTATTACTAGTTGTGAGTGGACGTGAAGGTTGAGTTGCTTACTATGAATGTTTTTAATTAAAATGGATTTACTTTGATTTAAATTAAGTATATCACCTTGTTCAGTTGCTTATCATCTTTTACAGGCCTTTGGAGAAATTACGCATGTATTAATTATTTATTTTTTTTCCTTTTTAAAGGCTTGATCACCAGTGTTAGAAAGATAAAGTTTTAAAGAGCTACTGCAAATGCATATGCATCATTCATATCCTATGCCTATTTTATATCTTATCGATGACTTTCCAAATTTCAGCAGGTAAATCTGCTTTTCTGTCCTCTTCTTTGTCCTCTCAGACCTACATCTTGCTTTGCCTTTATTCTGTTTTTCATAAGAAAGAGGCCTTTGAATATCAGCGCGTTCAAAGACGCTGCACCAGTCGATCCACTCAAAGTTGTTTCGGCCATCTCTAGCGTCAGGCTAATGGAGAGAGAAGGCTTTTGTGTGGGCGTGAGCCGCAGCACGATGCCTAATGCCTGCGACACTCTCCAATCCTTCTAACTGCCCTTCTGCTCTGCGGAGATAAGGCCTGAGTGGAGTGAGTACACCTGCAGACTTTACGGCCAGCCACGGCTGATGCTATCGTCCAGAGAATATTTACTTCTGGCTGTGTAATGTGAGCGGATGCTCAGTGGGTGAGCGGTTCTTCTGACGGCAAACCACAATGTCTCTCAGGCCAAACCCTGTCATGTCTGCGCTTACTGTTACGCTGCAGCTTTAATGATAGCACTTTTTGCCAAACCCAGTTGCGAGATTGCGTTAAAGATATTTCACACTGCCGCTGCCATAGATAGCGCTTGGCCTTTTTGGTCCCATCAGGGTGCCACGGCTAAGCGATCATCCACCTACCAGTCATGTGCTGGTACGCTGGCCTACTGTATGTAACTGTGCTGCTGCTGCTCATTAGAGGCTAACTGTACTAGCTTCTGGAGCATACATTGTTGTCTTTGTGTTTCAGTGCCATCTCCTAGTTGGACCAGAGTTCATTTAAGCTACACAGATCCCAGAGTGTCTACAACTCTTCTATTCCCTTTCAAGCCACTGTCAGGCAGGCAGCAGTGAATGCTGTATCCCTCTAACCCAATTACAGATCTGAGCGCAGCTGGGTGGCTCAGCGTGTGGCGCTTGTGCGTTCTGTGCTACACGACCCTAGGTATACAGAACCCCACTGTTGCTGAATAATCAGAACCCTCTGTCCTCAATCCATCCACTGACCACGTGAGGTCAAGCGTGATGCAAGATGGTGCACAAGACAGATGTCAAGCGTAACATTCATTGTGTCAGAAGAGCAGTGCATGTACTCTATGTAATGCATGCAAGTCTGTATGCTGCTGATTGCTTGCTGCATCCGTCCCGGAATGGGTTATGTGTAAAACAATGGAATGATTCTAAAGCAGACATAAATTACAAGAGCCAAATGCAGATGGTTTTTAGTTTTCCATCACTTTATTGCTGCTAAACAATCGAGATGAGAGGAGATGAAGAGGCAGGCGGTGGTATAATGGCTGTGGATGGGGAGATTGTTTTGCAGTGTTAGCAGTCGGCAGCTGTCTGCCTTATGAGGCGGATGCGGTTCCGCATATGCGTGGAAGCAGGTTGGGGCTTTACAGATGCGCTGATTAAAATTCATGAAAACAAACAAACTTTGAGAGCTGTGCACACAACACAACACCAAGACATCTCCCAAAGCCTTAATATCACAAGGAATGATAGAGTAGGTTAATGTGCTACACGTGTTTTTAGAGCAGATTTAACAAGAGTATTTTTAACTTCTTTTTTCAATTATTTTCAAGTGCCGTTATGTCTCTTAGCATTCAGCTTGAACCCAAAGTTTAAACCAGCTAGGTAAAGTGAATATACTGTGAGATAAACTCTGAGTTCCTGCTGTTTGATAAAAAACAGTGCATTGTGGGACTAAATGAGGAAATCTGTTTGGCTCTCACCTTTCTGGTCTGCTGGTTAAACCCACTTATGGAAGAGGCTTGTGAGGGTGGCAGCATCAGTGTGTGTATTTAAGCTTGTGAAGTTTAAATCAAACTCTATCAATCACTCAGATCATTTGAAGATTACCTCATTTGCAGCCGAAATGGGTGCCTGCAAGGGTGTGAAAATCACAATCTTGGCTCACTTTGATTAACCATATTTGCCTCATACACGCTGTAATTACTCATATCCTTAATCTTTCTGTGATCTCATAATTATGTGCCAGTTTCACCAACTAATGCGGCAGGGTAACTTTACAAAAAAAGATTCATTTAAAGATTTATTTTTTGCCTAACTCTGCTCAGTGAAGTTTAGTTTTGGTTTTTACAGTCATCTGTCTTGAGATGGTTCCTCTTAAAGGGATAGTTCACCCAGAAATTAAAGTTTTGTCATCATTTACTCACCTTCCTGCTGTTCCAAAAACTATCTATCTATCTATCTATCTATCTATCTATCTATCTATCTATCTATCTATCTATCTATCTATCTATCTATCTATCTATCTATCTATCTATCTATCTATCTATCTATCTATCTATCTATCTATCTAATATATTTGGTTACACATTGCTGAAACAAAACACTGAGCGTGAAGCGTTTTTACCTTGTGTATATTAGGATTTTAGGGAGTGAGTCTTTAGCTAATTTTCCTCGCTACTAATGTGTTTGCAGAACATACAGGATTGGAAAATCGTTTGCACACAATTTACACTGAATAAGAAGCTGATGTAATGTCAGTGCAACATTGAATGCATGATTTAATAGCGTTTTGATTCATGTCATTTTGTCACAACAACAAATTTGCACAGGTTTCAAGACAGGTCTTAAGCCCTTGAGCATGCTTGTAGTCATTGTTGGATACATGTATGATTTTGTATTGCAGACCAAAATTAACTTTTCGCCACACTTGTCAGTGGTAGGTGAATTGGGAAAATTTACTGGCCATAAATATTTCTTACCAGCCCTGAAACCATTAATTCATTAATTTATTCTTTCGTTCGTTCATTCATTCATTCATTCGTTCATTTTGTAGTTTTGTCACCATTCAGCTTTTTTATTATATATTTTATTATTTTTCATTTTATATATTTTATTGCTTGTTAGTGACACACAGCAGAAGTCACAAGTGTGTCGCAAAAAAATAAAACTTGTTTAACTAAATTTTCTACTGATCTAAAAGTTGTTAGAAGTCGCAATATGTTTGTAGATGTGTAGCCATTTGTATGCCTTTAAAACAGATCACTTTTTTTGCACTTTTTCTAATTAATTTAGAAAGGGATTGTATAAAAATTAGAAGAAATGAAACAATTTAGAAACAATTGTCTTTCATTAATCTCTGTAATTTGATTGCTTTCACTGCTTTACACATTAGAAACTTTGTAGACCTGGTTTGTAAAAACTCTGTATCATCAATAAAGACAGTGTGTCTCTTCCCATGGTGGTGTTGAAAGTTTGAGAAGAGAATGTTAATGGCTAACTGCTGCTGACTGATGGGTATTGGGAGAATGGTGGTGCTGAGATATGGAATTAAGAGGATGCTGACATAGAATTGCATGACGGGGCTCTGGACTGATCCAAACTCAGTCTCAGATCCAAGATGTGCCAGCGCGTCTACCCCTGCCCTTCTCTGCAATTTGTCATCTGCACCGACAGGCCTTAAGTTTTTAAAATGCCGCATGATATGTATTATCTGACAGCCCATCATTTCAGCCCCACTCAGGCGCATAACATTAAATGTTGAAACTTTGCCCAGAAAATCAGGATAGACTTGCACAAACTTAAAAGAGAGAAATATATGTATTTCTCCATTGCATTTCATGTGATGCCATTTTTTTTTACACTGTTTTCTCTTCCAAAAAAATAAAAAATACATTTTATACTGTACAGTTTCCTTATGCCAGATTCTTTTTTTAACACATTTGTTCTTCCTTTTACAAAAAATCTGACCAACAAATACATTTGCTTTATGCAAATTACTTTCAGTTCATCAGTTATTTTTTAGCAGTCTTGAGCAAGTTTTTAATATCATCAATATGTAACATGCACTTTGTATCTTTTTTGTTTTATTTATTTATTTTTTTATGGTAAGTTAGAGAAATAGAGCAACAATATCTACTACTACATAGGTGAACACCTCCTTTCCATCACTTTTTATGATTCCTAGTCTGCTGATGCTTCTGGCCCTTTTATACTTATAAAATCCGCAAAATGGAGCACACACTCAAAGTGAAGAAGTTGAGCATGGTAATCAAAGGCGCAGGCAGTTTTATGTGCTGATGTGACATTTTCCAAAATGGCAAAACCTTATAAAACAAATGGAAGACAATTTGACAGTCTGGTAATAAGATTATTTTACCTTTCTAAATCTCTGGTCTTTGCCAATAGAACTGTAAATCACTGGCCTGAGCTTCACAGAATGTGCACTGTATTAACCCTTATTCTAAAGCACTCAGGGGTGACCAGGGGCTTCAGGTCTCAGCTTATACATGGCTAAAGCTCCCATTTGGACAAGGTCGTCGGTCACAGTGATTTAGCCCTAATTTAGTGTTAAAAGGAGCTTGTGAAATATCCCCTCTAATTCCTCTGACACGTTATAAAAATCCCATTCAAAAGCTTGCCCGATTGATATGGCATAAAAAAGTATTTTTCCCCTTCTCAGTCAATCGATGGAAAGGCAGGAGCTGACATTTACTGAAACGAGTCTGAGAGAGACTCATCATACTGGATGTTTCTTTCCTTCTACTTTTAAAGAGACACTCCACCTCTTTAAAGAGACACTTAACATCAGATTCATTAGATCCATTATGATGCTTTTATTTGAAAAAGCTATATTTTTTCATGGTCCGTGGTTAATATAATTCTAAAGAAAAGACCTTATGGTTAATTTCTTTAAAAGGATTTAAAAAAAAAGAAAAAGAAAGAAAAAAAAACATAGTGAGTGTACTCCAAAGAGAAGAAAATGTGAGACAAAAAGCCTCTGAAAATCTTGTTGCTGCCCCTTTCTTTCTAAAAGCCTGCGTTATTTTGTGATGGTGTAGTGTTTACTTCATCTACCATTCTACCGTCCTTCATGCCATTGGGAGTCAATTTTGAAGCTGCTTCAAGACCCAAATGACAAGACATATGACAAATGTTGCATGACAAAACTATTGCATTTCCAAGATAAAATGGACATTAAATATAATTAATAATAATTAATAACAATAAATAAATAAATAAAGTAATCACATATTTAAGGTAAATAAATAGTTATTTTCAAATTCTTTACACTTTTTTTCTGGTTTCTAAGTGCCACCATCCCAAGAGCTTTGATAGTATTCTAGAATTCTGCCATCTGTGAATTCTTTTATGTTTCCATGCCCACAACAAGTGTACTTTGACTCTCAACAAAATGAGTTTCACACACCAAAGTTACAGGAACACATCTGTTATTGATATTTCCCTTCTCTTCAGCTTTGCAATATATGAAACAACATGTTAACCAGGCCTCGAAAACACACACACACACACACACACACACAAAATGTTAAAGAAAGAATGCTGCAGAGAGTGTGTTGTAGACCAAGGCTGTGTGATAGGCAAGAGAAAGGGCATGCATCCAGGAGCAGAATAAATCCACAGATCCACAATAGGAAATCAATGCTCATGTGAAAGCATTGCCTGAGCTGGTAAAAAGAGGTTAAATGGGCTTGCGCTACAGAGAAGCCAATTCCCCTGCTGTGACCTTTGGGTTACACCATTAGTTACATACACAAAAGGATGGGAATTAATGGAAGCTCCCTCATTCTGTCCTTTTCTACCTGTGCAAGTTATTAATCAGAGTCAACCAAAACCCTCAAACTTCAGCAAGCTTTACAAGATTGATGTGCCGCAAAGTTTAATGCTTCTCATGGCTGCGAATGTGTTTCTGCCAGACAGCTTTAATAAGTTACATGCCGGTACTCCAACTGACTGCCTTTTTTGTAGGAAAGGGAGATTTCACCTGCCTTTGGTTCATTCACTGAGCAAATTATTTAAACTAGACTGAACTTGCTGTGTCTGCATCTATGCAGTTGACAAGATATGGCTTCTCCGTAACTTTATATACTGACAAAACCTCACATCTTGTACTGTAAGTTACTAGGGGTGTAAGAAAATATCGATACACGTGAGTATTGCGATATTTTATTTGGCGATACTGTATCGATTGTCCAAAACGGAATATTAATATTAAAAAAAAAAAAAAAAAGAAAAAAAAAAATCATACAAGATTCATGGCAGTTGTTTCATTTTGAGTTCATATCCCGACCACTAGATATCAGTCTTCATCTCTGAACTTAAACAGTGACTGACAGGAAATACTAGCATCAGGGCACTCCACTAATGTTAGCATTAATATAGTTCGCTGCCAGTAATGGAGGATGAAAGAATTGTTTCAGTTCTCGTTTCGATGTACAAAGCTGAAGTGTGGCACCATTTGGGCTTTTGTGGTAATGTCCGCCCCAGGACCGCGGCTCGAGCGCAACCTTGGTTCTGCCGCTTGCCACGTCCTGTGTTGAAAAGCTTTTGCGCGGGGTGCGGCGGGCAGTGGAGTTGCCGTGCAGCTGCAGCTTTCTCGTAATTCAGGAGAGTTTTGTGCAGTTGGGGCGTTTCATGCGTCGCGGTCTCTGCGATCCCACGCGGAACATAAACACAAACTGAAAAACCTGTGAAATCCAAGTTAAAAAGTTCTGAGAATGTTTAACATCTGTATTTATTTGATTGTTTTACAATTGTTTTGTTTTCTTTAGGAATCCTGCAAGCATCCGTCTTTCGGATGAGACGTTAAACCGAGGTCCTGACTCTCTGTGGTCATTAAAAATCACATGGCACTTCTCGCAAAGAGTAGGGGTGTAACCCCGGTGTCCTGGCCAAATTCCCTCTACTGGCCCTTGTCTATCATGGCCTCCTAATAATCCCCATACACTTGATTGGCTCTATGACTCTCTCTCCTCTCCACCTGTAGGTGGTGTGTGGGGAGCGCACTGGTGCCGTTGTGCTGTGGCTGCCGTCGCATCATCCAAGTGGATGCTGCACACTGGTCTGTTTAAGGAGAGACCCCCCCACATGATTGTAAAGTGCTTTGGGTGTACAGCAATACACAATAAAGCGCTATATAAATGCATCATTCATTCATTCATTCATTCATTCACTTTATTTTTCATTGATATTAAGCAGAAGTAATTTTTTGTTCTGATCAAATGTTATGACATTGTATGTCACAATTGTAAACTTAAACTGTGAACCTTTAAAATAGAGTCTATAAATATATATTTTTATCTTTTTATAAAATACATTTTTATACATATATTTAAGGGCAGTCGTGGCCTAATGGATAGAGAGTTGGATTTGTAACCTGAAGGTTGTGAGTTCGAGTCTCAGGTCCGGCAGGGATTGTAGGTGGGGGGAGTGAATAACCAACACTCTCTCCTCCCTCAATACCACGACTGAGGTGAGACCCTTGAGCAAGGCACCAAATCTCCAACTGCTCCCCAGGTGCCGCAGCATTGGCTGCCCACTGCTCTGGGTGTATGTTCACTACTGTGTGTACACTTGGATGGGTTAAATGCAGAGCACAAATTCTGAGTATGGGTCACCATACTTGGCCACTCACCACTTCCCTTTAACTAAAGAATCATGCAAGCACTTGAATATTTCCCCCTTTACTCGTACTGCACAAAAACTGATTCAGTAATGTTGAATGTTATAAGGATTATATTGCAAATGCAGATATCAGTGTGTTCTGCAGTGTGTTGGTTAAACTATTTAAATTTTTTTTGCTAAGGTTTGCATATGGTGGTGTGTTCTTAATGACCGCTTTCCTAAAAAATATACATCCTATTCCTAAAATAAGAAATATCCCAAAATATCGCCTTGCTTACAGTATCGCAATGTATCACAATATATCGTATTGCAACCCCTTTATCGTGATACGTATCGTATCAATACACAGCCACAAACAATACACAGCCCTATAAGTTACCCACGATCAAACAACTTTTACTGAAAGCTTTAAAAACTGCGATTATGGACATGGTGTGAAATACAATTGATTACAAGTTTCTAATTTGCAAGCAATACACAAAGAATCTGAATTAATGAATTGCGAGCGATGAGATAAATAGATTCTACCAGATCTGTAAATAGTCCTCTGTACTTGCAGCAACTTGGGATAGCTTTTCTCCCCAGCCTCTCGGCAGCCATCAGATGAGCTTTTTGTTTGTGTTGTCAGGTACAGCTCTGAGGGAATGCTTCACTTTGTCAATTAGTGAGAGAAATTTTTTAATTTTGTCTTCCCACCTCAAATGTTGTCCACAAGGGAAATGTGCGGCTTTAAAGGGTGTATCTAGTACATTAATGCGAAAACTTAATTAAGAGAACAGTAGAAACCCATTATAGGTACACTGGAATTAGCCAGTCAATCTCCAGATCTAAATTGAATTTTTTAGCGGGCAATAGTTCCCAATGAGTCTCGTCGGGAGATCCAACCATGACCTCCTGGGTTCAATTTAGGATGTGGTGAACACACATAAAGATATACACTTATATTAGCACGATAGAGAAGTCAATTAAGAAACTGCTTCTAGAATCCAATTAAAAGTCTTTAGACAATTGCACCCCCCCAAACCCCTCACCTAGACACCCCACCTCCCCAACCCTTAGTAATGAAGACGGGAAGAAGCACGAGGGGGTTCTAAATGGGCTTTCTAAAGGATTGTTTGTCTTTTTTATTGTCTTAAGAGCATGGAACAAGTATTATTGACTTTCGATTTAAATGAAAAGTTTTTTGTTTTCCCCCTTTTCCCACATTTCTACGGGGCATCAAGACATCGGCCAGAGGAAAAAAAACAAAAAACAACTGAGTGGGGCTATTAGATTAAGCCTAGTAATGAACAGCATAATGGACACCTTGTTAAATCTTATTGTTCTGTATTACTGCGGTCAGCAGAGACAAACTCTACAGCGGGACCTGCGGAACGAAGTCCTCAATTCAATTTCCAAAAAGTATTACAAGCTGCTCCATAGCCAAGTCCACTATTTCATAATTACTGCTGGTCTCAGTAGATGTAAATGTCAGTACACTACACAGACAAGATATCTCACTTACTGGCTATGGACGACATGGCCGGGTCGTCATTATTACAATCGATCAGAGCCTGAACCAACTTAATTAGACAAGGCTGTCAAGATATCAGCCTAATTTGAGGAGCAGGTAATTCGCTCTGACAGTGCCAAGTGTTGTCCGGGGGCTTTCGGGCTGCAGAATGCAGGTGTGTCGAAGGAAGCATGTTTGGCTTTGGCTGCACATACACAAAGAGGCCCAGCTAAAGGTGCCATGGTGACACTCCGCAAACAAATCTTGCGCTGCCGTTGAGGGGGTTGTGTGATGGAGACCTGATTGAGTTCATTTGTCCATGTATTCCCCCTGTGTTAGGTTCCTGGAATCTGACCAGCATTATGAGTGGGGAATATTTAATTAGACCTTTTCAAGGCATGAAAGACGGCCTACGTGTTTGGTCAGGGAGAAAAATGCAAGGCATCTAAACATGGCTTATCATCTGCATCATCTGCATCAAAAAGTATATTAAGGTTGTATTTAAACTGCTTATTTTGACCAAATTATTTACAGGCAACATATTTTTTCTATACATTAGCACTTCTATTCTGTAAGTTATATGGGTGTGTTGAAAAATGTAATAGTGTTTTAAACAGGTTTTTTATTTATTGTATTTTTTTTTAGTATGAGTAGCAATATCTTGGGTGGTTTGATACTGAAGAAGTTGAATTAGAGTGTCATGGTAATGTTTCCTTTATTGAAGAAAAGAACATTTAAATTATAATTAAGGAGTACTACATTTTATATATATATATATATATATATATATTTGTGGGATTGGCTTTATTGATAGCACAGAAACTGTAATATTTTACTGCAAGTTACACAGATTCTTAAGTGCATGTTGTGTGTCTCTATTTTTTATTTAGAAATAAAAAAACATTGCAAAATGGTTTACAAAAAATATGCTAAATAATGAGAAAACAAAAAGTTTAGTAAAATATGTTGAAAAAAAAAATCAATTTTAATTTTTTTGTTGGTTTATTGAACTTTTGAGCTATTTATCTAGTAACTATGGATTTCTTACATACATATCCTTCAAATTGGGGGTCTAAGGATTGTATTGATATATGACATTTGAAAATACTAAAGAATGACAGCACAGCATGTAAAGATATACTCTGGCGGAATTGTTCTATGGCAGGTCTCAAAGGGTTAAAGGCTCATTAGCATATATTTTTGTCCTAGTCTGGCTGGTACTTCATATGTGTGCTGACATTCATTCATTCATTTGTTAATATATTTTATTTTTTAGTAATAATATTTATGTGTTTAAAAAAAAAATTAAATCAGTGCAGTAATTTATCACAAATGTAGTAATTTGTCACATTTGAATGTTTTCAGTTTGCAATACATGTTGGAAATGTTACCGCTACAATGTAACTTTGTCAGAGCTATAAACCTCAAATATATTTAATTTAAAAATTTTTGCAAGGGATTTGATGATATATAGCTAAAACGTCATAATTTGGCAGAAAACTAGAGAGAGATGTGTGTCTGAAATTAGACTGTCTGCTGTTGTAGAGAGAGCACTTTAAGTTAATCCTTTGCTTTAAAACAAACCAGCCCCACAGTAAAGCGATGTCAAAAAGCCCTTCTTACCTAAAGCTCGAGCCACAATCTTTGAGAAGCCAGTCTGTTGAGCTTACTGATGGAAATCTCATTTGCTTACTGTGCAAAATCACTGATATGTAAATTAATGCGAATATTGATATAAAAGTGAAAAGGGCTTTCTTAAATAGTGGGGAAAAAAACGGAATGCATGCGATAGTACAGGCAGGGAGAGAGTGTTTGAAAGCTTTGATTTGTCCACTGAGGCAGTGAAATTACACATTACAGTATTTGATTGGAGGGAGAGGGTGCACAGTCAGATCAGATCCACCCAGAAGAGAAGGGCCCAATCAATAGCGCTGGCTTTCATATGGTAATGTGTCACTGCAGGAAGCAATAGGTGAATATATTCCCATTTGATAGCAGCCAATTTGCCAAGCCATGAGACACCCCATCAAATGTATACCAGGAAGATGAAATTGTTGTTTGCATAACAAAGCAGCTTTGGTCTATGAGAGTTTTTTAAACAAATATGTCCCTCTACGCTTACAAAATGTAATAACAGAGAGGTAAGAGGTCAGTATAACAGGAAAACATTACCTCTGCAAAAACATGAGAGTTGAGAGTCGTTAAATCTTGGGCTGTGCGATCGGTAGATTTACGGCACTAGTCGCGCATAGTTATTCCGTTATTTTGTGAGATCGATGAATAATATCTTGTCTTTTAAATGCATCACATTTGTGTGGAAATGTGTACAGTGCTGAGGCATGGGAGCTGGATTGTTATTAATAGGTATTATAAACCCCACGAGGGGAAGGCAGTAATAGAGGAATAGAGTACGGGGATAAAAGTGAAACCCACACTGTCAGGCTAGAGAAATGTGGTAATTTTTTATTATTTTTTTAACTTTATGCACAGGCTGCACACTTTCAAGTCCCGTTTGTCACAATATTTTGTTAATCTTCTTTGATTCTCCCCTTTTCCCTCTGTCTCCCCAAAATAAAGAGCCAAACGAATTCCAATTAGATTGTATTAGATAATAAAGACGCTGTAGGCATCCTCAATCTACAGCATGCTTTTTTTTTCTTATTGCACCTCATTGTATTATCAACATGGATGCTTAAAAAAAAAAAAAAAAAAAAAAAAAAAAAAAAAAAAGCTTCCCACCACAAGGAGAGGCTGAGGAGATTGGGTGATGAATTTAATTCTGCAAGTTCAGAGAGATTTTTTAGTTTGACATGCGCAGCAGGGGTTCTTTGAGAGCTTGGCAATGTCTCCAGCACTGCAGGCTTTGAAAATCTCTCCCCACAGTCGAGCTCCTATCAAAAGCCAAGGATAATATTCCCTTCGAGGTAAAAGCATCCTGGTGAAAGAACTTCTAGACCCTTTTATTTATTCATCATGGTTATATCTGAATATATCAGAAGGCTTTGCGATAATGCATGAAAGGGTAATCACAGGCATAGAAAGAGAGAAAGAGTGAAGATAGATCGGTGTGCTTTTTCAGGTTTCTTTAATTCCACACAATATAATTACAGACAGTTTTATTTGTACATTGAGCTCACTTAGTAATTTTACATGCAATCCTGTCCACCCATTTGCAATTATTCAATGGCATTGCTGAGGGCCAGTTGGCTTTATCAAACAAACTGAGTTTCTCGATTTTTTTTTTTTTTTTCTCTTGGACCTCAATTTTACATTTAATATTAAGTCATAACCAAACACAGTAGTTTCTGGCTAGCTTCTTCCAAGCTCCACAGCACTGTAAAGTTAAATAGGATTCACAGTGTTGCATCAACAGAAGATACTATATGAGGAATGTTTCTTCTCCCTTTTAAAATTTGATGAACCTATTTATTTTGCTGTCTGAACTGTTTTATGGATTGCATTTTATTATTTGGATTTAGCATTGTTTTTGTTGTTGTTGTTGTTTTTTTGTTGTGGGTCATAGTTTATATTTGGGTCACATTTTTCATATCTGGGTCACACTTCACTAGTTGAGAACTGCTGTATGTCATATGTAGTCATAGTGTTCATAGATATTCTTTCAATGAGACATATCACACACTGTATGAATAATGCAATGATAACACTCAAAGCGGCTTCTTTCAGCACACAAACAAACAAGCAACAGAACTTCCAAAAAGAGCAAGTTGTTTCTGTCAATATAAAGTGTACAGTCAATGAATGTTGAGTGTGATTGATTGTCCTTGTTGCCTATGGACGCAAAAGTATTGACTCATTGAGTTATTTACCCGCTCTGTGGTGGTTGCTATCTAAATTTGTGAGTAATATTCATTCAACTCCAAACAGATATAGATTTTTACACACCAAGTCACAGTCATGATTTATTCAGATTGAAGATGTTAGAGTTGAGTTTTTTTTCATGCTATTATCAGGATTTTATTAAATAGTTCTACAATTCACTTGTGAATTATAGAATATATTTATTGTTATTATTATTATTATTATTAAAACAAAACATAGGTGTAAGTAAGTGTGTGTGTGTGTGTGTGTGTGTGCCCATACCATGTTCTGAGTTTCTTCACACATCAGTCAATTTGTGAGTCATCCTGCATGTGCTTATGAACACACAGGGATCCAGCGGTATTGTGTGTTATCAAACCCAGACAGCCTCCCACTCCTTTGTCATGCCTCTAACCAATTTACTTCTTTTTACTTGATACTTGTGCTAATGATGTTATATATAAGTCGCTGCTCATGAAGGGAGATTAACACCATATTTGAGCAACTGAGGAAATGACTGGGCCAGTGTTCTAATAGTTGATGCAAGAGTTTGTATTAAGGTAGAATTATACTCATAAATCTCATAACATTATTAAGCCCATAGATTAGTGTAGAGCAGTCAGTATGCATAAAAAACCTCGCTATGTTCTCCTCCTGCTCTTCAGAGACTCTTATTAGTTTTAAACTGCCAGGGCTGTAATACCGCTAGATATAATCATCTGCTTTGCCTTACAAAGCTGCATGCTGGCCGCTTGAATTCTTGTGCTCCTCATTAAAGAACTTCCATCCAAAATAATAAATATTAAAAGGCTGTTACTGTTTCAGAGCTCGTCCTTTAGCATTGTTATAAAGCACCTGCAGTATTTCTTCTCCCTGCACCCCCCCCCCCCCCCCACCTCTGTCATTCTTGCTTTGTGCTTGGGTCTCTTGCCTTAGGGCTTTGGGACATCAGACACATTAAAAGACGGGCGGTGGCGGCAGGCGGGCAAAACAAAAGCGCACCGGCTCTCCTGCCAGTAATCACGCTGGCCCTTTAACAAGTTCATCTCTCTGCGTGAGCCCTTCGATTGAAGGAGTTTCTTACTTCTGCCCAAAGGGCAAGCCATCAATGGCAGCCATCTTGAGCTTACTCATTTACTAACGCTGTCCCCCCTTCTGTTAGCATCAAACAGTCCTCTGCTTCATCGCAATGCTGTCTCTTGTAATATAATGATATCAGCGCTTTTAGAAGCCAGTTGACAATTTGCTTGTATAAAAATGGGAGGTCGTTCTCACACTTACAGAAGGTCAAATCTACAAACAAGGCTAAACGGCAAGACTTCAAACCAAGATATGTGATGCATTAAATCTTTTTACTCTGCCTCATTACAGTGGTATTGCAGCATTTCAGGCCCCTTTAATTTATATACATTTTTTTAGACTGTAGCAGCCAGCTGGCAGTGTGAACATGAAGTTTCTTATTTTGTTTGCTTTGTACATCCTTTTCTCAGCTGACATATGTTCAAATTAAGATGGACACAGAGAACATCAGGCAGAAAGAAAGTTGTTTATGATTAAGAATCCTTCCGTTAGGTTGGGCCAATCATATTACTGCTGTTCCAAGAAATGAGGTATGTTTGTGCCAGACATGTGGTGGACATGTAGCTTGTTTCCCAGAATCAACCATAAGGTTCATGGACTGGAATGGTTCTCATTCTCTTGGCAGTTTTGATGTGAAATGATACACAGATGGAACGGTTCTGAATTTGGTTATGAATGTTGTCACACACATTTTAAGTGCAGAAAACAATCACCTCCTTTAGAATGTCAGACATGAGTACATTATAAGATATAAGTATAAGATGTATTACATTAATCAAAAGTGACAGCAAAGGCATACATTTGTTACTAAATAGTCTGACTTCAAATAAATGCTGTTTTTTTTTACTTTTTATTCATTAAAGAATCCTAAAAGAACACTGTTTACACAATTATATTGAGCTGCACAACTGTTTTCAACATTAATTACATTTAAAAATATATTTAAATAGAAAACAATTATTTTAAATTATAATATTGTATTGTAATCACACTTTTTCATCACACCAATGGTTTCATCACACCTATTCTCGCTGTTAACTAACTATTAACTAAGAATTTTGCTTCAATAAACTCCTATTTTGCTGCTTATTAATAATAAGGAAGGTCGTTGTGAAGTTTAGATATGGGATTTGATTAAGGGATCTAAAATATGGTCAGGCATTAATATGTGCTTTACAAGTAAACAGCCAATATGCTTGTAATATGCATGCTAATAAGCAACTAGTTAATAGTGAGAAATGGTCCCAGCTAAAGTGTTACCCTTGTTTTTACTATATTTTTGATCAAATACATGTAGCCTTGGTGAGAATTCTTTCTAATAAATAAAAATACAGACCAAATTTATGAATGGTAGTGCATACAGTATTTTTTGTTTCTCTTATTACATTTGGATATACACTTTATGTATAGTGTACAGCATCATTTTGTCTGTACTGTGGTTGCTAGATTTTCCATGTTTGCATTCACTATAGAGTGCATTTATACATACAGACCTGCATTACATACACATTTATTTATGCACGATGCTGAAGTGTATAGTCACATTATTATAGTTTATTTTGTACCAGGCCATCATGTTCAAATCACATATTTATGGGAAAAGGGACCTGGATATGCTGGAATAATAAACTTTAATGACTTGCTGCAGGATCTATGCAACGGTTGGATGTGTGTCAGCTTCAAGTGAAGTGTTCATAAAAAAGAAAAAAGGAAACATATAAACACTAAACGCCATGTTGAGCTGTGCTATATGTCTGAGGAGGTGTCATTTGCATGACAATATGCAGCAAGTCATACTGTAGATTTAGACTGTTGTGCTATGCCTGACTTTGGGTCAGAAACAAATTGCCGCCTTTATCCAATAATCTCAGGCTGGATATAGAATAATGTGTGTGTTTGCTTTCTGGTTTGATGATATTTGTTCTCTCTCCATGTGTCTGTCTGTCACTGTGATGCGCTCGAGCGGTTCTGGGAGCAGTTTGTGCACTAGGTGCGGCAGAAGGTGTCTAGCCAGATCCTCATATGAATGTGGCCGGGATGCTGATATACATCAACAGCTGAAAAGAAGAGAGGGCCTGTCTGGCTGATAAGGTGGAGCAATAGCAGCCTGTGGCAGGGTCATCTGCCCCCTCCCATCTCTCTAGCCACTACGTGCCAGAATAGTTTGAGGAGAAGTGGTTTGCAGATTTTTCTCCATTCCGGCATATGTACCGGTTTTTCAGCTGCCAGCTGCAAGCAGAGAGCCTGCCCTTCCGTCCGGCGGAGATAGACTTTAGCCAACTGGCCTCTTTCTGCCACTCTGAGATCTTTTGACTCTCCACTTGACACTCCTCAAGTGAGCTCAACTTTGTCAAAATGTGCTAAAAAGTGTCTATGCAGCATGCATGAGTATTTATAGGGGAGTCCAGAGCTGGTTGTTACACTTTTTAACTGTGCAAATATTTTTCAAGGTTGTTTTATTAATAATAATAAAAATAATAATACTAATAATAAAATTTTTTATATATATATATATATATATATACACACACACACACACACACATATATATATATATAGTGACATTTTAAAGTTACTAATAATATATTAAAGTGAATAATGATGATGATGATGATGATGATACATTTATGTATCGCTACATCTTAAAGTTGCTAATGATATTTTAAAGTGAATAATAATAGTAATAATAATAAGCAATTATTTTATAGATTTTAATGAGTGTTTTAATGAAAAAATATTAACTTTTTAATTAACTACAATATAACAATTTATTATATTGTATAATTTATTATAAATAATTATATAATTAAACTTTGAAAATTTGAAATTTTCTACAACTCATTGTTATATATTATACAGATATGCATCTATACAGAAATCGATCTTACTGAGATCAAGCCCTTCACTCCCATAAGTTAACTGATAATAATAATAATTATTATTATTATTATTTGATACATTCACAGCTATTATAGTTAACAAAAAAAAAACTTTTGTTAGTTGAAATAAAATAAATGTTAACGCAAATAAAGCATAATAAATTAATAAAAAAATTATGTAAAATAGGTAGACATTCAAAAACTACAACAACAACGAAAACTAATAACCAATGCCAAAAACAAAATGAACAAAACTTTAACTAACACTAGCATCAAAGCAGAAAATATACAAATACAATGTAGGGTAGGTTTGATGCATTTGAATGAAAATGTAATATAATGAATACATACACTGTAATAATAAATCTATAATAAAAATCTATAATAAAGATTTATATAATAATAAATCTTTCAATAAACTATATAAACAGCCATCAGGTCTGTGGTAGATCTCCTTTTAATGGCTCTAAAATAATATTTTGAAGTGTTTTCTGTAAAGGAAAACAGAGTACCAATTAATCTGTCTTAGTTCATGGCCAATTCTCTGTTATGATTTAGACCAGTGAAGCTGTTGGGATGTGTGATATATTGGTAGTAGTAAAGCTGATACGCAGGCCTTTGTTACAGCAGGCAAGGGAGTACAGTTTTTGCTTTTGCCCACCAATAAAATACGTCAGAGATCAAAGGTCTCAGACTTTATAGGGAACCTAGTCATGCTGTTAGGCCTGGTAAAGTATACTTAAGGGTATGTGCTTACACACCCAGAGGCCAGAAGGGCTATTAAGGTGGCAGCATTTCACAGTAATTTGGAAGTCTGGAGACTGGGTGCTACATAACGCAGGGAACATGCACACACACAAACACTCTCGCCAGTTTTCCCTCTCTCTATTTCTCACTTATCCTTCTTGTGTCTGGTCATTTGATGAAACCTACATAGGCCAGTCCTCAAAGGGTCAATGGAGGCGCTGACAAGAAACAGCAAACACAAAGACAACACCTTACTGGATAAATCAAACACCTCAGCTCTTCCCACAGCAACATTGATCTCCTCACTCAATAAGATGAGAATGGAGGATTATGCCTAGACTTGTTTTTAGGACATTGTCTCTTTTTATCATATACTACGTATTAATTGTATATACACTTGTCAAAGTGACTGTTTCTCAGTTTGGAATTTCAAATTAAACATTAATGATCTTTCTTTCTTTCTTTCTTTCTTTCTTTCTTTCTTTCTTTCTTTGTGTTTTTATTGTTTTTTTTTTGTTTGTTTGTTTTTTTCATTTTGGATTGGAAAATGTGCAGTACAGCTTGGGCAACCACAGCTGACATTTTTTTCTTTTATTTATTTTACATTTCTGTAAAATTAGCTATTACAAAATCTATCTCTGATCTCGACGCTGACTACATATAGTGTTTTATAGTGTACTTTTTCAAACATTTTAAAAGAACCACTAATTGCTTTTCACTTTTAGCATGTTGGCATATTATGCAGCATTAAACAGTTTATTGAAATAACTTAATCAAATCTGACCCCAAAACAATGAACATTTACTAAGATTTAATTTGTTACTCATTCAAATTTTTTTTTTTTTCCGAAATGACCTATAGAGTAATATATGCAAAAAGTGTGGTTATATCAAATAAAATAAACAATGTATTGTATTCAAATTTAATTTATTCAAAGGAAAAAATCCCTAACTTTTTTCCCCATAGATTGATTAGAACTATTGTACCCTAAGGAACATTTTTATTTTATTTAATTTTGTTTTGTTTTATTTTATTTGTTTTATTTTATTTTATTTTATTTTATTTTGTAAGGTTTTCATTGTGAATCAGATTTGACTAAGAATAACAGATGGGTGTTTTGCAATTACTAAATCAACAATACTAATACTAGTTCTGTATTGTGGCATTTCTTATAAGAGCTAAGCCAAGAAACACCGTTTATGGATGGGTGTTTGCCATAGATTTGTTGAAGGGTGGATGACTCAGGGGACAACCACATGTTGGGGATTCATTTTCTGTTGTCGTCAGTCAGATAAATGTTGTGCGTCTCAGGTGATGAGTGGAGTGTGTTTTAGAGCAGCGGCGCATCACTAGTGAAGAAATGTCAATCACGCCATTTCATTAGTTTGTCACATTAAGCCAGACTGATGGCGATGGGCGTTTGTTCGTGTACGAACGAGTAGATTTGCATGAGTGAGGGAAAATGACTGCTTTCAAATGGCATGTTTGTCATCTTGCTGTCATCACTGGACACACTTTTGATACAAGTGCTTCCCTGAGCACAGCACCCTTCACCACAACATGATGAAAAGACCTTTCAAATCCTATGAAGGGTTAGGATGTTTTTGATAACTTTTGCTTCATCCATGAAATATATTCACTTGTTTTCAATTACTTTAATTTGTATTAGTGGTAGACTAGTATTTTTTATTATTATTGCTTGATGCTGATACTAATATTTAGAGTAATAGGGTGGCCAATTGACAGCATATTGTTGATATATAAAAATACAAATTAACTAAATATATAAAAAAACATGTATATGAAAATATATACAATTACCTATTTAATAATAGCAAATGAAAATGCTGAAATAATATTTGAGGAATTTAGTCATTGACCTTGCTTAATGTTTATTGACTTGCTGCACCAAGACAGATACAGTTCTGAATATTATGTTCTTGGTCTATGTTCCTATGTGCCATATCGACTAAATGAGTGTAAAAGAGCTCCCCACAAAATCATCCTCATATTCGGGAAAGATTCCTGGCTCCATCTCCTAGGAAACAAGGAAGGATCTTGTAATTGCTTTCATTTTTGGAGAGGAGGGAAAGGACTCCCTTATACTTTTATAAATTGAATCGGCACAGATGAGCAACTTTCTCCAGAAGATCAAGACAATGTCATTCCCCATCTTTCACGTCCTTGGGAACATAACGCATTCTTTTTCACTGCATAGAGTGAAAAAAGAGGAGCAAGAGACTTTTGCCACACAGCGTCACCTTTTCAAAATTGACATTTTGCTAAATACTTCTCTACATAGATCGAAGTCTTAGCTATAATTCTGTGAGTTTTCATGTCTATGCATTTTTATAAAAGGAGATTGGAAAAGGAAATGTTGCCATCCAACTGGTTGTAGTGGAAGACCTGTTAAATGGTGACTATTTTACATTGTGGTTGGTCGAACTGTGTGAAATGTACTCTTATGATTATCAGGGTTTCTTTAGTTGCCAGATGATTAGTTGAGGATATTGTATTGAATGCCATTTTATTGTGCATTTACACACACATACCACTCAGAAAATTCTGTAAAAATACGACCTGTTAATATCAAGAATTTTCTACATCGATTTTTCTCTTTTACTCGTATTTTGAATTATGCCTTGCATTGTGTTGTGTTGTAAGAATGAAGGAAATGTACATAAATGTAATTATGTATATATATATATATATATATATATATATATATATATCAAACACTAAATTCTAAATTAATTATAGATGGATCCTTCAAGCTACAAAAGTTATTGATTTACACTTTTTTTTGTTGTTACAGCGCACGCTGGCGTAAGTGAAGAGCACGTGTATACGAGCACAGTATAATGGCTGACAGGACAGGAAAATTCATTTTTACTGACATATGGCATGACAACATCTCATCTGACCACTATTCAATGTTGTTCTAGTGGAGCTCCTCGTCACCTGTACCGTTTCCGCACTCCTTTGACTAGCGCCTGTCGCTAAGATGAAGTTGGAGTGCGCGTCTGAAAAGTCTCAGCTTTGATGTGATCGTACAGACATCCTGCATTTAAATAAATTCAATTCTTGTCAAGAAAAAGAGACAGAAGCAGTAGTTGTGAGTTCGGTGGCCAACCCTACATGTAGCTCCGCCCCTCCGTTAACTGCGTTACATATTTGTAATGCTGTTAAAACTGTATTAACATGCTAATTTTGACAGCACTAGTTTTAATATAAAGCTATAATAACTTCTGATTAACCTAACCTTTCTCCTATATTTATTTATTTAATTTTTTATTTATCTGTCATCTATCATCTCTCTGTCTGCTTCCAGCGACAGTGTCCTGAATTTCTGGAGACAAATTTGTGCCCATATAATAGTTACATAAATCCTCCCACACACTTTTGGCCTCTGTATATTTCTCTCTTCCAAGAGCCTTTCTCCCAGTTTCTTATTGCATGGGCAGCAGCCTCCTGTTCGGATTCTTTTTTTGTGCCTATTTTAAGTGATTGGGTCTATCCCCCCCCCCCCCTTTGCCTATCTATCAGAAATTCATCTCTAAATTCAGAAAGTGCTGTGAGTGCAAATCTGGCTGCAGTTTTGGTGACATAGTTAAAGTTCTCCGAGAGCAGATACTCAAGTGATGATGAAGGTGGGACGGGGATATCTCATTCTAATTTCATATTAATAACTTCTTTCTTTCTTTCTTTCCTTCCTTCTCTCTTTCTTTCTTTCTTTCTTTCACCAAAACATACGCATGCATGTAAAATAATTTGCCACAACACGATGACGTTATACTTTGTCTGCTTTTAAGCACAATCAGAGAACGATGGTGCAATCCTTTGAGAATGCACATCATACATGGAGTCTCCCAACTGCTTGCTTCATGTTTTTTTTTTCTTTCCCCACTCAGTCTTCTCTTTCATTCTGACCCACCATAAATGCTATTTGACCATGATTATTTTCTTGCTTTTGTCTCTGATGTAGGTTTCATTGAAGGTGTTCCACTGAAGAAATTAATTTGTTGTAATCTCATCCCCCACCCACCCCTTTGGGGACCCCCATCAACCCCCCCCCCCCCTTTTTTTGGCGGTTTGCTTTGTGAGGCAGTGCAGACAAAAGCACTGTCATGCAACACAAAGATTTAGCGAGATGGACCAAATGTAACGCAAATGGGGCTAAGGGCCTTAACCATGCCTGTCATATAGATAGCGCTCTGGAACAAGAAGACAAGGACAGGTTCACAATTACTAAATACACACACAAACCTTTGAATGAGACCCATTTAATGTCATCATCACAATTCAGTTCAAAGCCACAAAGTAATGAAGAAACAGCCACTGTGAGTTTGTGTTTGTGCGGTGTAAATCACAAGCTGCCTGTTGCCATGGCAATTCATAAAGACTAGACTAGTATGAAGGTGATTGCAGTATTGAAAACACAAGAAATATAAAATACAGAATTACTTGTGTAAGTGCAATGTATGCATCAGTTTTGCATTGCTTTTTAATGAATTATTTATTTTAGGAACTGTGTATTAGAAGTTACATTTATAACATGATATTTATATTGGTTAAATTTTATGCAGTTTAAAATTCTAGCTTTTGTGTTTGTTGCTAAAATACAATATTGCATACATGTTTTAATGAAGAATTGTATAACAGTTGTTATATTCTCAACATGTATGGTATACAGTAAAACAGTGTGTGAACATGCAGTAGAGTTTACAATATTAATCAAATGTATTATTATTAGTAGTAGTAGTAGTAGTAGTAGTAGTAGTAGTATTTATAAATGCTGTACAGTAATATTGTTGTACAACAGTAATAAATCTATACTGGATGTTTACATATTCATGTTGTAAATTCTTATTAGTAGTAGTATTCATCACTTTATTAAAATTCACAGAGTTGGTCTAAATTCTGATATTTTACAAATAATTATGTATTTTCTTTACTGTCTACACAGCATATTCAAACCTTCTGTATAAAATAGAAATACACCCACTCTCACCCATACTCTCAGGGTGATCTTACAGTATTGAAACGAGATAGAAACCCTTGTGAAGACATAACATAACATAACCCTGTCTAAAGATATGACATAACATATCACTTTATGTTAAAGTTTTGAAAGGTCAAAGCTGGAAGGCTTTTACTAGATATGAATTGGGTGTGTTTTGGGGAGTTTATTAAAAAATGTCAAAAGAATTAGATTATATGTACAGAGGCATGCACTGGGAGGAGGAGAGGGGCTGAGAAAAATTATCAGTGCTTATGAGAATCGACAAGACTTTCAACCCTGTCTCTGAAGCAGTTTCAATTTTAGTGTAGCAGTAGGCTGTTTCTATTTAATACAGATTCTCTTCCAGAATGTGTGAAATGACCTCTTATTTGAAAAAAGTGGAGGGGGGGGGGGGGGGGGGGGGGGGGGGCTGCACTAAGCTGTGTTTCTCAGTAAATGGAAATCTTGGGCAGATGTTCAGCGGTTGTTATTTCTAGCAGTGTTATGTTAAAACAGCACATTTTACATGGCAGAGTCTTCCTTTGGTCCTGCTGAAGAGGATTGTTAGAGTGGTGCTCTGGACTATAACCGAATGATCACAATTTTTTTTCTTTATAGAAAAGCTGGGGTTTATACTGTAAGCCTTACATTACTTTTATAGCTTAAGTTGCATTTTTGGTGTCCAGAATCTGCAAACAGCAGTACAACAAGGTAAAATCGCTGACATTTTTGTCATTTTGTCCTTTTCTGTTCTGTCTTGTTAGTATATTTGTGAAATTTGGTCAGGTGTGACTTTTGGTTCAATGAGTGGTGATAAATTATTTAGTCTCCCATCCTGTTCCGCCACATCTTTTGATCGCAATGAGCTACTTTGAGAGGTCTAACATACTCTGCTTCAATCAGCAGGGAGGTGTGGCGGCTCAGATAAGCCCATCCAGCTCCTTTCCATTCTGCATGGTCAGGCCATTTCACTTTGTCGCTCTGTCAGCTGACACAAATCACACCTCAGGCACTGTTTGAGATACTGATTTATTGTTGACCTTTAGTTTTTAAATGTCTCCATTCTCTTTCGAAAGCGCGCAGACGCGTCGACCACCACAGTTACCAATAACAAACTGCATGAGATATGTCACGTTTAATTCACCATCACGTGTGATGAATTGTGTACCAGGGTGGGGATGTTGTTATCAGATTGCAGCTTGTTAAACATTTGATTAGGCATAGCAGCTACTGCCGCATATAAACTGGATTCGCTCGCAGTCATCTGGAAGTCTGCAGGCGGAGGCGTGCTCGTGACAGATGTGGCCTCTGTTCCTGATCGGATGTCTCAGCCCTGCAATGTCTAAAAGATGGCTGTCGGAAAAAACTGCCAGATTATCGTCTTGAAAGTGTTGGAAACCTCGGTGAGGGTGTTTAAAAAGGCAATCCTAATCACCTAAGCCCCAAATTCAATTATTCCAGATGGAAGACATGTTGACCGTGTTGTGGCATTAACCCAAAGGCTTAGATCCACTGTATACTGCTTTTGTTTCCCCCAAACACAGGTGGAAAGACCTGTACGATGGTCTCATCCTCATATGACATTCCCCATTGAGGATGTATCTGCTCAAGCACACACTCCACAGATTTTTAAACACAGTCTTACCTGAAGATTTTCATAACACATTCATTTTTTTCTGTACCTCAGAGACATGACTTGTACTCTCTCTCTTTTTTCTTTATGAAAGCATTAAAGCGAGGTTTCCTCTCCAGCAATCATTGATATGCATGGACTGACCTTCCTGACTCTGGGCATGTGATTTGCACATTCCCCAAAGTCAATGCCCCAAACCTGTCCTTCAAAGATGGCATTTGCGTCACACATATTCAGAGCTCTGGCTCCACTTGTATTGTTCTCTCCTGTGTCTTCACTGTGTGTGCTTTGTGTGTCTCTATCTCTCTATCAGAATGTAACTATGACTGTCATATTATATAACTATTAGGGCTGTCAATTTATGCTTATTTTGTACAATTAAAATAATGAACAGAAGAAAATAAACACACACACACACACACACACAAAATTAACACATATTTAACACACTTTTTGTAATGTATTTTTAATGCTTTTGTTTGTTGTAATAATGTAACATATTTCTTAAATTGTTACTTTTTATTATTATTTAAATAGTTTGTAAATTATTGTTGGAATCTCTGCAGTTGATTAATTTGGCTCGAATGTCATGTAATTAGTTAATTTTTTCCGATTAGGCACTGAATAATATGCATCAAACATGAGGCAAAATAACAATTAAATGAGCTACCAATCTAAAAGAATGCAAGTGTCAATTTTAAAAACATGTTGCTCTTTGTTTAAAGGGATAGTTCACCAAAAAAATGAAATCTTGTTGTGATTTACTCACCTTCATGTCCTTCCAAACCTATATGAATCACAGAGGAGAGATAGTCATACAGATTTGAAATTACATAACATTGTAACAACATTTAGATTTTTGGGTGCACTATCCCTTTAAGACATAAGCTGTTGGATTCTACTTTAAATCATCTGGAGAGGAGATTTTCAAATATTATTATTATTTTTTTTTTCTTCATGGAACTGTTATGGCAAATTCCTAAACACTGTATTTTCTGTTTTTCATATTCTCTGTTCACCCAGACAAAACAAACATAATCTTAAAAATGCCTTGAGATGAAAAACTGAGCATTTTTCTTTCCTAATGGGATCTGTTGAACCCTCTCTTGTGATTGTGAGTCTTGAATGCGTATGTGTGGTCTGTATTTTCAGCAGAGCAAGCCCACTGTTGCCAGTTTCCAGCTAAAGTTTCTGTGTAGGTGTGCATCTGGAAGTCTGCATCACCTTGAGGATTCACCATCACTGAGATTTAATCTACATATCCGCCTTCACTTTAGAGAAAGGTTCATGAGAAGTTCACGAGTACACGATTTCCTCCCCCCCCCCCCCCCCCCCCCCCCCCTTCATTTTCAGGGTGAAAGGCTTGCGAGTACATGTTGTCTCATGTCATATTTATATTGCTTTTTGTAGAAATGCCATTTTGAGTTAAGAACAGCTCAGATGTGCTCGGACTGGGAAGTTCGGGTAGACACTGAACCCCCGATGCCCTCTAGTCTCTCATAGTACGAACAATGACAGAACTCCAGAGACTATAACAGCTCCTCAGGAGCTGCCATCTTGGACGGGTGTGAAAATCTAATAGTGGAGCGCTGTGCCTTGCAGGGCTGTGTGTGCGAGTGTGTGCCTAGTGTTTGCACGTCTGTTTGTTTGCATACCCGCTGTCCTCCTGTGACCAAGATGAAGCAACAGCCTGTCATCTTTCTGTCATGGAGCAGAGCTTTTTTTGGCCGGAATAAAAAGCAGGGCTTGGTGGGACGTCTAGGCACTGCCACCAATAGACAGGCAAACGGAGCGGCGGTTTGTGAGCATTCTGCATGTCGCGGGCATGCATTGAGAGCAGGCATAATGGGACAGTAGGTGGACGTTGAGCACTTGAACTCCCATGGTGTCTGGATTGTATGTGGCGCTCCATTAAATCCATTAAAAGGGCGATGCTGACCAGCTTTGCCTGTGCTCTTAACAACAGAGCCTCGCTTCAACATTTTTCAGCTCATTATCAGCGATTCCTTCACTTACTTTATGCAAAATAAGCCCTTATGTCAAAGAGCAAGAGAAATAGGGATTGAGTTTTGAATTCTCTGTTAAAGCGATACTTTGAATTTTGCCTCTTTGAAATATCTACATTGTGCCCTATTGCTTCTGAGTGAATCCTTCTAACTGATCCACAGTGAGCCGTTGGGTCAGAAAAGAAAATTTAACCTCTAAACTGAGAAACTGTGAATAGTGCAGTAGTTATGAGCTATTTTGAGGGATAAACTGAAGTTTTCAGGATGATATTCTGTATGCCCATAGTAATTAGCTCTCAGATTTGAGGTGTTTTGTGAATGTTTTTGTGTGGAGTGACCATAAAGCTTTCCAACAGAACAAAAAAATAACAACAAAACATTTCCAATTAGTCTCTTCTAAAGAAAACGTGAGAAGTGCTTTCCCATGTAAAACTTGCCACTGCGGTGCTTGAGTGGTTGTTAGCGTATTGGTATGCGGTTGCTAGGGTGTTCAGGGTAATTGCTAGAGAATGGCTATTGTGTTCTGGGTGGTTACCTAGTGGTTATTTTGTGGTTATCATAATTTCTATGATATTCTCATTACACAGTATGATTCGAGATCCTCTTTCAGTGAACATTAGTGGTGTGTTTATTTTTAATTTTTTTTGCATGTTCCATCATTTTTCTGGTGAAAATTGTCCAGTAGCTTATAAAAGTAATGTTTCTGTTTGTGTCATGTTAAGAAATTCCACTCATTTACAATTTATTGTAAAAAAATAAAAATAAAATAATTAAAAGAAAAACCTTTAAAAAAGGATTTTTAACGCAGAACCTAATAATAACTTATTTTATTTACAGTAGTGTTTATTTCAGTGTGCTATTGGAATGGTTATTTACTATATTTCTTATTTCTTATTTAAAAATAAATGTTTATTTAAAAATTTGCGGTAAATTGTGAGAGCTAATATAAAGCTGGATTTTACGATAAAGGTTTTATTGGCAAATTGGTGTGGATTTCATTAAACTGATGTAAATCAACAGGAATTTTTAAATCCTACCTTTGTGTATATTAATCATGTTATCGTGGTTAATATACACAATCCACCACCAGCCCAAACACTTGCCACCGCAGCTTTAGTCACTACCACTTTTTAGGAGAAAAAGGGCATTTGTAAGCATAAAAAGATAAAGAAAAAAAAATCTGTTAGCAGTTGCTTCCTGTCCAATGATCAAGCCACATTTGTCAACTTGAAAACTCGCTTTGATGCTTTGATTTTCAGCCCAAGGTTTAGCTCAATCTGGGTCTGCACGGGGTCCAACCCTCATCATTCAAATGTCTATCTTTATTCTATGATGTACTGCCCATGTGAACGTCATAGAAGGCCACTCAATTTTTGTCTCTGATGTACATTCTTTTTTTGACATTTCAGTCAATTAATTGAGAGTGAGGCTCGGTATGGGGCAATGACTCTTCATTGGTACCACTTGACATTTTCCTGGAGATGGCTCACATTGCATGTTGCTCAGGTTTTGGAATTCTCTTTCATTCTTTCATTATTATTATTACATTTTTTCCCTTTACACTCAGCCATAAGTATGTTGCCTCTCCTATAGCCTTCAATGCCTGGACACAGACCATTTTCCATGTTGAAATTTGAGAGAAACTCATTTATTAATGAGGCTTCAACCTCACCACTCTTGTTTGCTGCATATTATCAGCAGACATCTTCACCTCTCCTTTCAGTCACCCTCACCACATTTTTCACCTTCATCTACCACCCAAACCACATGCCTGACCTAAAATGCTCTTTGGAGAACTTTGGATCGCTGTGTAATACCCATGATGTCACATGTCAGCCCGGCACCACCACTAGCATATGCACAGATGCAGCTGCTTGAAGAGAAGGTTAGCAATTAGGAGCAAATGGTGAGGCACTTTAATGGGAATCTGCATTATCCCTGACAAAAACTGCAGTAATTGGGGGTAATTAGTTCAATGAAATTTGGATCAATAAATATTGCACAGATTTGAATGCAGGGCTCCAAGAGCAGATGGTATGCCCAGGCATGCACATGGTGCAGCTGGGTGTTGAAGCCGCAACCTTTCCTTGCGCGAAAGGAGCCGTATATTTAGCGTGCAAAGCGATGAGCTTCTTGCTTTACAAAGGAACAAAGGAATTAATCGGTGGGACCTGATCTACTTCCACCTGTAGTAAAATTAACACATTAACGGAGACATCATTTAATCAGATTGCCAAATAAAACACAAACAAGCAAAGCCATTCGACTTCAAGAATGTAGTTAGCTGCCTCAAAACCTCCCACTGCGAATGATTCAGAAGAGCCTTCTTTGCTCGACAAGTTAATAATATATTGCAATTTGTTAATTAAGGGCAAAATGCATGGGAGTTTGGGTGTTTTCCCAACACAAATTAATCATTGAAATGAACAGAGAGAGGCCTCATGCTCGTTTGCGCCAGCCATAATGAAATAAAGGAGGCCTGCTGTTTGATGGGCTGTTTTGGGAGAGCGAGCCGTGTCTGTGCCGAAAGAAGAAATCAATAGCTGGGTGGGCGGTGATGCCCTGACTCCTCTGTCAAGCGCTCCACACGCTGTATCCTTTCACGTGAGCTGGGTTTCTACTCTACACCTCCCATCTGTTTTGGGCGTGATAATACTTCTTTTTCTAGCATCTGAATGTGTCCTCCGGTGCCAGCGATTCATGAGAACTGGACACATCATAGCAGCACATCTCACTAACAGGGAATAGCGTTGAGGATTCAGACTCATTATAGATAGTGAATGTTCCTTTTCCACTTCTTTCGTAAGGTCCATCTCTTTCTTCTCTTACATAGAGAGAGGGAGAGAAAGAGGGTGCGAGAGAGAGATTTTCAAAGTGGGAGTGATGCGAGGCCCATGCTGGGTTAGCCAGCAGGAGGCGGTCTCTGAGCTCGCAGCCAGTGAGAACTGATAAACACTTCTCAAAGACTGTTTTTGTCCAGACCAAACTTTTGGGTTTCAGGAATAAGAGAAAGGGAGAGAGAAAATGACAGAAGAAAGAGAAAACGTCCTCTGTGGTAAAGAAAGCACTAATGACAGTCAGGCAAGTGAGTGCTCATGAGGATTCATAGTGAAAAACACAACGTGATTCCACACCTCATCTTGAGTCTGTTTTATGTGTCTTCTCAATGGCCATATGAAAAACACTACAAGCAAAGAAACAAGGCACTTTGCGTTTTGCCTGTGCCACGTCCCTGCTGACAGATTTTAAATTTTAAATATTAAAGATTAGTTCTTAAAAATCTCTATTTGTTTATCAATATTATTGAACTATTGAAATCTTTGTTTTTGAGTTAGATTTTTGGATGGAATAAATACGATTTGTATGGGGTAACACTGAATTAAAGTCTGTCAAATTTTGCTTTATATGCTTGCTTATATATAATGCATGATTTTCAGTCAGTAATGACCTACATTTTGGTTTGTCTGTCATGTGAAATGTATATCGTTAGAGGACTTCAGTTATACATTAGAATTCCAGATTTTGTTTTGTTTTTTTGTTTTTTTTAAAGGTATATTATGCTCATTAAGTGCACATTTATTTGATTAAAATGCAGCAAAAACAATAATGTTATGCAATATTATTGCAATTTTAAATTACTTTATTGTATTTTAATATATTTTAATAATATGTCATTTATTCCTGTGGCAAAGCTCAAAGTTCAAATGAATAGCATTTATTTGAAATATAAATCTTTTGTAACACAATGAAACATTTATTAATCTGTCATTTTATGAAAAAAGGCACAACATTCCTCAACATTTCTTCCCTTGTGGTCTATGGAAGAATGTTATACTTGAACTGATACTAATAATTATTTCCATGTTATAGTTGAAAACTGATAAATGGGCAATATTAATTATTACTATTTTTTTAAAGATTAGCTTTGCGTTTTCATTTTTATTCCTCCAGTTCCTTTTTTCTCTTTCTCCTCAGCTCTATTTGTACTTCTGGAATTCTTCCTTGACCGTCTGACCTATCGGTGCTCTCCCTTCATCAGAGACTATGCTAGGCTTTTTTGTACTTGTGGCTTTGCCTTGTAGCAGGCCCAGTAGGCAGACCCTCTGTTCACACTCTCCCCTTCTTTCTCCTTTTAAATGAGACACCTGACCTGCTCCATGTCCCTTAGTGGAGAGAGAGCATGTGCCGACCTCAGAGAATCACTAAAGCACCTGACATTTCATCTGCAGAAGTGTCAGGTGCTTTTATTCAAAGTGTCCAGCTTTTGAGTGTACAGTAAACCATGGCTCAAACCCCCATGTTTAAAGCACAGCTTATGTTGAGATCTGATTTTTCACTTTGTGAATACAGCCTCTTTCTGACCAGAACTGATGAGAAAAGAAGTTACAGTAGCCAGCATCTGCCGATGGCCCAGATTCGATTAATTTTGTTCTCTGTATAGCTATAATTACCTTAACAGACAAGAACAGGAAAACAGTGCCACTCCAATCCTTGACAAAGACGTAAGCTGCAAGCTCACGTTGACAGGGGCCAATATCACTGGAGTGAGTTTCTTCAGCGTGCGGCTTATTTAATGCCCAAGCCCAATCAATTTTATTGATCAGAGCAGGAATCTTTCTTTATCATATGGGCTGTTTACACATACCCAATTACACTGCCGTTTGTCATAAATTTGCAGCTAGTTAATGATGGCCTCCTGTCATACTTTTACAGGGCATTGATTAAAACATTACAGCTCTAATTGAGTATGTGAATCGATCGACTCTTTGTCCTCTGAAGCCACAGCTCATCCAGGAAGAAAAAGGAGTGCTTTCTCATCCTGTCTCTCTTTCTCTCTCACACTTTCTGTAGCAGTGTTGTTTGTCCAAAACCTTTGGATTAGGGCTGTAGAGAGATGAAGAAATATTAAGGATGAGGAGAGAAGAGGGCGTGTCTGTGCGATTCACCAAAATAAATCATTGGTTTTCTTTTGTTCACTTACAATACCAGATCAGTATTTGGACACACTTGACTGAATGCATGTTTCTCATGATGTTTCTTTGAATACAAAAGTTACAAAACTAGCATTTTAATTTTAATTGTTGGAACAGATAGTGAAGGGAAAGCAGCCAACAAGTGCTCAGCATAATGCGTATGGAAACTCCTTCAATACTATTTACAAAGCATCCCATAATGCTCCTCTTGAAGTTTGTTTGAGAGAATGCCCAGATTTAGCAGAGCTAGAATCTAGGCAATGGATTGATACTTTGAAGAAGCTAAAATAAGGTTGTTCTGATTTTATATATTGTTTTTCATATAATCCTCATATTTAATAGTTTTAAAGACTATAATATTATTTGAAAATGTGGATCCTTGAAGAATAATTATATATTTTATTTGGCATGTCCAAATATTTGGCTGCTAATTTAAAAACCTATGCAATTAATAATAATGCAACAATTAATGCAGGTTTTCCTTGGAAATGAAAGATGCAAACTCCTATGTTAAAGGATTTACATAAACGTTATGCGGGCTAAGCAGGGTTGGTTAGAAGCATGTCATTCTCCCAGACTCGCTGTGTTAAGCAGCTGCTCATCCCAGCACTCCATGGGCCACCAATTACAGACACCGAGGGCTGGACACCTGCAGCTTTTATGGCTGCCTTTCAATTAAGAGCTGATTTAGGCCAGCAATAACCCTGTTACTCTCTTTCCAATGTACATAACTGCCTCAATTAAATAATTAAGGGGCAGGGGGATGTCTGAAACATCCTAGACATTACCTTATGTCTCCTGTGACCAGCTGTGGGCATCACCAGTGTCTACGGTATCTATAAGCCATACATTTGAATGCAGCTAAATGTGACTGCTCAGGTCTGTGGATTGCTAGTCTTTCCCTTCCTGGGGACTACATTCAGTGACAGTTTGCTATTGTGTGCATAAACACAACATGGTTCTTTGGTGAACACACAGGTTATTAGGTTCTTTAGTACTTTACTTTTGTTACCTGAAAATGAATCTACAGGCAGCCATTCAGATTGTGTAAGTGCTTTTAAAAATTACCAGTTGAAAACTGGAAAATAATGTGTATAATGATAGATAATTTCTGTCGATTTTGTTGATTATGCTTTATTCATCTTTATAACTTGCATGACCTCAAGGTTAAGAGAATCGAATTGCAGTAGGTCATTTAGATGAGGCCGGAAAGTGAGGATACCATGGTCTGAAAGTTCTTAGCCTTCTTTTTTTTAAGATTTTTTTTTTATGCATTTTATTTGGATAGGACAGTAGGTTGCACTGTTAGACATTTCAAAGGTGTTTTGTAGAAACTTACTGTTGCCAGTAAGTTACTGTAATTAAGATTTACACTAGCAAACTGTATTTGAATTACAGTTGCAAACTGTACTGTTTTACAGTAAATTACTGTAAATAAAAATCAGTATACTGCTGTAATTCATTTTAATATAGATTTCATTAGATTTGATTATTTTTATATAGAATTCATTTTATTTTTACTCTACAAAAGTGGTATTATTGGCATTCAATTAAAAGACACAATAATTACAAAATATCAATTTCTTGCATGTATAACACTTAAAAATACAGTCTTCCAATGCTGAAACAGTGCATCGTCACCATTTCTCCTGTCTTAGGACGTCTTGCAGTGCATTATATTGTGTCCTCTGGATTTACTATTTCTTAACACTTCATTGCAGTTGCCTTTAAAACACAAATACAAAATAATATATATAAAAAATGCAGTAAATCTTAAATTACATTAAAAACTATAACAAACTAATTATAAAACTAGAAAAGGCAGCTAGCCATAAAACTTGTTTAACTTAGCTGACATAGCCTACAAGTTTATTTTCTCAATAGGCTACTGGCCAACATTATCTACTAACACCTGAACAAAATTTCACATTAGTTAACCTAATGTTAATATAAGATAAGCGTTGCTCGTTAAAAGTCGTTTGAAACGACAGCGCAGTTTACCATAGTAAAGTTTGCTACCGCCATGTTGACGGGTAAATGTTACTAACATTAGGTAAAATCTGACACAAATGCAGAGACACACGTACATATATTTTTACCTCGCTTGCAGGTCTTATTCTCTCGTAAGGTACATCGACACACAGCGCAGATGTTCTCCGGAGCTCTCCTACTCTTGCGGGTTCCCGTGTATTCCTTCCTTTGAGTGCCGTGGGACGACTCGATAAAAACCATATAGAGCCCATTATATATACTATCTACAGTGGATGTGGACAGTAAAGTGATGCCCCAGTATATTTCTGACATACAGATGTACTCCAAGAGCTCGCGCTGTTTCTGACATGAAGGACAAACTGATTTTCCAACCATTAGAGCGATGTAACATATCCAGTGTAGTCAGTACCAAGCTGTTGCGGTGTTATGGACACGGTGTAGGCCAAATCGTGTCAATCCAAATGTAATAAATGAGGAAAATAAAACAACCTCAATAGAATGGCGCCAAAGAGGCCTTTACAGCAAATACAGTAGTATACAGCAATTTAAAAAAATACAGTTAGTCTCTGTATGTGGGGTCTGATGTCACAGAAAATTCCCATGATGCAAAGGGTATTACAGTTATTTACTGTAAAAGGAATTTGCAGTATTATACTGGGTGATTTACAGTAAATAACTAGAAATTACAGAAATGTCTAACACTGTGGCAGCAAGCTTAGTGGATGAGCGAAAGGGGGGTGGGATCGGTAAAGGTCTGAGAGCGGGGACTCCAACTCAGGATGCCTGAAGCAAGGCGGTGCACTACCCACAAGGCCATTGGCTCTCACAGTTCTTAGCCTTCTAAATCTAGGGAGAACGAACCCCTGCTTACTTCACATCCTGAACCCTTTAGGCTTTGCTTCACATTTTACAACTTTCATAAAATATTTCATTTGATGAGCAAATGCTCTACAGAGTGGTGAAGAGTGCACTGGGGATGTATGGGTAAGAAATTGATCTAATTATCTCATCAGACCTCAGACTTCACAGATATTTATTTGATCAAGCACTAAGGCGAAATGACTGCACATCAGCCAGTAGGAAAACAAATGTTAAGGTCTGCTAATCAAATCAAAATCAATCCGGTTTGCTGAAATCTGCCTCTGTGGCTCATTTCTGGGTGAAGAGCTTCCCTTGAGCTTTCCATCTAACAGAAGTAGGTGAGTCTACTAAATGGGATGCATTTGGATGAATTTATGGGCTTGTTTGCATGTGTACAGGGAATGCCGTGGCTGAGCTATGGATGGACTTAATCTCTATGGGGCCTCCTCTGATCTCCCACAAGCATCTGTCTCACAGGTCTACCTCTCATTAAAACCTCTTCCTATGATTCTAACAAACACGATCATGGTTTGTTATCGCTCCAAAACAGGAAAAGTGGAAGGTACTTAATTGTGACACGGATATTTGTGACCCAGGATATCTTCAATTATTTAGGCAGGTCCTTAAGAAAGAGATTTTTCTTCTTCTCTCCTTCCTTCTCTCTCTATTTTCAGGGTCCCCCTCTTCTCCCCTTCCCATTAAAAAGTAAAGAATAGAGAATAGATTTGGCTGCAGCATCCTGGTGAGATGAAAGTCCAATTATCTCCACAAATGAAAGGAGAAGCCTTAATTAGGACTGAACCAAATCTGCGTGAGGGGAATGTGTGCATCCATAGAGATGGACAGCCAGGCAGTCTCCTTAGTGACTGGAGGCAAAAAGAACGAGGGAGAACCGGAAAGGAGGGTACGGGAGAAGGAGATGGAATGATCCCCGCTCGGTGCTGGCCGAGTGACTGGTCGGTGACTTGAACGCAAGTTGCTTGAACTCGGTTGCTGAGGCCCTGAGATTACCCAAAGTAACGCATCCCCTATTTCCAGCATTAGCATTTCCAGCATTAACTTTGATCTGTGCTCTGCCAGCAGGGGGCTGCTAACAAAACAAGCTTTTAATGTTCTCCCGGCTACACGCTCTATCTCCCCTCTCCAGCCTTTAGCGCTCTTCACCAGCTTCATAATGCATAGCAAATTACTGTGTTGCCCAACTGTATTGTGCAAGAGCACGTTTGTTTCACGACCAGAAGGTATTCTGGTCACTCTACTAACTGAGAGGCACAAAGAAAGCGAGAGAGGATTTCATTATCGCTGAAACCTCCATCCAACAGCTTTCATACAGCACTTTTCACAGCAGCCTGCACGATACCTCTCACCACCAGCCATTTTCTCCACCTCTGAGGCTGTACAAAACAATTCTCTTCCCATACTCCAGGGGAAAATCACACCTCCGTAATTAAATTTACTCTCTCATATCCGCTTCATATATAGTAGATGACCTGTATGACAGTCAATCCTTCCCAGATGTCTATACATTAGTGGTTATGAAGTATTTTTTTGTGGAACAGTAGTGCAGTTTTGAACTGCGTAATCATCTCGTTTCACCACTCATAGACTGCCATTTTGTTCTCATATGTGACGGACAGTCAGGGGACGGATAGGAATGTAGCATGCCTTCCATCCCAAGCAGAGGATTAAGGCAAACCCCCGAGCTTACCTGTGGCTTTCAAATGCGTCTCTAATATCAAACAGCCCGCAGTCTTGCTGCATCTGAATAATACAGGCCTGCTGCCTTTGCAACACTGCGGTTTATTGTGTAGTCACTTGTCGCAGCTGAAGAGTCACCGATATTCGGCAGCCAGTAAATAGAAAGGCAGATATGGAAGGATGCTCCTTTACCATATCAGATAAACGGTTTGTTGATGTGTCACTTCAGAGAAATTAATGCTGCAAAGTGCCAACCTGCAAGGAAACATGTCGCTTGGAGTATTTATATCAGTTGATTTCAGTTTAGCACCCTGCTTTTGAATGAACGTTTTGAAGTCAACATTAGTAACACTTTACAATATGGTTCCTTGTTAACATTATTTAACTAGATTAGTTAATGTGCTTAAAAAACATTTATTATTCTTAGTTATTCTTAGTATTATTAATGGACTCAATATAACATGTACTAACAATTACTGGTTATATTTTTTAACAAAGATTAACAAATACTGTAGCAAAGCACTAAAGCACCGTGTTAACTAATGGGACCTTATTGTAAAGTGTTACTGAATCATTTAACGTTTTCTCTCCCCTTAAACCTTTGTAAATGTGGAACATGTATTTATTTATTTATTATTTTTTAAATGTGTTTTAAGGTAAAATCTCCAGAACACATTAATATTAAAATTGTTAACGTGTTAATGTGTTAAATGGAAGTAAATGTTAAATGGAATGAAAATAAACAATAAGACAAAATATTTAATTGTTTTTAAGGAGTGAGATATATGAAGGACTTTATGAATTACATGTTTTCCAATTTTTGTGGGGCCTACATGGACAGTGGGAATTACAATTATTAGACATATTGTTTATGTATATTATTAAATGTCCAGTGCTTCTAAGTGTTACACAATTGTATTGTATAACAATAATAAATAATGATTGAAAAATAGTGATTGAAAGTTGTCAGGAATACAATGAAAGTTTGAATCATTAGGTACAAGGAAGACAAAAAGAACACTATGGAACTGTGGATGAATTCATGGTGAGGTGCAAGGAGAGAAACCACTTTTTTCCCTCTCGCTCCACAGCTTTTTTTGAATGTGACAGCACAATGCCACCTACCGCTGTGACAGTGCATTTTAAAGCGTGCGTGGCATCAATAAATAATGTGCCATGTGTCGGAGTGCAGCGCGTAATCAGCCCCAGTGCGCTGCTGCACCAAAACAACAGCATCCTCTGCTTGATCTGCCATCTAACTAACACACCACTTAAAGGACCACAATTACCTCCAACAATCGGCCCCATAACAGCAGCTGTGTGGCTACCTGCTTCACATGCTGTGTGGCACAGATCCATAATGCGGACAGCCGTTTTGGCTAGCTACATTTGCTAGTTGGAGCTGTTGTCTTGCCTTGAATTTTGTATACCCTTTTTTTCTTACTTTTTGTATTACTTGACATGTAGAGGTGGTTATTCCCCTTTACTTTGTTCAGATGACAGCAAGTCAGTATTTATTGGTTGGTTTGTATCACCTAGAGATATTTCTCTGCATGTGATGTGATACCTGTGCCTTCGGCATCTCCCCTAAATACATGAAAAGGCTGTACTTCTAGTGAAACACAATTCTGTGACAGAAAATCTGATGCTTGGCCTCTAAGAGTATGCCGAAACTTGTGGATGTATTGCAGATGTCAGAACATTTTTAAATGTCGGAGTACATCAATTTGTCTTGATGTAAATCTGAATAGACTCAAAAACAAGCCTATTTAGTGCATCCAACTGCATGTTTATTGTTTTTATTCATATCTGCTGAGTGATTGTCAGAGAACACTTTACTCTCCCTCTCTGTAATATCTTTTATCACTGAATGGAATGCTGCCTTTTCCTCTCTTAAGTGTATTTGTTTGTTGTACAGTATTATGCCAAAAAGTACTTGACATGTACAGCAGGTTACATCACCCTTAAGTTTGTTCACATGACAGCCAGTCAGTACTTACCTATTGTTCTGTATCAACTGAGATGTTTCTCAGCATGTGACGTTATGTAAGTCCCTCTGTCTTCTCCTCTAAGTACATGAAAAGGCTCTATTTTGGGTGCAATACTGTGATGTAGTAGCCTGCGGTGTGCGCTGAATCTTGGATACATTCTTGAGTCAAAACTCAGAACGATTTATAGCGTCAAAACAGCATCATTCCTTTGTGGTGAATCTGAATAGACACTCAAAGTAAATACTGTGTTCAAGTGGCATATTCTGTGAAGCACAGATTCAGTCAGCCTATTTACTCTATCTATCTGCATTTGCATCGTTTATTCATATCTCCAGCGATTGCCGGAGAACGCTTCCTCAAGACACTACCCATCCATCTTGCAGCTATGTCAATATCTTTTCATCACCTGAAGGAAAATTTTCTCTTTATCCCCCAAATATATTTGGTGTTCATATTCCTCTCCTCTATGTCAGATGGTTAAATCTCCGCTTTCAGGCCAAACTTTGCAGCAGAAGAGTTGACGTGAGCATTGGCTTCTCTATCCCTGGAGAAACATTGGCGGCTACAGGCTGTCTGAGCTGTGGATCCAGAGCTGAGGTAGTTCCTGCAGTGGATCCCATGGGTGTGGACACTGGTTAATGGAATTGGTATTTAGACACACATAATGGGCTCAGTCTTAAGGAAGTGCCGTGTTCAAACCGACTCTCATCATCGTCTCTGAGGACCCAGGCTCCGCCGTCTTGTCTTCCTTTCTCATCTCCAGGGCCTTGATCCCGACCTCCGGCTGCATTAAGCTCTTCTTTGAATCTGCTGAGGGGCTGCTCCCATCATCCATTCTCTCTCCTGCTCATCAGCATAACGTCCTTTTTAAAGTAATTAACTTAGATCCAACTGCTGGACAGGTAAAGTCCTTTAAGCTTGTTTTTCTGTTCCTTCTTTTCTTTACTGTAAGCATGTGTTTTATGATTACCCAACACAGTGGAGAAGTTTAATTAGGTCAGATCTCGAGTCAAAGACCTTCTGGGGTCACAGTGAGCTCGTCTACATATTATTTATCCATGTATTATCATAGGTCAAAGGGCCAATTAAATCAAAGGTGATTTGGCTTACATAGCGTTGGGAGGTGGAAGTCAGTGGGCTGCCCCTGGTTCCTGCTTTTTGCTCATCCAGGATCATTAGCGAGTGGACGGCTCGTTGCAGATCAGGCTGCTGGAATGCAGGGGGTCAAGCTGCTTTATGCCATACTCACAGCGGGATTTTCCCTCATCCAGGCCTCACACCGAACCCCTGCGTGGCTTATTTGTGTTCAAACATGCAAACGATGAATTACTAATTCTAAAACCATGCCCAGTTTGATGCAAGTTTGCTCATACATAATTTTAAACAAGCGGCGCATGTATGGCCTTGAAAACAGCTGTTCTGCAACAAGTGCTAACGAACGCAGAGATTTAGAGCATGTGCATGATGCTTTTTTACATTAACATGTATGTCCTCCTTTCAATTTGTGATGTGATCCACCCTCCGTGCTCTACAACTGCCACTATTATGATCATTGAAATGTAAAGGTGAAGAAATCCCTTCATTTCGGAGACGGAGCGAGAGGGTTACCACAGGTCATTATCCCCATCCACTAAACAGTGGATCACTTCAAACGGCCGTCCGAGCTCTCGCCCGATATCCCTCTGTGTGACTTTCAAAACGCTGAATCCTCACAAGTGCACAAAGCAATATGAACACCCACACAGATCCCAGTGTTTTTTCTTCTAATGAGCATCAGCGTATCAACTAAATGCGAGAGTGAATCAAAAGTACAACATTAGAGTTTGCCGTCTCTTGCTATTTCTTCTCTGTCTGACCTCCCTTTTTAAGCTTTTCACAACTGTATGGGACTTGAGTTTCTCATTAATGGTCAAAACTTTCGGCATCCCACGGCTCCTACAGCTTGTATTGAGACTATTTGTAGTTGCAGACTCTACCATATTTAATTCAGTATATTTGTCCATTCAATGAGTGCTACTCATTACTGAATGGGACTACGATGCGTTTGAAAATAATCCTCGAGATGGAAAACGCCAGAAATTGAAGACAAGAGCAAAAACAAGCAGGCAGACAGCGCTGAATCAATTTTATTGATGATGTGCTTATAGCTCTGCGACCGTATTTAGCCACATGTATTCGGCCTTGCTGTTTTGGCTACATGATGCTTTCATCAATAGCACTCGGAGGGCTGCACTATGTTTACAGTAAATGAGAAATCTCCAAGTTTTTCTGTTTCAGGTTTTTTTTTTTTTTTCCTCTGCTGGTTAACCTTTCCACCAAGCAGCTATTAGATTCTTTATTGTCAATGAGGTTCTTAATGTCCCTGAAGTCAAAAACTGATGATGAAGCAGCAGGACTGAGCCGTTAATCTAAAGTGTTTTTTTTTTTTTTTTTTGTAGAAAGTTTGGCACATTTGAAAATATTTTAGATTGAAGATTTTTTTGGGGGGTGTCCTAATGTAGCATTAATCACAATATCCTTTTACATGAAGTAGGGGCCATAATTTCCATTGTTCTCAACACTTATTCTCACATAGTTCCTTAGACATGAGATGGAGGCGTTGTAGTATGTACTGTTTGCTAATGAAAATGTGACCTAAGAGAGCAAGTCGGACAAACAATAAGAAATGTCTAAAGGGATTTGAGTGTATTTTCTGCTTCCTTTATGCTTAATGGAGACTGTTGTAGCAATAAAAAATAACCCACCAGAAATTAAAGTTAATATTACAGAATGTTTTGCTGTATATATCACTATCTGTCAATATTTTTGCTGATACAGTCGGATTTCACAACTAAATATTAAAGACACAAAGGAAAATAGTTAGCTGAGGCTTCCCAAGGTGACTTCTAGACTTATATCTTACTTTGTTGGGGACATCTGTGGCAACAAATTTGTGTCACTAATAATTTATGCTACACAACTGTCTGTGCATGATTTATTCAGGACAGGGATTAATTAATACATTCAATCAATGAAGCTAATTAAGAACACAGTGGGAGCTTTGCACAGCCACAACAGCCAGCATGACCAGGCAGAGCTGCTGTATGAGGTGTGTGTGTGTGTTTGTGTGTGTGTGTGTGTGTGTGTGCGTGTGCATGTACGTGTACGAGGGAGGAAAGAAGAGAAAATGGTGAGCATTTTAATTTTGATTGCCCCCTCCAGCACATACACACTTCACAAATAAAGGGGTCATGGGCGTGTTGAAGAGGAGAGTGGACAGGCCTCAGATCAAGCACCGGTGTTTCGCTTGGCAGCTTCACTCAGCACTGTCACTTCTACCCATTTATCACTAGGAATGTCATCCTCCCTCTCTCAGTTTTCCTTACTCTCTGCTCTTGCTCTCTACACCCCTCCTTTTTTGCTCCATACCCACACTGTCTCCATCCACAGGGACACGCTGACACTTAAGCACACACAAAAAATGTGTGACATTGTGCTAGTCGTCTCAACGGAGAGCCTTTTCCCAAGCAGCCCAAGCTCCGGCAGGTCGCTCAGAAAAGACGATAACGAAGAAACAAAGAATCAGAAAAAAGTAGTTCCCCTCCTGTCACTAAAGTGGAACTTTTTTTCACACTCACTTGCACTGTGAAAATGGCACACTGAAGCTGCTTCTGTCCCTCCCTGCCTCTTCCTTTCTTTTTTTCACACTGTCTACAGATGAAGAGGGGAGAATCTGTTGTTCATTTTATGGTGGAGCTATGCTCCTTGCCTTTAATGTTAGCTGTTTTTGGGCTCATAAGCACTAATTGGAAAGTTTGATTAGAGAAGCTGCATGGGTTTTCATGGCCTGCTGAGTGGACTACACAGGAGGAGTTAGTTTGAAGATCAGCTTCACTCAGTCAAACATCCCTCTTTGTATTGCTATCTACGTTTCTTTTTGTGTCCTTTTGTGCTATGTAATCTTCCTGAAAAGGCTATATCTTACCCCAAAATTGAAATTAGAATATATATAGAGATACTATATAAGACTGTTTACTGTTTATGTATTTACTACTACTACTACTACTACTACTATTCATCTATTTATTTATTTGGCATTCATCCCTCCTCCACATTATCATAACTATATTACTTTAAAATTAAATAAATTAAAGGAATTTAACGACAGCAAATTCTACCATTGTGTATACATTCATTTATATATTTGCCTAAGGTTGGCTTTACCTATAAGCCAAATATTCTTTTTTTCTTTTCTCATTTTTTACTTATTTTATTTTGGAGTCTGTTTCTAAACATGTCCTTGGGATGTTTCTTGAGATTCACCACCACATTGCTTTGCTTCTCTATGTAGTACCGTAGTTGATGGCAGTTGTGAAGTGTTGTCTTTTCAACAGTGTTGAAGTGTTGTCTTTTTCGTGATTTTGAGTGATTTGCCACATCAATTTTAGACTTACTACTTACTTTGTTCCAAAACCAACTCTTCGCTTCTCAGAGCTACGAAATGACAATTCGATTGTCTTAGATGACTACGGCATGGTTTTTTTTTTATTCTAAACCCAGACTCTTTGGGATGAGAGATGATGGAGAGCAGTATTTCCACACTAATCTTTTTCCTTCTGGCCCCAAATCCTTTGTCGAAAACCCTGACACTAAGGCATTTAAGCGACTCTCCAATGGAATTCACACCCCTACTGTATGTTCGGCTCTGAAGACAAATGAACAGGCCTTCCTGGCAGTAACTCAAACACCAACACAGACACACACACACACACACACACACACACACATTCATTCTTCCTCCCCACTGTGTCTCCCATTAATGAATAGCTGAGCTTCCCAACAGTTTGCACCAGTTTGCTTCAGGTTAGGATTAGCTTGGTCAGCTCCCTCCCTTCTGCTCCTCCATCCCAGCATCCCTCTTCCTTCCTCCCTCTTTCCTAAGGCCCTCTTTTTGCTTTAAAGGAATTCCCTCCCTGCCTCCTCCACTAAGCTTTTGCCAAACAAGGTTTGCTACCCATGGTTAGGGCCATCCTGAAATTTCCAACCAATGGGATGCTCCCATCCCAATGACGTGATGCCACTGTTTGTGTACAGCATGGCAACAAGCATGTCAAGGCATGACCTATTTTTATTTCGGCTTACTATGAAACATGCCTGTCCCATTCACAAGTGCGCCCACACCCTCCAGCATACTCTTATTTAAACACACCACAAAGAGTTCCAGCAATTTTTCAGCCATATTAAATGTGGGGCTACAAACAGAATAAATAATGTAAGCCTACCGTTACTACAGCCGTTCAATCAAAAACGCTTTGGGAGTGAGTGGTGTATTAAGGGTTATTTGTCAATGGAAGGTGTTGCACACATCTCACGATTACATCTGGTATGTACTGGCCTGTGGAATGACTTTGAATTCCAGCAGCTACAGTAGCTCTAGATTTTAACTATTCACTTGAGTTGCTTGAGGGCATTAATATGAAGTCAGTCATGTAGGTTCGGTTCAAAGAGATCCTTACATCCCTGGTAAGTGGTATGATGTTTTTAAATTAGTCTATAGTCTATTAAAGCTTGAATTTCATTTTGTTGTACATTTCAAGCACCAGGCAGGATAATAGATGCATAGAGTAGCACATTTTCATTTACTATTTGTCAGAATATTCTCTCAGATAAGTGAAAAAAACACAGTAATGCTTTGCAGGTGCCGTCCTAGCATGAGAACGTTACTGTGGCAACCATTCGTGCAATTGTGGCTGGATGTTGGTGTGCGTTTTTTTTTTTTTTTTTTTTTGCCTTACGTTGCTTTCAAGATTTGAACTGACATGCAATCATCTGTGTCTATATCTGATCACTAATGTCTAGTTATAATTCTGAATGAATTCTCGTCAGGTGACCTTTTATGTCAGATGACTTCTTCATGATCACATGATCCATTACAGAAGGGTTACTATCAAAATATGACTTTGTTTCTTCTGAATAAGCATATATTGGAAAATAGCCCATTTTCCATCTTCTCGTCATATATAGTTTGCAAAAAGCAGTACTATATTTGCATTAGGCCATGTTACCTAAACAATACCTGGATATCCTGAGGTTCTGAGGGGTATAACTAGTATACTTTTTTTTATCCTATAAGGCTGCTGCAGCCATCAAAATGTAATGTAAAGAAATGCAGAAGAAATGTAAGCCAAATGGCTTTTTATTTTAATTAATAATTGATACAGGTATCAAGAAAGCTGTTGTTCTTGGTTAAATTGTACTTGATATAATTTACAAAGTATTTATTTGTTTATTTAGTGGTTATTGTACGTTATAGGTAAGAAAATCATGAGTATAAAATGGCAATGGCAACATGACAGCTATGATTTTGTTGAATACTGTAAACTTTTTCTGAACGGTTATGATTTCAGACTTGGCACAAATGTCTGCTTCTTTAGACAGATTTTCAATCTTCGTCATTTCAGCTGTTTTCTACAGATGTGTTGGTGTTTTTTTTTCTTTTTTTTTCTAAGGTGTTAAAAAAGAAAATTGCATGAAGTAGGGAAGGCAAAATAAGATGTGACTTGTAGAATCTTCCAGTTCAGTCAGAAAGAGCGCACAACCTACATGACAAACCATCTAAATGTTGTCACGCAGAAAGCAAAACGGCAAAAAGTCTCTTGTCTTTGCGAGAGTTGAGATTGCTTTTTCTCAGATATTGTATAAGATGAATGGTGAGAGGATTGAAAGTGCAGTAAGTGTGGTTTAAGCAAGCAAATGTTCAACGTCGGTCTCTGGCATTAGGAACTAAATTATCCTAGTCTCTCAATCGCTGGACTCCCATGGTGCAGCACTGAAAGCAGGTGTGCCTTTCTCCCCATGGTGTCCTCATTCTCCTGCCTCAGAAACTCTTTTTAAAAGCACATTTTGAGTAATTTCCCTAAGAGCACTGCTCCTGCCAGCTGTCGGAAATAGCCTGCAAACTGCCAGGCAAATGCTGGCGATGGCACAAATGCTGTTTGATAAACTTTTTGCTTTACCGTTCCAGATCGTTGTCAGTGTTTGTTGTAGCTTTATATTCTATGATGTGATGCCTTCTTTGTAGTGACAAAAACTATTAATAACATTAATAAAATTATATTACTACTGCTGCTACTACTACTACTACTACTATTACTACACTGTAAAAAATTACTGTGATTTTAACGGTAAAAAACTGTGGAAATGCTTCAGTAAAAACCTGTTTAATGGTTAACGGTAAGTTCCTGAAAAAATGTACTGGGAAAAAACGTAAACTGGCGTTCCCAGAATTCCCTGCGTTGCATTTCAAATTTTGTTTGAATTTGATGTTTTTTCTTTGAAATAACTATGCTTCTTCTTAGATTTTTCTTATCAGTTATGTTTATTAGGGTTGTATGTTACATCTAATGTTGTTAAATTAATGTTTATTGCATATTTCAGTTTAATGAGTCTTACCATGGTGTTTAGGGCTTGTGTGAATTAAACTGTGCACCTTCTATATATGTTATTATTTAAAAGCTGCTTGTGATGGGCTTTGGTTCATTATGTGACTTTCTCATCACCACCTGCATTTGGTGGTTATCAGTATATGTCAAAGGTACAAAACAGATTTCAGTACTTCAATAGGTTGGTATATTAACAATATATCAGTTAATGAAATTACGGTATTTAACTGTAAATTTAAGTTAAAACTGTAAAACCTAAAATGTTGTTACCGTATTTTTTTACAGTAGAATTCCTTCAACTGCCAGTTTTTTACCGTATTTTTTTTTGCAGTGACCACTAATGAATTAAAAATAGTGTCCAGTAATGAATTAAAAATAATAATTTTATAATATTGCTATGATTTGTACAGGCCCAAAAATATGCATAATTGTTAGCATATCATCATAGGCTAAACAGTAAAATTGACAACTTGTTTTCTTTTATACAATTAAAGGCAACTAAACGTATAATCAAGCGTTGATGTTTTTTTTTTTTGCATTTTATTGTTTGCACAATCATAATTTTGTGACCCTGTATCAGAACAGATCTGCGACCACATTTTAGGCAATGAACCACCAGTATCCATATTAGTTATCGTACATATAATTAATTGCAATAATAATAAATACACTAGCATTGTATATATTCACTGTTATTACTCAATACTTATTACTTGCAAACTGACTGATATACCTTGTTGCAGTGCTGTTGTGATTACAAAGAATAAGTCTTCTAGCGAAGGCCTAATCCTTTATATATCATGGCACATGGCTGAAGAAAAAAAAAGAAGCCCCTGTGGTCCTTTTTAGTTAGCCTAATGTGTAGTATTAGCAGTGGTAACTGCCATGCATATGAAAGCTATTATATTTGAAATTCTGAACATTGTCATGCATGCTCTCACCTGAAGCACTTGTGTCCAGTATTCAAGCTGTTTATCAAACAGTGCCGTTTCATATGGTCCAAATATGCATACGCAAAAAAGCTCTTCACACTTCTAAGACACAAATACGGCCATGCAGTGCCAGCATGCTTCTCCATTCCTTTGAAGTCGTTATCTTGTTAACATTTTAATGCCTCTGGGGTAGACATCAAGAAACCCTCTGCTTGGGGTTCCTGAAACTACTGGGAATACACATGTGGTATAAATTCACCAGAAGCCCTCCAAGAATTACAAAGGCATCCGGACGAAAATTTAATTGTTTAGTGGGTGACAATATTAGAAAGCCAAAATCAATTCTTAAGTCTTTGTTTGGTTCTAACTAATTTCTACTACAAAAATGGATCTACACAGGAACCGCTTTCAATGTCCTTTCACCACACACTCACACCTGAAAGATATACTGTATGTGTGTGTGAGAAAAAAGCTAGACTACCACCTCCATTAAAACACAGGACAAAAGAAAGACACTCCAAGGGAGTGCATGTGTGAAGGCGAGTGGACGACATGCTCACTGCACAAATGAAAGAGGGAAGAGGTTCTGACAAAAAGCGTCAACCAACATATTCCACAAACCACATGCTCACCAGGCAGGACGACAGGAAGCAATAGAGGAACATCAGTGTGCTCAAAACCAGAACGCACCCAACAGCCCTCGCCACAGGGAAGAAGGCACCTCCAACATGAGTTTGAGATGGGTTTGAAAAAAGGAAGACTTGAGGTACATAACAATGAAACTAGTGCACAGTTAGTTTGCGAACACTTGATATGCAGATGCATAGCATTTCAATGTATATTTTATGTCACAGTACTATTCATTTATTATTGAACAAAATTGTGAACACACACACACACAATTTTATACCCCCTTTTTGACTTGAAAATTTTCTGGCCATATATATTGCTTGGTGAATGTTAATTTCATACCTGTATTTATATAATAATGTTCACCAACTCCTTTTTTTTCTTTTCAATGCACTTTAATATATTTTTTGGACTTGTTCATGGAATATATATTTTACATTTTACTGAAGCAGATTGTAAAACCAGATTTTTCACTTTGACATCCACCCTGCTCCTCTGCTATTTACAGCTGCCTTGCAGGTCACATCAAATATTGAATAATGTCCTCGACATGTTCAGCACTTCTCTATTATGCTGTCTAAATCAAAAGAGAGTGCGTTAAAAGTGTTGTGACACAGTCCTATATATATTTTCCCCCTTTAGTTCTTTTGATTCTTACTCTGTCTCTTCCACTGTGTGGGACCGGTAATGACAGAGGTGATCTCTTAATATGTGCACTAAGTGCTCCTCTACCCTTGAATACATGCATTTTCTCTTCAGTAAATTGTAGGAGTTTATCTGGAGTCCCTTCGTTTATATAGCTGGTCCCCTATGTATTTATTTATCTGTTTCCCACAGTGCTGTATTACCTGTCCAATTCTGTGGCCAGCTCATCCATCACTACTGCAGGCTGGGTCGGGCCTCTACGTGAGAGCACCCGGTCATGCGACACACACACACATGCTGCCAGCCACTCATGAATACATTTTTCACTACTATGCTCCTGCATTATGCCCAGTCCCATGTTCTGTCATTTTCCCTGTGTCCCATCGCTGTTTCCTGCTGTCCCACAACTGTAGAAAAAAAAAGAATGCAGAGTACAGGGATACACACGTGAGCTTACATAGAGATACCCAGCAAGGGCTTTGAATGGAATTAAGTTTTTCCTCACCTGAACCGAGAGAATGTATTTGTCATAAATATTTCTTGGCATAACTCATTGCATTAAATGTAATATAAATATGAGTAACTCCTTTGTTTATTTACTAGTTAATTTTCTTCCCAACGTCTGGTCCGGCGTTGTGAAACATCCATATTTTAACTATTGTCTTTTTTAATTATGCACTGTTATTTGTTCAGTTATTTATATTAGCCTTTTTTTTGCCTTATGCTTGCTGCCAGTAATGCAGAGCCTGAAATAGGTTTGCTGCGGCAGCACACAGATGCGGAAATGTGAAAATCAATTTTCTCCACTTCATTGTCGGGGAGAAGAGGAAAAATAGTTTATTTGGCGACTCCTTTAAGGTAGCGATATTATTATTATTATGCAAATACCTGCAGAGCAGAGAGTCATTATTTTTGATTGAGTTAGCTTCTCTAGATGAGCAAATCAGTGGTAATTGTGTACTCAGGTTTGGCACACAACAGGTCTATCACAGGCAGTGTCACAAGTTCACATTACCATGATGTATGGAGAAAAAGAGATTTGTGTGACTCACAAATACACACATGGGATTGTCACCATGCAAATTTCGACTGTAAGTCTAGAAGTCCTCATGCTGTGGATTCTAGTTTAATGATGGAGAGGGATTAATTTAGTTTATCAAGAATGAATACCGCCTGAAGTCAAGGCGACTCCTCTGAAGTCTTCATTATTTCTTATCATTACGTCTCTTTTCTTGTCGACCACACAAACACACACTCCTAAATGTTTGTGTCTCAGCCAAGCCTTTGGATCATGAATTTCAATAGCATTTTTTATTTTTTTATTTAATTTTTTCATTTTTGCTTTTTTTCTCTTATTATCGAAGCAAGTCTGATTGGACCTCTGCTAAGGAGGTCTGACAACGCTGCAACGTGCAGATGTGATATTAATTAATGAGGACTTATTTAAAAAATCTGTGGTTACACACTTTATTTTAAGGTGTCCGTGTTGCAATGTAAATTACACATACATGTACTGAGTAATATTAATTAACATGTACTTACTATAGGTTTATGGTTAGTTACATGTAATTAATGTTACTACTATAGTAAGTACTTGTAACATGTAAAATGGACACTGCAAAATAAAGTGTTACCAAATGTATTAAATTAATTACATGTTTGTCGTATTACAGAAAAGGAGGGACACTGGGTCAGGGGAACATATTCTAAGTATAACCTATTGTTTGGTTAATGTCAGGAAACAACAAAAGAGAGGTCTCGAGCAACTTCATTCATTAGACTGTAATTATCTGTAATAGCTGGGAGTTTGGAGCTCACTTGTTAGTGCTGAGAGATTTGCTGCTTTGCTCTGACATACAGAATAACATAGATGAGTCTGGCCTTTTATAAATACTGTGTGAAAGGCAGAGGGAGATTTTTTTAGGGTGAAACCAGGGACTGTCTCTCTCAAGTTTTTTTTTTTTTTCTTCCTTCTTCCTTTCTTTCTTTTTGCACTCTGGTGGTACCCCCGCCCGACCTCTCTAACAGCCAATCAACAGCTTCACTCCTTCTGCCTCTTATTTCATATTTTCACCCTAGCAACAGGCCTGATCAGCAGCAGCTGGCAAGGCTTTTAATGCTCTTACGTGTTTCTAACCTGTTTTTTACACCCATTTTTTTCTATGAATCTTTCATTGACTTATTACCTCTTGATTTATTTAGATGTTATTTATCAATGTTATTTATCTGTTCGTATATAAATCACCGAAACAAAGCACTCTTTTTTTAAGGATTCTATAAATAGTAGAAACGTTCATGTTCAACCTATACTGCTTGATTTACCTCATGGATCATGGTATTGTGAGCGTTTTGACTGAATTGGTTGTGACAGGAGTATTATCGACAGCAACAGGAGATATGGGCTTATGAGATCCTGTTCCCTCAGGGAGGTGACTGAAGCCAAGTTTTTCTGACTGCAGTGGTCATATGGTTTTCCTTTTCCATTTAAAAACATTTTTCACCAATAAGATAAACACACTTTTTGAACTTGTCCCATGACCATTTATTTGATGCACATGGAATTTGAAACTCTGTAAAGCTGCTTTGAAACAATGCGTATTGTAAAAAGTGTTATACAAATAAATCAACTTGACTTGAATTCGGTGTGTATGTTCTAGAGACCCTCCAGACATTTTATTTTACCAAATGTTTTGAGAGATATAAATCAATGAATTGCACAGAGAACAGTCACACAATTTAGTCATGTTCTGTCTATGGGGGTGCTACAGAAAAACAAAACAAAATATATAAAATTATAAAAAATGTAAAATAATTGTTTAAATCTGGCATGCCTTTATTCCCTAGTGTAAATGGATTAATAGGAAATAAACAAAATGATAGTTACATTTAAGGGACCAATAACTTGAATTGTCAGTTTCTCATCACCATAATATTTGGTAAATACAAGTAAATAGGGCTGGGAGGTATATCGAGTTTGTACGATATATCGATATATTCTTTATAAGCGATACGATATAAGGCAATACCGTTATATCGATATACAGTAGCTTGAAACAAGCGCATCTGAAAATATAACAGGGAACACAGACTCAGCCGCTGCGGAGAAAGTGCATGATCCAATTTGTTCTAAACACGTGACAAACTTTATATGAAGAGCCTTTAAAAAACTCGTAAGATATAGAAGCCTATAGTTTATAGTTTCAGTTTAAAGCGGCTCGCCGTCAGATGTGTGTGCCGCTGACAGAGATGCGCTGTTTAATGTGTTTGATGTGCTGTTTTCCTAAATGCATAACTTACATTTCTCAGGTATTCTCCATCTGTGAATGTTAGAAAGTCATGGAAATATTGGCATTTTGCTGTCAGAAGTGCATGAGCTTTTGCTTTGCGATTCTCCGCTAAACTTCACAGACTTCATTCAGAACGAGTGCCGCCGAATAGACAGAGCGCAATGAAATAGGAGCCTTAAATATACATTTTGCTGAAATATTTGTTGTTAATATACAATAAATGTGACATGTCGAATTTTAAACCTACAAGTAAATGTATTTGTATGATAGCACTAACTGTAAAGTGGCTGTTATGGGGTAATCAAAACAACCTTTTTACTCTATTAATCTGTGCTTTTTTTAATTATTTAAATTTTTTAGTTTAGTAAATGTATGGTTACATTCACTTTATTTATTTATTTGTTTAATCCAAATACAAAAGCGTAGAAAATATTGAGATATATAGCGTATACCGCAAATCACCAAAAAAATATATATATGAATTGTTGCTCATATCGCCCAGCCCTACAGGTAAATACTAATATTTACAGGATTGGCTGTTTCACATTTCTCAATTTTGCTTATGTTCCCCTTTCCTATGAATTTGGACCCTTATGAATGTTGTTTGCAATTATATTAAATAATATACTTTGATGTTTGTGGGGCCCATATTAACACACAATGTATTTGTAAATGTACTGTAATTATATTTTTATTACGATCATAATCTTTATTGTCATTCTTGTACTAAATTTGAATTAGAATATTATTATCCAAAACCAGTCTGACTGAAAAATTGCTGTGTAGGTACAGACCACATTTTACAGTAAAATAGTATGATACTATATATTTAATTTGGGTCCCGTAAGCCCGCTGGCTAGTTCACAAGTCAAAGAAACCCAGATACATATAGCAGTAATTTAAACATATTTCAGCAAGAATACCTATTTCCTCATATTTTTTCGTGCTTGGAGGTTGATTTAGTGCTCGCAGATAGACACCCCCCTGTGAAACGTTTAATTGTCAACATTCATCTGTATAAAAATGAAATATACCTCCCTTTTGTCTGCTTCTGAGATAATGACACCAAGTAATAAATATGAGTTCCTACTTGCTTTTTAAGGCTTATTTAACTTGGCTCAATTATTCTGGCTAGATGGTTTAAAAATCATATTTAGGTTTGCTCATTTCGCCTTATATTTAAGCAATTGGCACACAATACAAATTTAATGCTGTGTGCAATGTGCCGTTTATTACTCAAAACAAGAAGACTTTTGTTTGTGAGAAAATAAATCATGCTGGATTCTCTAAATGAGCATGTAGGCTATTTTCCTGTGCTATTGTTTTAATAATGTGGTGGATAAAAAGAAGGAAGGCAGATATGGAGGAGTGTGAAGTCTCAGAAGTATGGAGTACTTACGTCAACAGCTGTCTTGAGATGGTGCTCTGATTTTGTCAGACTTACAGCTTTGAGCCAAGTAGCTAGTAGGGTAACAGACAGTTGAACACAGGGACACATAAATTATGTTATGTGTCTGCTCTTTGATGCTGTTTTAGAACCCTTTTTTAATGTTTCATGACTGCATTCAATTCATGGATTTAACCTATTTAAAAGGTAAATTACCAGTCACATTGAAGAATGTCATGCAAGTTAAACCGCTAGCGTAGTAGTAGAAATTCTCAAATCTTGATGTAGTAAAGCGCAACCTTCAGTTAATAATAAGAAGTGGCCTGAGACCAAAAGAAAGCTGACTCTCTTTTAAAAATGTACATGAAATGCTGTTCCAAGTCACAGCCAAACCCTAATTGTAAGGAACAAAGTTTCATTGTCATGGGAAACCAATTCCGACTCAATTATCTCAACTCCCTGCTGCTTATGCCCTCTGTTGTGGTCGATCAAGTAGCCCTATGAGGTCTCTCTCATCTGAAGCAGGGGAAAAAGATAAAATAATTATATATACATATAATTCAAAATGACTATACAGTATATGCTCAGTTCACACCACCTGCACTATGGGTGAGGCTGTTCTCCCAGCTGGATTTAATTTTCATATTCTCATTGTTAATGATCTCCAACCTCTTGAAGGTCAAAGTGTGGCTTCAGAAAAGGAACAAGAGAAAAGGGAATTTAGCGAACGCAGCCGCTAATAAAATTCAAGTATAGGTGTCATCAGCAGTTATGTCCAGGTCTTACTTACATTGTCAGGTCTCTGTAGCCACTGTCAGTTAATTAAGCACACCTTGAAAAGTCAGGGAAAAATGTTCCTGTTCATGAACATGCAAAGCGCCTGGACTTATTCTGTCATGTCAATAAAGAATACGTTAAGCAGCTGGAAGCATATGACAAACTAAAGTCATGCATGACAGAATTGAGGTAGCACTTAAGTCAAAGCTGTTCCCCAATCTCAAGGTTTCAAGGTCAAATTTGGAATTTGTGTTGTATTTCCATGCCCTTAATTTCTCTTACTGTGGAAATTATCTCGAATATCAGTGGCAACTGTATTTACTTGGCCCGGTCCAAAAAACAAACAAACAAACAAAAAAACAATATATCACCTGACTTCTTTGTTGTTATATTTTGGGCAGAATATAATGCGCTTTTGTCTCATAATAATCTCAGGCTAAGTGGTAATTGCTCTATTGATGGCATTACTACACATCTTTGACACATCATTACTCACTTAACTAGTTGACCTGGAACAAATGTTAAAGCAATTACTGCTGAGAGCTTCTCTACATGGAAAATTGCTACAAACTTTTACCGGAGGCATTTCATGAATGACTGTATACTGGATGTGATATCAACAAGAACTTTCTTTTGACTGATTTTATTACTATTATCTTGTTTTGCCTGTCTGTTCGTTTTGAGGGTACATTTAGCTTTTTACATTAAGGATATGCTGTTTTAGAAATTTGGCCATTTCCAATTAGCTTTCATAATTTTCATTTTATGGCTATTAACTGGTAAAATGATAATCTTATAACTACTTTAAATAAATAAGTAAATATATAAACACTTAAATACATAAATACATACATGGCTTATAAATTTAGGCACAGGATAAAATATTAATAATTATTCCATAAATATAAATAAAAAAGCTTCTAATAATAGAGGGACATTTGAGATGCTGGTTAGATATTGTAAATCGTCAGGCATCATATATCAAATTAATAAAAAAAAAATAATATTCCCTAATGTTGATAAATACTGTTAAAACATCAGCTACCAGCCAAAATGTCGCCAATATTTATTTTTATATTTATATACAGTAAATTTATTTTATTATAATTTATAATTATTTTACATTTACCCAAAGCGATTTACAAATAACAAGCATGTAACAAGTTTATTTTTGCTCATGGGTTTGTTTTTATTCACGAGAACGAGTGCTTTGGGGTTAATATTTAAGATTTAAAATCTGTGTCATATCTGTATTATATATTCAGATTTTTGTTGTTGTTTATCCAAAATTTCCAGTATGTTTTGCAGCTATAATTTATTCATTCATTTGTTTTTTTTTCCAACTTCCTCATAGGAAGGGAAGGCTGAAGGAGGTCACACTGTCAGACTTAAACCTCTCTCTCGGTTTCTGCGATTAAAATTTAACCAGCGCTCATGTCACCGCTGTTGGTTTTTGCCGAGTGGCTGGCCAATACCCTTGGGAGGATAGCGCTTGTCTGAGGAGACCTGAACAAGCGAGGTTAAACCGTGTCATCCACCCCTCGCCTCATCCGCTCTGACAGTGGATGAGGGGTGCCGGCTGACCCGACCAGTGTCACATTAATTATGGCAATAATCACTCAGTGAGTCCGCTACCCTCAAATGCAACCCTGCCAGACTTTGTGACTCACTGCCAGCAAACCCAAAATGCTTGCATACAATTGTCAGTGTCTTGATTTATTTACCTTAATAAACTAAAAGGCCCCCCCCCTTTTTTTTTTATCAGTGTGTGAAGTGGTATTAAGCAGTGGCATCTCTGTTAAATATATTTAAAAAAAAAATTGTTGTGATATTATATGTTCATCTTTCTAGATTTCTGTCTGTCTGTAGATTTGAAAATGTAAATCTGGTATGAATACATTTATACCTAATCTTTAATCCTTCTATGCCTGTTAAAATCTCTCTAGATTGACGATTGTAGCCATACATTTGTGTTTTTGTGCCCCCATGTAAACATAAGCCCGATCCGGACGGTAATTGTTTCTCATATGGACGTCTGTAAAAATTAATTTACATATCACCTCAGTGATAAAACTCATGGATTCGGACGGCGATTTATTCACAGTGGAGGAGTGAGTTCTGTGATCCTGCGAACCCGAGAACGCGCTGCTCATGTAGCCAGTCACATGATTGTGTACTGTAAATAAAATTAATTTTATTTACATTTTATTCTTATTATTGTGTAAAAATGTATTTTAAAATACTTATGTAAAATATATTCTTATTATTCCGAGCATATTTTATAATGTATAATCCTATTCATTATTTGATTATTTAAATCTCCTGTTTAAAAATAGGAAAATAAGCACTATAGTTGTGTATAATTATACGCGATATATATCCGTTTATAATACACATTTGAAAATTGTATTGCATACTCTCCGCTGCCATAATAATCCATTTCGAATGTTTACGTGCTTTTCTTCTCTTTCTGCTCTCACTCGCTGTGCTGGAGCAGTTATGAAGTATTGTTCTTAATAGTTATGAAGTATTGTCTCCTTAATACCAAGATGGCGCCGCTGTGTTCGGACGCCGTTCGGGTCGCTCCGCTGAGATTTTGCTTTAACTTTCTTTTTTACTTACTTTTACTTTCTCTTTTTACACATTTCACGTCGGCACTGATCACCTACAACATAGAAACACTTTTGGACATTGGAAACCGCTACACCAACCTGCTTCAGGACACTTTATCCACGAATCCTGCGTGGCCTCTGGAGATTCTTCGGAACGCGGAGACGAACAATAACCCCCCGAGGCGACGGATCAAGAAACACCGCGGGAAGCGCGCTGGAATTTGAGTCAGACTCAGGAAAAGGGCTCACAGTCCTCCTCTTCCAAGCATTCTCCTCGCTAATGTCCAATCGTTGGAGAATAAGATGGACGATCTTAGAGCCAGGATTAGTTTCCAACGGGACATAAGGGACTGTAATATCCTTTGTTTGTCAGATACGTGGCTTTCGTCCTCGGTCCCGGACACTGCTGTAATGCCGAGTGATAACTTCTCTGTCTTTCGGACGGACAGAACAGCAGAGGCCGGTAAATCCAGGGGTGGAGGAGTGTGTTTCATGATCAACAAGAAATGGTGTGATCCCAGGAATATCTCCATTCTGTCACGTTCCCGCTCGCCTCATCTGGAACATATTTCCATTATTTGCCGCCCATTTTATCTGCCCCGGGAGTTCTCATCGATCATTGTTACTGCTGTGTACATTCCACCACAGGTGGACACCGGCTTGGCATTGTCTAAACTTCACGATGTGCTCAGCGGCTACATTAACAAACATCCTGACGCTGCCTTTATCATCGCGGGGGACTTTAACAAAGCCAACCTCAGGCAGGTCATGCCGAACTTCCATCAACACGTATCCTGTCCAACTAGAGGACCAAACACACTGGATCATTGCTACACTCAGTTCAAGGATGCCTACAAAGCCCGCTCACTACCGGCTTTTGGCAAATTGGACCATGCCGCCATTTTTCTAACACCGGGATACAAACAAAGGCTCGTTCAGGAACCTCCGGTGCAGAGAGTAGTGACACGCTGGTCCTCCCACTCAGAGACTATGCTGCAGGCGGCGCTTGATGACGTCGACTGGGACATGTTCCGGGCGAGTTCTTCTGACGTCAGCGAGTTCACGGATGTAGCATTAAGTTTTGTAAACAATGACGATAAGGACATTCTCCAATCAGAAACCGTGGGTGGACAGAACAATCCGTGCTGCGGTTAACACACGCACTGCCGCTTACAATGAGGCTCTTCTGTCTGGGAATACGAGCGAGTACAAAGCATCGTGCTATGCTCTCCGACGCGCAGTAAGAGCCGCCAAACACAGATACAGAGAGAGAATTGAGTCTCATTTCCAGCTCAACGACTCTCGACGGATGTGGCAGGGACTGAGGACCATCTGTGACTTCGGAAACAAATCCTCCGCGGAGGTGAGAGCAGATCCGTTGCTGGCCGACGAGTTAAACATCTTCTACGGCCGCTTCGATGGCAACGGCGCCGGGGCGTTTCTGCCGACCAGCGCGTCAGGAAGCAGCAGGCAGAGCAGCGACGATCCTGTAATCACCGTGTCGGAGGATGAGGTTCGGAGGGCGCTAAAGAGAGTGAACGTCAGGAAAGCAGTGCCAAAGAACAATAAACCCTCTTGCCTGAATGACTATCGCCCAGTTGCCCTCACATATATAGTCATGAAGGTTTTTGAGAGACTTGTAAAGAGCCACATCTGCTCCTCCATCTCTGATACTTTGGACCCTCTTCAGTTTGCCTATCGCCCAAACAGATCCATGGACGATGCCATTTCTCACGTTCTCCACTCTTCCCTCACACACTTAGACAGCAACAATGGGAATTATGTAAGGCTGCTATTCATTGACTATAGCTCAGCTTTCAACACTATAGTCCCCATCAAGCTGGCTTCTAAACTCACAGACCTCGGCCTAAACTCCTCACTCTGTGACTGGATTCAAGACTTCCTCACCGGCAGACCTCAAGTGGTGAAAGTTGGCCAGTTCACCTCAAACTCCATCACTCTGAACATAGGTGCCCCACAGGGCTGTGTCCTGAGTCCCCTGCTCTACTCTCTCTACACGCATGACTGCGTGTCCTCTCACAGCTCCACATCTATTGTCAAATTCGCTGATGATACTGTGGTTCTGGGCCTCATCTCCTACAACGATGAGACCGCATACTTGGATGAGGTAGAGAGACTCACATCATGGTGCCAGGACAACTGTCTCTCTCTGAATGTGAGCAAAACTAAAGAGCTGATCATGGACTTTAGGAAGAGACAGCAGCAGCCCTACACTCCTCTTATGATCAGTGGGACCCCTGTGGAGAGGGTGAGTAGCTTCAAGTACCTCGGTGTAAACATCTCCGAGAACCTGACTTGGACTACACACATCCAAACACAGGTTAAGAAAGCCAGGCAAAGACTGTACCATCTGCGTCAGCTGAGGAAATTCAGGGTCTCACCAGCAATCCTGAAAACTTTCTATTCAGGGACCATAGAAAGTGTATTGACTCAGTGCATCTCAGTGTGGTATGGAAACAGCTCCAATCAGGACTGCAAAGCACTACAGAGAGTGGTGCGCCTAGCTGAGCGCATCTCAGGGTCTGCTCTCCCCTCTCTGCAGGACATCTACCTCAAACGCTACAAAAATAGAGCTGTTAAAATCTTCAAGGACTCAAATCACCCTGCTAACCGACTATTCACTTTGCTTCCATCTGGTAAGCGCTTCCGTAGCCTGATGGCAAAAACTGAGAGACTTAGGAGGAGCTTCTTCCCCCAGGCCATCAGGCTCCTAAACTCTAACTCTGTGTCATAACATCACTTAACTCCATGTAATATCACCATATCAATAAGTTATTCATAATTTTTCTCCATGTAAATATCATATATCAATAAGCTATTCATAATTTTTCTCTACCTCATATTGCTGCTATTCAAATACCCTGTACAACTTTTTGCACATTATTTTTGCACATTCCTCTTATTACTATTTAAGTCAACAACATACTGACCTGCACATTTATATTTATATTTTTTATCTTATCTTTTATTTTATTTTATTCTTTTATTTTATGTTTTGTACTTTTCTCCTTCTTAATATTTGTATTCTATATAATTGCACTGTCCTTGGAGCGGACCTGACCTACATTTCACTGCTGGTTATACCCTGTATAATTGTGTATGTGACAAATAAAAACTCTTGATCTTGATCTTTTAAATACTTTCCAGCATTTCAGAAATAAATATGTATGCAAATCACACCGGAGTACAACAGTTACCGTATGGTGTTCGGGAGTGTTCAAAAAGGGTTTAAACGCTGAATTTTGAATCGATTTCTTCTCGTAAACTCAGAGATGTGGATTCGGACGGCAATTAAATTACCACACGACCTTGATGTTTGTCAAAAAACAGTAGGTAATTTGGCCGGGGATTTTCACGGGGGTGGTGAGAGAAAAACACAGACGTCCTGGATTCGGACGGCAATTAAATTACCAACTACCCCCTGTATATGGTGAAAATCACTTACACCCTGAGAAACAATTACCGTCCGAATCGGGCTCTAGACACAATCTTAGCATTTAGCAAGGATTTTAGCATTTAGCAAAGGCTGTATGTTTGATTTTCATGGCACATGCGATGAGGTAACAATCATTTAATTCCTTTCTATTTTTCATTTCTTGTATTATGACTATTAGAACATGAGCAAAGACACAATAACTCAAGTGGTACTCTGACAATTGTTTTGTGTATTGTTCTCTAAAAACCTATTATCGTGTCCACTTATTCAGAGAAGCTACAGTCACACCCAAGCACATACCTTAACACAGAACTTGTGCTCGGATACCCTTTTCACTGACTTTATGTAATAGACTGAGCTGTATAAATAGCCTCTGACATTTGCAGAAATTGTGGTCGAATCAGTAGTGCCTGACTACACAAGAGAGTGCTAATGTTCTTGATGCCTTTTGCATTGAGTACTTTTAGTAAACGTCCTACAGTAGAGTTTTATCATCTCCTATCGACACCTTTTTAAATGGCACACATGCAACATACTTACTAGCCAAGGACAAAAGAAAAAACACTTGTATTCAATACAGTTCCTCACATAATAGACTGAGATGCCAACAGCTCAGGTACACATTTGTTCCAGTGCTTTAAAATTCAACACAAGTGTTCAGTCATCAATTCTCCCCCCTCTGCTTAAATGAATAGGTGGAAAATGTGATGTATATCATAAGAAGAAAAAAAAATAAAAATACTTTGAGATGAAGTCAGTGGCCGAAACCCCGGGATATAACCCTGTGAGTGTTTGCATTATAGCAGTGAGGCCAGTGAATTTAGATGAGGCGTTTATTTCTCTGACGCTGGAGGGCTCACTCAGTCCATATCAATAATGCAGTGCTCTTTTGAAATGGATTGTTGTAACATACATTTATTACCACAAACCGAATAATGCAGTGTTCTCACTCATTGTTTGCCATAGAGTTTGTGGGTATAGTCGGACGTCAACCTTTTGTTTCCTTTCAAACCACAAGGTCAGATTTTTGGCACTGCATGTTGGTTAAGAGATGGCAGGCTACTGTCGTGAATGTGAAAGATGAATTTGCTCAAGCACATTAGTCACTGAATGAACTCTTAATAGACTTTATATTTTCCACTTTCCTCAGTCTTATGAAACCTTGCCATTCAGATCACCTTTGTTGACTAAAATGAAATCAAAACTTGAAATGAGAAAGATTTAATGAGCACAAGGTTTTGCTGACTGAAAAGATGACTTTTAGTAGTAATTAGTAGTAGTAGTAGTAGTAACAGAGCCGGCGCCAGGTCACCTCCATCGGGGGGGCATTGAAATGCGGAGCGTTGCAATCGCTTTCTTAAGGGCGCTGTTTTATTGGTACTATCGCTTTCGAAATCGATCGCGTTCAGCAAGGAGGGGGGTGGATGGAAAGTGGGGGGGGGGGCACAGTGACTCGTTTGGGGGGGCACAGTAACTTGTTTGGGGGGGCACGGCCCGCGAGTGCCCCCCCTTGGCGCCGGCCCTGAGTAGTAATAATAATGACAGTTTTTGGTAACAAATAACAGCTTACTTTATTATTTCAGTAAATAAGAATAAATAAATAAGAAAAACACTTGGCTTGAATAATTAGTATGATGATAATAAAGAACAATGTTTCTCAAACTGGGGTTTTCTAAATTTGGGGTTTGAAATGCAAGTGCAGGGAATTGATGAAAAGCTAATAATTGATTAAATAAGTATATAAAAATAAAGCAAATAAATATATTTTAAATAATAATGACACACACAAAGACCTGCATGTTATGTGAGCATTAACCAGCATAGAACTGTGAACATTGTTAAATTAAAGATTATGCACATTTGTTCCACAAATATGATGATGATGATAATAATAATAAACAGTTAATAAAAAAAGAACTCAACATCAAGATTTTAGGTTAAAATTAATAATGTATAATAGGAGGGTAGTGTTTGGGTAGTGTAAAAGGTCAATTTTTTTAGTTTTTAACAAAGTCATTCAGTTTTGTAAAATGTCTGAAGTCTCAATAATAAAGTAAAAATATTCTGGTTAATTATCCCACTTTAAATTTATATTATACAAATGGCCTAAACTACTATGTACTTACATTTAAATTAATCATTTGTTACAATGCACTTATGTACATACATGTTTTTTACATTGTACTATTTTTGAAAAACCCCTACATGTAATTACATCTGTAATTAATTCCTGTAATTACATTTATAATTACACCATTGACCCATCCCTTACAGCTTAACCCACCCAATATTCTGTATAGTCTGTCAATTATTATGTGGTCATTAAGGCTACTGTACATGCACAGTAAATATAAAAGAACTGACAAAATGATGTAAAAAAAAAAAAAAAAAGAAGATGAAGTATAGCATGTCTCACCACAGGACCTGTCGACTTCCTAAAAATATATGCCAGCTACACTTTTATAGATTTTTGTCTGGATATCAGCATCTTTAAAAATGTACTTGTACAGAAACTGTTAGGGATTTAACATCATTACTAAGAACTGTATGACTAGCATGTCAAACAAAATAATTGATCATAGTGTGACTGATGCAAGCCTTTGCAATGGGGACTTTGTTTCTTTTTAAGCAGTTACAGTGAACCATTTCATGATAATACCTTACAGCTATTGCTCTCAGCCTCTTGAAACACCTGATATACGCTGTATCAGTGTGGCCATCTGCAATGCTTTGAGTCGGGAGTGATGGTGCGTTTGCGGCAGGCTTCGACGGATTCTCTGTCAGGGGTCAGCTGTGTGAGAGAGCACACTTTCTAACTATGAATTCTCTCAGGAACAAACAAAAAATCTGCTAATACTTTGCAAAAACAAGAACATCCTCCTTTTTCTGTCCCAAACATACTCTCTCACTCTTTCTCGCCTACAGACAAGCTCACGTTCATACACTCTAAAACACAATAATACACTTAGTGACACACATTTATGCATTCATGCACACACACACACACACACACCAGCAAGTGATGGTGACATCTGGAGTGTTTCTGCCTGACTGGTGCTAGATTCCCAGCGTGACTGACTCTGTAAGCGCTTAAAGCCAGCCTTCTCTTCACTCCTTCATCCTGTCTATCAGTAAAATAAATATATAATAAACACCTCACTTTCCGTGCATTAGACCAACTGCATGTGATAATCCCATGTAACGCTTAGGTCAGTGAACCCTTTAATAGGTCGACCTGATTAAGGCACAAGCTGTTGATTGGACAAATGCAGTGTCACCTTCAATTACATGGGTGTGGGTGAACTGTACCGCCGTCCTCCTTTTGTGCGATTGTGTGTGTTTGGTGCATGTTACAAAGGGACTCTGTATTATCGTAACACTTCTGCCTCTGTGAATAGTTTATTTGTGTTCTTAATAGTGCTTGTCCATTAACAGCCTTGGGTTAAAGAGACCACATTCAGCTATTACCTTTAGTCACATCTGTTAAGGCAATGTGACTTTGTTATGTGACAAATGCAATTTCCATATGCTTTGGAGACATCTATTAGTAGTTTCTTTTTGTCATGCTATTTCACCATTGGTGTTTTGCTCTTTTACTTGTTTAGCCTTTGACCCCTTGAGATGAACTGCTTATATAAGTTGACTATGAAACAAATGACCCATCTGTGTTGTATTGTATTGCTGAGAGCCTGATTTGTTATTACATGTCGTCTCAGAAACAACGCCTGAGAGGAATGAAAATGGGATCCTTTCAAAATGTCATTAAAAAATCATTATTGGCTTACTTTGACCTTTCTTTGAGTAACCATGCCTCTGTGCTTAATTTGGCATACATAATTGATGGAGGCCCATCCACATTCGGAGAAAAACTTCCACACTCAATCTCTTGTCAGTCACTTGCACATGAAATAGATGCAGGACTGACACGCTGTTGTGTAATCTTTCGCAATAATTTGGACAATTAACCTTTGTGCTTTTCTGTACAATAATTTTTGTTTTGTTTTTTTTTTTCTGATTCTGATGTGTAGGATGTGTAAAAACACAGTTCTTTGTCTCTTACAGAAAATTCTGGATAATCTTATTATACTTACTATATAATTATTGTCTCTGTGAAAGTTACCTCAACTTTTATAATACAGTGACACAGAGAGACTTGGAGCAGAAAATCAAGCTCCTTCATGCATCTTTCTTCTTTGGAGGTCAGTTGTCTTGAGACATTAGTCACTTTTAGAAACATTCAGTGAATTTAATCTCTTTTACTTCCATCGAATCTCAGATCAAAATGTATAAATTTACGGATTAGTTTTTCTTTTCTTTTCTTTTCTTTTCTTTTATTTTATTTTCTTTTCTTTTCTTTTCTTTTCTTTTCTTTTCTTTTCTTTTCTCATTTCTTTTCTTTTCTCTTTTCTTTTCTTTTGATAAGTTGGTTTAATTTTATATGGTTTTATAATAATAATTATAATAATAATAATCTTTTATCAAAATGTTGCAAAACGTTTTTATCTCATCTGATTCATCTATATTATAAAATATATAATGTAAATATTCCAAATCAATTTCTAGGTCATATTAAAATATTACTACATTATTAAAATTATTAAAGTTTTAAGAAATATTTTTATTAAACTTTTTTCTTGATTCATGCCGATTTTATGAAATCATATAAATTGCAAGTGTGTGTGGAATATTTGTACATTTAAATGTATTTTCCACATCACAAAACCATTTAAAATGATCTAGTAAAGACAAAAAAGTGATTCAAAAAATTTAAACACTAAAATATTAACTTAGCCTTATGTACATTTTAATTTTAATAAAAGTTAATAAAAGAAATGCATGTTGATATGCATTGTGTCAACTACTAGTTTATTAAAATGATTTGTTCACACTCAAATCACTAGCAATTTCTTTTTCTCCACACGCATTTATTTTGTTTTTTTTTTCTTTATATTTTCCCCTCCTCTGTATTCTATGGTTCTGTAAAAATTACAGCAAGATAAACCTAAGCTAGTAAGTGCACTGTAGTGGCATACATTTAGATCACTGTTGAGTCACAATTACAAGTATTTAATAGGGAAAATAAGAGGAGAAAAACAAAACATGGCTAGATTGGTGGAGCTAAATCAGCATTATGGTCATCACAGACCAAGACTCCCCCCTCATTAGAGACACTGCGGCACTTAGACGCCAGTAAAGTAGGTATGCCATAACCATGTCTCCCAACTTTCTTCTAATTGAGATATCAATAATTAACAGAGTAATATACTATCTGAATAAATCATGTGAAATGCCGCCCCAAAACTATTGCAAGAAAGTCTTACAAATATGTATTCCTCTTACTGGCAGACCGAACACAGTACACAGTCCAAAATTAACTGTTTCTCTTTTTAAAACTTTTACTTTTGTTTTCGACGGCTGTGTTCTTAAAGGCTTAGCAATCATCAAAAGGTGTCGGGGAGCGAACAGATTGTTTTGTTTTTTTACCTACAAACTGTGAGTATTTTACATCTTTTTCCAAATAACTCTTTACTCAGCATTGCAATCAGTCTTTAGAGCAATCATGTATAAGAGCGTTTCTCACTGTACTCAGATCTCTCCAAAAAAGTCTTCTTTTTTCCCCCTTCTCAAGTGGGACATTGTAAAATTTGATACTGTTGACTATATACTATACAGTGATAAAACTAGGCCTATTTTTCATTGTTGTTAAAATTACAAAATACATTGTTGATTGCATTTGTAAATAATAATAATAATAATAATATTAACATTTGATAACATTTAATTGATCATTTTCAAGTTTAATCATTCCATTGTATGATATTAATTATATTATTTTAGTAATCCTTTTTCCCTGAGAGTATTAATATGTTCCTGACATTATAGCATGCACACTTATAAATATGACGTCATTGATGATGGCAAATTGCAATACATTGTCATTGTTCTTCCTTCATTCTTATTTTATTGCTTTTCCAGTACACACAACTAATACAATTATTTCTCATATACTAACAAATATTAGATTTTTAGCATCACAACTACACCCCCTACATGCATCTAATTTCTTCAAACTTCATATATCTAAATCAATTTTCAGTAGGAGGCCATCTTAATGTGTGGCTAAAAGCAGTGCTTGATTATAGAATTAAATGAGTTTGAATCAGAGCATTGATTAGTCCCCTCACGACTGTTGCAAAGTTAGAACTTTAACTTTCAATTATAAAGAAATTATACTTGAACAGATTTGTTATTTTTTCATTATGCTTGAATATAAATTTAAACCTTCTACATCAGAAACATTATAGTTGTTACTGCAAAGTTATAAAAGTGTATGCAAGATGAAAACAAAAAGTAAATATATCTTATGATTATGATTGATGATAATGATACATTTAATTTGAAGGAGAGGAGAGTTTTTAGACAAGCTTATTTGCACTTTGCAATAATTTAACAAGTCACAAAGTTTCGTTTAACCCTCTCTAGAAAGGTTTAAGAAGTTGCCAATGATGTCCGCTTTCATTTTTTTCGTCTCCTTCTTGCCGATGTCATCCCTTCATAGCTTGTTCCAAATGTCAAGTGCTTTGTCTCCTGCTGCCTTGATGACAGCAGCAATTAGTCTATTCATGCTTCATTAACACTCCATTTTTAATCAGAATTAAAAGTGTGAGGGGAGAAAACACACACGCACATGCATGTGCGCACACATATTTTGCACACATACTCTGCAAACACACACATTTTAAAAGCATACCCCATGCTGTTCCTTAACCTCTCTGTGCCCAAACCTATCGAGTTAGGCAGCTATTAGTAAGGTTTAATGTGTCTAGTAATGTGGCCATTTTATTTATTTTTTCTTTTTTTTTTTATATAATTAATATAGTTAATCACTTTGCGATTCACTTCTCAATGATGATTCAAAAGCAAGTCATTGGGTTTGACATGGAAGGGTGTGATTTTTATTGTTGGGCAGGGTTCTCTGCCGTTGTGAGGGGGAGAGAGAGATTAAAGAGGAGGAGAAGGAGAACATGAATAGCACTCGACCGTGGCTTTGACCTTGTTAAAAGGGAACAATGATTTTTGGGTGCACTCCATCGTAGCAATACACTCACCAAAGAGACGCGGATGGAATGGCTATCTGGCTTTGTCACTTTTCATTAACCTCATGCCCTTCCTTCTACTGGAGGTAGACACGCACGTTTCTCCTTTTCTCCCTCTATCCTTTATTTTCTTCTGTTTTTCTTTCTGTCCTTCTGTTACCTGCACACCAAACACTCATCCGCAGGGTCATGCTGTTTTGTGGGGAATTATTTAAAGTAGCTCTCATGCATTATGCTCTTTAGCGTGACATGTCTAACGAAATCTTCACACAGAATATGTGATACAAATATACGTGGTACAAACTGCTGAAAGTGAACTTAAATATTTTTAATTCATCTCTCAGTGTTTGTAAAACTCTATGATGTAATTTCTTGGCTCAGAAAAAATACAAATGATTAATAAAACTCGATTATGCTGTATTGTGGTAAAATAAACTATATATATAAATAAAGGTAAAATACTTTTTCAAATCTATGCCTATAAAATATAATTTCAAAATTGCAAAATAAGAATAAGATTAAAAAGTATTGATTTATTTTTATTTTGAACTTCTATAATTTATTTAATTATACTTCTATAAATAATTTTTCTAAAGATTATGAAAGATTACTGGCTCATGAATTTAAAATATCAAACACTTCATTTGATACTCTTTTATTTTATTTTTATTTTATTTTTCCTTAAATTTCTCATCACTCGAAACACCTTAAAGTTTAGCACAGCCACTGAAACCTGCCGGTGATTAAAGAAAGAGAATAATGAGGAATGACTTGCTGTGCTATGATTGGGAATGTCATTTCCTGCTTGAATGGAAATCACATACCATCAGAGAGGCTCTATCAAACGGCTTAAATTTTTTCAAATGAAAATATTTTAGGAGATTATTCTGGCATTCCCTTTTTAAAAAGGCATGACACGGTTTATAAAAAAAAAAAAAAAAAAAGGATTTGGACAGCAGTTGACTGCCGTTTTATTTAGATTATTCTTCTGATGATGATGCTTGTGATTAAGTCTCTATTTTTCTATATTAAATACGCTTGTGTAATGGTTTACCTTCAGCTTTCTGCTGCATTTTTAAAATGCTGTGAACAGCATTTTATAAATGTATTCTCAATTTATTTTTCTTTAATGGCTCTATAACAGCCCTACGTCTACAGTGTAGCAATCTATAACAGCCCTATCGTTTGTTCTACGGAAATTTTATGTAGTCATATACTTTTGTCCTTTAGACAATTCTTTCTTTCTTTTTTTCTTTCTTTGTAATTGTGCTGCATGTGATGTTAAAATGTATAAAATAATATTTTATTTAATATGAAGTGTAGTCTGTCAACTCAACACCTTAATTTAATATTACTTTAGTAATTAATGCAATAATACTAAATAAATAAATATGTACCATCAAAGCAATTCTTTAAATACTACCTAAATGCAAATGCATGCTTTTGCAAATTAATTGAACAGCTGGTTAGTCAGTTAGTTAGTTCGCTACCTAAAGTTTGACTAATGTTAATTTTGACATAGTGTCTAAAAACACGGTTCGAGACAAAAGACGTCAAGCTGGCTCAAGGACAAACAATTAAAAAAGATAACAAAACGAATGCGAGAACACATTCTATGTGAATGGCCCCTGGGTGAACAATATGTAAGAGATAATGCACAATCATCTGGTCATTATCGCAAAATAAACCCTGGTAGGGTGAATAAATGCAAGGCCAATCGCAATTAAATAGTCCAGAGAGCTCTGTAATAAACAGGCAATATACTGTGTTGGTTTATAAAGCCAAATTTTGTATATCTATGCAATGCTTCAGACATTTGTATAAATAAATAAATTGTTTTTTTGTGACAACCCTACTGTAAAAAATGGTTAATTGTACCCTTTATGTGGGGAAGGCTAGACTTGTGCATGACTTGTGTGCATCTGTGGTCGGAGCATCTGTCACCAGTATGTGACCCCACGTAACAGACATTTCTCGAGAGTGAGCTTTCGCTCTTAATGAAATTTGAATGAAATTTCATGTAAATGACTGTACTAATGATGTTAGCACAGGCGCTATGCATCCCTTCTGCAATTTCATCTCTCCAGACAGATATTGATGCAGCCCACTCTCCCCCTGTAATGATAGAGCACAGAGCAAATATAATCACACATGCCCCAACACCCCGCAAACATATGAGCACCGCTGACAAACTTTATATGGCCTGGAACCTTTCCGGTGACTGAGGTTGTTGGTGGGGTAACGTGATATATTTTTTCTAATTTACTGGCTCCTGTTTCTTCTTATTTAGGCTGCATCAAATCAAACACTCTCCCGGCGAGAGGCAAAGGTTTGCCGTGAGTTGTTGTGGCATCCTGCTGCTTTTATGATAAAAAAGACATCATTTGGAATGAGCTTCCCCCCACAGCGCGTTGAACAGGGTGTTTAGACTGGCACTGGGCCGCCTGTGTTTTCTAGCCACATGTTTTGACGGACTGCGTATGAAGGACGGGATCGGAATGGGATCCCATTCCCATCCCCAGCTGAAATTAAGCTGCAGAAAGAGTGTGAAACAGCTAAAATATCCCTGAACAAACACAATCACAGTAAAACCCATTGACAGGTAGTGAACAATGTGAGCAGATGAAAGGAATACATCAAAGCCTTATCTTTTATTGCTCGTAAAACTTCGATTTCTTTTTCATTTGGTCCTATTGCATCATAGGGGTCGGCTGTTAACCCATGTCATGAGCTTCTTTTCTTTTTTTCTTTTTTTTGCTTTTATTTCACAGAACATACACATTCTCAAAAATTAAAGTGCACAATCAGATGTTGCTAATAACATTCGCATTGTCCAAGCTTGACTAATGGTTCCATTTTCGGACATGAGCTCGTCTCCCTCTCTCCTTTAGTCTCTTCTGCTCATTAGAGCTTCATTATGTCATTAGGGGCTTTGGAAATGGGTTTGAAAACAGAGCACATGAGTGAGAGGAGTCTTTAGAAAAATAATCAAACTGGTAATAACAATGAGGCCAATTTGATCTCCCCATTATCTCATTTTCAGGCATGTGGATGAATAATGAAAGAGAGATGAAGGATGTTCTCCGTGAAGGGAGGCCCTGGACCATGTCCAATTGTCAAGCAGAAGCCATATGTGAAATAAAAAGTCTTTCTCAAACAGACCCTGATGAAGATGCATTTGAGGAGCGTGCTCTCTCTCTCGTACATGCACACACTACTCAAAACATCATTCCATTTTTGCTTTAAAGGGGTCACCGGATGCCCATTTTCCACAAGTTGATATGATTCTTTAGGGTCTTAATGAAAAGTCTATAACATACTTTGGTTAAAATTTCTCAATGGTAGTGGCCCTGTCAAAATCAGCTGTTTTCAGCAAGCTGTTTTTTAGTCCATGTTGCTTTAATTTAGTGCTGTCAAATGATTAATCGCGATTAATCGCATCCAAAATAAAAGTTTTTGTTTGCATAATAAATACTGTATACACAGAACACACACATATATTATGTAAATATAAATACACACATATGCATGCATATATTTTGAAAATATTTACGTTTTACATGTCTATATTTATATTCATGTAATTTATATTATAAATAAATGTATTTAATATATAAACATAACACAGTTTTCTGAAATATATGCATGCATGTATGTGTATTTATATATACATAATAAATATATGTTTTTTTTTGTTTGTTTGTTTACTGTGTTGAGAGGTGCTGAAATCGCATTTGGTCTTGTACTGTATAGCGTATCTTGTCAGTGTGTGCACTTGCTTGGACATTTTTAGTTGATAAACAGGAAAGTGGGTCCAGCTGAATTGAAATGGTGATTTGTTGGATTGGTATAAAAAAGGTTATTATACCGCGGCAGTCGTCGTGTGAAGACCGAAGAGTGTAAAGACCATCAACTCTACCGTGCGACTCCACCGGCCAGGGACAGAAGTATCGCTTTTTATTTTAGTTTTTTCATTTATATGTTTATTATTGAAATGTTGTTATATGCATGTGTCAATTTTATTTAATTTCTTTATTTTCTTAAATATGTGGCTATATAGTATTTATAGAGTTGTAACTTTTAGTTTTAGTTACTTTTTCTTATTTGTAAGTCGCTTTGGACAAAAGCGTCTGCTAAATGACAAAAGTAAAGTCAAGTAAGTAAGTAAATATACACAGTACAAACACATATAGTATGTAAACAAAAATTTAGCATTTTGCATGTGATTAATCGCGATTAATCGTTTGACAGCACTTCTTTAAATGCTAATGACTCTGCTGACCCCGCCCATTTCTTCCGTGGAGTGACGAGCAGACTGTAAACTTCAGCCTTGAAACTGGCTAACTAGCACATTATTAGGAAAGGCGATTTGCAAAGATTCATAAAAACCCTTATACTCTTGATGAAGCTGGATCATGAATGATCGGGATCGGTGCATTCCCTTCAAAGCGAAAGTAACATTAATCCTCTGCGTCTTCAGCTGCTCAGATGTTGGGAGTAAATGATGACTGCTATATTCATTCATTACATCCAACAACTAAACACTTCAATCGCTTCATTAGAGACATTCTTGTCTTCCCCTGCACCGTAGGCGGGACAGCTCTCAGCTCACTCAGGGCGGGTCTAAAGGTAAGACGGGCTTGTCAATCAACTATCGCGGGAGCAGTCTGTACAGAACTGCGTCATTCTGAGAGGAACCTCAGAACAACCTGATTTTTTAAAATAGGGATTTTAAAAACATAACATTTTGGGGGGATTTTTATTATTATAGCATGGATGTGTACACACATTTATATTCAAACAACTTGTAAAGTGAATTTTGCATTCGATTACCTCTTTAATCACCCTCTTATTTTTCCTAATTTCTTCGTCTTGTAAACAAAGTAGACAAATTGAAATTTGCCAGTCATATTTTTAATTTTCTTTACAATGCAACCATTTCTTTCTTTCACAAGGGAAGTGCACGTACAAGCATCAGATTTAATAACTTTTTTTTTTTTTGGTTCAGCACAGTGTCAGCAGGTCAGATTGTGTTGTGTCAAATAAATGCTGTTCCTGGTATATTTCCATTAGGCAGATGCGGTGATCCTAGGTGCACCAATGCTATTGAAAAGCAAAATGTTTTGTATTTCTTATCCTCATTTTTCCCTTTTCGCTCTATTAGCATGCCCATTCTCTCTCTCCCCCTCTCTATCACTCCACCCACTTCCCCTTCTAGTTTACCTCTGCTCACCTCTCCCTACCTGTGGGTGGGTTTGCATTTGCCTTGATTCAAAGCGAAGTCCCTACTGTGCCCTTGAAGTGGAAAGCTAAGATTATTTTCAGGAGGAAAATCCATAAAGTTCTCTCCTCTCTCTTCACTCCCTCTCTCATTTTCAAAGGAAAAGACCTTTACAGTTTGTCCCTATGTCCTTTACTGAAATCCTGCAAACACTGCACATGTGAAGAACACTTAGTTTGTACAGTTTGACAGCTTTTTATAAATATACTTTTTTTTTCTTCCAGACAATTTTACATTATCAACCAGTGATATATTTTTAGTGGAACGTGGTCTCGTTAACATGATATTCTTTGTATATGTCCGGTTTTATTGAGTTTTCTTTTCAAAGATATACAAGAAGACAAAAAAACATAGCAAATATACAAAGCTAAAAACCCACCCCAAACCCATGCAACTTCACAAATAAATAAAACACAAACACAGAATCTAGTTACCAAATAACATAAAATAAGGGATTAAATGAATACAATAGACAATACGTTTTACAAAGAAGATAAAAAGCAGCATGCCATATATTCACAGTCTTTGGTTCTAGCATTTTTAAATGATACTGATATGTATAATATCAACTCTTAATTATTATAGGTAATGATATACTATAAGGTAATGTTACAATCTGTTTCAATAAATGACAAAATATTATAAACCGGTATAATATATAATACTGCTTAATACTGTAATAATAGGGTTTACTAGTAGAAATGTAGTGAAGCAACTACTGTACATTACATGCAATTTGTGGAACGTAAAAGCTGTGACCTTAGTGAGAATCATCGCAAATCTAATGCCTTTCTCTTCTCTCTTTCTTGATCTCTCTCACCCTTGTGAACATGTAACAAGTTGCTCGGTCATTTAGAAACAAACTTTCAGTCTCTTTCCTAACTTGCTTTCATCCCATTCCCATCCTTTCAGCCAATTGGTTGAGGAGCAGAAAAATGGCCTTGTTAATCATCAATATGGAATACACATTTTTCCCTCCTTCATACACGTTTCTTCTCTCCAGGTAGTCCGGCGTGGCTTGATTAACTTAGACTTACATCAGGCACTCAACGTGAAGACCACGCCATTGTGCTGCGGAATACCGCTCGCGATAAGTGCCTGCTGTTTGACGTCCCGTCAGGAAATGACACAGAGCGAGTGCTGCACATATTATGCCCCCCTGTGACTGCACTAAGGGACTGGCAGTGCTCTGGAGTGGTTGGGATGTGTCTGATATCTGGCGTCAGTACTGATCTGTCCTCTTCCCTTTGTGACATTGCCTCACTCCTTCCTCTCTTGGGCCCTGTTAAACATTTCAGCTTCGGCTGAATACAGTTGTTATGCCCACTGAGTCGAACCTTAATTGGGAACTAGATGTTCAGAGAGCAATGAATTTAGCCTGGACTAGATGCATAAAGTGTATAATGTACCATTAAGGTCATTAAGGTTATTTTTAGTCCCGGGTACTTCATCTTTACACTTATATTAGACTTTACAGCAGGGGTCTCTAAACTACAGCAGAGATCATTTCCACTCTTCAAGTGTTAAATGTTTATGCTTAAATCCTGCTTGTGGTTCAGTTAAATTTTATTCCATCTTAAGAATTTTCAAAAATCTGCCAAATATGTATACACTATTGTTTAAAAGTTTGGGGTCAGTATGATTTTTTTTTATTATTATTAACTCCATGAGGATGCATTAAATTAAAACATTCTATTAATCAATCAATCAATCAATCAATCAATCAATCACATTGTCCGCAAAAATATTTAATAGCCCAACTTTTTTTCCATTATTGACAACAAGAAATGAGCAGCAAATCAGCCTAGAATGATTTCTGAAAGATCATGTGACACCGAATGGCTGCTAAAATTCAGCTTTGCCATCACAGATATAAATTACATTTTAAAATATAATATATTATATAAAATTATAATATTAGCCAAATATTTGTACACTATTGTTTAAAAGTTTGTGGTCAGTATGTTTTTTTTTTTTATTAACTCAGTAAAGATGCATTAAATTGATTAAAAGTAGCCGTAAATACTTTTACAGTGTTACAAAGGATTTCTATTAAAAAGAAAATACTTTTCCTTTTGAACATTCTATTCATCAAAGAATTCATAAATCACACAGTCCACAAAAACATATTTAATAGCCCAGCTTTTTCCATTATTGATAATAAGAAATGTGCAGCAAATCAGCCTATTAGAATGATTTCTGAAGGATCGTGTGACACTGAATGTTTTTTTTCAAAAGAATTAAAAATCGTAAAACCTCAAACTTACACTAGAAAACAGTAGTGTATACACATTATTTGCAATATATGTTTTACATTTTTTTCAGCAACTGCTTGTTACAGAGCTAAAACACAAATGTATGTGAGCAGCTATAGTCTATAGGTGACAGCAACAAATGAGCTGCCTATACCTGCTTGCATCCATCAAAAAAGTTTTATTACACGTCTACACTGGAAACTTTTTGATCGCTTCCATTTATAATCAACTGAGCTGTCAACACTGGAAGCGCCTGTTGCGCCAATGTGTTTTCAGTTGATGTGCACCTCGTTTATTTCTATTTTTTTGATGAGCTGCTGCTACTCCAGACACTTTTTTGGCCTGTCTGTCTGATATTAAATTGTTTTATTTACAAATATAATATGCATGAATTGATTATGATTTTACTCCTTTTTAGATTTTATTCATTTAAATAACTTCTGATCTTTACATCAAAGCCAGATCATGATGTGTTTGGTCTCTTAATGGGACTACTACCCTTAATGGGAATACTCCACTAATCATTAAGGGTAAGATCAATCAAAAACTGCATAACTGTGCTGTTAACTGTACAGTATATAGTTACAGTTTGTGGCTGTCACAACACTATTTCCATATTATTAGTCGTACCAGTTAATCTCGTTCCCTGTGGAGAACAGTAGAGGCTCCTTGAGCACAGTTCTCATTTTTATTTTGAGAGAGTGTTTACATTTAATTTACTGTTATTATTAGTTTTATTTTTTTCCCTGGTTTCCAAGCACATGGCAAATAAAACAGTATGCTTGATTCGTACTTAAAGGGATATTTCACCCAAAAATGAAAATTCTGTCATCATTTACTCACCCTCAAGTAGTTCCAAACCTGTATGAATTTATTTGATCTTTCTTTGAAGAAAGTTTGTAACCAGGCTGTTTTGGGGCACCATTGACTTCCATAGTAGGAAAAAAAAATACTTTGGAAGTCAATGGTGCTCCAGAACTGCTCTGTTTCCCACATTCTTCAGAATATCTTCCTTTGTGTTCAGCAGAACAAAGACATTCATGCAGGTTTGGAACTACTTGAGGGTGAGTAAATGATGACAGAATTTTCATTTTTGGGTGAAATATCCCTTTAAACTCTATTGACCACTGAATATTCTGTGTATGCAGTTGTGCAGCTCTCCTTAGCTTAAGACAAATTAAATCCTATAGGATGGTAAAGTAATGAGGTAGGAGTAAAAATGACAGAATTTTCATTTTTGGGTGAACTATCCCTTTAACTTTATGTATGTATGTATTATTTATTTATTTATTCATTTATTCACTGAAATGAGTGGAGGGAACCATGATTTGAAAGTAAACATTTTTTAACATTTAAACATTTTGTCGTAAACAGGATGGAGCTCCATTTTCAGTAGACAAACTCCCTGCTAGTGATCAGTAAATGGCAATGGGAATTCGTTCATTGAAAATTCACAGCAAATGAATTGGCTGAAGACCACACGAGGCACAAGCGGCTCTGAATTAGACTGATTGAACACTTCACTAAGTGAGATGACTACTTCAAAGATCAATTTACACATCTCACTGTGTATTGATCAAACTATTTGCAAGCCCGGCATTCTCACAGTGAGCATTTCAATTAACTATACACGAATGTAGGAGTCGGATCAGTAACATTTGCTTGCCTGGGTGGAAGGCAAAACATAGAATTTAGGTTGTTTTGCTCTGAGACAATTTGGCAAAGGCCTGCCTTGGTGTAGAATTAATTTAATTTATTAAAAGTGTCATATGGAAAATACTAATTCACATCAGTGTCTATCAAACATCAGTAAATAAGAGTAAAAATTGTAGGTTGTAGATTATCACTGCAATCTCTGGAGATGCTTTTAGTTCAATGAAAAACTGAGTGTTAGTTCACAATATGTTTGTCTACTATAAATGCTCCCAACAGGGGGAAAAAAAGGTTTAATGTTTCCATGTGGCCACTAAAACTCCTTAACAGCCTTGTGGACTCTCCTTTAAAGTGACAATAAAGTGAAGTTATAGCGCAGTTTTTCATAGGTACACCAGAGACGGGTCAATAACTATTGTTTTAGCCAGTGCATTATAAAAGAACAGCAGAAGAATGCACATAAGCTAGATCAATCAGCCAATCAGACGAAGCATTCTTCTGGAGTCATTTAACAGTGTAGCTAATGACCTAAACATGATCATTATCCTCAACAGCGATTTCCCTTTTTCAATTCTGGGAAACATTTGGTCGTCTTGGAACATAATGACGATTCAGATATAGATGCTAACTCTGAGTGATTTTAGTCTTGTGTAGCCAGACTGTTGACTTGCAGCAAAGACTTGCCCTCAACGTATTCTGCCCCAGTCCCTCCCGCTTAGACAGGAAGAGATCATCTGACTGACACAAAAAGCAACCATTCACCAGTTCACTTTAACAACATGCCGTGTAGGGATGGGTTGGAATTATGCCACAATAAAATTACTTACATAGTGGCACATTAGTAAAATATACTCTTAAAATAAAGATTATTTATTGGCATCTAAGGGCCTGTTTACACCTGGTCATTTCATGCATTTTCGCTGATCAGATATCTGTCTGATTTGTTAAAACGTTTATATTTACACTTGGCCACAAAAATCTGTCATTGCAAAATGAATATACAAACCCGATTCCAAAAAAGTTGGGACACTGTACAAATTGTGAATAAAAACAGAATGCAATGATGTGGAAGTTTCAAATTTCAATATTTTATTCAGAATACAACATAGATGACATATCAAATGTTTAAACTGAGAAAATGTATCATTTTAAGGGAAAAATAAGTTTATTTTAAATTTCATGGCATCAACACATCTCAAAAAAGTTGGGACAAGGCCATGTTTACCACTGTGTGGCATCCCCTCTTCTTTTTTATAACAGTCTGCAAACGTCTGGGGACTGGGGAGACAAGTTGCTCAAGTTTAGGAATAGGAACGTTGTCCCATTCTTGTCTAATACAGGCTTCTAGTTGCTCAACTGTCTTCTTTGTCGCATCTTCCTCTTTATGATGCGCCAAATGTTTTCTATGGGTGAAAGATCTGGACTGCAGGCTGGCCATTTCAGTACCCGGATCCTCCTTCTACGCAGCTATGATGTTGTAATTGATGCAGTATGTGGTCTGGCATTGTCATGTTGGAAAATGCAAGGTCTTCCCTGAAAGAGACAACGTCTAGATGGGAGCATATGTTGTTCTAGAACTTGGATATACCTTTCAGCATTGATGGTGCCTTTCCAGATGTGTAAGCTGCCCATGCCACACGCACTCATGCAACTCCATACCATCAGAGATGCAGGCTTCTGAACTGAGCGCTGATAACAACTTGGGCTGTCCTTGTCCTCTTTAGTCCGGATGACATGGCGTCCCAATTTTCCAAAAAGAACTTCAAATTTTGATTCGTCTGACCACAGAACAGTTTTCCACTTTGCCACAGTCCATTTTAAATAAGCCTTGGCCCAGAGAAAACGCCTGCGCTTCTGGATCATGTTTAGATATGGCTTCTTTTTTGACCTATAGGGTTTTAGCCGGCAACGGCGAATGGCACGGTGGATTGTGTTCACCGACAATGTTTTCTGGAAGTATTCCTGAGCCCATGTTGTGATTTCCATTACAGTAGCATTCCTGTATGTGATGCAGTGCCGTCTAAGGGCCCGAAGATCACAGGCATCCAGTATGGTTTTCTGGCCTTGACCCTTACGCACAGAGATTGTTCCAGATTCTCTGAATCTTTGGATGATATTATGCACTGTAGATGATGATAACTTCAAACTCTTTGCAATTTTTCTCTGAGAAACTCCTTTCTGATATTGCTCCACTATTTTTTGCCGCAGGATTGGGGGAATTGGTGATCCTCTTGCCATCTTGACTTCTGAGAGACACTGCCACTCTGAGAGGCTCTTTTTATACCCAATCATGTTGCCAATTGACCTAATAAGTTGCAAATTGGTCCTCCAGCTGTTCCTTATATGTACATTTAACTTTTCCGGCCTCTTATTGCTACCTGCCCCAACTTTTTTGGAATGTGTAGCTCTCATGAAATCCAAAATGAACCAATATTTGGCATGACATTTCAAAATGTCTCACTTTCAACATTTGGTATGTTATCTATATTCTATTGTGAATAAAATATAAGTTTATGAGATTTGTAAATTATTGCATTCCTTTTTTATTCATAATTTATTAATAAGTACAGTGTCCCAACTTTTTTGGAATCGGATTTGTAAAACCGATCTTCAATTCCAAGCTATATTTAAATTATAAGCATTCACGTCAATGAAATCAAAAGATAAGCGCTGCATTTTATTAATTATCAGCTCATTTCAAGATCAAAAACCGCAATAGGAGAGCGCGTGGCATCAGCACTGGAAAGATAAGTTTGTCTTACTACTTTTAATGAAGATGATTGTGTGTTGACCATCTGCGTCTTTCAGTTTCATTCGCAGCAGTTTGCACGTCAGCTTGCTGAAGAGATGCTCAGCTACTGGTACAAAGGAGAAGTGCTCACTAACACAGATTTAGACAGATTTTTGAACAATGTTTGAGAGAAATAGGCCTTTTGTGTACATAGAAAAAGTCTTAGATCTTTGAGTTCAGTTATATATACAGTCAGGTCCATAAATATTGGGACATCGACACAATTCTAACATTTTTGGCTCTATACACCACCACAATGGATTTCAAATGAAACAAACAAGATATGCTTTAACTGCAGTCTGTCAGCTTTAATTTGAGGATATTTACATCCAAATCAGGTGAACGGTGTAGGAATTACAACAGCTTGCATATGTGCCTCCCACTTGTTAAGGGACCAAATGTAATGGGACAATTGGCTTCTCAGCTGTTCCATGGCCAGGTGTGTGTTATTCCCTCATTATCCCAATTACAATGAGCAGATAAAAGGTCCAGAGTTCATTTCAAGTGTGCTATTTGCATTTGGAATCTGTTGCTGTCAACTGTCAAGATGAGATCCAAAGAGCTGTCACTATCAGTGAAGCAAGCCATCATTAGGCTGAAAAAACCAAACACACCCATCAGAGAGATAGCAAAAACATTAGGCGTGGCCAAAACAACTGTTTGGAACATTCTTAAAAAGGAACGCACCGGTGAGCTCAGCAACACCAAAAGACCCGGAAGACCACGGAAAACAACTGTGGTGGATGACCGAAGAGTTCTTTCCCTGGTGAAGAAAACACCCTTCACAACAGTTGGCCAGATCAAGAACACTCTCCAGGAGGTGTATGTGTGTCAAAGTCAACAATCAAGAGAAGACTTCACCAGAGTGAATACAGAGGGTTCACCACAAGATGTAAACCATTGGTGAGCCTCAAAAACAGGAAGGCCAGATTAGAGTTTGCCAAACGACATCTAAAAAAGCCTTCACAGTTCTGGAACAACATCCTATGGACAGATGAGACCAAGATCAACTTGTACCAGAGTGATGGGAAGAGAAGAGTATGGAGAAGGAAAGGAACTGCTCATGATCCTAAGCATACCACCTCATCAGTGAAGCATGGTGGTGGTAGTGTCATGGCGTGGGCATGTATGGCTGCCAGTGGAACTGGTTCTCTTGTATTTATTGATGATGTGACTGCTGACAAAAGCAGCAGGATGAATTCTGAAGTGTTTCGGGCAATATTAGCTGCTCATATTCAGCCAAATGCTTCAGAACTCACTGGACGGCGCTTCACAGTGCAGATGGACAATGACCCAAAGCATACTGCAAAAGCAACCAAAGAGTTTTTGAAGGGAAAGAAGTGGACTGTTATGCAATGGCCAAGTCAATGACCTGACTTGAATCCGATTGAGCATGCATTTCACTTGCTGAAGACAAAACTGAAGGGAAAATGCCCCAAGAACAAGCAGGAACTGAAGACAGTTGCAGTAGAGGCCTGGCAGAGCATCACCAGGGATGAAACCCAGCGTCTGGTGATGTCTATGCGTTCCAGACTTCAGGCTGTAATTGACTGCAAAGGATTTGCAACCAAGTATTAAAAAGTGAAAGTTTGATTTATGATTATTATTCTGTCCCATTACTTTTGGTCCCTTAACAAGTGGGAGGCACATATGCAAACTGTTGTAATTCATACACCGTTCACCTGATTTGGATGTAAATACCCTCAAATTAAAGCTCTTCATTTCATTTGAAATCCATTGTGTTGTGTATAGAGCCAAAAATGTTAGAATTGTGTCGATGTCCCAATATTTATAGACCTGACTGTATATACAGTCGTGCTCAGAATTATTGGCACCCTTGGTAAATATGATCAAAGAAGTCTGTCACAAAAATCTAACAAAATCACAAAAATCTAACCTTTCATTGGATAATAAGAATTTAAAATGGGGGGAAATATCATTATGAAATAAATGTTTTTCTCTAATACACACTGGCCACAATTAACGGCACCCTTTTATTCAATACTTTTTGAAACCTCCATTTGCCAGTTTAACACCTCTAAATTTTCTCCTATAATGACTGATGATGTTAGAGAACATCCGACAAAAGATCAGAGACCATTCCTTCATCCATAATCTCTCCAGATCCTTCAGATTCACCGCTCTATGACGGTGCTTCTTCTCTTCAGTTCACCTCACTCATTTTCTACAGGGTTCCGGTCAGAGGAATGGAATGCCCATAGCAGAAGCTTGGATTTGTGCTCAGTGACCCATTTTTGTGTTGTTTTTAAGGTTTGTGTTTGGATTATTGTCCGGTTGGAAAATCCAAACATGGCCCATTATAAGATTTATAAGAGTCAGTCACTTGTTGATTTTATTTATCTGTTGGTATTTGATAGAATCCATGATGCCATGTGTCTAAACAAGATGTCCAGGACCTCCAGCAGAAATAAAGGCCCACAACATTAAAAATACAAAAAAATGTTCACCAAACCCATCTTGAGTGTTTGATGCTAAAAAGCTCTTTTTTTTTGTTTCATTTGACCATAGAAGCCAGTCCCATTTGAAGTTCCAGTAGTGTCTGATAACTGAATATGCTGGAGTTTGTTTTTGGATAAGCAAGGAGATTTTTTCTTGAAACCCTCCCATGTAGTGATGTAGGTGCTGTTCGACAATTTTTTTATGATTTTTTTTTTTAAGGTTTTCTGACCCCAAGACTCAACTATTTTCTGCAATTCAGCTGCGGTCCTTGGAGAGTCTTTAGCCACTCAAACTCTCCTTCTTACCGTGCATTAGGACGATATAGACACACGTCCTTGTCCAGGCAGTTTTGTAACATTTTTATGTTGATTGGAAATTCTTAATTATTGCCCTGATGGTGGAAATGGGAATTTTCACTTCTCTAGCTCTTTCCTTAAAACCACTTAACTAATTTGTGAAGCTCAATTATATTTTGCTGCACATCAGAAATATACACATCAGAAATGTTTTTCTCATTGTGATGGATAATTAAGGGAATTTGGGCTTTGTTTTCCCTCATATATATATTTCTGTGAAACAGGAAGCCATGGCTGGATAATTTCATGTTCACAATCACCCTGCAGTGCTTATAATTGTGAACACGAATGGGAATATACGTCAGAGATATTTCACTCATAAGAATTTCTAGGGGTACCAATAATTGTGTTCAACGTGTATTTGAGAAAAACATTTATTTCATAATGAGATTTTCCCCCATTTTCAATTGTTTTAGTTCAATGAAAGGTTAGATTTTTTATTTTTTTTTTAAATGAAAGATCAAAAGGATTAATAATGCAGGTTTATTTTCAGACCCCTAGTGAAAAATTTATATACTAAAATATATTTGAAATACATTTAATTCATGTTAAATATATTACAGATACATTTACATATTTATGTACTAAATAAATATACTGTGTAAAAATGTAATTTTTACTATACTAACCTGGTATACTTTAAGCTAAATTGGAATAACTAATTTTGTACTTAATGCACTTTAATTGTGCAAAATAGTGCTGATTGCACTGTTAGACATTTCAAACTTACTGTTGCCAGTAAGTTAATGTAATTAAGATTTACAGTTGCAAACTGTACTGTTTTACAGTAAATTACTGTAAAAATTATTTAAAATCCAATTCATTAGTATACTACTGTAATTCATTAATTTTAATATAGATTTCATTAATTTTATAATTTTTATATAGAATTAATTTTATTTTTACTCTACATAGGTACTACTGGCATTCAATTAAAACAGACACAATAATTACAAAATATGAAATTCTTTATCTAAAATATTGTATGCATAACACTTAAAAATACAGTCTTCCAATTCTGGAACAGGGCATCTTCACCATGTGTCCTGTCTTAGGACGTTTTGCAGTGCATTATGTTGTATCCTCTGGAGGCCTACAGAGAGCATCCAATACCACAGCCAGGTCCCAAGGAGGAATCCGGGACCGTACTGGGGGCCTTAGCCTCAGTGCACCACGGAGGAAACGTGTAACTTGGGGGTGTCTACCCACTGACTGTCCACCAAGAGAGGCGTGGTAGGCCGAAATCACCGCCACATAAACCTTCAAGGTGGAGTGGGTTAACCCTGCGGAGAGTCGAGCCTGCAGGAACTCCAGCACTGTACCAACCGGGCAGTTAACTGGGTCCGGCTGGAGATCTATGCACCATGAAGTGAGAGTCTCCACTTCAGGGCGTACAATTTCCTTGTTGAGGGAACTCTGGATTGGAGGATGGTCTCAACAACCTCGGTTGAGAGACCGGAAGCTATGAGCTGTGCCCCCTCAGCTTCCATAACTCCGGGCGGGGGTGCACAAGGGTGCCTCCTGCCTGTGAGGGGAGATCTCTCCTGACGGGAAGCTCCCATAGAGAGCCGTCGAGGAGAGAAATCAGGTCCGAGAACCATACTTGGCCCGGCCAGAACGGGGCTACTAGCAGCAGCCGGACCCCATCCCGGCGCACTCCCTCCAGAACTCTGGGGAGCAGAGCAATCGGGGGAAAGGCATACAGACGAAGCCTCGGCCACGTCTCACCATGGCATCCAGCCCCAGTGGAGCTGGATGAACTAGAGAGTACCAGAGGGGACATTGCGCTGTCTCCCGAGTAGCGAAGAGGTCCACCTGTGCCTGGCCAAACACTCTCCAGATCTACTTCACCACCTCTGTGTGAAGCATCCATTCCCTGGGCCACGGCCCCTGTCTTAACAGGAAGTCTGCTCCCACATTGAGATGCCCAGGGATGTAGACTGCTCTCAGTGAGAGGAGTTTACCCTGGGACCACACAAGGATCTGGTGCGCCAGCCTGTTCAGGGGGCACAACCGCAAACCTCCTTGGTGGTTGATATAAGAGACCACCGCTGTGATGTCGGTGTGCACCAACACATGGTGATCTCTTAGGTCTAGGAGAAAGTGTTTCAGAGCTTAAAACACGGCCTGCTTCTCCAGCCGGTTGATGTGCCAAGCAAGGTGATGATGACTCCACAGACCGCGGGCAGGGTGGCCACTCCCCAACCAGTGAGAGACGAATCTGTCACTAGCATTATGTGGCGACAAGGAGCTCCCAGCACCGGGCCCTGAGACAAGAACCAAGGTCGTCTCCACATGTCTAAGGCACATAGGCACCGCCGCGTGAACTTGATCATGCATAGCGGGTTTCCCCTCGGGAAGAACCCCTTGGTTTTGAGCCACCACTGTAAGGGTCTCATGTACAGCAGGCCAAGAGGTATCACATTGGACGCAGCTGCCATCAGACCCAGCAGTCTCTGAAACTGCTTGACAGTGAGTGACTGGCCTTCTTTCATTCTCCTGACTTCGGTGAGCATCGACTCGATCCGAGCAGGGGACATACGTGCCTGCATCGTGGTCGAATCCCACACCACACCAAGATAAGTGGTTCTCTGTGATGGAGAAAGCACACTCGTCTTGGCGTTCAGTCTTAACCCCAACACTTTCATGTGAGCAAGAACAACATCTCGATGTTGAGCCGCCATCCGCTCTGATTGAGCGAGAATCAAAAAATCATCGATTGTAAAATTGTGGGGTGAGTGCTAGGCCGAAGGGAAGAACCTGATATTGGTAAGCTTCGCCCCCGAAAGCAAACCTCAGGAACTCCCTGTGAGTGGGAAGATGGAGATATGGAAGTCTGCGTCTTTTAGATCGATCGTGACAAACCAGTCCTCGGACTTGATCTGAGATGCTTACCTGTTTGAGTTTTGAGCATCTTGAACTTCAGTCTGCTGACTGAGCGGTTCAACTGATGCAAATGTAAAATGGGATGCAACCCTCCATCCTTCTTGGGAACTATGAAGTACCGGCTGTAGAACCCGGACTCTCTTTCGTGAGGAGGGACAACCTTGGTGGCCTCCTTCCTCAAGAGAGTACTCTACTTCTCGTTCCATTACCAGAGCCTGCTCGGGGCCCACCAGAGTGGAATTCACCCCGTTGAATCGAGGCGGAAGAGAACCGAACTGGATTCTGTAGCCTCTCTCTACAGTACGCAGGACCCACTGTGACACATTCGGCTGTAGTTTCCACGCTGCGAAATAGTCAACTAAGGGAACCAGTCTCTCGAGACTGGCCTCTGGTGTAATTGGAGCAGCTAGTTTGGTGCCCTGGAACGGGACACCGGCAGGGAATGGCCGAACTAACTGCTCCAGAGACATTTGCAGGGAGGGACACACTGCTTGTACTGTTTGCTCTCGCCCTCGTGCTTAGCCTTACACTGGCTTTTAGAGATGATTAGACAGACAACACCAAATATGACACACAGAGACACAGAGCGCTAGCTGAGTGACAGAAAGCTGACGTGACGTCTCGCCCATCCATTGGACAGATTTCACTTGTATTCAGAGCCGGTTACGCTGAAGGCGTTCCCCAAAGCATCTTCGGACGCAGCTCGAGTTCCTGAAGAGGAACTTAATATATATTAACAAAATATAATAATAGACGCGAGTGGTGTGGCTCAAAAAGACAATATAGAACCTATTATACTATCTACAGTGGATGCAGACAGTAAAGTGATACCCCGGTAAATTTCTGACGTAGCCTACAGATGTATTCCAATCGCTCACGCTGTTTCTGACATGTAGGACAAACGTATTTTCCAATCATTACAAGCGATGTAACACATCCAGTGTAGTCAGTCCCAAGATGTTGCGGCATTGTTGAAACGGTGTTGTGTAAATCGTGCCAATTCAAATGTACGAAATGAGGAAAATAAAACAACCTCAATAGAACGGCGCCAAAGAGGCCATTACGGGAAATACAGTAGTTTACAGCAATTTTTAAAAATACAGTAAGTCTCTGTATGTGGGGTTTGACGTCACAGAAAATTCCCATGATGCAAAGGGTATTACAGTTATTTACTGTAAAGGGAATTTGCAGTAGTATACTGGCTGATATACAGTAAATAATTGTAGAAATTACAGAAATGTCTAACACTGTGTGCTAAAGTGGAACTATTGCAAGCATATTTCAGGTACACAAGATACACAGGTATCTTGCATTAAAAGATTAATATTATATTTTTTAAGTCTCATGGGATATGTCAGTAAATATGTTAATAGATTTTAACTATACTTAGCATGAAATAAATGTATTTTAAATATATTACTTTTTGCTAGGGTGTCTGTATTATATCACAACACGCTTATGTTAAAAGCAGATGCCAACATTAATATAATTAACTTTTCAAATTATTATAAAGGATACAGAGCACTAAATCTTAAACTGTCCACTAATAAAGCAATCTACCTATGGGTCATACATTCATTTATTTAGTTATTTGTCTATTTCCCTGTGATTAAATGAAACCTGCACCACTACAGTACAAAAAAATATTTTTATTTTATTTTTATTTTTTTGCAGCTTGACTGACCTTGTTTGAGCACGTAATTGTGTTATTCTTGCGTGAAGAATTTAATAGAATCAAAAGATGTTCTGTTGAAAAACAAGTGAAAGGAATGTCACAATTCTCACATCATGAACAAGAGAAGCGAATACCTGAATATGCATTTTTCTCGTGCCTTATGCAAGATAAAAAGCCCAAGTAAATATTGCTTTGAAGGCTTGTACAATCTGTCTGCCCCATCACAGGCAATAGCTCTTGCCTATCATCATCATCATCAGTCTTGTTAATTATAATCATTTTGCTTGTGTCAAAGGTATCCAGCCCCAGAACTGTTTGCCCTGTTCCACACAAAAACGTAATTGTAGTTGTTCCCTCTCTTTCTCGTCTCTTCGCTGTAATGAAATGTGAAATATGATGGTCTGTCAGCAAAAAGCATTGTTTTCTTTAGGGTTTATGATAGCCGGGAGGCTGTGTTCAGACAAAAACTCGCTCAGGGCTTTTTGACTAACTTGATGGAATAGATGGTCTGTCCTACTGCTTGCCCACATCAATAGGTATTCTGATGCTCAAGGTCCTGTAAATGCTTTAGCACAAAAGCCATTAAAATCCTACTTCTGCTGTGGGAGAAAGTATTTTTTCTTGTACTCAGGGCCCTCATCGCTTTCCCAAGCCCATTTTTTTTTCTTTTTTCGTCACATTGAGTTGCTTTTACACTGCAACATTAATGACAGTGAACTACGTTTGAACTCCGTGTTCTGCCCTGACATTTTTCCCAAGTCCTGCAACCCAGACTGTTTGCATAAAGTGCCTTCAGAGTGTCATATTTCAAATAGACAGAGTGTCTATCATTAAATAATTCATCTGTGTGCAGATGTCTTGACATGGCAATTAATATTTATTGAATTAAAAACCCTGCAAGAGCAGCCGTCTGAGTCCCCCCACCTTTTTTTGGAAAGAAAAGCAGAGGCGAAGAAATATATTGTGAAATCTAATCATTTGTTTTATCTGTCATGCTTCATTTTTCCTCTCAGAGAGCACATTCTATGTTTTAATATCAACACTATGGTGTTTGTTATGTTATGTTATGTTTGATCAAGATTACAGCTGTTTTCTTTTATTTAGTTTTACACCTTACATTTGAGAACAATTTCACCTCTATTGCCTCACATGGTCGTCTGGTTTCAATTAGCGACTTCTAGAAGGTCCTGGGAGGGGCTAATAGCTCAATTACAAAAATAAAAAAGAATGAAATCACATATTATTTCAAATCATCCCCTGCTGTGTTTTCATAACCTAAGTTAATAACAGTCACAATATGTTCTAATGCTTAAATGTCCCTTCATAGAGGAAACTCTTTAGGAAACTGTAAAATCTAACTGGTTTTGACATAAGTTACAGTTACAAAATTGTGTTATTTTTATATACAGGTAATATTAATACAGCATAGTAATAGTAATTTATTTTAATAATTGTTAATAATAATAATAATAATAAAAATAACAATAAATGGAAATATATACAATTGCATGCATAAGAAAAGGTACCAGTAAAAAATGAAAAATGTGTCTTGCAGATATACTGTATATACACATATATAGCGTGAAACACTAGGTGAGCAAATGAGTGCAGATATGTATTAATGCAAGATGCAATAATTAAGATAATATCAAGATTTGATTCAGAATTTGAGTGAAATATCTGACTTGATATTGCTGATTATTTCTTACGTTATTCTTACATTATTCTTACAGCTTACATTATTTAAGTAAAGTTGCTACTAGTGGTTGTCATTGCAACAATTACAGTGATTTATTGTAGTGGTAATACATGTAATGTTCCTTATTCATGCTTGCATTATGATTGTAATGATGACAAGAAAGAGAACAACATCAATTGTTTTAAATGCATTACACAAGCTTAATAAAGCATCCTGACCACAATGAACTGCACTTTTGAATTTCAAAATCATGTCATAATTACTAAACTTAAAAAAAAGAAAAGAATAATACCAATAATAGGATAATTAATTGCAATATGTGAATGCACAAATAGCATACAAAGTAACCAAACCCTCACCTATTAGTTTGTCCATTCAGCACTTTAATTCTAATTGGCCCTTTAAGGGAGAACCAAGTTCATAAGGTCATAAGCTATTTTTATAGCAAAGTGCTTTGGAAGAAGCTTTTTTTTTTCCTTATCCCTCCTGTCTAATATGACAGAGCGTCTTCCGCATCATTACATCCCCCAGACAGTCATCAGCGCAGGGAGTAAGAGTTGGCTGTGGGGAAATTAGATTGCAAAGCTCCCTCTCCTCCCGCTTCCCGGGCCTTTTTTGGGCTAAATACCTGATTATCCCACATTTAGGAGTGTGGGGAAAAAGAAAAAAAAACAGCAGCTGGATTGTAATCAATCCTTTTAAAAAGTGCAGCTTGCACGGCACTTCTCTCCAGCAGGATAAATGTGACACAGAGGCCTCCGATTCCGCTCCCCTGATGAATCGCTCCCCGCTTAATGATTACGGGAATTGTCATCGACTGATCATCAGTCTCCATTTATTTCAAATCAACGTCAGAAGTTTGTAGGGCCCCGAACGAGAGTGTGTGCGAGTGTGTGCGTGTGTGAGTATGTTTTCTCTAGATTGCCTCTTCTCATCTGCACCGCTCCATAAGGAGCGTCAGAGCGGGGTCATGTATCATACCAGTGTGTGTGTGTGTGTGTGTGTGTGCTTGTGGTGGGATGGTAGAGTGCAGACCCCCCTTGTGTCATTTGCCCCCTGAGTGGTGCTGTTTTAGAAGCCCCACTGAACATCTCATCTCCGCCTGTTTCAACAGTAATAGTTCTTTTGACACAGGCTCCAATATTCTCTGAACTATTTTACAAACACAAGTATTACATACTGGACTTTTTTGTGTGTGGATTTATATGATTTAGCTGTAAAGATTAAATGACAGCCATTATTTAGCATTCTGTCTTTTTTTAAACTATATTTTTACAGTGTGATCTCTATTATTTTTATTACAATTTCCATATAAAAATATACATAATGTACATAGAGTATGCACATTTTGTGTGTTTGTATAGACACTGGAAAAATAAAACATATTGAAAGCATCTAAAATGCTTTCATGACATTTTTACCTATTATATTATTTATTTATATATTATATTATATTATATTATGTATTCAGCATACATTTTTATCCAAAGTGACTTACAGTAGAGGAGCATTAACAGTTCATCGCAGAGCCAACAATATTTGCAGGGTACGATGCTACATTTTTTAGAAAAGTAGATTTGTAAACAAACTAGAGCAGACAAGAAATGCAGAGAAGAGGAAGAAAATAATTTTCTTTCATTCATTCATTCATTCATTCATAAGTGCATTGGTTTAGGGTTTATTATTATTATATTATATTGCATAATATTATATTATGCAACTCCTGGGACAAATCTTTACAATTTCTCTGACAAATGATGAAAACGTTTTATCTATAAAAGACCTAATTAATTTTTGAACTGAAATTTTTTAACTGAACATATCTAACAAATATAAAAGCGTTTACATTTTAGATGCTCAGTGTTTTTTGTTTGTTTTGTTTTTTTAATATCTATGCGAACACACAAAAATGTGGATGTACTAATGCCCACTATACAAATATCTACAGATACTGAGTATGACGTATTTGATTTATATGATTTTAGCCTTAAGTATTAGATGACAGCCAGTCAGTGGTAGATAATCTCCTTCCTTATTCGTTCTGATTCTCATTGACACACATACGCAGACTAATAGTAACTCACCCGGTATCTATAGCTGTGACACTCTCCTGTCTGGCGTTTGCTTTTTCTTCTTAAAGCAGGGCTGTAGTTAATACCCAGTGCTCGGTCCACAGAGCTGACATTAAGCAGACTCCAGTCTGTGTTCCAGGGTTAAGCTAGATTAAAGCAAAGAGCCCCTTCTACACAGCTTTGTGTTCCAGATTTTCTCCATTAGTCTGCAGGCCTTTCACCTCAAGGCCTCATGTGAGAGCTGCGTCACCTGAATATTTGATCTACAGGCCAAAAATCCCTCTTGCAAGGAATTAAGCAATGTGTTTTAACTTCTGCAATATAATAGATGGGTACTCATGCGATGTGTTGAAAGTCAATCCTTTAAGGCCCTTTCATGCCAAATTCAAATACCTGTCTATTCTGTAACAATTCTGAGTATTCTGAAACACATGATTTCATATTTGAAGTTAGACCAGTAATATTCACTGCTGCAAAGGAAATGTTTTTTTTTTTTTTTAAAGTTAATTTAAAAAAAGTTATTAAAAGTGACATATATTCAATGCTGTTGATAATTTCACTCTATTTGCCATTATAGTGTAACTGTTTTGTTTTTGTTTATTTTGAGTTAATGACTAAGTGCTTATTAATAACTAAATTATTTATCAAATTAAATGCATGTGATGTTTAACAAAAAATAAAGTCATTTGCAGTTTCTGTATAGTGAAATTAAATCCCCAAAGGTCAGTAGCAATAAACATAATTGCTGAATATGTAATATTGAATGACTGAGTTCATAAAGTGCTGGATTATATATGAAATTAGCTATAAATAGCTGTTAGCTGTTTTCTACAATAAAGGAATATGTTGAATTTAAACATATTAAATATGGATGATTAATGCTTGTCAAGATGTGAGGAAATAATAGATTTTTGTAAATATTTGAAGGATAAAAAAATACATGTATATTTCACACAGGTTAAATGTGTGAATTCTTCCATAATTACTGAATTCTTGACTTTATAAACTGTATTTCTATCATTTCTGATTTGGGCTCAAAAATGTGTGGCGAAAGAACAACCACGGCTTCAGATATTTGTTGTTTAATGTTGGTTGGCAAAAATTATTCAGTGCTTTGGCACGACTAAAAATGTGTGCCTGAAGTGGCTCAGGACATGGCTGAAAGTTCAAATTCATTGGCACATTTTTATTGGCAGGGAATAATGACATTCGAATTGAGGGGGACATTTTTTTTTTGCTGGGCAAATATCTGTCCTCGGTGTGAATTGATTCATAGGAATGCATTGTTTCTGCTCACAATGTAGTTTACTTTTAGCCTGGATATTTGCATTTGGCTTGAAAGATCTCAAGACACAACCAGAGCCTGATTGTGGTCTTAATGGTAGGTGTATTTTCAAGTGTACTTGGAACAAAATGCACAGTATTATCTGTTGGCCTTGACACTGTTTTAGAATTCTTTTAAAAACCTTCAGTTACTCCTCTGCAATTACTGTATAAAATATCTGTTGGATTGTCACTATTCAGAGCCACTTCACTCAAGCCAAATCAAACAGGCTCAACTAGGATCATATTCATACTGAGACCACTCGTGCGTACAGTATGAGACATGATTAGAAATTCATAGCTAATTCTTAGCCATGTCTCAGCAGAATTTCTACAAGCACTCTTTTAACAAGCTTTTAGGCAGGCTAGGTGTCGATGAAGTCTGGTTTCTGTGAAGTTCTGACTCGAGGCTCTCCATCCCAAGACGTGTTCCGTCAGGAGAGCATAGAGGCACCTGAGATAGTAACATTTACAGGTTAATGTAGTCTTTGACGCAGGCAAATTAGCGCAACAAAAATAGACCAGTTGACCCCATTAATTTCTTCTTCCACATTTATCCCAAGAGCCGGAGGAAGGAGGCGAAACAATAAATCACAATTAAGCCTAAGTCAGCTGTGTTCATTAAGCTTCATAAGGACTAAATTTTCACTCTTCATTCTGGGAGATTTGCAATCAGAAGTATGGGTCACTTAGATGCAGAAGTAGTCGGTGGATTGATTAAGATGGTCTGGAGAAGTGTGCGAATTGATTGGTGTGTACTAGACTTTAGAGAGACTTCTAAAGTGGAGATTTGGCACAGGTTGAAATAACTCTGCCTAGATTTGATAGGTGTCTTGAATTTGTAAAGTGTTTATCTTGTTTTGAACATAAAGTCCGGGAGAACATTTATTAATTTATTTTTTCAAATATAAAATGATGTTCCAACACTGGTAGCAAAAAGTGAATATGAGATCAATTTTTTTTTTTTTTTTTTTTTTTTCAGGATCAAAGCAATTTCTGTAAGTCTTTGAAAGTACAACCCTCTTAAATGGCATACGCAAAATATGGGACTTTTTTCTTGCTCCTCAGATTAAGAGCAGATGTTTGATGGAAAAGAACCGTTGTGTAGAGTAAATAGTGTTCTCAATTTTCCCGGTGTTCATTAACACTGAATTAGTTGATTACAGACTAATAATGAATTAATAATTATGACTTAATTGATTACAGGCTTTGTTGTGGAAAACCTTACAGAGATTCTTCCATAAGTTCAATATCCTTTGTACATTAATCATTTTCTCCAGAACATAGAATAAACATTTTTAAAGATGATAGAAAATTGCTCTTTTACAAGAGTCTCTAGAGATACATGTTGGTGTAATATTAAGGTTTGATTGCCATTTCCCACCACACAGCCAAAAGCTACTCAATTTCTATAAAATAAATACATTTGAAAAATGCCAGATCTAAATCTAAATCTTTTTTGAAGATAATTTAAACAAGAAAATTATTTCTGCCCTACAGTTTGTTGTCAGCTTTTTTTTTTTTAAAGTTAATTAATTACTTGTCCTGTAATGCTAATAATAGCAGCATTAAGAAAGAAAAGATCATACCACTTTTGATTATCAATATTGTCAACAGTAGCAAATGAAAATTACACAATTTAGTTTTGTATTGTTATCTCTCCACTCATTGCTGAAGGAAGTACATCAACAGATTTCAGGAAATTAAGTAAAGAGCAGCTACATTTGTACCTCTCAAGAAAATGTTCTGGCGGTTTCATTTATTCACCGACATCTTCATTTCACATTTTGACCAAAGCATCACAAAATGAAAATTACCACCACCCGTCGCATCTAATGCCTTTTCTCATCCCATAATTCTCTAAACCCTTTCAACATGCATTCAGTTGTGCTCTGATGGCAGGAGCAGTGGCGCCTGTTCGTTTAGAGGAATTAAAAAAAAAGGAGAGGGAGGGATGAGTGGAAAGGAACCCACCTCAATCAAGAGGTCCATTCATAATTGAGGAGGGGAGAGATCTGTGCAGCAGGTCAAAAAACTCTACTGCATAATTGAGGAGCAGCTAAAGCTGGAGTGGCTCCATGGTGGCACTCTGCAGTCATAAAAAAGTTCCTGAGAGGCAGTGTGTGTGTATGTTTGTGCATGTGTGCGTGTATGTGTGTGCGTTTGGTTGAACCTTGCCATGTCTGTGACCCAGCTATCTTGAGTGCACAGTGTAGAGTCTTTATATGACACATTCTAGAGATCTTTCAAGCATTATGAGTATGTTTACATGCACAAACTAATTCCAATTATACTTAACCTGACAATGTCACGTAAATGCATTAAATTGGGGTTCTTTTATTGGGTAAAGGTCATAAACAGTTTGAACAAAACCCATTTGGCACACCTAGATTTAGTTAAGTCAACTATCAAAAGCTCTGACTAAAGCAAGAAAACAGTATTTACATTAGATTTCGAAATTGACAGATTAATAGATTTTGAAAACCAGTTTAAGTAAAATCAGTGTGCAAAAATTATTGTGTGCCAAATGGGCTTTCTTTTGACCTTTACCTGCTAAATGTTAACCTAAAAAAATTATTAGCAGGAAATAATAATAATTAATAATTAACAGCAATAATAATAAATTATTATTATTATTATTTGTTGTTTTTGTAGTTGTAGTTGTTGTAATCAACTAAATACACACAAAAATATAAAAAATAATTATTATTATTTTTATTATTGTTATTATTATTATTATTATTATTTATTGTTGTTGTAATTAACTAAATACACACCAATCATGTAAAGTCTAAGTCTCTGCATTGTTGGGTTAGTGCATGCGTGCGTGTGTGTGTGAGTGTGTGTGTACTCACACACACTCAAAAAAAAGAAAGAAAGAAAGAAAGAAAGAAAGAAAGAAAGAAAGAAAGAAAGAAAGAAAGAAAGAAAGAAAGAAAGAAAGAAAGAAAGAAAGAAAGAAGTGGTGATCATGATGAATAGTTAGTTATTTAGTTTCTTTAAGTATGACACAACTTAGCATTTTACTGTGCCATGTATTTATCAGTTGGCAAGAATGATTTCAAATGCCAAATCTGTCTTCTGAGCAGACGCTCTTTTGGAAGATGCCATTTCTCATGACTGCAGAGTGATGGTTTGTTTTTTTGTTTTCTGGGGACTGGTGGATGCCCTGTATTTGACCCTGAAGGGTTGAGTCATGTCTGTTGGTCATCCTCTTCTGATAGGCTTGGAAAGCCTCCCTCACCCTTTCACAGCAATGTCACCTGTGCTACAGAACGCGAAAGTTCAGCTTGTGCTACAAAGGGTGAGTCAGTTTCCCTGACACCTTCACCATACTGTTAAATTATGGATTTGCATTCCTCTTCCTCAGATGCCTAAGTGACTCGGCACCAGCAAGTCAGTAAATACATCTCCAGTTCTGGGAGTTTCTGCCAAAAAAGAGAGTCAAGGAAAGTTGTCAGGAGGTGGAGGGGAATTTCCATACAGAGCAATTGGCTGTCAGAATTGGCTGTCAGTTTTTTTTTTGTTTTTTTTCTCTCCCAATCCCTACTTACTTCCACAGTTGAACCCAGTCACACATTTGCTGAGGGTTAACTTGACGGAGAACTCTTTGGATGCAGTTCCTGAAAGGTTTCTGTCATGCATATGTAGTCATGACAGGGATGATATGCGAATGTGTGTGTGTGTGTGCGTGTGTGTGTGTGTGTGTGTGTATGTGTGTTGCTCTCTATATGTGTGTGTATAATGTGAGGGGGCATACGTGTTTGCTGGTGTGTGACTGCAGTCAGGACACTCTCTTGCTGACATGTCCCTGTAGCCTCTTACTCCATCCAGATGCCTCCAGTAGTGCATATTTATACATATATTACAATCAGGAGTGAAGCTAGTCTTCAGCAATAAGCCACCGGAGTTAGCAATCTCAGTCCCCTTGGGAAACCGCTAGTGTCCTGTCCTGTCTGTCTTTACATGTCCACTCAGATCAGTCTGAGCACTACTTTGCAAACATATTTGCAAAACTCTGTCAATTCTCCAGTTTTACTGAAGTTTTAGTTGCCCTGTTGTTTCTGTTGAGGCTCCATTGAAATGAAACCTGGACTATAAAATCCTCTTGCTGAGCATATACCAAGAATAGCAGTGTTTATAGTTTTATTTTATTTTTAATAAAATATTTACTTAGACATTTAGAACTTAAAATGGTTTTGATATTATTTATATTTAATCATCTTTTTAATATAAACTAAGAAATCCTTAGTTAAGGCAAGACACTGCAGGTGAATAGGAGGAAAAAATATCTAATATAGGCTATATCGCCATGCTTCTCCAGGTGATTATTTACAGTATGCATTCATAAAATTATTTAGTATAATATGTTTTGTAAAATTTTGTTTAAATATGCAAATTGAGTATTATCTAATTAAATACATACTGCTTTGCTAAAAATTCCAGAATCTGAACATAAAACCATGTTTTTTTTTTTTTTTTTCATGTTGTTGACATTTTAGAGTTAAATGTGTAAATAAGGTATGGTATATGTTTTTTTATAATTCCATACATTATGAAATACTGTCAACAGTCAGAAAGAAAGGAATGAAGAAAGAGAGAGATTCACATTGTTTTTAATAATAATATGTTATATAAATCAGGTGAACTTTACATAATTAAATATACAAAAACCTTCAGAATATAGATAGAACTAAAGTTGTAAAAATATACTTAAGTGGAGATTTCTGGCTCGGTGCAAGAGGGAAAAAATGGCCCTTAAATATATGTATTGAAATTAAAATCTAAAGACTTACAGTAAATGTGTATTTATGTTTTGTTTTTTCTTTTGGGTTTTGCCTGTAGTGTCATGCCTATTTTTTTCTTATCTCTAGTTTTACTCTGCTCAAAAATATTTCATCATCTATATGTTCTTCTTCATGACCCACAAGCTCAAGGTCTTATTGAAGACGTGTTCACTAATAAGAATAACTGTTTAAATATTTAAATTTATACCTGACCTACAAATGAAAACTCTATGGAATGGTATTATTTAAAGAGGGAAATATATATATATATATATATATATATATATATATATTAACGTATTGAGTAGTCATGGACGACTGGAAAGGTCATGGATATTCTCCATGGGATAGTCCTTTTTTTTTTTTTTTTACTCAGAATAGTTTGACATGAATAAAGTGCTGTACTTTTGATTCCATTTACAACCCTAGGTCATGCAGAGAGACATTAATAGATTCTGTGTGCATTTTTTGTTTCCATGAGCCATTCACGACTAGGCTTTTCCTTGTGTCATGTCTCTACACGTAAAATATTGATTTGTTTTGGCAATGCATCCCCAGTCATAATTAGAGCTTTGTTATGAAATAAGATGCTTCTCTCTGACAATGTGTCCCTTCAGCAAAAAAATCATTGTTTGAGATATCTGGCACCCTCTCAGTTTGTACAGAATACTTCTGTCAACATCTTCATCATCATCTCTACCAGCACAAACTGCATGTGTCATTACAAGAGTGAACATGTTTTTATTCACCAGTTGCTCAAAATGTTCCATGACTAATTAGAAAATCACATATGTGCATTTACACAAATAACAGTGTCTTCATATTAAAATCCTGATCCTGTAGGTTAATGGGGAGAGAAGGAACAACGAAAGAAAAAAAAGAGAGAAAGAAAGGAAAAAAGAAAAAGTGTACAACTGTCATGATGACTCAAATCTGTTTTGCCTCCTTCTGGCCCAGGGAACTTTCTAAGAAGCATCTAATGCTTAAATGGGGTGAGGAGAAGGTTAAAAAGCGCTACATGAGCGCAGTCATGAATATTTGAACTGCTGACTTGAAAAGACTTGCAGTGTTCATGAGGGAGGTGGCTCGTGTCACATCCTTTTCTCTTTCCTGCCACTGAGCAGCACTTGCCCTCACAACCACAAGATTTTAGCCTCTGTGTTGGGTGGATATGAATACCCCCTCAACACACGGCTGTCTCTGTGGCGTAATGCTCACAGCAAATGTTCTATTCAGAGGCTAGTTACCATAATGTCAGCATAAGCCTTCCCAGACAGATGCTGGAAATGTGCAGGATTTGAGATTATGCTTTAGTGCTACTGCTGATGATGATGACATTTATCAATTGCAGATGTAGTACAAGTAGGTTGACAACTCATTTTATTATTATTGCTATTATTATTACTCTGTAGCTTTTTACAACTGCATAAGATTAATAGAACAATTTATTTTTGAATATTTTTTTAATAAAAAAAAAAAATCTTTGTCTTAATTTAGCTAAGCTAATTTAATATATAGCATTTTATATAATTTATATTAATTAAATATACACAGTTGATTATTATTATTATTAATAATAATAATTTATTTAGCAAAATTTTTACAATTTGGGGCTAGATTTGACTACAAATTTGTATATTATTTCCACACAATATATATTGAATTTATGATTATTTCACTTTTATGTTATAATTCTTATTATTGTTTAAATGTAGTAATCTATATTTTTATGGTAGATTTTTATTTATTTTTCAGTTTTAAAGTCTAGTAAAAAGGGTAAAACAATACAATATGTGGTATGCATAAAAGACATTGAAAATTAACAAATAATAATAATAAAACACCATATATAATTGCCGTCAGTTCTTTTACAGTATGTTTTTCTTTTTTTCAGTTACATTAATAATTGAAGGTGTTATATACGTCATTCAGTAAATTCAGCCCTAGAAGTGCATTTTTCTGGTGAAACAGTTTCACATGAGGTAAGTGCCTTAAGTGCATCAGTGAATCTGGAGAATAGCTCCATTAATCAGCAAAAGGTTATTCTTGCCATTTTTCAATGTCTATAAATTAATTAAAATAACACTTCACAAGAAACTCTTTTAATATCATCTTTAAAACATTCGCTAAAAGCATATAGTGATCCTAGTATGCTCTTTGTTCAGTATTTGTGCTTGTGTGTGTTCTTGTATTTATATTACTTTAGCAGAGGGATTTTTTTCAGGCTGTGATGAGTGCATCCTAAACCGGTCTCTAAAGAAAATCTGGGTTCTGCTCAATTGTCCGCTCCTGGTGCGATTCAGAGTGAATTTCCTAACAATAGCTTCAGCGCTCCAAACTCCTCTTTCCCTGTCCGTCACAGTTTCTAAACAGGCACATCCTGGTCCAGGCAGAAGAGTAACAAACATACAAGCGACAAGCACAGGGATGAGATTAGCGATGAGGAAGCTGTTAGTCATGGTGTGTCCCACAATAGCCCACCGCTCTGTCTTTAATGTTAGACATCCCGGCTGCTGCACAACATTATATATACATTTAACAGAGACTAAAATAAATGTTGGCTGAAGAGTAGATGTTCTAGGACTATTACAATAATTAAAAACATGATGGAATATCGTCTCGGTTACGTACGTAACCCTCGTTCCCTGATGGAGGGAACGGAGACGTTATGTCGTGACGACATTAGGGGATTTACTTGAGAGCCCCGACTGCCTCTGATAAGAGAAAACGCCAATGAAATTTGGCTAGTGGATTTTGCATACCTGAGCCACTCCCCGTGCATACGGGTATAAAAGGGCGACAGGTGCATCCACTCATCAGGTTTTCCGCTGAGGAGCCGAGAACGTGTCCCTGGCAACCAGCGATGGTTCAAGATTGTGGCATGGGGACATAACGTCTCCGTTCCCTCCATCAGGGAACGAGGGTTACGTACATAACCGAGACGTTCCCTATCTGTCGGTCACTACGAGTTATGTCGTGACGACATTAGGGGTCTATGGAAAGCGCCACAACCTGAACCCCGTCACGACCTTGTGGCATGCAGATGTTGACAAGCTAGCGCGTGACAGACAAATGCGATGCGAAGGTCGCAACCTTCCCGTCGCCCCAGCGCAAATTCGCTAACCTTGGTGCCCGCAGGGACCACTGAGTACATTGCTGCTGGAGATAGCCAAGCCGCTGTTCCTTTCCCCAGAAATCGGAAGGGATTTCGACCTTCTATGAAAGATTGCTTCAAGTCTTTCCTGTTTGTTGTTACAGCCCGGCAGTAACGACGGGGAAGCGAGCCTTCCGGAGAAGGGCGCTACGGAGGCCACACCCTGCCCGAAGGGAGGTAACGTGTGGAGACACTGGTATGGACTGGCCCAAGCCTGGGGCAGTGCTACATACGCCTGGACCCTGGGGCAGATCCTACCTAGGAGAAGGGAGGAAGGCTGCCAGCAGGGCCTGACAGAGCTCTGTCAAAGGGAAGACACGGGTTTACCATGAGGGAAACCGTACCGTGGATGAATACACGTGTGGGATCACCCGAAGGGAATCAGGCCGCACGGGCACCTAGCCGAGTACAGGGGCTGACCGGAGACCCGGGCAAGCTAACACCGGTACTGGGCCTGGCGTCAGACTGCTCCGCCCAGCCTGACTGCCGGGGGTGCTGGAGGAACTCCGCCAGGGTTCGCCGTTCGGGGAACTAACTGGAGGAGAGAATAGGCGCTCGTATCCCCGGGTAAGGGGGAATGGCGCAGCAAGCGTGACACCGGCCAACTCTTCCCGCCACTTACCTGTTACCCAACACACGGGAAGAGACTGGCTCAACGCGGAGACTGTAAAATCTCGCGAAGGTGTTCGGTGTCGCCCAGCCCGCAGCTCTACAGATGTCTGCCAAAGAGGCGCCGTGCGCCAGCGCATAGGAGGAGGCAACACTCCGTGTGGAGTGAGCCCTCACCCCGAGGGGGCACGGCTCGCCTTGGGATTGGTACGCCAAGGCGATGGCATCCACTATCCAGTGGGCCAACCTCTGCTTGGAGACAGCCTTCCCTTTCTGCTGACCTCCGTGGCAGACAAAGAGCTGCTCAGAGCTTCTGAAGCTCCGGGTGCGGTCCACGTATATGCGCAGCGCTCTTACGGGACACAGCAACGCCAAGGCTGGGTCTGCCTCCTCCGAGGGCAGTGCTTGCAGGTTCACCACCTGATCGCGGAAAGGCGTGGTGGGAACCTTAGGCACGTATCCAGGCCGGGGTCTCAGGACAACGTGAGAGTAGGCCGGCCCAAACACAAGGCACTCTTCGCTTACCGAAAATGCTTGAAGGTCCCCGACCCTCTTGATGGAAGTGAGCGCGGTCAGGAGCGCTGTCTTGGCCGACAGGAATTTCAGCTCGACTGAGTCCAGCGGCTCAAAGGGACCTCTCTGAAGTCCAGCCAGGACAATAGAGAGATCCCGGGAGGGCATCAGGGGTGGCCTAGGAGGATTTAACCTTCTGGCACCCCTCAGGAACCTCACGATGAGATCGTGCTTCCCCAGGGACCGGCCGTCCACTGCATCGTGATGGGCCGCAATAGCAGCCACGTACACTTTCAAGGTGGAGGGCGACAGCCCGCGCTCCAACCTCTCTTGCAGGAAAGAAAGCACCACTCCAATCGTGCATCTTCGGGGGTCCTCCCGCCGAGAAGAACACCAGTCCGCGAACAGACTCCACTTCAGCCTGTGGCAGGCCACTCAAGTCTGCCGCGTCCCATCCAGGAGCCGCACATGGCGGTTCCACAGAGCCGGACGCGGGTGCCGTATGGTGCCGAGCCCCTGAGAAAGAAGGTCCTTCCTCAGAGGGATGCGCCAGGGAGGGGCTGTCGCGAGGAGGGTGAGTTCCGGAAATCAGGTCCGGGTGGGCCAATATGGCGCAACCAACAAGACCTGCTCCTCGTCCTCCCTGACCTTGCACAGTGTCTGTGCGATCAGGCTCACTGGGGGAAACGCATACTTGCGCAGAGCCCGAGGCCAGCTGTGTGCCAGTGCGTCCGTGCCGGGGGGGGGCCTCGGCCAGGGGGAATACAGCTGGCAGTGGGAGGACTTGCGGGAAGCAAACAGGTCTACCTGAGCTTCCCCGAATCGACTCCAATCAGCCGGATCGTCTCGGGATGGAGTCGCCATTCTCCGGGGAAGTGAGCTGTCGTGAGAGCGCGTCGGCTGCACGATTGAGCTCCCCCGGAATGTGGACGGCGCGCAGCGATTTGAGCTGTGACTGACTCCAGAGGAGGAGATGGCGGGCGAGCTGTGACATGCGGCGTGATCGTAGACCTCCCTGCCGGTTGATGTACGAAACAGCCGCAGTGTTGTCCGTGCGGACCAACACGTGCTGGCCTAGGAGCAGTGGCCGGAACTGCTTTAAGGCCAGATGCACTGCCAACAGCTCTAGGCAGTTGAAGTGCCAAAGCAGTCGAGGCCCCATCCAGAGCCCCGAGGCTGCCTGCCCGTTGCATATAGCGCCCCAGCCCATGCTGGAGGCATCTGTTGTGACAACAACATGCCGGGACACTTGTCCTAAGGGCACCCCGGCCCGTAGGAAGGCAAGGTCCGACCAGGGGCTGAAAGAGCGGCGACACGATAGCGTGATGGTGACACGACGTGTCCCGCGGCGCCATGCCCATCTCGGGACCCGTGAGTGTAACCAGTGCTGAAGTGGTCTCATATGAAGCAACCCGAGCGGCGTGACTGCGGCTACGGATGCCATATGCCCCAGGAGCTGCTGAAACTGTTTCAGCGGAACCACTGTCCTGCCTCTGAAGGAACTCAGGCAGTTCAGCACTGATTGGGCACGCTCGTCCGAGAGACGTGCCATCATACTCACAGAGTCTAACTCCACACCGAGAAAAGAGATTCTCTGCACGGGGGAGAGCTTGCTCTTTTCCCAGTTGACCCGAAGCCCCAACTGGCTGAGGTGCCGGAGCACCAGGTCCCTGTGACCACCCAACTGTTCTCGCGATCGGGCCAGGATGAGCCAATCATCGAGATAGTTGAGGATCCTGACGCCCACTTCCCGTAACGGGGCAAGGGCGCCCTCCGCCACCTTCGTGAAGGCACGGGGAGACAGGGAGAGCCCGAAGGGGAGGACCCTGTACTGCCATGCCCACCCCTCGAACGCAAACCGTAGGAACGGCCTGTGTCGAGGGCGAATCGAGACATGAGAGTAAGCGTCCTTCAGGTCGATCGCTGCAAACCAATCCACGGAGTGAACTCATCTGCGTCAACATCTTGAACGGGAGCTTGTGTAGGGCCCGATTCAAGACTCGCAGGTCCAGGATTGGCCGAAGGCCACCGCCTTTCTTGGGCACGATGAAGTAGGGGCTGTAAAACCCCTGCCTCATCTCGGCTGGAGGGACCGGCTCGATTGCACCCTTTGCCAGAAGGACAGCAATCTCCTCGCGCAGGACAGGTGCATCTCGGACTGCCACCGAAGTCTCGAGGATGCCGCTGAACCTGGGCGGCCGCCTGGCGAACTGAATCGCATAGCCGAGTCGAACTGTGCGAATGAGCCAGCGAGACGGGCTGGGTAGCGCAAGCCACGCCCCCAGATACCGTGCAAGCGGCACCAAAGGCCCAATCGACGTGCCCGCAGTGGTGCAGCGAGGGGGAGTAAGGTTGGATGGAACAGAAGGCAGTGCGTTCTGACTCATCCCCACAAAACTCCCTAAGTCCCCGGGGGGACTGGCTAGAGGTGCGTGGGGAGGCATCGCGTCCCCAGACCGCACTCTCTTGGCCACTGGCAATATGGGTCTCGGGTGAGAGTGAGGAGGCATTGCGTCGCACACTGTCAGCCCGCAGACCTGGGAACCCGGAGGGAAGGGAAATTGCTCTTTCTTTGACAATGTGGGTACCACTGGCCCTTGAGCCAGTGGCGGAACAGAAAGAAAAGAAAACACAGGATTCTCCACCCGGCCCTCCTCCGGGGGAAGGAGCGACGCTAGCCTCGTCGTCTCCTGGGAAAGAGCAAATTCCTCCATCTCCGGGTTGTGCGCGTCAGGGCCGCTTTGTCGTCTTCCTGGAGGACTTGGCGGCCGGCTGAGGCGCAGGGGGCGCCGCACTCCTGCGAGAGGCTCGACGCACCGGCCTAGGTGACGACTCAGCACGGGGCGGAGCAGCTCTGGAGGACGCAGGAGGGCGCCCACGGCGACCAGCAGACTGGGGCCTGGCCCTTGGGCCAGCGGTGGCAGCTGGAGCATCCCGCCGTTTAGGGAGGATGTGCTGAATTGCCTCCGTCTGCTTTTGTACTGCCGAGAATTGCTGGGCAAAACCCTCGACAGTGTCGCCAAATAGCCCCGTCTGGGAGATGGAGGCGTCGAGAAAGCGTACTTTGTCGACGTCCTTCATCTCGGCCAGATTGAGCCAGAGATGGCGCTCTTGGACCACTAACGTGGACATCGCCTTCCCGAGGGACCGCGCCGTGACTTTCGTCGCCCGGAGAGCGAAGTCAGTCGCCGTGCGCAGCTCCTGCATCAACCCCGGGTCGGGACTACCCTCGTGCATTTGTTTTAGTGCCTTGGCCTGGTGAACTTGCAGGATGGCCATGGCATGCAGGGCAGAGGCGGCCTGGCCCGCAGCGCTGTAGGCCTTGGCGGCGAGTGCGGCCGTCAGCTTACAGGCTTTGGACGGGAGACGCGGACGATTCCTCCAGGTGGCGGCGTTTTGCGGGCACAGGTGCACCGCAACCGCTCTCTCCACCTGGGGAATATCCACGTACCCCCTGGCCGCCCCGCCATCGAGGGTAGTGAGGACGGAGGAGGGAGACGAGCGGTTTCTGGCCGAGAAAGGGGCCGTCCACGACTTCGTCAGCTCCTCATGCACCTCCGGGAAGAAAGGCACCGGGGCAAAGTGCGGCCGCTGGTCGCGTTTTGCGCCGATGAACCAATCATCCAGCCGCGAGGGCTCGGGACTGGGCGGTCTGTTGACCTCCAGCCCGATACTCACGGCTGCCCGGGCAAGCATGGCCGTCAGCTCTGGGTCCGGATCGGCAGTGGCGACAACACCCGAGGGGGGCAGCCCCGCCGATCGTTCATCCTCAGAGGACGAAAGCCCATCCCCCGATGCCGCGATCGACATCTGATCCTCGGGCGGCGCACCGAATGAAATGCTGGCGGCCCCGTGAGGCGAACCAGCGAAATCACTCGGGAACCGGACGGAACAAGCGCTGCGGGAGGAGTAAGAGGTCCGCGGGGGCGTGCCCGGCGGAGAAGCTCTTACCGTCACCCTCAGATCTCCCAGAGCGCCAGCCGGCGGTCCTCTGCTCGAGCCAGAGAGACCGGGACGGGTGGCGGCAGAGGGTGCCAATCCTTTCAGAAAGGAAAGGCGAGAACGCAGCGTTGCCATGTTCATACGCCCACAACAGGCGCATGACTCATCCACAAACGCATCTTCAGCGTGCTGGATGCCCAGACACTGAAGACAACGCTCGTGACCGTCATCCGAGGACAGGAAGCGACCGCAACCAAGAGAACACGGACGGAACGGCATCTTTAAAAAGACGCGAACCGCCCAGTGTTTTAGAAATTTGCTCTTTCAGGTGAAGTGCCCAGGGGAATCGCTGCTGCAGGGACACCGCTGTCTGCACCGTAACGCCACCCAGGAACAAACTTCGAGGCAGACGGCTTTGTGGAGATCTGATCTGCTTTGAAGATTTCTCATCCACTCGGCTCCGAAGCAAAAATCTGATGAGTGGATGCACCTGTCGCCCTTTTATACCCGTATGCACGGGGAGTGGCTCAGGTATGCAAAATCCACTAGCCAAATTTCATTGGCGTTTTCTCTTATCAGAGGCAGTCGGGGCTCTCAAGTAAATCCCCTAATGTCGTCACGACATAACTCGTAGTGACCGACAGATAGGGAACTCTGGATCCACATGTATTCTTTTGCAGCTCAAATATGAATTGTAGCACATAGATTCAGGGAAAGACTCTCTTAATCCATATTATTTGAAGTGCCTACATGTCTTTTATATTTTAAGGGATGATGAGAAACAGTTTAACTTCTCTTCTTCTTGTCTGTGTATAGTTTGTTTGCTTCAATTATGGTGTTTTTATTTGAATATTGTAAACTAACATATGAATTTCTGTTTGCCTTTATTTCTAATGAAGTCGATTTTGTTGAAGTGCACTCTACTCTTCCACTATTCCAGTATGTTGACTAAGCATACTGATGATGACTGAAAGTAGTAGAGGAAAATTAGTTTGAATTCTCTGACTGCCTTGCAATCTATTTTATGCTCTTTTTGCATCTCTTCTCATTTATTTCACTAACAAGACGTACAGAATTTCTGCAGAAAATGTGTGATAGATTTCAATTTTCAAGTTGAAGTGACATTGTAATTGTGTGTCCTGATTAGAAACTTTGGACATGCATTTTTATTTACAAGTATATACAGCTTTTACCACAGCCACATTGACTTTACATGTAGAAAAAATGAAACATTTTTAAATGAATTTTTATTTGTTATCTTAATAATTTTAGTATGAGTAATTATCAAATGTATTATTATTATTATTATTATTACAAGGGGAAAAGTAATTATGCAAATGTTTTAGACAATGCAAATTAGCATTCATTTTGTGAACATTTCTGCATTCTCTAAAATGATTCAGACTGATAAGGTATAATAATAAATAATATATGGCATAATTTCTTTAACCTATCAAAAAGCTCAAATTAAATAATTGTTAAGGTTCAAAATTCAAACCTATTAAGGCAGCTCCATCATTATATATGTATGTATGCATTATTTATTTATTTACCACAATATTTTATTCAGTTATCAGACAATTATGAATCAGGTCTTTAAACAACATGCAGCACTTTAAATTGATTTCTTTTATGATGGAGGAAAAAATGAGATGATTTTCAATCACAGTGATAAACTATGTATAGATAAAAGCCAATCATTCCCTCTTTTCTCTTACTCATATTTTATTTGCGTTTAGGAACATTAAAGAGTACTTCTGAATATAATAAGCATTAACATGTTTTACTATTAACATTCTTGTAGCAGGATGCTAAAAGAAATGAGATGCTCAGTTGGTACGAAATGCCATTAGCACTTGACTGTGGAACATAGTTGTCGAAGAAAGAGAATATTTGTTTTAATTATTTTGGAAAATACGAGTCTCATGTTTGGAGAATTCTGCCAAATGACCCAAATCAGATTTATAATACAAACTAACTCCTTTACAAAGTAACTTTTTTTATGGTAGGGAAATAAGTGAAATTTATCGTAGTTGTACCCTTAAAAAAAGACAGAAAATGTTGGATCCTTTCTAGATAACCCAGAGAATCAAATTGCTGTAATAGTCCCAAAAGAGGCATATTTTGAAGAATCCTAAGTGTATACCTTCCTAAAAGCTGTTCCCAGACCTGTGCAGACAGGCGCATCTTTCATCAGCAGGGGATAATAACCAGACTGGTGCGAGACGGCGTCCCCCTGCAGAGCCCACACTGATTGATTCAGGAAAATGTTTAAACAGATGATACCTGAGGGGACGCAAATAAATTGTGGTGTGGGTTCTTATTTGTGGAAGGGATCAATACCATTCGAAATGAGTTTGGGACCCTGTGTGCCTTGTCTAGTGGTTTAATATAGAGGAGGTGAAGTGTCTGCATCGGAGTCGGACAGACAGCGAGAGAGAGATAGAAAAGTGCACTCAGGCCCATCCTAAAGGGCACCAATTAAATCTGTGTTTTACAGCGAGTCAATCATCACCCGTGCTTTTATTTGAGACCTAAGCTGCAGCCACTTATTTGAAGTTGTGGTATCAAAACTTTGTTCTCCTCTTAGGTGTAATCTGCTGCGGTTTATGAACAAACAGGTTTCTGGTTGGTCAGAGTGCCTGCAATTTTTCTTTTTTTTTCACTCCTCTGAGATTATGCTGAAACTATGTATGAGTGTTTTTTGTTGAAAGATAGGACAGTAATGGATCAGATTACATCTTGCTGAAGTGGGCCGGCTGTTTTATTTTCTTTTGCAAACAGCTAAAATCTGCTATCCGTGTGCCTAGTTGAGTTTTTTTTATTATTATTATTTTTTTTAACTCTGCTTTCTGTTTCTGTTCTGTATCGCATTTACTAGAGTGGTCAATCATTAAAACAAATCGAATCAAATAATTATATGTTGAATAGTTCATCAAATAAATATCATACATGCATATTTGCTAAGAAAATACCATACATGTATAATTAAAAGATAACTAAAAGGCATTCAGTTACTGTTGCAGATGAAACCGTTGAACAAACATAATAAAAGTGGCTTTAGTAGTCTAAAGTAGTTTAAAGTAGTATTTTTTTTAAATCAATTTGCATTTTTTTTAAATGTTTATGTACACACCTACATCCACTTTTTTTTTTGCTTTTTTGCTATCAAAAACATTAAAGAGTAATTATAATAAGCATAAATATGTTTTACTATGAAGATTCTTGCAGTATGATAGAAATTAGATGCTCAGTAGGTATGAAATATTATCAGCACTTGAGAGTGCACTGGAATATGGTTGTTTTGAGATTTGTTTTAATTATTTATAAAATATGCCTTTGGCTGTTGAGCATATTTGTATTTCATTGTCTCACATTTAAGTGGCACGTTTTTAAAAATGTAATAGCAGCTGGGTCTGCGCTGACTTTGGATTCACAAAAACACGAAGGTGGTGCAAGAGCTTGAATTGCTTTGATGGTTTGAAAAACCTATTAAAGGACTTTGTTTGGGTCAGCAAAGATGATTAATTACATGTTTTGCCATTTTTTAAATTATAAATCACATTAATTTACTTATTTTTCTTCTTTTTTTACTATTGAATAATTGTTTTCCTCTCTTTATGTGTTCATTACAGAAATGCATCTGTTTGTCAACTCCGCAGTCTGACCATTAAGCGCAGTCTGAGAGGAAATGCGAGAACAGAGGTGAGACATATTTGTTTTTGTTTTTTATTATTGTTGTTGAGTTTTATTTTCCCTGTTGTGCTGTTTTCCATATTTGTAATCACCCTGTTGTCAAAAAAAAAAAAACATAATGTTGATTTTTCATAACCAATCATTTCCTCATGTTGAACTGGGCCACATTTTAGTGGAAAAGTTGGTGTCAAATTTTGTGACTTAGTTTGTCTTCGGTGCTTATAGTGTGCTCTGTTCCCTCTCTCACACACGTTCAGACATGATGAGTATCAATAATTCATAGGGACTCGTGCTGACCCTGCCTTTAGTGACCTCTGTCATGTCCTGCCTGCAGCTACTTTATAAATAAACATCTTTTCATGCCGGGCTTTCGACTGTCGCTCATACAAGGTGTGTGTGTGTGTGTGTGTGTGTGTGTGTGTGCACGTATACAGCAGTCTCTCGTTTTGAAGCCCACCATATTCCCTATACAGTGCACTTTTGTTTCAGCTGAGCTCAACAAAGAGCTTTCATAAAATAAACTTAAAAAGTAATTTTTAAATTATCTTAAATTTTTTTTTTTTTTAAATAAAAAAAACTTTTTTATTTAAAACTTAGGATATACTAAGTTTCAGATCTGAAAACGTACTCCTCTGTCAATTGAGGCTAAGCTGCAAAAGCAGCTCATCTCGAATTCTTTAAATTTAAATCGGAAAACATTGGCTTCCACATTTAGTATTCTACAACTTGTCTACAATATCACACTTTAAATAAATCTCATTCTCAGTGGTGCCTATGTGCTTGTTATGTTTGTCTCATATTCTTAAATGATAGACAATGTCATTTGTACAGTACGATGCAAATGAACACATGGCCAGAGTACCATGTAAGCTCACAGCCAATCAGCTTTAATCAGATGAAAAGTTTTAGATTTTTTTCCCCCCTCTAGTTTTTAATTGCAATTTTAATTAAGTGTAATCTAAGACTTGGGAGAGGGGAAAATAAAGTTAATGTTAAGTTCACACACCTGCAACACATCAATAAATAAATAAAAATAGACTAGACCTGAACATGTCGGTTGCCAGACATTTCAGTTGTCAGTTTTCTCAAGCCTCATTTCAATTGCATCTTCTAGCATCTTCTTTGTGGTCGAATTTTACAAGGCACTTCATCTAATGAAAGTTTACAATCTAATGGTCACTTATTCAATCAAGAAATTCCTTCAATTAGACAAAAATAAATAAATGGATAAATTACAGTGCATACACAATAAATTAAATCTTTTTTGCCAACAATTGCACATCTGCAATTTTTAGACCTCTACACACCATAGTTCTTTAAAAGCTTGTAAAATCTCCATACATCCTCAACGTTCTGTGAGCAGAGTTAATCAAAGCTCGTAAATCACGTCTACAGGCACTTAGAACATTAGGCATGCAGAGGCAGTCACCCTTGTGCAATTAATGGCAATTAAAGTTATACTTTTATGATGTCTTCTACTTGCACTACAAAGGAGTAATTGCTTTTTACAGCTTTTAAGTCACTAGCTGTCTTTTTACAGTGACCCACTAGTTATGAGGGATTCCCAAAAAACATGTTTTCAGGGGTCTGCATGCACATTACCGTAATGGATTAATAGCCAGTGTTTGGTCAGTAGCCAAATGGCTTTTCTTTCTTTAGCTTTTTTTTCCTGATGAGTTCATCACAATGGTTCAGCTTTCTAAATGTACTGAGGAGAGTCAGTACTGCCTAAAAGACGAGACTCAGCACTGAACTTGCGTTTGAGGATGTCTGGTTTTTTTTTTAAATTAAAAATACTGTGTCAGCGCTCTCTGCGGCCTACATTTTCTAAAGTCTTTTTTTCAGTATTTTTAGGCCTGTTAATTTGATGTTAATTTAATGTCATTAATTTTTAAAACGCAATTAATCGTGCCCCCTGACCCATGTGTAAAATCTATGATAAGGGATTTTCTCCAGATTTAAGTACCATACTAATGTTTCTGTGGGTACACAGTCAGCGCACAGACACCGTGCCTCGGCAAACTATTCTTACAAAGAGCAGGCTTTAACCTTGATGTTTTCTCTCATTCTTGCTCTGGACTTTCTCCTTCTTTCATCACTCTCATAAGCTGACTCCAGAACTAATGTCTGTTCGTGTCTTTTCATTCATTCAGTTTATCCATAGCCAGGGTTTTATTCACATCCAGTTTTATTTTCTCCTTAGCACACTGTGGAGTATTTTCATTGACACTTTTAGTAAATGGCAAAAAAAGTTTAATCAAATTTGTAATTTTGTGATGACCATTTAATATTAAATATTTAAGATTTATACATTAAGACAAAATTCTTAATGTATAAAATACAGAAAACAATTCATTCATTAGAGGGACCACATGATAGTTTATTGTTATTGCTAAATTAACATTTCCCATTGGTCAGATAACAGGTTTGAATGATGTACAATTATGATTTCCAGATTTTTTTCATGTGTTAAAGATATTTTTCTTTTATTATTATTATTATTATTACAACAACCGTCCAAGCAGCCTTAATTAAAAACTTATTTTCGGGTTTCCTCATGTTCTTTTTACCATAATTGTTGTGGCAGGTCCATAACACCATTTCAAATGTGTTTGTTTTCATAGCCAGTGGAACAATAACAGATGGGTCTGGAAGTTAGTTTTTCCTAACTCATTCTCTCTCTATTTTTGCCTGTTTCTTTCATTTTGATCGAGGCAGTCTCCACCTCTTTTAGTCACGCAAATATAGTGAATCAAATGGATTAGGATGAGGCAGCTGGCCTTCCATGTGTGTGACCAGCTACCTGAATTGAGACATCTGCTTTGGAGACAGTTTGATGGGAGATGAAACACATAGCAATAGGTGCCTGAACGTGATAGTGCTTTTCATTTAATCTTTGAGCTGCTCTCACAAGAAATGCAGTACAGCATCGCATTGAAACATGTTGCTTTTTGCTTTTATGTATTTGCGGTATGTAGACTTATAACAAAGAGCCGTTACTTTTGATCGATTTTTACTGACATATAAGTGTTCAAAGTATACTCCGGCATACAGCTGGGTCTGTATTTGTGTGTGTGTGTTTGAATGTACTTCTGCAAATCCTTTTTCTTTACACAGTGCTGACAATGCAGTTTTGGTGGAGAGTTTATTGTTGCAGACTATTGAATAGAGAGACAGTTTCAGGGAAAGAGAATTGCTCAGATCTTCCCCTGAGAGGAGCGAGAAATACACAGAGATGGACAGAGTGAGTGCAAAGTGAGATATAATAGACTTGGCCAGCGGTTCCTTCTTAGGACATCGGTTGAGCATGCTAAACGTGTTCTCAGCAAGGACACACATGTTGCTGTAAGCTTGCTGCTTCAATAAAGATACCACTCTTAAAGCCATCTCAATCACAATGGTTTCCCACTTTCCACAGATATTTGTCTCCTTTTAAAACACTGTGTTGGGGATTGAGACACAATATTCCTGAATTCATCACAGATCTCTTGCTGACAGTCACATATAGTTTTATTAGCAATAGGAGGGCAGGTGCTGGTGTGTGAACACTTTCATCTCCTATCCAAAAACACCTTCAGCCCCTTTAAATGATGTGCGCTGTCAGCAGCCTATTGATTTTATATTGCAGATATGAAGTCTTCAGGTGTTCAAGGTTGACAAGGACGACTGTGAGCTGCCAAGTTTAATATTAGTCAACGCATCATCAAAGGGTACACTGCCTCATCAGCCAATCACAGTGCTGTTTCAGGAGGCACTTTGCAGGAGTGAAATAAAATTCAAAGGTTTCACATTTTAGTTCCGGGCAAAATACATTCCCAGTAATTTTGGTGAGGGAGAGGAAGCAATGACACTCAAGCTGGTGAAAAACTATTTTTGGTGTAAAATTGGCATCAAATATATATGCCAGCGGTCGAATAGAAAAACTGAAAAGCTTCAGGAAAATGGCTGGTTTGTCAGGGACGGTTTAGAGTGGCACCTGTAAAAAGGTGAAACAAATATCGTCCTTGACACAGTGCGCACAATCATTCCTATAAACTCAGTGTCACATCAGAGCACCAGTTGGGAAGCATTACTAGCACTGACATTTGCACCCAGACTTACAGTTTTGATATGCTGCTTTTGCTTTTTCTGGATTTATATTAATTCATGACTTTTTTGAGATTGAAAAAAAAAACAAAAAAACATAGCACCTCTGCTGAAGTAAGGTTAGGTTTTGATCTCTCACTCCACATTTATAGAAAAAGAAAAAAAGAAACATAAACATGAAAATAAAGACCCCAGTTGTGCATAAAATCATCTTAATTGTGAAAAATGTCAATGGACTTTGTTTTTGAAGTTCCAGGTGTTTTTCTGCAGATTATTCAATAAAGAGAACACATGGGTATGTTCGACAAGATGACAAGATGTAATGAGTCCTACATGTGCAACGTGTAAAAAAAGGCACAACAAACAGGCAAAGTGGGTTCGTTAGCAGCCAAGGTTTTGTCACAGGGTGGGTGCTGACAGAGTGTCTGGGTTGCGTGGCTGAATTGACGATGTTGACGCATCATTAGCTTAGTGGGGTGAAATAATAGCGTGTGCCGCTGTTCCTTCAGCTTTGTTTAGCGTAGCGTCCTACCCTCCTGGGATGCAACACGGAGAAATAGGTGTTTCTCTCTCTACCGAGCGAATGTTTGCAGCCATAACAAGACACCCAGGAATAGGAGTTTTGTACGCAGCACAAGCCAAGCACATTCCAGGGGCCCAGAGAGCCTCAGCAGCTCCTACTTGCTCCCCTGACACCGCGATTGATGCTCCAGTTACTTTCCTTCACTTGAAACCTCTTACAGGAACAGCTGTCCCTGTATGAGCTTTATTTGCTTAAAACTAGTTCGAAAACACAAACGTGACCTTAAATCATTTAAATAGCCTTAAATTGCTTCCAAACAAGTTTGTTTGACACTCATTTGCTTCAGTTATTGTGAAATAATCCATTATAGTGGCTCTGGATATGAAACTATGAAGCTTAAACTGAGAATATAATGTGTGCACAAAAGGCCTATATGCGTTGCCTGTTATTTTTTTATGTATTCAGTTTGCAGCTCAGTCTCATTGGAAATACATGCCTGTGGCAACATATCTGCAAAATCATATTACATTCCTTTTATGTTTGTTTTGTGACATTATCAAAGAGAAATATTCCATTTTATTTGAACGGATAAACACAAATTGGCAACGTTTATAGCATTGGTCGTTATATGCATTGTGGCAGTTCGGAAATTAAACGTCCGATAAGTGACGCTAAAGTGTTAATGCTCTGTCGCATTTGAAGATAGCATACCATCTACTCTAGACCTTACCCTAAACCTAACCTGTATTGATAAATGCAAACATGAGATAAAATGTAAATGTGACTCTGTGTTTTACAAGACTCATATCTGAGTGCTCTGTATCACAAATGCATTACAGTACTGGGTGAGCCACCAAGCAAGTTTGCTGTGTCAGAAAAGCCATACAATATGGAGCTGGTTATGTAATGCAAATGTCAAAATGTTTTGGGTTACAAATGATGGGAGGTATAAGTGTTTTGAAGTCATAACACAATATTGTGCAAGAACACCACACTAAAATAAGTCTTTATTAATCCATAGTATGCCCTATAATCATAATTTGCGTGAAAAGGATCAAAAGTTTACAATGTTTTACTCCCTCTGTTGTTCATTTCAGATGGAATTTTTTTTCATTCTGGGGTATGCACTTTCCAATACTTGTATAGGGAAGCAGTTTGAACAGTGACTGCGCTTTGAGATGTTTAAGGTGAGAGCTAATCTGTAAGACTGTGTGTGTGTGTGTGTGTGTGTGTGTGTGTGCGCGCGTCTGTGTGTGTTGACAGTGTCACTGTCAGCTGAGGGATGATTCCACTGCAGCTGTAGAGATGGAATCTCCATATCTCCATCTTTGTGACATCTCTGGTTCAACATCAATCACATCTGTGTAGCACAAGCTCTCACTGACAGATACACATGACACAAATCATATATTTTTATGATTTCCCTCTCCATATAGGCAATTTGGGGGCAGATTCATTAAACAGTTCCACCAGTTCCGCTTTATTCACTAACCACAACATTTTCTAGCAATTTTGGCAGCAGTAATCCATCAAATGTTGATCAAATGATGGAGAAGAACAGACATATATCAAAACACATGGGCATAGATAAGTTATATTTCTGTACACTAGATTTTATTCAGATGCCTGGCTTGTAGTGGTGTAGAAAGGCTGTACATTCTCAAATTATGCCAGATCATGACAGTCTGCTGCGTCATTTGCAATCTAGTGTTCAGAACTGACCAACAATATGGGGAATTGCGTTGTGAATTTGCAATCAGCACCATTTGGCAGTTTGCACCATAGCTTTGTTTTCCTAATTCCTTATTCATACCATGTGAATTCCCATCTCAGTATCTAACACACTTGTGCAGTCGCTAAGGCCCCATTTACCCCATTGCTAAATTGCCCTTTTGGATCACAGACTGATTGGACAGCTAGAAAACATTATATTCAACCAAGATGCATTAATGATGCACTTGAAACTGATTGTTCAAACCTCGAGGGAGGTGGTTTGAAACACATTATTGACAAGTTAGTCAAGAGGAAATTTTCTTCAGGTAGTGTCAGTGTCAGCAACATCTCAGTGTCTTTCCATCAACTAGATATTTTGCTTGCGAGACCTACACAGTTGTCATGGCAAGCTTCTCTTAGGCATGCATGCATGTTTATTTATTTAGTGATGTAATGGGTTATTTGCTTACAAAGAACAACAGATTTTGGTGGAAAGAAGACCTCAATTTATAGGGTAAACTGAGATCAGTCTTTTTCAGAATATTTATTTTATATACTAATAATTTGAATAAATCATATGATGTTGCATTTTTTTTCCCCTCTTTAATTAAAAATTATTTTCAGACCTGACTTCAATAAGACTTTTACAGTGACTGTCAGACAACAGAAGATTATTTATTAAAAACACAAAACAAACAAACAAAAAATACTGTGACAACATATTTTTGTCTACAGAACAAATAATAAATCTATTGTTTAATATGTCTTTATAATATGTCAAAATAAATGAAAACAAATGGGCATAGTAGTCTCACTTCCTTTGTTGTCTGTGTAATTCTGTCTCTCTGGTATCACTCTCTCTGTTCTTTTACATTTGCATGGGAAGCTGATGCATTTGAGCTGTAGATGTCATGGTTGACCCCCCAGGATTTGTGGGGTTAAAATAGCAGCGTGGCACAGTACGGATTTCTGTGGGTCATCCTGTGCCAGTGAATAACAGCCTGTCGGTTGTTTGATGCTTACAGGACCATGTTATGATGAATAGGTTGGCTAAGTGAGCCATTTTCACAAATAAGAAGTTTATTTTCAACCATTGACCTTGCCTTGTTGAATAATGCATGGCCAGGCAGGCTGATGTGTTCGAATGCATGCCAAGCTACTGAGAGGAGTTAATTTGTATTAAACGCAAAAGGCCCTTGCTGTATTTAGTGAGTCCGGTGATGTGCCATCATCTGGAAATAAAGCTTTGACACCTCCAGTCATTACAACCAACGTATACCAATAATTACTCCCCCTCTCCTTCCTCCCGACCGCAGCTTTCAGCTCGGGTTTTGCACGGTTTTGAGTGGTTTATTCACGCGTCAGCCTTTCAAATCTATGGCGTTTAAACATCCTGTCATTAGCCTCCAAGGCCCTGCAGTATAGTAACCATGGTAGCGTCTGGCCTCCTTGAGAAGGTTCCCCATTGGTTCTCATTCAAACCCTGTCCCAGCATGCCTCTCTCAAGAGCTATGCAGAGCAATCGGAGGTATGATTAGCTCTCTGTGTGTTAGCGATGGAAGCACAAGTTTGAGACAATTACTCAGCTCAACTTCAAGATAAGTCTTTCTCTCTGGGTTCCAGCACACTGTGCCCTTCACAAATGTTGATTAATGGCTATGAGCGGCGAAAGCAGAGGAAATTGCTGTATGCCAAATTTGTCCACTGGCACTTATTTGTACTGTGTTTTGCAGTGGTTTGTGAAGCAAGTAGCAGTTTAAACTTTTCAGCTGTTCTTTTTTTCATGTTAAGTGCTATTTTGTGGTTGTCACAAAATCAGCTGATTATTTTAGGCTAGTTAAATTTACCTCAGTACAGACAGGAAGGACTTTAGTCAATTTGAGCTCCAATAAATTCTTCACTAGTTCTTGGTATTTCACTTCTATGAAATATTGTTTTTACTTTTAACAATTTTAATGGAGTGCATATGTGTTTTGCCATTTTGATTCATCTCTCTACCCAATACTCCACAACTTTCTATCCAGTCCAGCAAGGCAAGAATATATATATATATAAATAAACCAAAACGTGTTATATCGTTGTACAACCATAACTGCATCACTTAATTGAATTGGCCACTACACACAGGATGTTGAATTGGCATTTGAATCAACATGACCGCAAGATGAATTGCTATTCAAGGAAATTCAACAATAACAATTATTCCTTTACTTTAGTTAAAACAAAAAAATCCTATAGGAAGTGTCTATCATTCTATTGTTCTGTCTTTCTGTCAGTCTCTGTATCCATAAGAGATTTTAAGCTTCTTAAAACTTTCAAACAATGCTTTTGTCAAGCTTCAAGCCTTGAATTCCAAAGTGCAAGGCTATCTTGCCAAACTTTTCAAGTTGCTTTACCTTTATAATAAAATCTTATTTCCAATTCAATTCAAACTCAATAGTTCGGGCAAGCATTCGCAATTTATCTCTGAATTGAACAATAGCAATAGTAAGTAAGGATTCTGTTCAAATAAATAAATTAAAAATGTTAATGACACGCTTTACACTTATTTGTGCAGTGCTATTCAAATTGGTTCACACAATTTTGTGGCTTCACATAATTAAGAAAACTGCAACGAATAACCAAAAGAGTCATAAATAATAACAATAATTGACCTATCGTTAAGCCCCTCCCCTCGAACGCAGACTAGCCAATGGCCTTCAAGTATCAGTTGCACGGGGAACGGAACTTGGACATCTTTAGGTTTCAGCGCCATAGAAAAACATTGGAAGATCCGAAGCTTGCATCGGTTTTATGGGGTTTATGCTTCAAAAATGGAAAAAAGAAGTGCCTGGGGTACTTGTAACACTGATTCTAGGTATCCTGAGAGGATGGGCAATATAATTTATTTTATTACATTTTCTGAAGCAAAACAAAACAGAGCAAAATGTATTCAAGTATTCAACCCCAATCCCAAATGAAGACAAAAACGTTCATTTTCGGGTCGTCATACACTCATTAAGTTACAATTTTCATCTGCTTAAGCAGAATGTTAATGTTATCTTGTGCTTTAGCAAGGTATCTCTGGCTAAAACTAGCTAATGTTAAAGTTAGCGAGTCCATGCTAATGTACAAACCTAAATATCGGACTGTTCTCTCGTCTTGTACAGTGTAGGTAAAAAAACACATAAACGAAGGTCAACATTTCACTCTCTTCATATTAAACTGGTTAAATGTAAATTAATTTAATCGTACCCTGCGATACATGAACAGTGTTGATCCTGCATGTTGTCATCCGCGATCATGATCTCCCACTTGCATTGTGATCTATAAACCCTCGCTTCGAGTTACCCACCGTATTTATTTTTAAATATTTTATAAATCCCTCCATGGAATATTTAATTCCCATATGGTGGCCTTCCGTGCCCAAAATTGTGTAAAAACATCATGGGACAAGGTTTTCACACTGCAGCTGTCATTGTAAGACAGTGAGCAAGTCTGCTTGTTTGTTCGAGGGAGCAACAGTAACTAAGGGGGGCGGGACTTACCGATAGGTCAATTGTACCAATACTTCCTAGCATGGAGACCTAAAGTGTCTTTAATTTTTTGGTATTTTACTTCTATGAAAGATTTTTACTAGTACTAGAATTTTAATGGAGTGCATATGTTTTTCCTTCTTGGATTGCCTACTTCATCTAATCCTCTACAACCTTTTCGTCAAGCCAAAAAAAGTCACAAATAATTACATTAGAAAAGTAAAAGCAAATTGCCACCACAAATTCACAGTCTAGAGGTGTAAGGTGTCTTAATATTGGATTTGCGCAAGCAAGTTTGAACTCTAATGGGTCAGCTCCACTAGTTGAGGATATTATAAAAGTAAGGCAGAAGATCACAGGAGATATAGTGGAAAAGTGGGGAAACCAAGAACCAGGTCGTTGCATGAAGCTTAGTGTGGAACTTGAGTGTTGTCTCATATGAGATGGTATCAAGCAAGGTGACACGGCCAGGCCGTGGGTCGCGTCAGGGGTGTTTGAGAACTGCTTGCAAAGTGGGTCATGAAGTATTCTACAGAAAGTGTGGTTTGCAGAGGATAGTGATCAGAAGTGTTAATTGTTGAATGGACGCACAATGAATTTTCATAATAATGTGCAAACTGCTCATGCGTTTTTTCTTCAAAGATTTCTGTATTGAAAACAAAAGACAGCCAAAGATTTGACATCTAAAGTCATTTATTTGAACTGAAAAAGAAAAATAATTTGGGCCTGGCTGGAGAGGATTCTTTGTGAAGCCTGATAGGCAGACCAGAACACTGAAGGCAATAGATTGTAGGAGTGATGGGCAATTTGTATTACAAGGGTATAGGTCATATGATCAGCATGTCAGAGTCCTCACTGTCCTCTGAATGGGCTTTCGCCCTGCACAAATGAGTTCAACTACTCTATGGACAGTAGGGGAGAGAGACAATGTAACATTAATGACTCATGAAAATGAATTAGTGGGGCAGAGAAAAAGGAATAATGCCAGAGAAAATAATTAAAATAATTTGCCTGTTTAAAAGGGCAGAAGGGAATGTAAAAATCGAGAGGCTATGAAAAAAAATGTGAAGCTCCGGCCAAGATGAGCAATGTGAGGTTGCCGTAAAAAGGGAAGAGGGTGATGTACAGTGAGGTAGAGAAAATTGCAAACAGAAAGCTTTGTGTTCGGAAAGACATTCGCCACTTGTTGCAGTTTCTTCTATCTGAAGAGATGGCGAAATCTGAGGGAAGAATGGAAGGCCGCGGGTCACTTAGGAAACGGAAGGCTGATATAAGACCAATATTAATAGTCCAGGGCTGAAACAGAAAGAAGGAAAAGCAAAGTGGGAGGGAATGCACACTGAAGTAGAGACTATTGGGACGGGGTTCTGAAGAGGACGTGAACCTGTTTCTCAGCTTTACTTTAGGCATCCTCAAATTCTACCCTCGTGACAGTAGAATCACCCAGCTTTCATCAGGCATGATTCAAATTGAGCACCCTTTCTTCGAGAGTGTCCATTCATAAAGCATACTGTCCTTATAGTCAATATCTGATGGAAAAATAGCCCGCACCCTAGAAAAAAATAGAGGGAGAGATAGAGAGAAATGTATTCAGGGTCTGTTTCTTTTAGATTATTGATTTTGTCCTTTTCTAACTTCCCTTGAACACCATCAGGGTCCTTTTAAGCAAAGAAAAACACAAATGTCAGAGGGCTTGAAAGGAAAGAAGGCGGGGGGAGAGGAATAGCGAGCAAGCGTGGAAAGTGTACATGTCGGGCTTGTAATTACAACAATGTGACATGTAATCAATGTGGATTAGAATGCATCGTCCACATTAGCCGTAGAGAGTGCATCTATTATGAGCTGTAATCAAAAAATGACAAATGTAAGAATGAGAAGCAACAGGCAAAATTGCAGCCTGATATTTATTAAGATATTTATTACTAAATGGCATTTGACCTTGTATGCGTCTCACACTTTTAGTGTATTATTTTCACATGGTTGAGAATAAAATGTATGTTTTCTATTCTAAATCAACATTTATAAAGTCTTTATATATCTTAAACAGAAAATAGAGGAGTTCAATTGCAGTTCTACATTTTCATATTATATTCATTGTATATTATTAAAGCACCCAAAGATGCAAAATTAGATGTTTCACATGTCTAAAGAATATAAAGTGAAGTAACAAAACACTTTTTTTTTCATAAACCATAAGAAACCAGAAAAACGACCTAGGTTACGTATGTAACCCAGGTTCCCTAAGGGAACGAGAGCTGCGTCCGAAGACGCTATGGGAACGCTCTCAGTGTCATTCCGCTCTGAATATCGTATGCAATCAGTCCAATAGAAGGGCGAAGCGTCACGGGCGGGGTGACGTCACGACCAGGCAGTATATAAGCACGTGAGGCGGCGCCCGCGTTAGCTCCATGTCATGAAGCAAGCGCTGGCAGGGATGCTGGAAGTATGGCTGCGAGACGCAGCTCTCGTTCCCTTAGGGAACCTGGGTTACATACGTAACCTAAGTCGTTCTCTTTCAGGAACGTCGAGCTGCGTCCGAAGACGCTATGGGAACGCTATACCAACGCCTCCATACTGACAAGTCCCTGTCTGTGTCAGGACAAGAGGACAGAGGAGCCCGGAGTGGCTCGGACATCAAGGTTGTAAAACCTCGCAAAGGTCAGGGGCGTGGACCATCCCGCAGCGTCGCAGATGTCCCGTATTGGGACACCTGCCCAAAGGGCCTTTGAGGCCGCCATACCTCTAGTTGAGTGCGCTCTGACTCCCAGCGGATGGGCAAGCCCAGAGGCCTCGTAAGCAAGGTTAACAGCATCCACAATCCACCTACTAAGAGTGGGCTTCGTAGCAGGAAGACCCCTCTTAGGCGGACCATAGCATACCAGCAACTGGTCCGTCTTTCTCCACAGGGCAGCTCTGTGGATGTATGCGCCCAGTGCTCGCACTGGGCACACACAGTGGTGCTTCTCCTGGTCAGGCTCCCTGAAGGGAGGAGGACAGAAGGCCTGCAGTACGACCGGCTGTGGTACGACTGTCGGGACTTTAGGAAGATACCCCGGACGGGGGTAGAGAAATACTTTCGCCATGCCGGGCGCAAAGTCAATGTGAGAAGGGGCCGAAGAAAGAGCCTGAAGGTCCCCCACCCTCCTCAGAGAGGTGATGGCCAACAGGAAGACAGTCTTAATAGTGAGGAGTCTATCAGTTATCTCCTCAAGAGGCTCGAACGGCGCCCTACTCAGAGCCTCCAATACCACAGCCAAGTCCCACGTAGGGACTCGTGGTCGTACCGGAGGCCTCAGCCTCAGCGCACCGCGGAGGAAACGTATCACCAGGGGTTGTCTGCCCACTGACTGGCCATCGATAAGGGCGTGGTATGACGAAATAGCAGCCACGTAGACCTTAACCGTGGAGTGGGTTAACCCTGCGGAGAACCCGGCCTGCAGGAACTCCAGCACTGTACCAACTGGGCAGTTAACTGGGTCAAATTGGCGGTCTCCGCACCAGGAAGTGAAGAGTTTCCACTTCAGGGCATACAGTTTCCTCGTAGAGGGAGCTCTGGATTGAAGGAGGGTCTCAACAACCTCAGTTGACAGACCGGAAGCTACGAGTTGCGCCCCCTCAGAGGCCATACCCACAGCTTCCATAGCTCCGGGCTGGGGTGCACAATGGTGCCCCCTGCCTGTGAGAGGAGATCTCTTCTGACAGGCACCGGCCACGGGGTGCCGTCGGGAAGAGCAATCAGGTCCGAGAACCATACTCGGCCCGGCCAGAACGGTGCTACTAGCAGTAGACTGACCGCGTCCCGGCGCACTCTCTCCAGAACTCCCGGGAGCAGAGCGATCGGGGGGGGAAGGCGTACAGACGCAGCCTCGGCCACGTCTGTACCATAGCATCCAGACCCAGCGGGGCTGGTGGAGCTAGAGAGAACCAGAGGGGACATTGCGCTGACTCTCGAGTGGCGAAGAGGTCCACCTGTGCCTGGCCAAAGACCTTCCAGATCTGCTTCACCACCTCTGGGTGAAGCATCCATTCCCCGGGCCTCAGCCCCTGCCTCGACAGAACGTCTGCTCCCACATTGAGATGCCCAGGGATGTGAATAGCTCTCAAGGATAGGAGCTTGCCCTGGGCCCACACCAGGATCTGGCGCGGCAGCTTGTACAAGGGGCGCGACCTCAGACCTCCTTGGTGGTTGATATAAAAGACTACTGCCGTGCTGTCGGTGCGCACCAGCACATGGCGGTCTCTTAGGTCCGGGAGGAAGTGCTTGAGTGCACGGAACACAGCTAGGATCTCTAGCAGGTTGATATGCCACGACTGGTGGCGTCGACTCCACAGACCACGGGCAGGGTGGCCACTCATGACCGCACCCCAACCGGTGAGGGATGCGTCCGTCGCTAGCGAGACACGGCGACACGGAGCTCCCAGCACCGGGCCCTGAATCAAGAACTGAGGATCTCTCCACATGTCTAAGGCACGGACACCACGGCGTGACACTTTGACAGCGCGGAGCGAGTCTCCCCTCAGGAGACCCCCCTGTTCTTGAGCCACCACTGTAGGGGCCTCATGTACAGCAGGCCAGAAGGAATCACGCTGGACGCTGCTGCGATAAGCCCTAGCAGCCTCTGAAACTGCTTGACAGTGAATGGCTGGCCTTGACGCACTCTCTTGACTGCCGTGAGAATAGACTCGATCCGAGCAGGGGTCAGCCACGCCTGCATCGTGGTCGAATCCCACACCACGCCTAGATAAGTGGTTCTCTGAAATGGAGACAGCACACTTTTCTTGGCGTTGAGTCTCAACCCCAACTCTCTCATGTGGGCGAGAACGACATCTCGATGCCGAACCGCCAACTGCTCTTTCTGAGCGAGAATCAACCAATCGTCGATGTAGTTGAGTATGCGGATGCCCTGCAGTCGCAACGGGACCAGTGCCACATCCACACACTTGGTGAAAGTGCGGGGTGAGAGTGCTAGGCCGAAAGGAAGAACCCGATACTGATACGCTTTGCCCCCGAAAGCGAACCTCAGGAACTTCCTGTGAGAGGGAAGGATGGATATATGGAAATAGGCATCTTTGAGATCTATCGAGACAAACCAGTCCTCGGACCTGATCTGAGATATAATCTGCCTGACTGTAAGCATCTTGAACTTCAGCTTTCTGACTGAGCGGTTCAGAGCTTGCAGATCCAATATGGGCCTCAGCCCCCCATCCTTCTTTGGAACAATGAAGTATCGGCTGTAGAAGCCGGCGCGAGTCTCGTGAGGAGGAACCAACTCGATGGCTTCCTTCCTCACTAAATTCTCGACTTCTTGTTCCAGAACCAGAGCCTGCTCGGGGCGGACCGTAGTCACGCAAACCCCGTTGAACGGCGGAGGTGGCCCATCGAACTGGATGGAATAACCACGCTCTACCGTCCGCAGGACCCAAAGAGACACATCTGGCAGCCGCTGCCAGGCCGCCAGATGATCTACTAAGGGAATCAGTCTCTCGAGACTGACCTCTGGTGTTAGAGATATGGCCAGACCACTGTCTTGCTGCGGCTCTCTGGAGGAAGACGCGGTCTCTGGCGCTTGAGGCGAGTTTCTCAGGCCCGCAGTCAGAACCGGCAGGGAACTCTGAGAACAGCACTCGCTGGGACCTACTGTGCCCTGGAACTGCAGGGTTGACAGACAGATCCCCGGAGGGCACCGAGGGGAGACGGTCACCGGGTACCGCGGTGTAAGCCTCTCCACCCCAGTAGGGGCTGCCCTCCGAAGTCCTGGAGCACGCCCATCAGGACTTGTGTGCCGAGGACCTCCTAGCCATAAGGGTATCCCGAAGATTAGCCTTCGGCTTAGAGGTACTCGGCGCAGAGCGCCGCCGCACTCGGCTCCGCCGCGGGGGAGCACGAGTGGCCACGCTCTGCTTCTGCGCAGCCCGGTACGAGGAGCTGGTATGCGGAGGGGACTGCTCCCGCCCAGCAGTCCCCCGAGTTAGAGATCGGCGAGGGAGAAACCGCTGAAACGCCTCCGCCTGCTTGCGAGCCTCCTGAAATCTGTCGACGACCAAGCTGACTGCGTCGCCGAACAGACCAGAAGGCTGAAGCGGGGCGTCCATGAGGCAGAACCTGTCTTTCACCTGAATTTCAGACAGGTTCAGCCACAGGTGCCTCTCCGTCGCCACCATAGCTGCCATGGAGCGGCCGATGGCACGGGCCGACTCCTTGGTAGCGCGGAGGGCAAGATCAGCGGTCTTCCTCAGCTCAGAAATATCTTCTGGCCTAACCTCGCCGCCCTCATCTAACTCTCTCAGCAGTTCGGCCTGGTACGCCTGTAACACCGCCATGGTGTGCAGACACGCACCGGCCAGGCCTGCTGCCGCATACCCCCTGCCCACTAAGGATGAAGTCGTTCGCAGAGGCTTAGTAGGCAGGGTAGGAGCCTTCAAGGACGACGCCGTGAGCGGGGACAGATAGCTCGCAAGCGTCCGTTCAACCCGCGGCATCGTCCTGTACCCGCACACGTCCAGGTCCCGCACATTGCCATAATAATATGATGCGGGGACGAACGGGCGGGACGAGAACGGTCTCGACCACGATCTCGACACCTCAGCGTGGAGATCGGGGAAAAATGGAAGGCTCCTGCGGTGAGGTGGTTGCCGCGAGCGCAGAAAACGCTCATCTAATAGACTTGGCTGCAGCTTTGTTGATTTTTCGGGGGGCCAACTGATGTCAAGCTTGGCCACTGCCCTAGTAACCACCTCTAAAAGCTCCTCGTACTGGGGTGTGGGCGGCGAACCCTCGTCGGCGCTCGACGCCTCAGCCTCCTCAGAGGACGAGAGACGGAGCTCCGAGCCCTCGTCTCGAGAGGAAGGAACCACTCCCTCAAGAGACAGGGCACCAGATCTGGCGGTTACGGGAGGAGATAGGGAAATTCCCGTCTCACTCTCGTCCGCCAAATCAGCCTGTGAACCCCACGAGTGCAGCCGCCGCTCTGCCTCGGCAAAAGCGGGGCCAGCACCGCGTGGGACGCTCACAAAGGCTCCCTTCTCAAAGAGAGCCCTCCGGGTGCGGAGTGTGCGCAGCGAGAGCCGCTCACAGTGCGGGCAAACGGCTCCCTCGAGAGCCGCTGCCGCATGCTCCGCACCCAGGCAGACCACGCACAGATCATGTGTGTCCTCACCCGTAATGTAGCGCGGGCAAGGACTAACACACAACCTATAACGTGATCTGAGATCACCCCCTGCCTTGGTCTTAGCTTTAGGCATTCTTGTCACTTTCACTCAGGACAAACAACAGTAAATAAGACTCACAAGACAGATTGGACTGACACACACACAGAGCGCTTGCTGAATGACAGAAAGCTATCGCGGGCGCCGCCTCACGTGCTTATATACTTCCTGGTCGTGACGTCACCCCGCCCGTGACGCTTCGCCCTTCTATTGGACTGATTGCATACGATATTCAGAGCGGAATGACGCTGAGAGCGTTCCCATAGCGTCTTCGGACGCAGCTCGACGTTCCTGAAAGGGAACTTTAATTTCCCCCTTCATTCAAGTACTTGGTTCATGTATGCTTTTATCAAGAGCTCACTAGTTCTTTGGTCCAAACTTTGGTTTCCTCAATTCAGTATGCTATTGGGGTAACTGAATGAGTTGGCAAAAAACGTCATCACAGGATCATATATGGTTCATATTGAGTCAGAGTGACATACAAAAGTGAGTTCTGATCAAGTAACCTCTAGATATTCCTCTTGACCTGTGTCTTTGTCTGGTCAAGTGCCATAATCAGTGGCTCAGCTTCTAAAAGCAGTTGCTGACGTGCGTTGTGCTCAGCCAGCAGTGACAACTACCACTGTGATCACCAAGGCAACTGTTGCCAGCGTTCCATGGCTTATTCGTCATCAAAGTTCGTTCTCAATCTTTCATAGAAAGATAGAAATAGAGAGATAGATGGGGCAGTCAGGGGCAAAGTGACCTTTTTTATTTTAAAGGAAAACACAAACAATATGGCCAAAAGACTGTTTAAAATGAGAGGTAAACTTTTAGCAAAGATCAAGATGACATTTTGATTAAATAGTGGAGAGAAGAAGGGAAGGTATGGGAAGGGAGAGAGAAGGTGCTGTGGGCCTTCACAGGGAGATGAGTTTGTGAACATGCTGGCATATGCACATTTCTCTCCTCATCTGTCTCTGTCTCTCTCCCCTTACTGATGGGCTTGTGGTATCCATCTCTCCCCTGCTATCCATCTTCAGCGAAACAGGATTTCACAGGCACCATCTGCGGACCATGTTATTTTTATTTTCCATTCTCCATTCCTTTCTTTTCCCTCTATTTTTGTCAGAGCGGAGGTGTTTGTGATTAGCCCCATCTACCTGGCTAATTAAAAAGGCTGGCAGGCTGACTTGAAGATGGAGGAAGCACTGGTGTCACTTCCTGATTATGTACCTGCTTTTGAATAGAGCACAATGTGTCAGGGCTCCTCTGAATATCCTACGCACAGGTATTTCTCCCCCTTACTGAACAGGTGGCCAGATGCGCAGTTATTATGTACAGTAGGACTTGTGTTGTGTGGAGGCACTGGATGCTGCTAATGGAGTAGTTTTTGTTTTTTTTACATAAAGTAAGTTGAGCCTGAAACAAGTTAGGCCTCTACTCATACTGTGCAGATTTACTATGAGAAAGGACATTCAATGCAATGCAAAAAAAATGTATAACGTATATATTATTAATAAAATGACATATAGATGTGTAGCAGGTATGACGTAAGAACCCAGAAGTTCAAGATGAAAGGCCATAAATGTAGGCAGAGATGTGTGATGAGAGCATTAGATTGTTGGAAGGAAAGAACTGCCTATTAGCTCCATAGCAAAAAAAAAGGGTACGGCACTGATCCCAAGGGTACTCCAGTGGTTTACTAGGGTGATTCAAACACCCTTCTCCTCCATGAAAGCATGCTCATGGGATTCTGCAGGACTCAAACCAGTAGAGAGCACTTTCAGTGATGCTCAGTTTCAAATGGTTGATAATACAGATGATTCACTTTGTCAAAAGCACCATTATAAGTATGTGTGAGAGTGATTGAGGGTGGGAGAAAGAGATTTTTCTTCTTATACTCAGGAAAAGAAAGACTGGAGACATGACTGGAGCCAAGCTGCTCAGTGTGAGGGCATGTCCTACACAGTCAGTGCACAACCTCAGCAACAGGTTTTATACACACACAATGGTCTCTAAGACCTTATCTCTAATGCTCAAGCATCCTTGTATACCACATCAGCTTCACATAAAAAATATTGGACAGTTCTTAAGCAGTGCCTTGGATATTACAGTGTACTGACTTTCAGATAAGAGTTCATATATTGTTATCTCATTAATTAGGTATGTGTGTGGCCATGGGTCATTCCTTGTGGCCCTTTAATGCCTCATTATGCAGATCAGATTTATGTGCTTTCATTTGCAGTTACACTTATTTATCGCCTCAGATATTCAAATATGTTTCTGTGTATTTTGCCATGACACTTGGCTCATAAACTCATGCACAATAAAGCACCCCCTGCTTACACTGTCCATATACCAACAGACACGTAATATCTTTTGCTTTGATCATCCATAACATTAGCAGTGGGAGCTGCTTTTGAATATTTTCTCTTGTGGTTTGCAACTCAGTCAAAAAGAGAAGAGAAGAAGTGTGCAAAATGTAGAAATGAAAGACTATATGACAGAAAATGCAATAACAACAGTAGTCGCCCAAGCCCCTTTTTGATCAAAGTTACCATCTACAACACTTGAAAGAAGCCCCCAAAAAAGCCTTCCTTCTCATTTACTGATCCCTTGTGCAGCCATTCATTCTGAGATGAAATGACCTAACCTAACATGGTTAAAGTAATAGACTCTTCTATGAGCTAGTATGGAAGAGAACCTTGTTTGCTCAGACTCTGACTTGTAGCTGAGGGGCTGAGAAATGTTATTAAAGATGTCAGTTTTGTTTAAGGGGGAAGGGCACGCTTAGAGAGGGTAAGAGGCACATTGCTGTGAGGATGTCCCTGTCAGATTAAAACTGACCTGTTCTCTGACAAGCTTTCATCTTGTTGAGGCCAAACTTTCAATAGGGAACAAAAGGAGGATGTGCCACAGATGTGCTACTGGGGAAAGGAATAAGTTAAAAAGTTAAAATATATACTGTATAAATGTTAAAATACACAGTAAAAGTGCAGCTGTTACTTTAAGATAATACTGCTTTAAGCTTTTACTTGATATCAAACCTAAAAACCATTGTTATAAATAATGATAGTAATTTTAATAATAAAGAAGCATATTTCAGGTTGCATGATTAAACCTTTAATAATTAGCATTATAATCATTACAATAAAAAAAAAAAAAATTGTACATTGATTTGCTTTTTTATTACTGTTGGTTTTGAATTCTGTGCCTTTCAGTCTTACTTTACGGATTGTTCCTGCTTGAGCTCAAGGGCTAATTGGAATCTCCTCTGGCATCACGTAGCACTGCCTTCTCATTTACTTGCAAAATAAAATGTCTCCAATGCCATTGCATCCCAGCTCTGTGTGAAAGGAAATATGGACGTAAACGTATTAAACGCACATTTGCCCACACAAAGGCCGGCCTGGAGCAATCAACCCTGGCTTAGCAGTATCAAAGATACAGTCCCGTGTCGTAATAAAACACACAGGACCAATTAGTCTGCCGTCCTTGAAAACGTATGTCTGTTTCTTCCTGCTCAGAGCCTATCAGATCAAACACTCCATGTTGTCCATCATCAAAAAATAGCAGAGGCTGGTTTTCTTCAAACAAAAATCTATTTTTTTATTGAATCCAACTGAAAAGTTAGAATATATTGTCGCTGCAGTACAAAGAAAATATATATATATATATATATATATATATATATATATATATATATTTTGTTATACTATTAATATTTATTAATAATGTTAAATGTACTGTTATTGTAAAAGTGTTAAGGGGGAGAAGCTCTTACATATATTTTATGAAGACAATTTTTCATATTGCTGTTGAGTATTAATAATTACTAGTAATAATTATTTTTTTTAATAATAAAGCACTTACACATTAAAAAGGATACACTGTGATCCAGTATTGTGTGTGTGCATCCCTTTTTTTGTTGTATTTGATTGTTGTTGTACCTGACCTCTTTGTAGATTGTCTGCTGGCCTTGTGCTTTTAAGTCAGAAGGTATGGTGAGGCCTGATGATCATCCATAGTGCTCTTTACTTGATAACACTATAGCCTTGATTGGTGGCCTTGCTGAAGGTTTGGTTTGTTTATAGAGCACACTGTTCTAATTGTTTGTAAACACTGCTGAAATGTTGGGTGCAAGGGCTTGAAATGATGGTTAGTAGACCTCAAAAAGCTGCTGTGAAGGGTTACAGTCAGGTCAGCGTGACTGTAAGAGGTAAATGGCAGAGGTCCTCATACAGCCAGGCTTTTTTTTTTTTTTTTTTGAGAGAGATGGAGCAGATCAGTGTACAAGTCAAACTTCTGTGTATGTGCGTGCATCTCATCTTTTTTTTTGGTCTTCCAGGCTTTCTCTCTCCCCATCTACTCAGAGAGTGTGTTATCCTGATGAAGTTTCTGTCAGTGGCAGGCATCTGGTCTATATGCAGCTACTGTCATCTCCTCCAGTGCCCACACAAAATGGCCTCCAACTGCCAACACAATGAAATGGCAAAGCACATTCTACCTTTTGGGATCAAGGCACACACACATAAAAAAATCCTTGTACTCAAATGATCTTTTAATCACTCACTGTATCCTAAGCCATTATTATATAGCTTTGCATGATAACATTTACTTCAATAGATTAACAATACAGAGAAGACTCAACCTGACAGTGGTAAATTTATTATTTACTACATTTATTTCCGATATAACAATATGCCAGAATCAATATAAAACCTTAAAACCTTGTAATAATCACAAGAAATTGTTGTCCGAACTTGTTTATATTTACATATATATTTACATAATTAGGGATATATAAAAAAAGACTTACATAAACTGCTTTTTAAGAAAATAAGATGGGGAAAAGAATTTACGTTAATAAGTGGCTTTAAAAGATGATATATATTTATATTCTATCACTAAACTTACACTAAGCTTGTGGCTGATGTAAAGTACAGTGCCCGAAAATCCAGTTTCCGAGCTGGACCTGGAGACTGGCATTCAGACTCGAAGTTTACTATTTTTTCTTAATTCGTCTTCCGCCTCTTTAGTCGCAACATGTGGGATGACATCCAGCATTCTATAACAAATACACACATACACCAGCATGCAAACATCCTTTCTGCAACTTCTTGCTTCTCTCCTGAGAAGTCCCACTCTCTAGCTCTCTCTATCTATCTCTCTATCTCTCTCCGCAGGCCTCATTACTGTACCTGCAAAGAGTGACAGAGAGGAGAAAAGGTTGTGGAAGTCAGAGAGAAAACTCGGGGAAATATACACAGCAATCTGTCAATTCTAAATATACAGTAGATACCCGCGCTCGGCTCAGCGGCAGATGCACCGGTTCTCCAAGCTCCGGAGAGGGGCTCCATGTGGCCCAGCTGTCTGCCAGATCAGGTCAGGGCACAGAGTGCTCGCCACACCACATTGGGAAAGAGGGCTGTGGCTTTGCCTTTGAAGTAGCTCTCGGAGCCCGAGTGGGCCTTTGCATTAAGTTTTGCCTCAGAAGTCACCTCAAGGTGACATGAGAATGCTTGAAGAAGCCAGTATTCTGGTTCTGTTTACAGTTTAAAAACAGCACTCTGGTCCTCGGTGTTTCAGCCCACACCCTTTGCTGTTTCATTTCTCTTTTCAGTCATTAGTCCCTCGATGGGGCTGAAGCTGTTTTTTGGATCATGGCCGTACCTTCTAAAGTGCACAGAACTGTGGCGCCTCTGTTCTTTACCACAACTCTCCTGCTCCTCCCTTAACTCATAATGGAGCTCATTACGGTAGCCCTCCATCTCTGCTGTGTACCATATACACACATCAATATTGATGAGGTGCTGATGTCATCATCAGTTTTAAGCTCTTTTGGAAAAGAAATGCTGATTTATGACCATTTGTCCCAGTGTTTGGAGACCGAGAAAAAGAAAAGTATTGCAATGATGGGTCTTATTTTTAATTTATTATTAATAATAATAATAATAATATTTTGTGACATTTTTTTATTTTCAATATTTAGTTTATAAGTATAGTTAGATATAGTTAATCCATGATAAAGTCAATGTTTATTACTTATAATTTATATATAAGTTTGTAATGTCATATATATATTTATTATTATTTGTTCATTATTATAATATGTGCTATTTCAAATGAGCCAACTAAACCTAGACATTTCAATATTTGTAACTACCTAAATTGTATTTAAAAAAATCTTCAGTGACCAAATTTATACATAGTTGTATAATTTATTATAAACTCATAATCAATGATAAATATATATATATATATGTATGTGTGTGTGTGCAACTAAACAGAATACATTTTTCAGTGCCCCAGTAATGGCTGTATGTGTTTCTTTATTGTTATTTCAGCTCCATACTCCATAGGGTTAGGAGCCACCACATGTGTATTTTAGTGATGAGATAAACTAATTAGTCATGCTATGCTGTTCACATGATGTAAAGAAATGCTAATAGGTTTATAATGAATTCGTCTTCTCTGTTCCTGGGATACTCAAAGATACTTAAACACAGAATTTTCCCTGAAAAGTGCTTCACTTGTAGTGTTATTTATTTCCCTTTCTTAGAAAGTTAAAATGAGAAAACATTCAAACCATGTGAATTACAAAGTACACTTTGTTAGTTGGTTATTGTATTTTGTTATTATTATTATTGTTTGTTTGTTTTTTCCTCCTAACTTTCTAGAGTAACTTCATCTATTTAGTTATTAAGCCAGGAGAGCTATTCAAAATTTCCCTCTAACTGAAATACCACTAATTAATTTCTGCCATTTTGGTATTGGTATTACAGAAGCTTCAGTCTGGATCCAACCCTTAAATGATCTGAGATGACCGAACACCTGAGAAAAGATAATGCCAACCCCTTAGGGGGCCTCAGAGGATGCCAACGCTCAGACAACATACAGAATTATCCAATTTTGCCATAAGTTAAATATATTAAGGTTCTGCAATATATAAATTTATTGTGGAAACTTAATTTCCTGTAGAGCTGCTTTGCAACGATGTGTATCGTATAAAGCGCTATACAAATAAACTTGAACTTGAACTTATTTACATTTTGCAAAAAAATAACATTTATTTTACATTTAATGAATCTATTTAATTTAATTTAATATGCAAGTGACCATGCAATCATAATAAAATTATGAAACGACAATACAAATGTAATACACTTTTCTATTGTTGGTTTTATAATTTGATCGTGCCCAAAAATGAATGAATATGAATGCAAGTTAAATACGAGTAAAGCTCCATGCACAGCAGCTGTGGCATACAGTCCATTTCCACTGAAATGTTTTCTGTTCGCCCATGCACTTCTATTGCATGTACAGCTGTCTATGTTTATTTATTTGTTTTTTATAAACTGGATGGTTTAAAACAGTTTTCTGTAATAATTAAAAGCATGCCACATATGTTTTCCATATAGTTTTCCTTATCTGACCATTTATCTTCATTTTACAATGCACTTTATTATTTTACATTTTTTTACATTTTCTTCTAGGAATGTTTCAAATGATCTAAAAGAAATTTGTAATATAAATATTTATATAACAACAAGGTTTACATTTTTGAAAGTATAAAATGAAGCAATTAACATGCCATTTCACCAAGAATGCATCTAAAGTATTTTTCATTTGCATAGAAGACATTCTATGTTGCTTTCAGGACTTGAATTTATTTTGTAAGAATGTTTCTGCAGGACTACATATTAAGTAGAGATAAAAATATAATAATAAAACAACAGCAAGTCATTTTAATTCTTAAAGCATTTCTAGAGTGGTTTAATATCTATATGCAGATCCTAGATGTTGCATGTTTGTTTTTAACAACAGAGTTTACACAATTTTTCATATTTCATCAAGCAGAATAGAAAAAGTCTCATTATTTCATGTGACCTTACATTTATGCTTGAAGTTATTTAATTTCAGATGTCATTAAAACAATTTTCTCATCTGAGTCTTAACCAAAACTTAAGATAAATTTGAAAGGTAGAATATTATTCTAACCGTAGCCTGTGAAAGATGATGTCCTCAATGTGTGTGTATGCGCTCGTCCTTTTATGCACTTAAAGTTAGGTGTGTGTGTGTGTGTGTGAGAGAGAGAGAGAGAGAGAGAGAGTGTGATGGAGCAGTGAGATTGTTCTTGTTTTAGCTTATGTTACGGCGCATTTCTCTAAGGGGAGAAATGGGCCGTTTCAGGGTGGGGTTTCATTTAGAGCGAAAAGGGCACAGATAATGTCTTTGAAAGGAACATTTTATCTTTAAGAAAAAAAGCAATTATATATATCACAATTTATTTATTTTTTCTTTATTTATTTATTACATTCTAAAACAATGAAATGTTAATTACATATTTGATTAATTTTTTTTTTTATCAGTATTTTTTTATTATTAAATACATACTTCAAGTTGTAGTCACTAGTGTGATTCTCTTGGGACTGTCCTCAAGACAAAGTCTGAATACGAGAATGTGACAAAAAAAAGAAGGGGGAAATAAAATGAGTGTATTAGTTTGTCCTTATTTCACAGTCAAGTACAGTGTCTGTTTCTTTTTTTAAGTGCAAACATATCTATTTATTTGCAGTTCTGAATCCTTAATGAAATTAGTGAGGAGTGCTGAAATCTATCTGTGTGAATTGTTTCGCTTGCTACCATACATGCACAATCTGAGCGGTTGCCAGGGTGACGGGGTTCTGACCTATAGAGGCAAGGGAGGGATTGACCCGTGTCAGAGCGCATTTGCTGCTTTTGACACATCAGCCATGGCTTTCCACTCTGCCGCTGTCTCTCAGGTGTCTTCAAGGCTGTCTTCATCCCTGCGCCGCTCCTTTGTGAGCCCTCCCCCTGTCCGCCCGCATGTCTCCGTCCCTCCACCCCTGGCACAGAATCTTTTCTCTGCTTTTCTGCTGGAGCTCCACTGTCTTGATCTCAGCCGCTGCGGTTCTCCTGCCCAGTGTTTGGGTGGGTTGGGTTAATGCTGCGCTTCCCTTGTTTCCTCACCTTAGGTGGGGTGAAGACCAAAGCTAATATCCCCCTCCCGCCAAGCCAATCTAAACATCTTTAGCCGAGGATGGGCGGCCTGAACAAGAGCCCAGCAAGACGAGTGTCTTCGGTGCGATGGCCCCCTCTGTTTGACATGTGCACAATGGCACTGACCCCTTCTGATGCTTCTCTCTCTCAATCCCATCGACCCATCGGCAGTACACCTCGCATAACAGCTGTTCTCAGCTGAGCAGAGCTTACCTTTAACTTTAATGTCCATGCTTATGGGATTTTTCGTCACTAATCTATCAAAAGTATTTTTTAAAAACACAACAGCTCATAATGTTGCGATGAGAAGGTGCAGTTATCATGGAGGTGAAGGGGGATTTCACAAGGGTAAGAGTGGCTAAATTTTATTAATCCATCTAATGCAGGTCAAAGTTTATCTTTTTCATTATTTGTATTGATTTGTTTTAATTACAAATCACCGTACTGATATTGTTTAATACACACGAGACCACTTCTGAGCTTGTGAGCATCTACATTTGGGAGCACGTTCAGACATGTCGCAATGAAGTCTCATATTGTTTGACTTCTCTTAAAACCTGTCAGCAACATGCGATCTTCATGTTTTTACAATGGTAGATTTGAAACCAGATGCATTTTCCATTCACTACTATTGATATGTGCTTTTAATGCTTTGACAGTCAAAACAGGTCTTGGCACCAATGCGACAGCAAGATAACATCTGAAAGAACAGCTTGGAAGTCAGCTCGCTGAAATATTCATTATGTTTCTGTCTCTGCTCAGCTGATATGCAGCCATTAGAGGGCACAGTTGGCTCTCCGCAGCAGGAGTCCACAGTGCCCTCTGCCCCACCCCCTCCTGTCTCACGCTCGGCACTAAGTGTCTTTAGAGTAGATATGATCTGCTGTTTACATTCTGTGTTTCAAATATATGCTTGTTGCAAATCTCCCGCACGTTACGTAGTAACACAGATGGAATTTAGATTTGCATGGTGCTCAGGTCCCGACACGAAAAGACCTGTTTACTCTTGGCCGAAACAGGCTCCAATTTACACCTAGGTGCGAAATCCTTGAGCCAAGGAGATTTGTTGTGCCGCGGCAAGATGCTGTTTCTGTGTCGCACTCAAACACACACTAACACACATGCGGCTTTTACATCTAAAAGCTCCACTTACCTTGTTGCTCTGGTATGAGGATATTCCCTGCACAGTTTGAAGAATAGCTGCTTTTTTCTTATCCTCCTCCTTTTTTTCTGTTTTCTCTTCCAATCTATTTATTCTTGTTGTATTCTAATTAGGGAAAATCTAATTTTAAATTAAATGTATAGTGTGTGTGTGTGTGTGTGTGTGTGTGTGTGTGTGTGTGTGTGTGTGTGTGTGTACAGTGCTGGATAGATTACTTGCGAACTGTAGTCTGTTACTGATTCCAAATTACATGACAAAAATTGTAGTTAGTAACATAATCTACATTACTCATTTTAGGTAATATAATAAGACTACTTCTTGATTACTTTTAGATTACTTTTGACCTAACTTGTTTATCACCTTGCTTTAAATATGAAAATCTTGTTGATATGCAATACAAACAGAAAGGAAATATTTTCCATTTTTTATTAACAACATGAAGTGCATTAAACGTTGCATTACATCAAGGTTTCCCAATTTGTTTGGTTTGTGAGATTAATGTAAAGCAAATAACTATTTAAATCATGAAAATGTCAAATTACAATAAATAATTTTAAAATAACAGTGTTCAAAATAAAACACTCACTAAAAAAAAAATTAAGAAAACTTTTTGTTAATACAGTGGTTAAATCCTGTGTGGCCTCTCAGTTTTCAGTGTAAACCACCTAACTATTAACTGGTCTTACTGTGAATGTCTACAAAACTTCAAGACTTTCTTAATGTACATACGTGGTATTTTAGAATAGGGATAATAGGGATAATCAATACATTCAGAAAAATGTATTGCTATTGTGTGAATATTTTGTAATAATGTAAAAAGGGACTGTAGTCTGATTATGAGTATTCTAAAATGTAATATAATCTAATTACAAGTACTTAGTTTTTGGAATCTGATTACGTAATCCAGATTACATGTAATCAGTTACTACCCAGCACTATATACATTTACATTTAGTCACATTTAAAACTAAAAACAATGAAGATTGTTTATTTGCTCGTTTGGTGTAAAAAAAACTCAACCTGGTCTCAACCTGGTCGTACCTCTGTGCGACACCGTTTTACGTACCTTACTGCACGTTTCGCCGCAGTTTCAAAGAGAAATGTCCACTGAGTGGCGCTAAAACACAGGTTAAATACGTGAACCCTGGCATGTTTTTATTAAGTAGATATAGGTACATATTGCTGTGTTTCTATTACGTTGCTACAGGTACGTACTGCGCGGTTCAGAATTCAAATATCCGGGGTCTGTCCCTAAAAATTAATACTCTTTCGTGTTGGAAATATGCCCTGCATCAAACCCAACCCTAAACCTACCCGATAGTGTTAACAAATGCAAAACTGATATAAAAATGAATTTGTTCATGCAACCGTGCCTGATTTGAACTGCTTTGTAGAACCGTGATTACACGGGATTCGAACCGGAGCTCCTCGCCTGTGAGCTACCGAACAAACTTACTGTCTATGAAAACCCAGAGATACGAGGCTGGATATGTGCGACGCTAACATTCATAAGCATCAGTTTTCAAATCTGCCAGCATATTAATATTGTTTTGAAGTCGTTACATCATATTCTTCAAGTAATTGTGCGAAAATTATGCTTTGTTAATCAAAACTCTGTAAATTTGTGTGAAAAGGAGTAAAATCTCTCGACCAGGTAGAAAAAACTATGACTTCAACTAATAAATAAACATGAATAATGTTGTTCTGACAGGTGTACAATATTATTCTTTATGATTAGCGAAGCATTGCTTTTATATATTTAAGTGTTTCCACCGACTTCTTTTAATTACACATGCTTTGTGTCCCGTCTTTTGTCTTAATTGTGACTAGAGCCTGTTACATCGGGCTTTAGCTAATTATTTAATTGTTGCCTGATTTGTGATAATTGGCCATCTGAACAAGAAGACATTCATGCCTGTGGCAGATTTCAAGCCCATCAGAGGCATGTCTCTGTCTCTTCCCCTCTCTCCCTCTCTCTCTCACATATACACTCTCGTGTTTACTTAGTTGTCTAAAAGAGGGCTTCACAGAGGCTTCACTAACGTTTTCTGTAAACCCTTTTTAAAATGACTAAAGACTATCCATACCACTAAAGTAAAAGTTTTTTTTGCATTTGCAATTAAACAAATGCAAATAATAAATAAATGATTAAACTCTTTACAATTATATAAAAAGTAGAGGCATGTTTTTACTTTTTTAATATGAACACACACATATTTTTATGCATCTTTTAAGTATTTATGGTTCACACATACGCACAAATTCTGCAAGGACAGAAGATGCCAAGAAAGTGATGAGCGCTTCTCCATTGGCCTTCATAAATATCATAAAGAATGAAAATCATTTTTTATTGTTTGCCTCTTCTCCCTCACCTTTGAATTTTTCACTTTACTGCATTACTGCTTTCCCATTTTCATAGCATACATTTCTCTCTCTTTCTCACAGTTTTTCATTGTACTTCGCTGGCATGACAAATAATAGAAGTCTTGCATAATAAGACTTCTTGTATAAAAAATACTTAATATGCAATATATATATATTATTATATATAATATATTTATTATATATAAAGGTAGGTGTGTATAATAATAATAATAATAATAATATATATATATTATATATATAAATTATAATATATATATTATTAATATATATATTATATTATTATATATTATTGTTATACAATTTATAATATATTGTATAACAAGACATTAAAAACAATAGTATTGAGTGAAATATAATACTAGTAATAAAATATTAATAGTAAAACAAGAAAGAAAAGTTCAAAAGTAAATGAAGTGTGGTGGAAGAGACGAGAAAGTAAGGCAGAATGTTCACTATGCCATCATACTGTGGCAAGTAAACACATACACAATGCTACACGCTTGTGCTTGTGTTTCCCTAATAGAAAGGAAAGGTTTTCATGGCTTGGCATGTTGTCAAATTTGGGATATATCTTTTTAATTTGGGGTTTGGGTTTCACTGAACTTTGTGCATTCAGTCAGGAAATGCAGGTCTGTCTCAGTTCTGTTTTGTTTGCATTATACGCACAAGCTATTTTATCTCGTGGCAGCCATGTTTTTCTCTACCCATCTACTTGTCTTTATTGCTGATCTCTATTTCTGTCTCTCTAACTATACATCTTTGAGAGGATCAAGCTACTGTGCTGATAAACACTTTTTTTCATGTCTCTTTTTGCGTCTTTTCAAATGCGCCTCTCTGTAAAGTAAAACCGGGGGGTAATAGCGCCCATGTTAGTGCGAATAACGTGATTGGTTGGCTCCTCCAAGTGATTGCTGGTGCTATTTTTTTCTCATCTCTATCAAATGGGTTGCCAGGGAGGGGGTCTTTAACTGAAATCAGACGACAAGCCAATGAGACGCTGGCATGCCAGATCAGGCTACAGAGGTGGATTGTGGGTAGAGAGGGTGGTTATTCAGTGTGCTGTTAAAGTAGGCCTCCATCCCAGTGCCCCAGCTGTGAGACGCCATGAGCTGAATAGGGCCGATTTCACAATCCTTTCAATTAAAATCACAGCATAATCCTTCGTGCAACCTCTTCAGCAAATTTCCTCTCCTTCAGTCGCTTTGTGTGCTGAGTCTGAAGTCCAGTTACCGAGTGGAGATGTGTCTGGGATTGAAATGCTTTCATTCTCTCAGCTCCTGCTTTGAGAACATATTGTTTGTGACAGCGACGGACAGCAAAGGCCTGAAAATGCTATATGTGTTCATAATATGAGCCTTAAAGACTTTGAAAAAAAAATCAGTGCTCGTGTTTTACAGTTGTGATTGTCGTAAAATGGGGCAAGCTCTCTCAGGGGAGAACATGAGCTCTAATTTGCCTTGGTGGACTAGACAGTCCCAAAGGAAGACAGATTGAGAATTATGGTGCTGTATCAGCATTCATTTATTTGTGAATGAAGACGGGACAGACCGTTTTCAAAGCGCTATGAGCTTGCCATGAAAATGGAAACGGCGAGGGGGGATGGTGTTGAGAGATGAGACGTTGCTCGAAATCTAAACATAGAAGTAGGGTACAGCATTCTTTTATTTTTATTTTTAAATACAAAATCACTCATAATCAAATTGTAAAATTAATAATGACCATCAATTGCATAAAATTGGATTAAGTTTCCTTAAAGTAGAAATATAGCTAAACATTTATGTAGCAAAGGCCTCATTGCATAAACACACTGTAACTACAGAGATGGCAGTGCCCTTGACCACTGGTGTTAATGTATCTTTTAATTGGTTTTAAAAATAGAGGCGTCTCAAACAAGCTGTCATAGCTTATTTACTCCAGTCCGATTTTATGAAATTCTAGAGTTCAGTCTCCATCCTCCTTCTATTTACTCACCATGTGCACAGGGCTTTTTAGTACTTATTTTATCGTTCTTGCTCTCCCGTTTTCCACCTCTCGTCTCTTATTCAGTTGGACAGGTCAGCAACACCTTCTTAGGAGTTGAGGGGGGAAAGTGACACAAGCAATTTGCAACTGAATCTTGGCACCATTAGAGAAATAAGGCAAGTGTGATCAGTGGTATAAATAGTACTTGTTATTCTATGTAATAAGGTTGCTCCTGATTGCTACCAGGTGCACGAGGCAGACAGTAGAAGCCTAAAGGAAATTCAAACCTTTCGGCGCTTCTCCCACCAGCGCTGGCTTGAGAAAAGCAGATTGTCATTTCACTACATTTTTTCTCTCCTTGTTTCTAATGCTCTGTAACTCATACGATTAACCTCCTGCGAGTCCCACCTCAGCGCTGAGAGGATCGTGTTCGCGCACAGTGCCTTGATGCATAAAACATCTCCCTTCGCCGATGCAGGGAGTTCCAGTCTAAGCTGTAAACATGTAAAAATGAGAATGATTGAAATTGAAATTGTTTTTATGGACTACTAATGAACTGAAAAGTCTGGCTTCCGGAAAAGCGAGACAGGATAGTGAGAAAGGAAGGAAAGGAGAAAAAAAGCAAAAAGTAATGTTTTTTGTATGCTTGTAATACTAGGAGCGATTGCTTTACACATTGTTCACATGTAGACACTGGTTCTCTGTCTTTGGCTGTGTTGTCAATGGTCAATTTAAGCAAATGAATAAATAAATGGATATAAAATATACATTTGAGTTGAAATTATGATAAAATTGTTTGTTTGTTTAGAAATTGATGCTTTTATTCAGTAAGATGCATTTAACTGTTCAAAAGTGACAGTAAAGACATTTATAATGTTAGAAAATATTTCTGCTTCTATTAATCAAAGAATCCTGGTGTTTTCAACGTTTATCATAATAATAAGAAATGTTTCTTGAGCAGCAAATCAGCATATTAAAATGATTTCTGAAGGACTGCGTGACATTGAAGACTGGAGAAATGGCTGCTGAAAATTCAGCTTTGCCATTTTCATTCACAGGAATAAATTACATTTTAAAATGTGTTTAAATACAAAACAGTTATTTACTATTGTAATATTTTAATGTAATGTTTGTAATGTAATTTTAATGTTAATTGTAATGTTTTTAATTGTATTTTTATTAAATAAATGCAGCCTTGGTAAACATAATACATTTTTTTTCCCACAAAATAATTAATAAATAAATACTTAAAATTCTCTTTATGGTAGTGTATATTAAAAATCTAATATTTTATTTATTTTTTTATTTTTTTATTAGTATTATTGTTATTGTATATCATGACAAATGCATATTGGGTCTAATTTAGGATTAAATAATTGAATATCATTAAAAAGAGTCTCTTGTGAATTTATTTCAGTTGCAGATATGCAAATTCAGATGTTCCATTGCGTTTTTCTGCATTTGCTTCCATCATAGTCTGCCAAGAGTCTTGTTTTGGAAAGTTTGACTAAAGTTAGTAACACTAAAGTCAATGAATTACCAAGTAGTCCTCAGATCACATTTTGCAATTGAACAAATAGATTGTAACACTGACATCAGTCAGTCGCGATGTGTAGGGTGCAGATCATCTGCAGCAGCAATGAGGAGTTTGTGGATCATCCTGCGAACTCATCTTCCAACAATTCCAGGAATGAGAAGAGACTGTCGACACAATTATAATCAATCACATACCATCGCTCTGCTTTTTCATCCCAGGGACATGCAGGCTTTTTGTTCTTGACTAGTTTCACAAAGACGAGAAGGAGCTAGATGAACTTTAAAAATACAGATACAATGAACTTATTTATGCTCATTGACGTGTCTTTCTCATTTCTCATTGGTAGCAATAAAACATTTGCATGACTGTAGCTGTGGTATTTTTTACTGTAAATAAATACCATTGATAATGAGTAATGGCTGTAATCAGTTGTGAAAAGCATGGATAGTTTCATTGTGAAAATAAATTAGTCCTCCGTTTGCTATAGCTATGATGCATTTATGACTTTTTTGTTGCATTTATGATGCTTTGCTAACATTCAGATGTGAAAATGATGTCAAATTAGCATTATTGACGTTGGCCTTGATTTAGTGTTTTTCTCCCCATTTTATGAAAATTGTTCACTAAGTGGAAAGTGACATTAAAAATTGTATCAATTTATATATTATCATATGCAGTTTGTATAACAGCATGACATCTTCATGAATCAGTACATTAAAGTTTATAAATCTGTTTGAAGCAAGACCACATGTCCCAAGACTCTTTGGGGCTGTCTTGTAAATTCATTGCTTGGATTTGTGTGGACGGGCATGACTTAAACTGATCTTTCTCTCTATCTGTCAGTCTGTCTTCATCGTTCACAGAACTAGAGGTTCTCATGCCAACACATTGCTCAAAGAATCCCATTTTTCTTTTTTATGAAGTGATCCTTGTTTATAGTATCATTCACAGGGAGTAGTCTTCACACAGACTGGAAAACTTTGAATCTGAGAGGCTTCTTGCTTCGAGGATTTACATTTCCCACATGACTTCGGTAGAGGAGATTCACAACAGCCAAGGGAATAATCAGACATGGCCTCCAGAGAGTTTGTGCATGTAAACATTCTCTCGCTTTCTCCCGCACACACATACACACGGACAACCACACACAGAACTTGCATCAGTGCTTGGTTTTTACACAGGGTCCAAAAATAACGTTTTGCCACATACAGCGAGAGTGGTGAAATGGTCAATGGTGAGTGAAGTGAAAAGTTTACACTACTATTAAAAAGTTTAATGTCAATAAGTGTTTGTTTTTTTTTTGTTTTTTTATTAATGCTTTTATTCAGCAATGAAGCATTCAATTGACCAAAATCAACAGTAAAGACGATTCTAATGTTACAGAATATTTATCTTTAAAATAAATGCAAAAAATAATAATTAATCAAAAATTATAATGCACCTTTTAAAAATATATTTTTAAAGGGTTAGTTCACCCCAAAATGAAAATTATTTAATTAATTACTCACCCTCATGTCATTCCAAACCCATAAGACCTTCGTTCATCTTCAGAACACAAATTAAGATGTTTTTGATTAAATCGGAGAGCTATCTGACACTCCATAGACAGCAACACAACTGAAATGTTCCCAGGTTCAGAAACGTAGTAAATACATCTGTAAAATAGTCCATGTGACATCAGTGGCTCAACTTCAGTTTTGCGACGCTACGAGAATAATTTTTTTGTGCAAAGAAAATAAAAATAACAATTTGCATTCTTCTCCCCCGAGTTACGTCGTCCGCAATTTTAGAGAGCATCACAACACATATGCACGCTTTCCCCTAAACGTAAACAATGGTTAATACGCAGATTACGTTCATGCGCGCACTTTCCCCCCAAACGTCTTTTAAAAGAGAATGAGAATGCATGTCTACACTACAGTATTTCTTTTACACATCTCTGCATATCATTATCTCTTTAACTATCTGTAAAATCTGCTGTATACCTTTAGATGTATACGTTTGGTGGATGTTTGCACTGATGCAGCTCGGTAGTATAGTGTGGTCTCGTATGATATGTTGTATCATGATTTTGGTTTGGAATAGATGATAGTGATTGCTGAGACAGGCTTTCTCTCTTATCTCCTGAAACACTGAGTTGTTTGTGCTTTACAGCTCACCAGGAGGTCCGCCCAAACCCCTCATGCTATCTTCCAACCGCCCATTGTCCAGATCCCCGTCTCCATAGGGAACTAATGCCCCTCACTCTCTTCTCCTTCTGTCATATACACACGCACTCTCTTGCAAATGAGACGAGGATATGCAAAACTGTGTCACTCAGCAAATAGCCCTCAATTAGGCCCCGATTAGGTGAATCCATGAATGATAATCAGGCCTTCAATAAAGTGTGTTGTAGTATCAAAGCTTGTGTCCTGCCTCTCGTTGGGAATAAATGTCCCGTCAGGAGGTTGTCAGGTTTTTTTTTTGCAGGCTGAGTGTGGTTAGGGTGGAGAGAAATATGTTGATTTTACTGGCTTTTTTTATCAGCCTTTAAACTTTCATAAATAAAATATTGCATGTATTTTGGTCCTTATAACATTTATTTAGCTGTTTATTCCTTGATTTTTTGTGATAAACAGTGCAAGTCATTGTTTCAGATGTGGTAGTCTCCTTTACTCATTGAAACTGCATCTGCCTCAAAAATATACAACACATGATTTTGTTTCTCATATTTTCATTTTGGTGGCTTAATGTGAAGCGTATTTGACATATGAGTTCTGGAGAAAAACAAAAACCCTAAGCATCCTAGATCAACTTCTGATTTTCAAGTGAGGTAAAAGTTGTTAGAAGATACAGAGTCACATAGTCAGAGTTTTTCTTTAGTAGATTTAGTTTGAATTGTTCATGTAACTTGCATCAGTAGGGTTCATATTATTGTTCTTACAACTTGACTTGACTTGAGTGCTGCAGTTCCTTATAACTATCATGAAGTTGACTTAAACCACCTAATGTTACATTTCCAAATAAAGTTACTAGCCAAACTAGAGTAATGTTGTTTTATTTATTCTCTAAATATTTTTACTCATATTTGAAGCTTATTTTTGGACCCTTGCTGGTTAGAAACAACTAAATAAAATTAAGTGTAAAATGAAAGCACCAAGGTTTATTCTCACCAAGGCTGCATTTATTTGATTAAAAAAATACAGTAAATGAGTAATATCATGAAATATTTTTAGAGTTTAAAATAACAGTTTTCTATTTCAATATATTTAAAAAGTAATTTATTCCTGTGATGGAAGAGCTGAATTTTCAGCAGCCATTACTCCAGTCTTGTCACATGATGAGTTGTTTAAAATAGCCCCCCCCCCCCCCCCCCCCTCCCCCTCCCCCCAAGGATTATTTGACCAATAGAAAGTTTAAAAGAACAGCATTAATTTAAAGTTCAAATCTTTTGTAACATTAAAAAATTACTTTAATGTCACTTTTGATCAATCTAATGCATCCTAAATTATTATTTTCTTCCAAATTCATTTGCAAGCATATTGCAGTTCTAATAATGCTACAGTCCGCTTTTTGTATTTACTCTCCAAATCCAATTTTACTTGCATTTGGAACTTAACTAGCATTAATTGTCGTCCTTGACTGAACTTTAAGTGTCCATCACAGCCTGTGTCATTAGAACTACATTAATTACACCCAGATTCCTCTGTTACCTCAATCTCTAAGCTGAAGAGACCTTTGTCTATAGAGAGAACTTGTGCAGTGAACCCACAGTGTGAGGCATGACATCAATTCGCTCTTTTTTTGTGTTCTCTGGTCTTCAAAGCAATAAATGTCTCCTCTCTCTTTCCTCGCAGGTTGATTTGCTGATTCCCAGCCTTGATGCTCTGATGTCTGCTGGCCCTTGACCTTCATCCATGGATTAGTTCCTTTACGCTTGAGGCAGATCTAACTGACCAGATGGCATCCCTATGTGTCACTTCTTGAGGGTCAGGTGAGTGATGCCCCTGTTTGAAATGACATTTAGTAACTCCATTTTGTCAGGGCTGTTAGAAAGATTAACCCTGAGAATGAGAGATCATGAATGGGATGTAATGCTACAGTATGCATGAATCAGAGACAAAAAACTAGGCACAAAAGAATGGGGTGTACAAAAATAAGTCTCGAAATCCATATGGATCAAACGGCTGCGATGCACACGATGGATGTGTACCAGTCGGTTGGCCCATCAACAATTACAATTTTGAAATACGGCTTGATTTTCTTTGTAAAATAAAGCCTAAGCATTTTTGTGAATGCACATTGTGTCCGTGTTAGTGTGTCAGTGTGTACAAGACATACTTTCTCCCATCCCTCCAAGGCTTAACGGCGTCATCCAATCAGCGACAGGCGCTGCCTAGATGAGCCAATGAGGATGCAATTGGATAGTATTCGTTCTTTGGAATCAAAGGCACAGCACTCCTATGATATTAAAATGCACTCTGTCTTTGTTCATACCACGCCAAACCAAGAGAGAAAGGGGGAGGGCGAGGGGAGAAAAAACACACTCCACCAAAAAAAACTTTTTGTATTCCTCCCCAAATGTCTCTGCGGGTGGGCACCCAATGACTGTCCTACTTCTCGCTTTGAAATCTCTGCCACTTCAGCTGCCTCCTTGAGCTTTTGTGAGCTTGAGAGACTGCACCTCGATGAAGTAGGGCAACTAGAGTGCAGTCTACAATTCTTACCGCCGCCATCTTGGCCCTTGTCGTTTCCTTTATTTGTTTTGTTCCAGTTTCCAGTGTTATATAGTTGTACATCCAGGTTTTTAACCCGCCCCAGTTGTTCATCCTAACACATTTAAAATCTCTCTTTTCATTGATTTGTTTCGGCTTCATGTTTTCCTTGGCAAATGACCTCTCTGGACTCCTCGCTTCGTAGTAATAGTACATATTGTTAGACTCTTCCTTCAAATTCAAAAAGTAAGAGGTTTTGAATTATATTTTCTCTTGATTAAATGGGCCAGCTTTTCTTTTTTTCCATATGGAGTGGAGATATTATTGGGCAAATTGCACGGCTTTCATGCAGATAAATGGGCGTTCGATAAAAGCTGCAGTGTTTTTTGAAGCAGCCAGAGAGCCGGGCTGCATTGGGTGATAACTTCATCACAGCGTGGGGTCAGGGGCAGGAAGAGAAGCCTGGCTGAAAGGGGATTAAGAGGAGCCGTCGAAGAGCTCTGGACTCGGACCACCTGCCGGGGAGCCCAGGCCTGGTCCGTGCCTAATGTTTCTGATCAGCTATGCCATTGTCTGTCTTCCCCTCTTTCTTTTCTCCCCTCACAAGAAAGAATAGGTCTGTCTCCCCATTTCACTGAACTCAGATTAGCTATTGGCCCATTTTTTTATTTTTTATTTTTTTTGGTGTTGTCATATACTTTCCACTATTTTGTACCTAAGCTCAGGGATCTGTCGACGGTGCCCTTGTTTAGATATGGTATGAGGAAACATGCTAAAGAGATAACTCACCCACAATTTCTGTCATTGGTTTCTCACCTTCATGTTGTTGCAAAACCATATATCATATTTTGGGGGGGAGAAATATCCTGGTGACACTCTGGAGGAATGGGGCTGTCAAAAAAAAAAAAAAACACACAAAGTAACATTAAAGTAGTTAAAACCAACAACTAAATTCCAAGTCTACTGGAGCCAAGCCATAGTAGTGGTCTTTGAATTTAAGTTGTTAATTAAAATTAAAAACCCAACCCCATGAGATTTCTAAATCATTCTTTTGAGTCAAATCTTTTCTATAAATCGTGTTCTATAAATTGATCTAACAGCAAATAGCCCTTTGGAGGTGATAATAAGATAATAGTGACTTAAATTTTACTTTGCTACACTTTTGAAGACTTGGAATATAATGTCTGAGTCATTTGTTTGTGATACTTCTACACCACCTATCAAAAGTTTAGAATAATTACCTTTTTTAATGTTTTTGAAACAAGTGTCTTATGCTCATTAAGACTGCATTTGTTTGATCAGAAATACCGAACACAGTATATATATATATATATATATATATATATATATATATATATATATTACTTTTAATGAGCAAGGCTGCGTTAAATTGATCAAAGTGTCAGTAAAGATATTTAAAACATTATGAAGAATTTCTATTTCTTTTTTAGTTAAATGCTGTTTCAACATTGATAATATTAATCATTATTATTAATTGAGGAATAATTGATAATAACTGAACACCAAATCAGCAAATCACCAAATTATATATATATATATATATATATATACTGAATATATATATATAATGAACATTACATTATATATACTGTATTTTTGAATCAAATAAACACAGCCTTTTGAGCATAAGATCCTTCTTTCAAAAAAAACGTCTCGGTTACGTACGTAACCCTCGTTCCCTGATGGAGGGAACGGAGACGTTATGTCGTGACGACATTAGGGGATTTACTTGGAAGCCCCAATCATCTCTGACTTAAGAGAAAACGCCAATGAATATTGGCTAGTGGATTTTGCATACCTGAGCCACTCCCCGTGCATACGGGTATAAAAGGGCGACAGGTGCATCCACTCATCAGGTTTTCCGCTGAGGAGCCGAGAACGTGTCCCTGGCAACCAGCGATGATTCAAGATTGTGGCATGGGGACATAACGTCTCCGTTCCCTCCATCAGGGAACGAGGGTTACGTACGTAACCGAGACGTTCCCTATCTGTCGGTCACTACGAGTTATGTCGTGACGACATTAGGGGTCTATGGAAAGCGCCACAACCTGAACCCCGTCACGACCTTGTGGCATGCAGATGTTGACAAGCTAGCGCGTGACAGACAAATGCCATGCGAAGGTCGCAACCTTCCCACCACCCCAGCGCAAATTCGCTAACCTTGGCGCCCGCAGGGACCATTGAGTACATTGCTGCTGGAGATAGCCAAGCCGCTGTTCCTTTCCCCAAGAAATTGGAAGGGATTTCGACCTTCTATGAAAGACCGCTTCAAGTCTTTCCTATTTGTTGTTACAGCTTGGCAGTAACGACGGGGAAGCGAGCCTTCCGGAGAAGGGCGCTACGGAGGCCACATCCTGCCCGAAGGGAGGTAACATGTGGAGACACTGGTATGGACTGGCCCAGGCCTGGGGCAGTGCTACATACGCCTGGACCCTGAGGCAGATCCTACCTAGGAGTAGGGAGGAGGGCTGCCAGCAGGGTCTGACAGAGCTCTGTCAAAGGGAAGACACGGGTTTACCGTGAGGGAAACCGTACCGTGGATGAATACACGTGTGGGATCACCCGAAGGGAATCAGGCCACACGGGCACCTAGCCGAGTACAGGGGCTGACCGGAGACCCGGGCAAGCTAACACCGGTACTGGGCCTGGCGTCAGACTGCTCCGCCCGGTCTGACTGCCGGGGGTGCTGGAGGACTCACCCAGGGTTCGCCGTCCGGGGAACTAAACTGGAGGAGAGAAACAGGCGCTCATATCCCCGGGTAAGGGGGAATGGCGCAGCAAGCGTGACACCGGCCAACTCTTCCCGCCACTTACCTGTTACCCAACACACGGGAAGAGACTGGCTCAACGCGGAGACTGTAAAATCTTGCGAAGGTGTTCGGTGTCGCCCAGCCCGCAGCTCTACAGATGTCTGCCAAAGAGGCGCCGTGCGCCAACGCATAGGAGGAGGCAACACTCCGTGTGGAGTGAGCCCTCACCCCAAGGGGGCACGGCTTGCCTTGGGATTGGTACGCCAAGGCGATGGCATCCACTATCCAGTGGGCCAACCTCTGCTTGGAGACAGCCTTCCCTTTCTGCTGACCTCCGTGGCAGACAAAGAGCTGCTCAGAGCTTCTGAAGCTCCGGGTGCGGTCCACGTATATGCGCAGCGCTCTTACGGGACACAGCAACGCCAAGGCTGGGTCTGCCTCCTCCGAGGGCAGTGCTTGCAGGTTCACCACCTGATCGCGGAAGGGCGTGGTGGGAACCTTAGGCACGTATCCAGGCCGGGGTCTCAGGACAACGTGAGAGTAAGCCGGCCCGAACACAAGGCACTCTTTGCTTACCGAAAATGCTTGGAGGTCCCCGACCCTCTTGATGGAAGTGAGCGTGGTCAGGAGCGCTGTCTCCGACAGGAATTTCAGCTCGACTGAGTCCAGCGGCTCAAAGGGACCCCTCTGAAGTCCAGCCATGACGATAGAGAGGTCCCAGGAGGGCATCAGGGGTGACCTAGGGGGATTCAACCTCCTGGCACCCCTCAGGAACCTCACGATGAGATCATGCTTTCCTAGGGACCGGCCGTCCACTGCATCGTGATGGGCTGCGATAGCAGCCACATACACTTTCAAGGTGGAGGGTGACAGCCTACGCTCCCACCTTTCTCGCAGGAAAGAAAGCACTACTCCAATCGTGCATCTTCGGGGGTCTTCCCGGCGAGAAGAACACCAGTTCGCGAACAGACTCCACTTCAGTGCATAGGCTTGCCTTGTTGAAGGAGCTCTAGCCTGAGTGATGGTGTCTACCACGCCTGTGGTAGACCACTTAAGTCTGCTGCGTCCCGTCCAGGAGCCACACATGGAGGTTCCACAGATCTGGACGCGGGTGCCCTATGGTGCCGAGCCCCTGAGAGAGGAGTTCCTTCCTCAGAGGGATACGCCAGGGAGGGGCTGTCACGAGGAGAATGAGTTCGGGAAACCAGGTCCGGGTGGGCCAATATGGCGCAACCAGCAGGACCTGCTCCTCGTCCTCCCTGACCTTGCACAGTGTCTGTGTGAGCAGGCTCACTGGGGGAATGCATACTTGCGCAGAGCCCGAGGCCAGCCGTGTGCCAGTGCGTCCGTGCCGAGGGGGGCCTCGGCCAGGGAGAAGTACAGCTGGCAGTGGGAGGACTCGCGGGAAGCAAACAGGTCTACCTGGGCTTCCTCGAATCGACTCCAAATCAGCCAGATCTTCTCGGGATGGAGTCGCCATTCTCCAGGGAACGTGAGCTGTCGTGAGAGCGCGTCGGCTGCACGATTGAGCTCCCCCGGGATGTGAACGGCACGCAGCGATTTGAGCTGTGACTGACTCCAGATGAGGAGATGGCGGGCGAGCTGTGAAATGCAAGGTCCGACCAGGGGCTGAAAGAGCAGCGGCACGATTGCGTGATGGTCACACGACGTGTCCCGCGGCGCCATGCCCATCTCGGGACCCGTGAGTGTAACCAGTGCTGAAGTGGTCTCATATGAAGCAACCCGAGCGGCGTGACTGCAGCTACGGATCCCATATGCCCCAGGAGCTGCTGAAACTGTTTCAACGGAACCACTGTCCTGCCTCTAAAGGAACTCAGGCAGTTCAGCACTGATTGGGCACACTCGTCCGTGAGACGTGCCGTCATACTCACGAAGTCTAACTCCACACCGAGAAAAGAGATTCTCTGCACAGGGGAGAGCTTGCTCTTTTCCCAGTTGACCCGAAGCCCCAACTGGCTGAGGTGCCGGAGCACCAGGTCCCTGTGACCACACAACTGTTCTCGCGACCGGGCCAGGATGAGCCAATCGTCGAGATAGTTGAGGATCCTGACGCCCAGTTCCCGTAACGGGGCAAGGGCGCCCTCCGCCACCTTCGTGAAGGCACGGGGGGACAGGGAGAGCCCGAAGGGGAGGACCCTGTACTGCCATGCCCGCCCCTCGAACGCGAACCGTAGGAACGGCCTGTGTCGAGGGAGAATCGAGCCATGAAAGTAAGCGTCCTTCAGGTCGATCGCTGCAAACCAATCCATGGACTGCACGTTTTTGACGATGCGCTTCTGCGTCAACATCTTGAACGGGAGCTTGTGTAGGGCCCGATTCAAGACTCGCAGATCCAGGATTGGCCGAAGGCCACCGCCTTTCTTGGGCACGATGAAGTAGGGGCTGTAAACCCCTGCCTTATCTCGGCTGGAGGGACCGGCTCGATTGCGCCCCTTGCCAGAAGGGCAGCAATCTCCTCGCGCAAGACAGGTGCGTCCCAACTGAACCTGGGAGGCCGCCTGGCGAACTGAATCGCATAGCCGAGTCGAACTGTGCGAATGAGCCAACAAGACGGGCTGGGAAGCGCAAGCCACGCCCCCAGATACCGTGCAAGTGGCACCAAAGGCACAATTGACGTGCCGGGGCAAGATGTGCTGGACGCCTCAGTCTGCTGCAGTACTGCCGAGAACTGCTGGCACAGCTCCCGACAGTGTCGCTGAACACTCCGGCCTGTGAGACGAGAGCATCGAGAAAGTGCACTTTGTCGATTTCGTCCCTCTCACCAGGCTGAACCCTGTGGCACTCTTGGACCACAAGAGTGTGGACATCGCCTTCCCGAGGGACTGCGACGTGACTTCCGTTGCCCATAAGGCAAGGCCAGTCGCTGAGCGCAGCTCCTGCGTCAACCTCGGGTTGGTACTACCCTCGTGCATTTAATGCCTTGGCTTGTGTACTCGCAGGATAGCCGTGGCATGCAGGGCAGAGGCTGCCTGGCCCGCAGCACTGTAAGCCTTGGCGGCAAGCGCGGCCGTGAACTTACAGACTTTGGCCGGGAGACACGGATGATTCCTCCAAGTGGCGGCGTTTCGCGGGCACCAGTGCACTGCGAGCTCTCTCTCCACCTGGGGAATGTCAGCTTCACCCTTAGCCGCCCCGCCATCGAGGGTAGCGAGGACTGAGGAGGCAGACGCGCCGCTTCTGGCCGTAAAAAGGGCCGTCCACGACTCCATCAGCTCCTCGTGCACTTCCGGGAAGAAAGGACCCAAGGCAGGGTGTGGTCGCGAGCCACAGCCCATGCCGAGGAGCCAATCACCTAACCGCGAGGGCTCGGGACTGGGAGGTGTGCACGCCTCCAGCCCGATCTCGCGGCGGCCCGGGAAAGCACGGCCGTCAACTCTGGGTCCGATTCGGCGGCGGCCGCGAACCCCGAGGGGGCAGCTGCGCCGAACCTTCATCCTCAGAGGACGATTGCCCATCCCCCGATGCCGCAATCGACATTTAATCCTCTATCGGCGTGCCGAGTAAAAATGCTTGGCACGCCGTAAGATGGCACAGCAGATTCATCGGGGAGCCGCACAGAGCAGCTGCGTGGGTAGTGACAGAGGGAGCCCCTCCCATCCCCGTGAGGAGAGAGAGGCGCGATCGCAGCGCTGCTATGGTTACACGCTCAGTGAATGCGTAAACCATCCACAAACGCAGCTTCAGCGTGCTGGAGCCCCAGACACTGAAGACAAAGGTCGTGGCTGTTGACGGAGGACAGGAAACGACCGCAACCAAGAGGACACGGCCGGAACAGCGTCTTTTAAAAAGACGTGAACCGACCATGATTTGCTCTTTTAGGAAATCTGCTCTTTTAGTTGAAGTGCCCAGGGGAATCGCTGCAGACAGGACACCGCTGTTTGCACCGTGACGCCAACCAGAACAGCTTCCAGACAGATGATGAATGGCTTTGTGGAGATCAGCACGTTCATCCACTCGGCTCCGAAGCAAAAATCTGATGAGTGGATGCACCTGTCGCCCTTTTATACCCGTATGCACGGGGAGTGGCTCAGGTATGCAAAATCCACTAGCCAATATTCATTGGCGTTTTCTCTTAAGTCAGAGATGATTGGGGCTTCCAAGTAAATCCCCTAATGTCGTCACGACATAACTCGTAGTGACCGACAGATAGGGAACCTTAATTATTTCAAATTATTGACCGGTGGTATATACATATGATTTTATGGTGCCGTCATTTTTGAAATTTAGAAGCTTCATTAACTCTAATTGCATTACAAAGAGCAACCAGTATTTTTCAAAAGAAGTAAATGAATAATTCCCCCTTTTGTGCGTCATGGAAGAAAGTCATGCTGGTTTGGAACAACACGAGAGTGAGTAAATGATTACAGAATAAAACATTTTGTGGTGAATTAAATGCACATGTGTTCACATGTAATTTTGGACGCTTGATGGATCACTAACATTTAGCTCTCTCTCTTTGTGTGTGTGCAGATGAGTGCTTTATGACAAAAAGAGTACTTCTTAGATTTCACTTTCTGTGACCTAATGTGACTCTCTCTTTGTTCTCAAAGGTAACTAATAGAGAATCACGATGAGGGAGCATCCACTCATCAGTGTCTATGGTCATTTTTTATTAATCTTATATATTCACACATTAGCTGGAGGGGCTTCTCGGAATTTTTTATTTTCTCATTTTCTGAGCTGTCCTTTTATCAATGCCATAGAATATAAAAAAATCATAAAAAATTCATTTATACACACAAAAGCACCTTAAAACACTTTTCTTTCTCCCTGTACATGTGTTCAACGTGTTAAACAAACACACACCAGTAAAAATCTTTCCCTGCAATCAACATGTCTATGCATAAAATATTTCCTCGCACCATTTTTCATGGCTGTGGGCTGAAACAACTGTAGTTAGATGCATGAATACTGATTGGGCCAATCGTGCAGGTGTGCAGGTGAACGCTCTGTTTGACAGTTGCCTGACATGTTTCTTCTCTTTAGCATGTGGAGTGCAGACAAGCTCATGAATAACAGGTCTGATGAATGGTCGGAGCAGGCTTTGCACTAACTTCTGCAGCACCTGCTTCTGTGTTGCACCCCACCAAGAAATGTGCATATTGTGTGTGTGCTTGACACAAACTTACCAGAATAGCTATTGTGTGCACTGACAGCTGTGCGCACTGTTTTAGACAAATAATTCATCTGTGCTTGATGAAAAACAGGCGCATTTACGTATTTGAGTTATGCGACGTGCAAGTCTCTTCTTCAGCAGCGTTCTCTTTTGATGAAGGACATTTATTATGATGTTAAAAATCACTAGAAGGTTAAAAAGATCAGTCAGGCTGACTTGAAATATACATATATCCATGATGTTGTAAACAAATTTCAATCAGTAATATTCTCAGTCCAAGAGCTTGTGGTTTATTTATGTATGGCAGTGTTGTAGTGCAAAGGCAGGATATAATTCTATAAGGATGATTTCTAAAAGATGGCTAAGCACACCGTAGAGTTCCCAAGCATTTTTTTTTAAAGCATCCGACATCATGTTCTGGAATATTCTCTCTCTCTCCTCTGGTAACGGCTGTGGTTGGCCGTTCTCGGCCCGTGCCAACTACCAATAACCATATTCCAGGAAAGAGCTCCACATGTTCAATTATATAATTACATCATCTCAGATTTAGACAGATGTCCCATAATACGTTTCAAATGCAATCAGCCGCACTCGTTCCCCACATAATGCATTTGGAGAAGAAAAATGATGTCCGCTGAGCATAAAACAGATCATATTTGTTGTGTTGGTGCTTCTGTTGCACACACTATTGATATTGTTATTATTAGTATCGCCGCAAGCTCCATTTAGTATTTTTGTTAGTAACATCAATGCGTTTTTATGGTGACTTCTTAAAATAGGCCCTTTTATCATGGTGGCATATATGGAAATGCGCCAAACAATAAACATACCCACAGACAACTAACTGCGTAGTTAGACAAATAACATAATAGGATGAGGATTTTAATATGAAAACCCACAGCGATTGCGCTCCCGTACCTTGAGTCCTTTTGTTATCCTCCAGCCTCAGTTCTCGACCAAACTAGTCTTTCCCGCTCAAATCCGGTCAGTTTTAAAGCATATCTCCTCTTATTGTTCGGCAGACAGCATACAAATCCCTTGAGCCTTGAGTCCAGTCCAGAGAATTAGAATGAGTAATTGTTTACTTTAGAGACAAAGCTGAACTGTTGTCATACTATAGTAGTGGATAAAGAGAGAGCCTTTTTATTTATTTATTATTATTGTCAGCGGTTAAACCTCTCAGGGACACAGTTTTTGGCCACACAATAGCTGTGGGCTCAGGTTGGAAAGTAGCAGTAACAGAATTGGCCCAGTTACTTGACAGTATAGTTTTCAGTACAGTTAACTGTATAGGTGGTTTTTATTTTATTTTATTTTATTTTTTCTTCCTCTCTTTTGGTCTTATTTTAAGATTAGGCATATATAGATCTAATAATCAGGTAACACTTTACAATAAGGTCTCATTTGTTAACATGCATTAACTAACATGAACTAACAATGGCAATATAGTTTTTCAGAATTTATTAAGCTTTGTTAATGTAATGAAATGTCAGTTAACAGTGCTGATGTTAACAGATACAAATTCTCAAAATACATGTATTTATTAAACATGATTGAAGATAATAAATGTTGAAGTATTGTTTATTGTTTTCATTTGTTAATATTAGTTAACATGAACTAACAATTAACGATACTTCTACAATATTTATTGATCTTTAATAATGTTTATCTTAATCAAAGATTAAGATCAAAAGTTGTATCTGTTCATATTAGCTCTGTTGATTGACATGAACATGAATAAATTCTGTAAAACTATATTGCCATTGTTAGTTAATGCATAAATGAAGACCTTATTGTAAAGTGTTACCAATAATTGTAAAAGTGGTTTTGAGAAATGTGGCCTAGCTTAGAAAGCATATTTTTTGACTATAAAAGCCATACAATTGATCTTGAAAACAGAGGCAAAATTATTTCAATAGCATTATTCTTTTAAAGGCCAGCGTTTTGTGCTCCACTGATGACTGATAAGAAGGAATTGAAATGATATGAATAAGACTTTATTAATATGCACCATTCAGTTCAAAACAGCATCTTGACAGGTTGAAGATAACAACATTGATGAGCAGCTGAATGACAGTTGCATAAATAATATGTCCATCTCACTAATTTTTCAATCTTTTTTTATTGGTATTAATCATAGTAACAATCCCAAAATGGAGTTGTTGAATTTTGTAATCGAGTCTGACAAGGGAATGGAAATGCTGGTGAAACGTTTGAAAGGTGACCTTTACAGATGAGACTCTTAGGACAGACGGGCACAAAGCGTCTGCTGCATTCGTAAACACGTCTCCATTTGTCACATCAAAATGTAGAAAAGAGAAAGAGAAAGCCTATTTCATTAAAGGTAGATGTCCTCTTCCATAGCAACGGACGATATATCAGCTCACCTGCATGGCCACCTCCCATTGTGCAGGAATCAGATAACTCCACATGCTAATCACAACAGCCGGCCCCCGCTGTGAATAACACCGCTGACCACGGCGTTGACGTGTCCCCCCTCGCTCTCTTACTACACACACTCCAGTGGTCAATTACACCCTCAAGGCAGCTCAGTAAATACTAATCATTACCTCATGAAGACAAAAACTGTCCATTTTTGTTAGCTGTCACTTTGGCTTCCCAACAGATCACACGGGTTATTTCTCTAAAGGTGTTGAGTTATGAAAACCACATGCAAAGCTGTTCCACATGGGACGGAGGGAGTGAGTCACATTACGAACATGACGGGATGTGAGCCGAGCAGCCTGAGTCAGAGAAATATTGTGTAATTAGATCTGATTGGGGCTTTTTTTTAATCAGTGAAAACAAACCCTCACTCATATACAGTGAATCTATAAGAGGCCCAAATATCCTCGGGGACTGAGCGGGTCTCAATCAGTGGTTCTTGAAATAGCCTCGTAAGCAGATGTGTGAAACTCATCATGTTTTCTAGCATGTCTTGCATATGGAAAAAAAAAATTGTTGTCTGTTTTAGAATTTGCACACATACACATTGTAATTTTTATTATATTAATGAACAGTGGGAAGTCGTGGCCTAATGGTTAGCGAGTCGGACTCGTAATCGAAAGGTTGCGGGTTCGAGTCCCCGGCCGGCAGGGATTGTAGGTGGGGGGAGGGAATGTCCAGCGCTCTCTCCACCCTCAATACCACGACTGAGGTGCCCTTGAGCAAGGCACCGAACCCCCAACTGCTCCCCGGGCGCTGCAGCATGGCTGCCCACTGCTCGGGTGTGTGTTCACGGTGTGTGTGTGTGTGTGTGTGTGTGTGTGCATTTGTTCACTACTCACTGCTGTGTGTGTGTGCACTTGGATGGGTTAAACGCAGAGCACCAATTTCGAGTATGGGTCACCATACTTGACAATACGTCACGACTTTAAACTTTAAACTTAAACAGTGTATGTGTGAATTTTTAACAAGGCTAAATTTATTTGATCAAAAAAATTGTAATATCTGAAATATTATTACATCTTAAAATAACTGTTTTCATGGCAGAGCTGAATTTTCAGCAGCCATTACTCCAGTCTTCAGTGCCACATGATGATCAGGAAACATTTTATTATCGTCAATGTTGAAAACAATTGTGCTGCTTAATATTTTTGTGGCAACCATGATACATTACCAAAAGTTTGCAGTGAGAGGAAAAAAACAATACAGTACAGTAAAGTAACAGTAAAGACATTTTTGACATTTTGTTATATTTTAGATAAATGCTGTTCTTTTGAATTTTCTATTTATCAAAGGATTCACAGAAAAAAATGTATCATGATTTTCACTAAAATATCAAGCAGCAAACACCGATAATAATAAGAACCATTATTAATAATCTATCACAAAATCAACATATTAGAATGATTACAGCTTTGCCAACAGAGAAATACATTTTAAAAATGTGTTAAAAACTGTTTTTTAGATGCGTATATAAAAGAACTGCTTTATTTTAATATATTTTATATAATTAATGAACTATAAATAAAGTAGTACATATATATTCACTGCTTAATTAATTTATTCATTGTTTATTAATAAAAGGGATATTTAGAGCATACATACAACACATATACATATACAAAGAGCTATGTTCTCACTGGGAGTCAAGTTTGTTCGACCTACGTCGTGTGCCACTTTTTTTTTTCTTTCCCTATACTTTTATGTCAGCTCTATGTCCAATAAAGTAAAGGCTGAAAGCCCATAAATTAAAAGAAAATTGAAAAAATGAGAGAGAGAGAGATATCTCCGGTGACTTTACATTAGTGTTGTTTGAGAGCAAGCTGTCCCTATTCAGAGTCAAATTCAAATGTATGAACACCCTAATAATAGGCTTTCAGCAGGTAATATTCATCCTCTGTTAGACATAAGTAGGCCCGATATACGTAGAATCTGAAGGGCTCTTCCCAGCATCTTAAAACTAGGTCGAAAGTCAGCTCTGTCACAGGAGACTGAGAACAGCCCTGTATTAACATAATGAGACATATCACGTCAGTAGGTGGCAGATTGCATCTTTCATTCGTTGGCATGTAGCTTGAAAGGTCATCTGGAGCCCTGTCCCCAACAACCTCTCAGGGTTCCTGCAAGCACATGGAAAAGTCCCAGGATGGCCAGATTCGCAGTGATAAACGCAGTGCTTTTAGTAAGACGATACATGTAGCACCCATGTAGGACTGTACCTATGGGGCTAAACCTAGAGCATCATCCCACAGCCGCAGCGAAAGCATCGAATTACCCCTCTCTAATACAGCCTGCAACAGCCCCTCTGTGGAATGACATCACCGCCAGTGCGTACCTGCTAGTGATTACTGTCTCCTCAAGCAAAATGCTTCCAGCCATCTACTACTGCATAGCACCACATGAGTTGAATCATTACAACATTTTCTTTTTACACTCTGTGCCAACTTACTTTAATGGGATCCCTTTTTCCAAAGCCCTGTTGTTTTATTTTGCCGACCTGTTGTTTGTGCTCCAAAATTAAAACCATGGCACGCCATAAGCGTGTTGTAATAACGTGATCTCCATTTTCTTCTTGGCTTCCGCCACTTGATTTTTTTTTTCTCCAAATTCTTCTTTTAGAAAGCAAGCCTCTCCACAGGGAAAATTAAACAGAAACGTTATACCTTTCTTTTTAAAGGAATCAAATGTGCGTTCCTTATCTAAAGTGTCAGTCAAACTCCGACTTGGTCGTCTGGACTTGTGATTGTCTATGTAGAGACTGACGCTGACAGCTATAGCGGTACATAGCAATTATTTTAAGAGGAAAAAGATTACAGTGCTTTTTATCAATTAAGTAATAGTTCATAAACGGCCATAATGCCTCAGATAATATCCTACCTGAAAGCAAAGCATTATTCCAGTCCAGCAGTGTTTGACATAATCTGTCTTTTTTTATTAAATGAAGTGTGGCAAATTAAATCTGATGATTTCTTTGCACATACTTGGAACGATTTTTAAATAGTTTTTTTTTTTTTTTTTTTCAGCCAGAAATCATAAACAAAATGGAGCACATTAAATGTTTGATTAATTGCTGAGTTCACATCATGTATGCTTCATTTATCATCAACCGCTGAAGTTTTAATCATCAGTCTTTGTAGAATATTTACTCACACAGATGAATGCAAAAAGAATTCAATCAATCTTTGGAGAAGAATTGTGTTAAAACATAAGTGATTAAATTTAATTAAATTAAACTAAATGTACTGTTATTATAAAACAAATATAATGTAATAACAATACATTATTATTATTATTATTATTTTGCTGATGTTTGCTTTTAATATTTTTTCTTCTTTGATTTAGTCTGTTGTTCAAACTTCACTGTATACTGTTTCCCGCAGATTTATAAACAGGACAAGCTCTTAATGCTCCAATCTCAATGGCATCGCTACTGTAAATGGAAAGTGGTTTATTGTGTCTGCTTAAACACAAACAGCGCTGGTCCAGTCTGTGAAGTCATTTCTGTAGGATTCAGAAATGAGATCAGATCAGTTTATGTTGGCAACAGTTGATTTGTTCTTCTACTTCCTGTGTTTAGACTAGCCGCTGATAGACACACATGATCTCCCACATGCACGTCACTCACTTTGCTGGCACTTTCTCAATGCCCCCATCCCACAATAGGCCCACCCCCGGTTGGAATGCCCCCGATATGAGTGTGTCTCTGATTTTCTTTTATTATGTTTGTGTTGTCACAACTTCTCACGTCTGATCCAGTACGTGTATGTGCATGTATGTTTGACCTTCTTGTGAATTGTTGCATCCAGCTTAGTGTGAACAAGTCAACTGCTCATTGTGACAAATCTTACAGGAAAGCCACAGAAAGCTGTAAGCAGCCAAACCCCGATGCATCTTGGCTGCAAGTCCCTTCAGTCATAAAATGTCACTGAGAATTTCAGAGTAGAATGACTCGCCCGAACTTGACTGTATTCTTCATTAGGCTACATATGGATTGCCTTGAAGAAACTTTATTGATTGCACAGGTTAATGAAGAACAAAGTGTGAGGCAGACAGTTGAAAGAGAGCAAGACCTCAATATACAGGAAAAAACAATCAAACAGAAAATCCAATCAAGTATCAAAGTGCAACAAAACGAAGAGTAAACGTCTAGGGACAAAAGAGAAGAACAGAAAATGCTGCACACGTCAAAGAAAGAGACTGGAATCATTGTCCAAGACTTTCAATATCGCAACACTAATCTACCAGGAGAAAAGCAAGTGAAAATGGATGCATTCCATCTAGTGCTGTCTGTAACATGTGCCAGGTAAAGCGGGAACAGGTTAAATTAATCAGCTGCTCTTGTTGCTCAGCTCAATTCAGATGTAGTACAGCATGGACCCATATCTGCAGATGGGGTCAGCCATGAAATATGGTGTGATATTGTCAAATTGATGGAGGTCAGAGAATAAAGGGAATGAATTTATCATGGCTTGTGCATGATACATGGAGCAGTACGGCTCAAGCACACAGTTTGTGTTGGGAGAGTGAATGCAGTCTTGAAACACTATTTTCTCTGCCCACTGGAAGCATATTATTAAAAAACTCAGTTTGCTAAATTGAAGGGGCATACTAGATTACACGGAGCTCCTAAAAAAAGGGCCCATGACTATATGGGCGTCAGGTTTTGAAGGGAAGGAGGGTTCAAATGTGCTGGTTTTGATGGCATGACATGCCAAAGGCTTAGCTCCTCATAAATTACATTTCATGCTCAAATGTTTTAAGATTATGGTATAGAAGTCTATATGGTACTATAGAAGACATATAGAAGTCTATATGGTATAGAAGTGTTTTTAAATTAAAAACTACAAAACATTGAAGAGGTTCGGTGCAGTCTTGATGGAAATTTTTTTTTTTTTAATTATGTATTTGAAGGTTTTTTTTTTTCTTTTTCTTTTTTTTTTCTTTTGTGCAAGAACAACAACAAAAAAGGCAATTAAAAAAAAAAAACTGCACATTTCTTCCCCCTTTTTTCCTGTGTTTTTCATGCTACTGTGGCAGGACAACACATGAATTTTGAATTTTGTTGTTTGTTTTTGGAAGGAATATCGAGCCGTGGAGTATCTAAAGAAAAGTTGAGACAACATTGTTGCTGTGCTTTCCACTACTGATGACAACCGCAACAACCTCTCAGCAGAAGATTAAAAATGGCACATTTCAGCGCCAGATCACCTCCCATTATAATACCCATTAACAAAATGAAAACTGTAGCTCAAGAAATGGAAATGCTTCCTTTATACAGTATTATATACATTCTTGCTACAAGCTATTTCATAAAGTGGTGGAGACCAAACCGTCTGTTTCAAAAATTGTCCACTGCACACAATTTCTGTCCAACCACAGAAATAAAGAGAAAATAAGAAGTTAAGTCCCTACTCCTCATGTAGCCGAAGCTGCAACCTTTCCCCTTTCCTAATTATTACAGTATGTTTTGCAGATGACTACAGATGTTTTCTGTTAACAGTAGTTTTGTTTCAATTATGAATGGAAAATAATATGAATGTTGTTGTTTTGTAAATGTACACAAACACTTTATCCATCTGTCTGCACTCCCATCTACCGTCTGCTGCAAGTCTTATCACGTTTGCAAAATATATGTACACATCATGTATTCAATTCTCATTTCATGTATGCAATTATACCAATATTATTTACACAACATTGTGTACACAGCATTCTGAAAGCTTCTCTGGCACTTGAACACACGTAACCCCCCGTAGTGAAATAACAAGTGATGTGCATCTGCAGAGCCCGATGGTCACGTGACACATCTGGAGGTTTCCAGTTCTATGCCCTAGTTGGCTGGAGATGAGGGGGACCTCACAGTCTAAAGAGAGAGGAAGAGAGAGAGAAAGGGATGACATTGACTCGTCCTAACACTTCAGTGGCCGTGTGAGGGATGCTCCCATGGAGGTGGGGGTAGGGCTATTTCTCACTGCCTCATGGTGCAGGACTGTCAGTGCACCGTCCTAGCATAATAATAATAATTCGTTACATTTATATAGCGCTTTTCTAGGCACTCAAAGCTCTTTACATACAAGGGGGGAATCTCCTCAACCACCACCAGTGTGCAGCATCCACCTGGCATACATATGCCAAACTGAGACACTCCCACACATCCACAGCAGAACTCCATACAATAATTAGGAGAGGGAATAGGAATGTGTGAAAGACCGGGTGACGCAGATATACATTAATATGTATTATGGACTATTTATTATTCTGTGTATCATGTCGCTGTTGTGCAGCAAGTAGGATTGTATCGGCATAGCCATCACACGCAGAGCTCAGCGCCTCTGTGTGGATATCTGATTCTAATCTCCTATTCTGGTGCAGCGAGTTGTGTGTGCCAGCTGAGTGTCTGTCAGCGTGCAGGACAAGAGGGAAGTTTTGCATTTGTGGACACTCAGGGACAGGATGTAGACGGCTCTGTATGTAGTCAAGCATGGAGTGAAGTCAGGGTCTGTCACTGCCAGCTTCTGCTGCCCACTCGAGGCCACCCCATAGGCACTGTCCAAGCGGCAGCAGTCTCTCTCTCACACACACATACTTCAACGCACTCTGGGCCAGCACCAAAGAAGTGGGAAGGAACATGTTTTCTCCTTCTTCTTCTGGAGTTTAGTTCTCAACTGTTGGATTGCGACCCAGAAGTGGCTATGTGCATATATTTAACTGAAAATACAGTAATAACAGTAACACTGTGAAATATTTTTTACAATTTATAATAGGCTGTTTTTTTTAATTTATTACATTTTAAAATGTAATTTATTCTTGTGATGGCAAAGCAGATTTTTCAGCAGCCATTACTTCAAATTAGTCAAATTCCTTCAGAAGGCATTCTAATATGCTGATTTGCTTCTCAAGAAACATTTATTTTTATAATTATCAATGATAAAAACCGTTGACACTTTTTACCTTTTTATTTCTGGGGTTCTCAAAAGTGGAAGTTCTCATAGTTGGGTAAACTTTTATAGTAGTGAATGATAAAATATAATTGTTGCATTCCCATTTTCTCCAATAGCAAAAGACACACACACACACACAAAAAATCACAATAATGTTTCGTTGACTTTACAAAAGAGGAAAAGAATATTCAGGGACTCAATATCTTGATCAGAAGAGAGCAAGATGTAAAATTTGGCAGCATGATCTAATGTAATTTAATGGCAATATAACAAGTATAGTGTTAAATGTATTATTATTTATAATAATAATATGTATATGTGTATATATATATATACACACGCATGCATGCATACATGCATACAGATAGATAGATAGATAGATAGATAGATAGATAGATAGATAGATAGATAGATAGATAGATAGATAGATAGATAGATAGATAGATAGATAGATAGATAGATAGATAGATAGATAGATAGATAGATAGATAGATAGATAGATATAGTAGTACATATATACACACACTATTTGGCAGGATAGTTTGATGAATAGATAGCTTCAAAGAACAGCATTTATGTAACATAAATCTCTTCTTAACATTATAAATATCTTTACTGGTCTCCATTTAATGTATTTATTGTATCTTTTCTGAATAAAAGTGTCAATTTCTTTAAAAAAATAAAAAATAAAAATCTTACTGACCCGCAACTTTTGAACGGTAGAAAGTGTACACTAAATTTTGGTCCCGTGTTAGGTCGCCGCTTGATATCCTGTATATAAATCTGGGGCCTGAAGGAAAACAAGTTAAAAAGTAAATCTTTTGTTTGTGTGCTCACAACTTTAGTGCAGCAGGTGAATGGATCTCCATCCTGGACTGCATTTCTCCAATCTGGACCCCCAGGTGTGTGAGTGTGTGCACGTCTGTGGGTTGGACGGTGGGTATGTTTTGGTGTGGGTGGAAAATTGGGCTGTGTGTGAGGGGGTGTTTGTGTCCTGCAGTGGGAGAAAGAGAAAAAAAAGAGTGAGAGTGAGAGAGGAAGTGATGAAGGGTGAAAGCAGGGGGAGATGAGACACTTTGATGATGTTAATTTTGGGTTTATCTCACAGATGGTATGAATGATTTCTGTTTGGTTGGAGCTCATCTAGAACACCAGGGGTCCTTTTATCTTTCCTCCTCTTATTTATTTATTTACCTATTTTATCACCGGACCCCCCACCTTCACCCCACATCTTCCTGAACACTACTTTTGTTTTGATTACCTTGTTAACATTTCACTTCATTGAAAATTTAGTTCCCTTTGTGTTTAGAGAAGAGGCTCCATGTGGATTGATTTTGATAAATGGGAAGTCTGGTCTGAAGAGCAAAATAACAATTATCTTTATTGAAAGTGGCTCCTAACGCAAAGTCTGGACGTAAGTAAAATTTCCTATGTTGAATTTGGCCAATGGCTGATACCTGTTAAAATGGTTCTGAGCAGTCAAAAACAAAACTCTCTGAATGGACTATTCTTTATGAACAATTAAAAAATTTACACATTCTGTTATATATAAGTATTATACTGATATACTATGTCTTTTTTTCCCCGCTAAAATTATTGAACTGAGTCTGTAAGATTCTGCATAATAGATTTAACTATCGTAAATGAGAAGTGTATTTGCATTGCTCACAAATGAAAACAAGGTTGTGAGAGATAGAAGTACTGTATAGTCCGTTCAATACTACATATATACGCCATCTACACTGAAAAAGTCTAGCAGCTGTTTAAATAATCCATAATATTAATATAGCAAGATAGTAAGTTGTAAGGGATGTGTAGAATTTTATAAACGACAGATAAATTTGCTGGGTTAGTGCATGCTGACTCCGTGTGTGCTCGAGTTCAGATTGCGTTAAAACAATTATTTGTTAGAAAATATAGAGCATGCATATAATAATATAGGACATGTGGTACAAATGTATGGTTTGAGAGAGTTGTCTTAATATTGGAATTTATGTTGCTACATGCTTGCATCACATTTACTGACAAAGAGAATTATTAACACTGGTTTATTTTGTGTATTTGAATATGCAGAACAAACTATGGGGAAAGTTAAACAATAAATGATATAAAATAGACCTTTAGTTATATGACGATCCCTCAAAGAACAATTTCATTATGCATAAAAACTGGAATTACAAATTAAATGTCCCATTTTACAATAGTTAGAATAGGTAATAGGTAAACGGGTCCTCCATGTTTAAAATATACCTCAGCCTTTCAGCACAAGCTCTAGATTGTGCCGACATATCACTCCCTTGTACTTTTGTTCTTCTGGGTGTCAGCGAAATTAATAATTCATAACATTTACAGAGTAACTCTGAAATTAATCCTGACTGAAACTTGAGAAGAAGACCTGATTACATTCATTTAGCTCAGCACATTTAAGCCAGGCTTCTAAAACCCTTAAATCTTGACATGTGACACGTGAATTACTGCAAACTTTCTAGATAAACCAAGGTACAGTTTACATATTAAAGCAAAAGGTGTTTGTGTTGTTCTGCATACTGAGTTGCTTTGAACTCTATGGACAAACAGTCAAAGGCATCTTTAAATGTGTGAAACTGTAAATGTGTCACAGAATGGCCCGTCTTCACCTTCACTGATCACTTTCACCTGTTCCTTATTAATCATTATGCGCACCTGATCCTTTTCACCACAGTCATTCAGAGCAGGATAAAGGCACTCACCTCAGTCACCACATTCGTCCGATCTTGAAGTAACATGCTGCAAGCTGTTGTGACTACAAGGACTGACCACGATCCAGCTCCTGGTGAACGCCGTCTTCCCCAAGCTCTCTGGTACTCCAGTTATCCACAGACCTGCAAAGAAAGAAGGGACTGTTAGAATCCTGACGATCTATCACCAAACTCACGGAGAATCACCACTCACCTATTACCACATCGTCCACCTTAGCTGTGTGTTCACCAACTCTGTTAATAAACCCTTTCACTTGAACCACTCACCTCTGTGTCCTGCAGTTCCGTTACAAAATGAAAGAAAAAAAAAATTCATGGAAAATACTAAAATAGAAATCTGCCATAGAAACAAGGATGCACTGAATTTGCGTGAGTTTGGTAGAGGGTAATTGAGTGCTCTCCTGCCTGCATGAAGTGTGGGGCTGAGGATCTCTTCAGGTGTTTTTACTGAGAAGCACACCACTCTGGGTTAAGCCGGGTCAGGCACCAAAACTTGCTAAAATTGCAGCTGCTGCTCAGCTTCACAGGACTTTGTGGAAATATTTGAACTTTTCACCAGTGTAGGTGCTGGGAGCACGTGGATGAGGTCAGGGGTCATTGGAGGTTTGCTTCAGTGGCGGTGGCAGTTTTAACTTACAAGACTGTTTATGCACTCTTCATTCATCTTCAGGATGGAGGCATCTTGCTTTTGTGTTGTTTTTCCTCATGTTCTTACATTCTGTTCATACAGTGTATAAAATGAAAAACCTACGGTCACTTTAATGTAATTATTTTTTTTTCAAATCAGTATATAACAATTATAAAACAATATTTCATGTCCATGTATTTATTTACTGATTTATTTATTTTTTATGTGGCTGTGTAATGTAGTCGTCCAGTCATTGTCACAAAGTAAACACACTGACACATTGGTCAGGGCTTTAAAGGGAAGAGGGTTTAGTGCTCTTGACCTAAAAACTCACCGGCCTCTTTCTCCTCACACAATAAAATAATTTTATTTCAGATCAATATTTCATGTTCACTTATTTATTTGGAAAGTAGCAGTCTGACAATCATTGTAACACAATAAACCTATTCAGGGTGATATCATCTTATTGAGGTTTATTTTGCAATATATATGTTGGTGTTTGAGGAAATGGATGGTTATGGCACTGTACTGTTGTAACGTACACCTGCACTGGCTTCGTAAATGTGACAGAATTGGCAACTGTTCTAATTGAAAATCTTGTTAAATATCACATACTGTATATAGTATTTCAAAATGAAAATATATTAGAAGAAAGGAGGTTAGTGAATCTTACTGGATGCATGGCTTTCAGTAGTACACTGTAAAAATAAGAATAAAATAAAATATGCAAAGAAAATGTCAATGTTAAAATGGTTAAGTAAAAACTGTTTAACTGGAAGCTGCCTTGCGATATGCATTACAAAATTGTTAAAATACAGCTTATGTATTTTTACTGTGAAATACAGATTTTAGTTTTTTTAATGTGAATTGCCTTATTTACAGAGAAAACATTTATTTAACAAGGTAATATGTATAATTTTATGTCAGATGTTATTGTAATTATATTTTTTGTTTTAAGTATTAGGTAAAGTATCGCTTTATTTTGTACAACTATTCATCATTTTACAAACAGATTCAGATTTGTGTAACTCAAATAGGCTATGTCAGTATATTAGCATTGTATTTAATGATAACAGCATTGTCTGGTCGTATGTCACCAAAATACCACCCGATAATGTAACGCCATTTGCCACAGCAATTTTGCAACAACATTATTTATTTATTTATATATAAAAAAAAAATACAGTAAAGTTCTGGAAGCTGCCATTTTGATTTTACTATCAATTTAAAAGAAAGAAAATTAAATCTAACAGTTAGTTCTTTTTCTGTTTTATTATACAGGACATGTTTTGTGTTGTTTTGGGACAGGGGAAGCATGAACTTTGAGCATGCAAAATAACACTTGCAAGCGCTGTAGCCCTACTGCTCCTCGATGAGAATGAACTTCGCATCCAGAATGAAAACGTAAAACAGAGCCAAACCCATGAGCTGCTTACAGTCGCTATCAGCCAGAGACACGATGATGACGACGAGCTTGTGAAAGTCATTCATCAGGGTTCGGCGTTAGTCATGGATGACCCTTCATTTATCACTGATCCAGTGCTAGATACAGACACATAGCGCACTGATTGCACGCAGCGGGGGGACCAGTAGCGCCGAGCTAGATCCAGAGCTGAGGAAACACACTCTTGCGCGAATTATCTGTACTCTCGCAGCGCTTTCAGGTAGACATGCCCGCGCGCACTCCCAGCTTTGTTGTATCTCTATGAGAAAACAGCGGCTGCTCGTGTAACTCCGTATCTCGGTGTTTCCGGACGGTGGCGGCTGATATTCGTCATTTACGCACATGAGCGCTGGACACATCGATCACCCCCGACCAATCTCCTCCGTTTGCTCTTGTTTTCAGAGAGGAGATAGAAACATCTATCTGTCAACATCCGAGTGACTCTCGCGCTCTCCGGACTATCGTTTGGACGGGAGTTGCTGCTTGAAGCGAGTGAGGAGGACTTGTTTTGCAAGAAACATCTCTCTGTTTTGTCTTTCCCCGAAGTTGACCGTCGTTTAGTGAAGTTTTTTCAATGGGATGCTGAAACACATCAACAGCAGGTAAGAACACCGATGGCCTCAGCATGCGCGAACGCTAATTTACACACTCCTTACCCTTTTATAGAAAATAAAACGGGTCAAGGCAGGGTCATTTTATATTATTATTATTATTTTTTTAATTGATTTAAATATTGTTTTATTGCTAGATTAAAAAATGTTTTATCACATCATTAATGAAAATGTACATACAAAACATACAGAGAAAATGAGTTCGTCGCATATACAATGCATTACTTTCAGAATTTATAGTTTAGTCAAGTGCATGTTGATGTAAATCATAGTAAAGACAGTAGGTGCACACAGGTTGTAAATATGTTCACGTGCGGTGCGTGTAAGCTTCACTGTATATTAATAAGTGCACACAGTTTCACCGTCGTTTTAATAACTTCATCTAGCCTACTTGACTTCTCCGTTACCTTTCAGTGAAAAATAAAAAAATGTGCATATACACCCCAACAGCTTGAAACTGTTTCATAAAAATAATAGTTCTTAGCTCTACACTTCTGACAACTTACATGCATTTACTGTAATGACGTTCAAAATGAACAGGGTGCAGCAAGTGGATGATAAAGATGTCAGATCAGTAAAATAAACAAAAAATAAAGTCATATATAAAATAGATAGGCTATAAAAAATAAATAACATAAGAATGCCAGGCTATACCTGTATCTATATAACTTATACGTCACATTTGAACTCATTTTTTATTAAAGTGTAGGCTTGTGTTTTACATGCAGTTACAGTAATTGAAATAATACAAATATAGTTATGAAAGTAGTTGTATTGACATTGTTACTGTATACTATGTGAACAATATTACAATATCCCTCTGCTCAGATTACAAGTGTTAAAGTTGTTTGTGAGTGTTTCATACAGACCTGCTTTATCTGACGGAAACTGCTGTGTACAGCCTCAAATAATTCATATCCATATTGTTCCAGAAAATCTGTAATCGTTAACTTACCTTCACCTAGTCATTTTTCTTTCACTACAGTTCTTCTCTCATGTTGTTTAGGTTTTATTCTCAGCTCTGAGTGAATGCTTACTGATTGTTCATGAGCATTTAAAATTAAATGCTTAGCTGATGCTTATAAACAAATATTCTCTCATAACCAAGTTTTTTGCAAGTAAAAAAAATAGGCAGCACACTTTCACAAAACACACTCTGGCAGTAGTTTTTTTTTTTTTTTTTGGTCTGTGTGTATATGTGAGTGTGTCTTCGAAGCAACTTTTTCTTTTATGTTTTAGAAATAAATGTAATATTTAAATATCCGATGTCAGACAAATTACAACGTTTGCTTTGGTGACTTTTCAACATATTGTTTTGGTGACTTCAGTGGCAGTAAGGGAGTCTCTAAATTACTTATAATGTCAAATTGATGTGTACATAATTGAGCCAAACCTCTAAAGCACATTATGCACTGTAGACAACTCAAACACTCATACAGTATTCCGAAAAGCAATATGATAAAAAAGAAAAAAAAGGTTATCAGTTAAATTTCACTTGTTTACACATACCTTGAGGTTGTGTTTCGACAGATAAAGAAGAAACAACTTGACATATACGCACACACACACTGACTGAAAAAAGTGTAGAAGGGAGCATGGTACTGAGGTATCACCATGTACTGTAATTGCGCTGAAATCTGATACCGATGATAGTGATTGGTGAAAGATTCCTGGCCCATCCTAAATGGTCTTTTGTTTAAATGTTAGTGTATATTGCCCGCTAAAGTCAGACATTACCTCCCATTGAATCATGCTCCTGGACTGGCCTCCTATATTATATTTAGTTTTTAAATATCTATATTCAAAAACATGTTTCAATCTTCTGGTTGCTTTGACTAGTTTAGGCCTTCTACTGGGGGTTTTGGTGATTTATTTAATGGTGTTTTTTTTAAGCATGTACCTGTTTCTGTTTATTAGAATTCTCTACAGTAGTTTAGGTCCGTAAGATCGATTTGATATTGTAATCTGTGACAGAGACTCAATCATTTACATATGTAAAAAATGTCTGAGATGCAAATATGTGCGTCTTGTGGAAATTAGATGTTTTATAATAGTGCCATTTTTGTATGAATAGATATTCATGCCTATGCATGTTTTACTTTTATTTTTTTACTCCTATGATGTTAAAAAATCTATATATTTTTTAACATTTGAAACATTTGGAACATTTGAAAATGCATCTGTAAGGAGACTAATGTATTATGGATGATGTACGTAATAAAACGAGGAGAGATTTAGCATTGCTTGTGTGTGTGTGTGCATGTGCCTGCTGGGAGACCTTTGACTAATCTGAAGTGTAGCTGAAATCAATTTTTGATGTTGCCTTGAACTTGGCCTTTGTTCACTTGAGAGAAAGGGAGGGGGGAAAGAAACGGACAACAGAAAAACTTAAACTGATTTTATTATTTCACATTAAAGTTGGAGTGATTGATAGGAGCACTTTCAAACTATGAAGTGTCATTTATATCTTGACAGAAAGAGCTTTTTTTTTTTTTTTTTAAAGACCCGTGGCAGGCCGCAGCGTGTGGGATGGAGAGAGTGTGCGCATGTTTGATCTCACATCAAATAAAGGAGCAAGAAGGCACCATTTTTTACTGTAATGATGCTAATATTGTCACATATAGTGGCCCTCTTTCCCTCATAAAGGCCAGTACAGATGTTATTGGCTGGGGGTTGTCATGGTAATGGGATTCACAGAGGCTGGATTGATTGACAGAACCTGTCCAGTGTGGCCAGATGTTTTATAATTTCCTTGTTGCTTTCACACCTGCTTAAAAGTCAGCATACATATCATTTCATTATTCAAAGCCCAATTAGTCAGTGTCTTCGTTTTAATCATTCCCTGTCAATGGGAGGCATGACAGCTAATTGCAGAAACATTTATTTTCATGTTATTTCATTTTCAAGGCAATAAGACTCTAACATGATTAATAATCGTCAGGAGCACAATGATTGGGAACAGATAAATAGGCATTGTTGTTTTGACACCGGTGTGTGTTTGTGCATGTGAATGGATGTGACTTCCTTTCTGATGGTATAGGGCTGATTCACCAGCTTGTTAAATGCAGTGCATGAATAATTGGGAGTCGGCATTGCATGCGCACACACACACACGCACACACACCAATGAGGCCTGAATAGCGTGTAACATTTGGAGCAGGCTCATTGCTGCCCAGTCATGCTTAAAGACGGAGACACTGGTGTTTTTGCCGGCAACCCAACACCAACTCAAAGCTCACTGACTTGAGTGCACATGCCAAACAACAGCCGGAGAACCACGGGCCTCATGCCTCTCACGACGTTCTTTTGTGTGCTTGCTACATAAGTGCAATGTAACATATCAGGAAGAGAGGTGAGGAAGCAAATAATGTTTGTGACTTGCGTGACCGGATGGAATGTTATGTGCAACCTATGCAAGGCTTAATTAAAACGTCACGCAGCAGCTTGAAAGTATTGATGTGCCACTGTTGTGCCGCTTAATTGACACTTTGAGGGATGCACTTTCACTCGTCTGGTAACGGTCGGAGTGTGCTAATATTTCAGAGAAGAAAGGAATTGTCTGTGTTTAAGACCCATCCCCTTGACCTGGACTCTTTAATGCAAAGCCTTTTCTTTTAAGTCTGTCACTCTGATTTATGCTCAACTCCTCAATGCATTGAAAACGCAGAGAATACTTCAAATAAGATTATACGCAGGCACACACATAGATGCACACTCTGGTTGGAATCCACTCTTTAGAGTCGGCCAAAGCTGTAAATAGTTTTTCAATGGTAAAACGGATTGCGAACTGTCTAATAATGTCGTTACAGTCAAACAAATCAAATCCATTCTTATGGAAACTACCAAATAATTATTAGGCGAGTGTGACACTACTGCACCGGACACCTTTTCTCAACAGACAGTGTTGACTTGCCAGCATAGTGTTCAGTAGATGGTGGCTGTTTGTGTTTGCTGGGAATTCAAGGAGAGTTTCACGGGTACCAGGAAATAAGAGGTTTGAGTTTGTTTCAGAACAGCTGGACAATGAGGGAATCCATTTTTCAACGTTCAGTAGGGTTTTATGTTTGTGTGTCTCTAGGTCGCTGTACTTGGCTGATCGGTTTATTTTTCAGAGGAGTGAAAGCCGCTCGCAGCCTTCCAGAAATTCTTTTTTCTCCCCGCTTTTATAGAGAAAGAGTGGCAAATGACCTCTCTCTGTGAGCCGCTATGAAAAATTCATGGTCTCCTCCCTCTTCAAGCCATTATGTCAACATCTAAAAATACTTTATTTCACACTGGCGCCTCTGTGATGGTCAATGATAAACAAACTGCAAAAACCACCAGCTCGAGCTGGCAACACTTTGGGATTGGCAAATAAATAAATAAAACTTTCCAGTTGCATCAAAAAAGTTGGACCGATCTGGTGTGTTACATGCAAGCGTATGTCTTTTTGGTGAAATATGCAGTGCGACCAGTGCGGAAGACAAAGATTGTGTGAATTCTGTCGAGTGTGAAACAGGGAAATAACCGGCAGCTTTTAAGTAGGCTCCACCTCCAACCTTAAATCTGTTATGTTTTTTTTTTTTTCCCCCTTCTTCTAACTTTTTGCCATCTTGTGAAAATGTCATCAGATTTATATTTGACAACAGTTATTATACAAGGCGGGTTTGGTGTTGTTATGCTGTGCTATAGGATTATTATATACGCCACTAACGACTATTTTTATTTTGATTAATCTATCGACTAATTTTTCGATTAATCGATTAATCTAAACGATTAATTTCCCGCAAAAAAAACAACAACAACAATTTTACTTCAAAATATTTTATTAAACCAAATGAAATCCAAATTTCTATGAAATCCTTTTTTAAAGCAAAAGTGAAGTGCAACATAGTGTAAGAAGCAAGTGTCCATCTCAGAGTCCAAATCACTGAAATCAAAGATCAGTATTATAGTGTAAGAATGACAACATATCCACGTGTTCTAGTCTAATAATAATAAAATTATAATCAAAAAACACTTTTTAAAGGAGCATTTACCAGAAATATTATTTACCAGAATTTATTTAGTTGAAAAATGTAAATGTGCAGTATTTCTGAAAAAAAAAATATATATATATATATACTTTTTTCAAATATAAAATCAATTAATTGGAGATGCGTTTTATTATTAAAATGTAATGGAACAATTAAAATGGAATCCAGAAAATAATGGAAAACAGAATTTGGTACAGATAAAACTGTAAAACTCAATTAATTAGACAGGCTTTTTGATTAATACAATTTTAAAAACTGAATTTGGAAATAAAACGGATTACACAGGGAACTATAATTATAATTTTTTTTTGTGGTAATAAAAATGGATTTAAGTGAACAATAGCTTTTAAAATGACTTAAAGTAGATATATAATAGCAATGATGCAATAATAATTAGTTCAAATAAAGTATCAAAAGAAGGAAATCATATGGTTTTTATTGAACAAAACTGTTAAAATACATAATGTATTATAAACAATAGAGCTAATGTAGATTACGCATTACAACAAACGGCCTGATGATTAGTTTTACACATTACTGTTTAATATTGACCAAGCACCATTTAATTCAGATGTACACTTAATCTTTAATATTTGGCCATTTCTTTAGGACAGAAATGCTACAGCCACTGTAATTAAATGAATATGTGGACAACAAAACGTGTAAACTCAGAGTGAGGGTTTGAGCTTTTATTTTGAAATCTTGATGTTTTCTCCTGTGTTTGTGTAGATTTATAAATGATTTACCTTATAAATCTGATGAAATGGCGCGCTTTGCGTTCCCAGATGAACGTTATATTAAACACAAACTCCCAACAACATGCAGAGATGGAGTTTGAGACGCTCCACATGTAAATGATAACAGTTTCTGTGGAGCTACAGTGAACGGAGCCGCTGTGAGTCGCACGTGCTTAACTACACGCATGGAAATAATTAAAGAGCATATACTGTGTTAGAACTGCATCGCATATCATTATTTAATTAAATCATAGCGTTTTTGAATTCACAATTCTGCTTAATTATGATTTTTAAATGGGTTTAATATATCATGCAGCCTTGGAAAATAGCCTAAAAATGTGTTTTATGGATTCTTGTCCGTGAAATGCGCCACTTCCGGTATTTTTAGGTTAGTCGACAAAGCAAAATGAAGTCGACGATTTTTAAAAATCGACTAAAATCGACAAATCGCGACAGCCATAATTTAGTTCAAAAAATTATGCCCAGTATTTATATATATATTGTACTGTTTAAAAGTTTGGGGCCAGTTTTTTTATGTTTTTGAAAAAAGTCTCAGGTTTACCAAGGCTGTATTAATTTGTTTATCATACAGAATGATAACATTGTGAAATATTATTAATGTGTTTCAATTCATGATTAGTATATTTTAAAATAGAATTTATTACTGTGATGGCATTGTTCCAGTCTTCAGTGTCACATGATCCTTCAGAAATCATTGTAATTGCTTAAATAAAATGTATTGGTTTTATCCATGTTGAAAACAGTTGTGGTGCTTAATATTATTAATATATTTTTTTCTTTTTTAGAATTTTTTGTTGAATAGGAAGAAATCTTTTGTAACATTACAAATGTTTTTACTGTCACTGATCAATTGAATGCATCCTTGCTGAATAAAAGGATTAGCCTACTGTAATCTCTTTCAAATAAACTTACTACCCCCAAACTTTGGAACAGTAGCACACGTGTGTGCGCGTGTCTGTCTTTTGTAGTTCTTTTATAGTTGTTCTTTTTTTCACAGGGTTAGAAATTCATTCCTGACGCACTTGTCCTCTCCTATGACTGAATGTGTGTCCTAGTCCCCTGCTCCATTTGTATGTACCTGTGCGTCCTTCGTGGAGCGCTGAGTTCGGATTGGCTGACGGCATACCTGGCGTCAGACACTTTTATAGAGTAGGACAGGTCAGTCATCTGTGTGTCTGTACCTTACGACACCCACCTTAAGACGCTTCACCTTTTAAGTTCTCACGCGCTCCACTCCGCTGCAGTAGGACTTCCCATCACAGGCGGTCTACTTCTTCAATGACCTCTTAAGACCCTAATTCATTGGATTCGAGAGCCAGGTACGCTTTGTACTCCATTTTTGCAGTTTATCACGATTGTATGGCCTTTGCTAATAAATATGTCATCCGTTTAGACTGTCAAGATTTAATAACGTGAAATTTACAGTTTAAAATGCTTTCACTGCTGAGGATGTAATGCAATGCCTTTAGGGTTGCCATGCCATTAAAATGATTGAAGGGAAAATACTTATTTGAGCAAGTCAGCGGTCATAGGTCACCAAGCGCCAGATGCTGTGATATTTTTATACTTCATTGTTCCCATTTTGTTCTCATGTGTCCTCCAGTATCTTGTTGGGCATTCATATTTTATGAATGCCGCAGTAAATAAAATGGAGGCCGCTGTATGTAAGTGTGTGAGGATGTTCGAGGGAGGGATGTAAACATGAACCGTGCTCTCCCGTGGCGAAAGAGGGGTTCGCGCAAAGGTCTTTCTGGTTCTTGGTGAGGCCATCAGTCTTCCCTTTTGTCACTGATACAGCCAATCCAACCCCCCCCCCCGCAACTCCTTTCGGCTTTCTTGGAGAGGATTCAGCATTCCTGCGGGTGCAGCTTTGTGATCAGCATGGCCAGCCCCACGTAACCTTTTAAGTCCAGCTGCAGCGTTCCACGGCAGATATGTTCATTAAGGAGAGGAGCAAGGCTTTTGTCTCCCCCGTCAGCAGAGACTGCGGGCAAGCTGGGTTTTTATTCAAATAACCACCCACTTGATCTCACAGCAGCTCAGGTGGAAAGGTTGTGCCGATTTAAATGTGTTTTTTCCCCGCTTTGTCATTTATGGGGGATAAATTATAGCCATTTTAAATGTATAAAAAAAAGAAAAAAAAAATCTAAATTCTCGCTCGCTTCCTCTGCATCATTCCTTTATCCAGTCTCCCATCAGCTGGACCATTTCTTTTGTAGACGCTGGAGAAATTTATCTTGCGATATGTTGCCTGAAAGTGCTCAGTGTGCCGTAATTTACCACATAATTTATTAGCTCCTTTTGCATTTTTTTGGAGCATGAGCGCCAGAAATTGAAACAGAACAGTCCTCTTGATAGCTTTCTTTGGATTAAGATCACGAAGGTGGAGAGGCCAGGATGAGGGATTCGTCTTTCTAATGGCTGTGATGAAATTTTTTGCCACTGTAATTTATGTGTATTTCAACATAACTTTGAGCACTTACTTTTGGAATGCAGTAACCCCCTTTTCCCATTAGTTTCAGCTTTACAGGAAGGCCCACTCTATATTGCTTTAAATACCATATGAAAACCACCAAATTATAGAATTATATTTTCCCCTAAGTGAGGAGGTAAAAGGGGCCATCATATATAATTCATGCTGAAAGATTTCTGTAAAAAAAGGCGTTTGAATTAATGTGAAGAACATGAGAGGTTGACTGTCAGGCTTGTATACTACAGAACATGGCAGGTAGTGTCTCTGGCCAATCAGATCCTTTGGCTCTCTAAACAAGAGAGAGATATGAGGAGGGGGTGAGAGACACATGAAAGACGTAATGAAGGTTAGTGAAATGGAGAGCAATACATCTTGCACATTGAGCTCGCTACTTGTTAAAGCGACAGGGCCTAACCAGAAAGGAATTTGCTTGATGGATGAATTTTACCCGTCTAATGGATACAAGCACTTGAAGAATGAAAACATCGATCCGTTCCCCAAGTTTTTCCATCCCTCTAATGAGAATGGGTGTTACGAAAGATTTTGAGAGGGTAGCGGGGACAGTCTTTTGCCCGATGATTCAGAGCACATGTATCTCGGGTTTCAGTCACAGCTGAACTGCCGCTCTCTCTATTGTATATATTATAGGAGGAAGAGAGGACGCTCGATTTGTCTCTCTATTGATGTGCAAATTCAGAATGGGTTAGATATTTCCTCTGTCATTTCACTGGAGCTTTCTTTGAACCCTGTTAGCCCCCATTCAAAGTGAAACAAAAATATATTTTTCTGCTTGTTGATATGGACACTGTAGTTTACTCGTGTTAGCTAACTTCACAATGCGCTATTGTTGCTTTCGAATTTGTATGGAAATTTTCAACCCATTAGTTAAAGGTTCTTAACTAATGGGTTGCAACCCAAAAATGCCAGGCAGGTATTTTCCTATAGGGTACCAAACTTTGATATAGTAAAATAAGTAGACTTATCAACTTTAAGGAGAAAATTATCAAATTAAGGAGAAAACATTTCCTTTTTTTTTATTTTATTGTTTATTTTGTTGTTTTCCAAGGCCATCCTTCAGTCAAACTCTTATTTTTGCACAAATTCACCTATGAATTTACAATTTTATACATTTTCAGCAAAGTATTTTGCATATTTATGGGCTATGCTGTTGTGATTTTATGGTAATATTTATCAGGTAATAGTAATAAGTGTTAATGTTGTTGTTTTTTGTCTGTATAATAAATAATTAAAATATTATAAATTTTCATTGAACATTTTATCAACTGTGTGGCTCATGAGTAGACACTGTAGACACTTCTCGTCCGGTTTTAGTAATGTGCAAAAATGTGCGAACATATGTATGCGTTATGTATATATTTTTCTTTCTTTTTTAATGGAAGGAACAGTTATTTTGAGATAAGAAGCAATTAACAACAGAGTATCCTTATTGTATTGCTCTTCTGATAGTTGTTCTGTGTTACTATAAAGGTAAACAAGAAAAGAAATCAAAATTTTGTTAGTCACAATGCCTATTTATTGCAGCGGCCACAGCTTGTATTCCTTTTGTACAGTCTCAAAGTGCTGTATCTTTATCCGTCCTGATTGGTAGGCGATTGGCTGCGGTCACCGAGCAGACGGGGTGAGAGTGTGAGGCCATGATGATGATGGCGAGGGCGGAGAGACGTGAGATTCAGAGCTTGCTGGGTGCGTGAGCAGGCCGAGCTGAATGTCACACACCTCGCCCCCTCCACACACACTTGTGCGGTGCTCTCATGGCACACTGTTAATTAATCTGTAGCTTCCAGCCAGACGGGCACAGCTCACGCAGCCAGCTGGGAGATGCTTTAGACCGGGCGTGCACTCCCTCTGATGGCTCACTCTGATGGCACTGTCTGCCAGATTACATCAGGTGTGTGTGGGTGTGAGCCCTGCTTGTGTGTGTGTAGGTGTGTGTGTGTGTGTGTGTGTGTGTGTGTGAGTGTGAAAAAGGGAAAGAAAAAGAAAAAAAAATTAGAGTGGGGAAAAAAACATTGATTTCCTGGTAATTGTACAATGGCCTGGATTGAATGGTCTGCTGAAAGGGGAGAAATCCATTTCCTTTGGGAAGGAGAGAGGATGTTTTCTATGCAAGTTAAGTTGCTTTCACCAAGGAAACTGAATGCGAACCTCAGAATTAATAGAATATTTTAGTTTGCACTTTATTTAGTCAAAAATTATCTTTCTATGTTATGCTGAACTGGGTGATTCTGATTTGATTTTTAACAAAAGCAGGATTTTAGGATGTATCTTAAAGCGATAAGCAAGTAGATGTATTTAGTAGTGATTTTACCACAGGTAAGAGGGTTTTATGTATGAAGGAAACAGAGTACATTATTATTGAATTCAGATGATGTGTGGTCTGTGTGGCTTCATTGTTGCTCATCCAATCAGAATTTATAGTACAAGAACAGAACGAAATTTTAAAAAAAAAGTGCAACTGCAATCCATCAGATGCTACTTTAATTTAGGTCCAGATTTCATAATATCTGGGCAATTTATTGAGGTTTTGAAAGTCAAAACTAAGGTGTAAGAAACAGGTAAATTCAAGTTTTACATTTACATGCACTTTAAAAGTTTGATTTCAGTCAGACTAAATTAATCATTACTATATACTACATAAACTAATCATTTGTACTTTTTAAATAAAAATTTAATTGATGCATTGGCCCCGAAATTGTTGTTAAATAAATAAAAAAGTGTAGCTCGATCATAACTACACATGTACTTACTGTCCTTTATGTCGTCCCACCCACATTCCTTAAAGAATCGGAGGAGGTGCTGGACCGCTTGCTGGTCCCTTCAGCACCGTCCAGCCATAACCCACCAGTAACGGAGAGATAATTTCATCTGCAGGGTTCAGTGACTGCTCAGAGCAGTCCTCTGTCACTAATGACGGAGACCCAGGCGAGTGAAGGACAATGGGTACTACATTGAGCCAGTTGGCTTGCGATGCATTTGCATGGCACTAAGTGCATCTCAATGTAATTAAGATGGACGGCAGTAGAATGTACATTAGACTGCAGTCAGATACACTTTATGAGATGAAGACACTGATTGAAGCCACATAGTAATACAGCTGCTCATAAAATGTGTGGCTCACATGCGGTTTGACAAGTTTTTTAACATGCCAGTCTCAACTTTCTTTTTGGATATCAGGAACTGTAGCTAATTCAAATTAAGGTGTTTTCACACTTTTTTAGTTGTTTTATTCACACTTTTATTTTGCATTCGTATTATGCTGAAAAGTGCTGTTTTAGTATTGAGTTACTAGTTTTATTAATGTTTTGAATCAGTTATATTTTAAGGTTTTATGTTCATTTTATGTTCAAATTGGAGTAATTTTGTTGCATAGTTTTGTTTTGTGTGTCTATACAGTTTTTTTTATCAGTTTTAGTTGTATTCGTACATCAAGTTAAACTAAATTAAAATGAGGAATGCTTTGTTTGCAACTAGCTGAAATGAAATAAAAAAATATTGGTGGTTTATTTTTATTTATTTATTATTTATTTATGGTATTAGTTTTTGTTTCAGTTAACTATAATAACCATGATGCCAAATAATTTTGGCCTTTGAGTGCCGTACAATGATGACACGCAGAAGAGATGAACTGCCTATTGTATTTTAATAAAGAAAAATTAATAACTACAAACAGAAATTCAAAGCTTTCCCTTCAGTGTTCTGCCTCAGGCTCAAGAGTGTAACCGGACCAATTTGCAACTCAAAATGTAAAATATAAAAGAAATTATAACATAAATGTAACACTTTTGTTTTCTCTGTACAGGTTTGTTTAAGCCCTAGGCTGTCAGTTGATTAAAAAATGTATTGCAATTAAACTAAAAATTAATAACTTTAAATGTAAAAATTAATTGCAAGTTTTTTTTTTTTGTAGTTAACATGATTAATCGAAGATAACTAAATTTGCTGAAATTGACGTCTAAATATATATGTTCATATCATAATCATCAATTTTATGTTACAGTAATGTTCAATTGAGTGGAGGAGTTGATCCACTTAAATAGGATCTGAGTTAGTTATTTTAAAGCAGCATGAAATGGTGTGTAAACACTGTTGCATAGAGTGTGTTCGTTTTCGTTCTCTGGTTTGACACAATCTAATGCAATAATGGATTATTTTTATCCATTGTTGTGTTTTCAGTGGTTGTCATGTTACATTGTTTACCAGATGATGCTTCTAACACCTGGACGAGGGTGTTGTCGAAACACTCACTTTATATTTTACCCTTAACATCCATTATTGGAGCTTTTTTCAACACCCATCATCTCAGAGGAGTGGTTTAGGTGACTGTGTCGTATGTTGTGAGATGTACATCTCTTCCCGGAGCCTGTAAGTGAAGAGCTTTCAACAGCCTTTCATCATTCCTGCCCCTCCCATGAGCTCGACTGGGCTTCTCCCGCACTCCCGTTCCCTCAAATGGAGTCTTCTTTTCCCCACACTTCTTTCCTGCATATTTTTACTTTCTTTCGCACTGTTGACATGGCGACAGCTTGTAAGCTACAGGTGTCCGTGCTTGCCAGAGTAATGGTGGAAATAGACTCTTGTACTCAATGAGAGAAAATAACTACTTCACCAAACAGGATTGATTTCCTCGTGAATCCAATGAATGCTTGGGATTTGAAGGTTTGCATCTTTTACTTTAGTGGCAGTGGCTGTATTCATGTCAAAAACAGTAAAAGACTGATAGAGTGTCATACTCAGAAACCGCTGCCCCATAGCACAGTTAAATCAGCATCTTAGAACTATTAGCACACATCTTATTGCTTAATTTGAAACACAAACAACCCTCCTCTTTCTTTTGTGGTATTTCTCTGTCTCTCTTCACAATAAATCTAGAAACTCCTTTGGTTAAAAACCACAAGCAGCATGATATGATATATGTTGTTGTCTGTCGTGCAGCGGAAGAGTCCCACTGCGCTCTAAAATACTGTTGACATCAACATTTCTGCATTTGTTCTCAATTTAGTTGTTTTTCCTCCCCCCTTTCGTTCTCCCAAGTGGGCACATTGACATTTTGAACAAAATCAGGCCTGCCACTGGTGCTCTTACAGTAGTAATTAAGAGGAGGGTCTGTCATATCAGCGTTCTGATTCAGTCCTAAAAAAAGTCACCACTTATCCTAATCTCTGAAGGCAAGTTTTGCAAAGTACACAAAAGTAGTTGACTTTGTTGTTTTACGTAAGTGTTATCTGCAGCCATTGAGTTTAGGTTCATTCTTATGTTCATCTCTTGTTAAGCAAACATTCCTGCAAATTTTAAAAAAAGATGCTCTGTTCCAAAACCTAGTTAGCTGCCTTGCTGCTCTCTACCTAGGCAGCATCTTGACGCTTGGAACCTCGTAAGTGACAGATTTGGAACACTCAACGTAGGCAGCAGCAGATACAGTGGACTCGCAATTGATTTCAAGAGATTGATGGCCGCGTTTTTCTAGGGTAGCAGCATTGTATAATATGTATAATCTACTGAGAAAAACAACATAATAATGTATACATCAAAAGTTACATTTTTTTTATACATAATTGTATTCAGTTCGGGTGCATCAAAGTTAATATTTTTACATTGTTAAAAATAAATATATTTCATATAAACAGTGCTGGGGAAAGTTGCTTATTATTACAATGTCGTGTTGCTTTATAAAAGTAACTAATTGTGTTACTTAGTTACTTTTTATGGAAAGTAATGCATCGTTACTCACCTGGGCTAGACTTCAAAAATGAAATATTTTGCAACTGTAAAATCTGTTTCACACCAAAAGTTAAATGAATAAGCCTTTGGCAGAAGTAAGTGCCTTTGCACCTCACTCCCGATTTCTCTTAATACAAGACAGGAGAGGTGTAAGAGAATAAATGGGAAAACAAAGTAACTTGCTTTTCTTATTTGAAAGAGTAACTCAAATATTTTGTTTTAAATTTAAAAGTAATGCATTACTTAACTAGTTACTTGAAAAAAGTAATCTGATTATGTAACCCACATTACCCCCAACACTACATATAAATACTTCATTTCATCAAGTAAATTATTAATCATGGTTTCCACAAAAAAAAAAAAAATGTTAAGCAGTACAACCATTTTCAACAATGATTATAATGAGAAATGTTTCTTGAACAACAAATCATCATATTAGAATGATTTCTGGAGGATCGTGTGAGGTAATAGCTGCTGAACATTAAACTCTGCCATCATGAGAATGAATTAACATATTAAATTGACATATTATAATAGAGTGTATTATTTTAAAATGAATTTTATACCATAATATTTTTATTTTATTTTACAGTTTCACGGGTTTTACTGCATAAGAGACTTTAAAGACATTGGTATATGTATTTTTTACTAACACTAAACTATTTTCTTTCAGTATGACTAAACTATTTTTATTTTATTTTTTTTAACCGGCAGCATAATTTTCTGACCTTTGAAAACAATTCAGAGCAGGCTTACAATACCTTAAAATGCTGCCTTTATAGGCCACTCACTATTTTTTTTGTAAAAAGCAAAAAATATGTCATATTCTGCCGAAACAGATTTTTTTTTTTGTATAAAACGTTTAGCATCTTGGAATATCTAAGCATCAGCATCTAGAGCTCACCTGTTGAATAGAGAGCTCTGATAACAGGCTCAGGGCTGTAGTTGTGTTTTCTAATCTCATTTGACCTTTCTAGAGGTGAGTGACAGGTAACAACTGCGAATGATTCTGGTTTTATGAAATGTGCATAACAGATCGGATGCAATGGAACTGTTAGATTTTTACTCCGGTAAGGTCATTATTGCCCCCCTCCCCTCACCCCTCTTTCTTTCTTTCTTTCTTTCACTTCCTGCTCGTTCGCCATCCCTGCCAAGCCCCTCAAATGGATGTACTCCATTATCAAAATTCAATTTTTGCCTCCATCGCTGTGGTCCTCTCGTAGCAGCACGGGCCATTCAAACAATCCTCCTCTCTGCCTGTCTCATCAGCATCTGCTGCAGGAGGGCAAATAGTCTTAATTGTGTTTGGTGAGAAGCGACCACCGCATGACTAATGAGCCTTACAACCCCGCAGAGAAGCAGCGCTGCAGCAAGCACCTCAGCATCTCCAACCCTCTGATGACTTTCCACCACAGGGACTGCAGGGTCTGGGTCATGCTGGTGGGTCAGGCATTCTGTGGTTGGGTAACTGTCTCTCTCTGTACTTAGGGTCTGATGAGCAAATGCGATTACAGAATGGAAGCCAAATTGACCCCCTTTACTTAATGATGGTTCAGAGGAAATGGAATGAGACCATGGAGGTGTGTTTGTTCCTGTTGTAAGCTTTGTCTTGTCTGGGATATCAGTTACCATATTCCCTTTCTGAAAAATTGTTCACAGCTTCCAAACTCTTTATAAACAAATGATTCATAGCTTTATTTTATTTTGTTTTATTTATTTTATTTCACTACTTTTTATTTTATTTTTTATTCTTTTATTTTAAGGTTTAGTTAATAATTCCCAAATTTAACAACAGTGTGATTTAGATCCAGAAGTTTGCCATAAACCAAGAAAGGCATATTAAATGCCTCCATCCCTAAAAAGTGAAAGTAAAAAAAAAAAAAATACATAAACTAATCATCATAGATTTTTTGCAAATTTCTGTTTATTTATTTGAATGTCAGTAGTTTTTTTTCTTGCAACTATTATGAAAACAGTATTCAGTGAAGAGCTAAAACAATGTCTGTGTATGGCACACTGGCCAAAGTATATTGTTTTTAATGCCGTAGTTAATATTTCTCTCACATCTGTCTCATTAAATTAATAATAAAAAAAATGCATGACTGATGCTAAGCCTGATAAGTGACAACTTGTTATTAAATGGACTTGAAATATGACACATTTCTTCTCTTCTTGCTTCCAGTGCAGTAATATGTAGCAAGCTGCCAACAGATGTAGAGGGTTAGAACAAAGTACAATAAAGAAAATCCTCATCAAAATTGTGTTCTTTATTCTACCCTAATTGACAGTGTCACATTCAGAATAAGCAAAGAGTGAAGTAACTAAATAAAACCATTGTAGAACAAATGACTAAATTATGTACCGCTCTACAATACTTTGGTCATAGGCATGAGGAGTAAGCACTGAAATAAAGATATGATATAAAAAAATGCATTCAATTGAAGTCTGGCATTTTTTATAAGGTTTTACTCACACCTTATTAAATGTCAAATTTAAAATGTAATAATTTAATACATGTATTTCTGTATTTACCACATGATATATTTAAAGAACTCCATTTAAAAAAAAAAACTGCTTATTGACTTTGCTGTTTATTTAGAATATTGACTGGTTAAAAACGTGACAGACAATAATACAACACTTATTACACTCTGCTTTTATCAGTGTCTCATCTGAGAGTAATAACTGTGTGCATAAACAATCTTTGCATCAGTTGGGAAAACAAGTGACGTGACTTAAATTACAGTATGCCCTTCTTCATTATTGTTATGATTATAATTGAATGATCATTGTTAGAATTTAATTGCAACTGCATTTTTAGGCTCTTCTTACTGTAAATTTCACTGTTGATAGTTCATGTGATACTCATTCAGCATGTTTTTCAGTGCTCTCTGCGATCATTTGTTCAAGGGTATTTATCCAATCCTATTGAAAATAATGGTCCACTCTCTTTAATTTAATACGAGGGGCTACAGTAATGACAAAATGAAATATTCATATTTAAAAACTTCACAGGGCAAACGTTTGTCTCCCTCATCTCAGGCTGTCTAACATAAATACCTCTTGTTTGCGTTTGAATGGGATTTGACCTTCAACCCTACACTTTACTTTAAAACGGACAAAGCAGGGCAATTAGCTGAGCACAGCCCCGTCTTTCCCAATGTCCTCAAGCATCCAGCCTCCACTAAAGTTCCATTAATTGCCTTCCTCTCTCATTCAGTTGTGTTGGCCCAATTGCAGAACAAACATGTTTACAATCTGGACCCATTGCACAATTCACAAATTTAAGGTCTCTGTTGCCCAAGCCTTTGCCTCTGGATGGACCCGCCGACGAGTACCCACGTCCCAGTTCTCATTTGTATAGCATCGCACAGAGGGTATTATTTACCTCTGGTCTGGCTGGAAGCTCAAGGGACTGTCTGTCCATATGAGCCCGCAGCTTATAGACAGAGTTGTCCATCTGTTTAGACAGGAGGGATGGAAATGATGCGTTTTACAAAGGCAAACTTAAAAGGGGTGTCCTCTGTTCTCTTTATTTATATAACTGAATAATTTATGGGAAATTGCAACTGTTTTTTTTGTTGTTGTTTTTTTTGGTGCATAAATTAGTTTTCAGTCCAGCGAGAAATGAAAACATTAAACTCCAGCAATATTACACCATATCGAACTTCAAAGCACACTGTCCAGATTTACAGGAAGTGATACCAGACTTCATCCCACCGTCGAGGAAGTGGCGGTTTCACAATGTTCATAACACACACACACACACCTCAATGATAGGATTCTGCTTCCCTCACACAAGATGACCAGATGGTATCTTTAGTGTTGCTGGGTAGAGAGGGGAAATTGTGTAATTTCACTCTCTCACTGGTTTTTCAACATTTGTTGTTTATTGCAGTTTGTGAAATGCCACAAAGAATGTTGTGTTAGCTCAAAAAACAGTTGCACCCAGACGTTTTGGGGTTGTTAATTGAGCGGGCCACCCAGCGCTTCCACTTCTGTTTAGTCTGTCAGAAGTAGTTTACTTCTCCGGCCTAAACAGCCACCAAGTTGTAAACGAAATCCTCCGCGTGCCTCTTTGGCTTTGCAGGGGCCGACATTTTATGTTGACAAGCCAGAAAGTAGATGTGCTTGTGTGGGAGACAGAGATTAAAATCTCGCAATGTGCACTCCTTAAAAAATCCTTGGTCTTTTAAAATGGTATCATTGTTTCCCTTCTAATTCCATTATCCTATTTCAAAAACAACCAAACCGGTTTACTTTTATACTTTTGACAAATTCCTTCTTTTTCTGCCAAATCTTATTTTTGGTGTCCGAACCGCATGTTTCGGTTCCATTTATCCAGACATGCATAAGAAAATAGTAGCGGTAGATCTGCAATCTCTAATCTTATGCGGATTAAAGCGAGTAATTAAGTGCTATAATTGTGCAGTCTTGTTCATTAAACACTTGTTATTGTAATAATTGGCACTGGAGTTCCTCCAAAGCCCAGGGTTTCTGTCAGAATGACACACAGCGGGGCACAGGAAGGAGTTTTACCGTGATTCATCTACAGAGACGTTGTCAGCTGTACAGCTTTGGTACACACACATTCTTAAACAAGGAACAGAAAGAGTGAAAGGTTCAGGATCTATTAAAAACTCAAACACAAAATAATTATGTTTGCAGGTTAAATCGGTATAGGAGAGGACAGGGCAAAAAAAAAAGTTTTCAAAAGAACTGGGAGGTAGGGCCTCAGAGTAAGGATGGCATGAATACAGTGGAGAATAGGACTTTGCTGACAGCGTTTATGTAATTTAATCTGACCATCTGGGGGAAAATCAAACTAATTTGAAGAGCTCGGGAGGGAGAGGGAGGCAGCCTCTAATCTGCTCTCACAGAAATTGATATTCAGGAATGCACAAGTGCCACTGAAACACCGAGCCTATAACAGCTAGACGCTCTCAACACTAAAAGCCCAGTTGGGAAAACACAAAAGATGCAAGCTGTGTTACAACAACGTTGAGGAAGAAAAAAAAAGTTGCTTAGAAACCACAAACACACTATAATTATGTCCTGCTTTTTTTGTCAATAATATATTTTATTAAAATTTGATAAACATATTTAAATTATATACTTTACCTTGTTATGAGAACCTTTTTTGTAACATGGCATTTATGGCTTAGTTGATTGTCTCAAAACAAACATCTGTGGCTGGTTGCATTAAATACTTAGACTTCTCTTACAAGTTAGTCATCTGTTTTAAGACTGCTCGTAACTTTTTAAGTCAGTTGCTTAAAAACATAGATTTGCCTAATTTGAAAGCAAAAAATAAGACTGGGGTGACCTGCGTAAGCCGAGTGTGTGCCATTGAGATGTTAAATCCTAACAGATAGCTATTATAGACCTCCTTGGATAGTACGTGCATGTCTTGATATCGTGGGTGAAGACACTCTCTCTGACATGGCTGTCCTATGGTGTGCGTGGGTGCCCTTGCCTTTTGGCAATGGTGTGGGCGAAGCCTAATAGGAGCAGCACACGGTGGCTGACATGACAAACGGTGGGGGGCTTTCCATAACCAGGCTCATCGTTGACGCTGAGGGCCCCACCGGCCCCTAAATGCCTTGTTACTCCTGCGGCTTTCTGTCTAAATGCTGAGGATTAATTAGCCGCACCAAAAATAGAGACACCAAATGCAATTTTTGAAAAAAGAAAAGAGGACGGAGGGAAAAAAAAGTAGAGAGTAGGGAGAGGATGCTTGCTGTGCACTCAAGACTTATGAGGGGGAAATGGTATCGCTTGGGGCAACGAGGGCACAATGCTGCATGATACAAATATGAATGAATAAAAGTGAATGATAGTGCTGATAGTTTATTGCCAAATTTATCATGATAATTGTAAGATCCATATGAGTGATGATTTTTGTTGCCGTCCTTGGTTCTGTGGGGGGTTTTGAAATAAGTGGTTAAACCATTTCTTCTCTGTCTGTCTGTCTGTCTGTCTGTCTGTCTGTCTGTCTGTCTGTCTGTCTGTCTGTCTGTCTATCTATCTATCTATCTATCTATCTATCTATCTATCTATCTATCTATCTATCTGTCTGTCTGTCTGTCTGTCTGTCTGTCTGTCTGTCTAAAATCAAGTAGCATCTTCGCTTCGACTTTACATTGTAATACTCTGAGTGACGGTTTTTTCAGAGTCGAGTGAAGTCTATTAGTCGTCCAGCGGCAACTCCTTTGCCCCTTTACCGTACCTTCTGTCCATACACATATACCCCCTACCAGCAAGTCAAATGCCCATGCAGCCCTTCCCCGCCACAACCCAATTACAGCACAATCATACGATCACAGACACAGCAATTTGAGCTAGCAGCATGTAGTGGAGCTGCTCTCCTCAAGTGCTTTGTGCCTTTGCAGGCCTATTGATTTTCATATCATATGGATGGGTTCATATCATCTGTGGTGAGGACCTTCAGATATATTAGAGGTCAATGACAAGGCTCAGCTTTGAAGTCTCTGACCTGTGTTTGCAAAACGGCGTATTTTGATAGTCCTCCTGTTAGATCGCAAAATGGCTTCTTTTATAGTTGGATGGGATGGGGAATCAGATGTCCTGAAGCACATTTCTTAACCACGTTAGGTGGAACGAAAGCTCGTAGTAAGCGGTCAGCGTTGTTCTCAGCTCTGAAGCGGGTGAGAGTTTTCAAGAGGGTGTTTTATAATGAGAGCTGGAGAGCGTATACATGTTTAATGTTGGCCTCTCTTCCCGTATTCTCCACTCTGATAATGCTTTCCCTTGCGCTAAAGAGCGACATTGAGAGGCGCCCACTTCAGTGTTGTTTCAGCCCTCTGGAATGTTCTATAGAGGAGGAAGACTCCATTTAGTGGCTGGAGCAGCAGCCACAGTGAGAACCTTTCAGCATGGAAAGGGGAGAGGCTCTTGGAGTGGTTAGTCTGCTGCCTGCTTTGCTGGAACACGCTACATTGTCCTCCAGAGACCTTTCTTCCTCCCTTGGTTTGTCCCTGTGTTCTCGAGAGTCGGGAGGGAGGAGTTTGGAGTGGTGCAGCAGACTCGCCCTGCCTTCTCAGCAATGCACCGAGTCCCCCCGTGAACCGATACGGAATCAGGGGTCTCGTTTATAAGCTCCGATTGTTTGGAGGCTGCTTGGTCTCCGGGTCCGCTTCAAATTTTTCTTTAAAGTGGGCTGCTCGCTCCCCTCAGATACACCTGCCCCCCTTCGCATCTTCCCCTGGTGGTCCTTGGGAAGCCAGGTGTCTGGGATTGTCTCCAGTGTTTTACCTCAGCTAGCTAACAAGCTCCCCCTGGCCCTGGAGGAAGGCTGCTTTCCCTGCTGCCCATTCCCATAATGCTGTTTCATTATGGTCCCCACTGGAGCATACGCAGCCATTCACAGAGCAAACTTCTGATGGCTTAACGACCGGTGCGGAAATGTTTTCTCCGAAAGATACTTTTTCAAGTGCCTTAATTTGAGTTTACATTCAAAGCCGTTTCCTTTGGGGAAACTCGCCAGCGGTCCTGTGGAAAACTTTTTTCTGCCCTTAGTGTTCAATTGTACAAGACCAGCACTTTAAGCAATTATAACTTATCAAGAGAGATTTTTCTTTGTTATTATGATTTATGCTGTTTGCTGTTTTTTCGCAGGAAATATCAAAGCCTGACAATGCCGAGATCCATTAAAAGCGATACAGAAGGGAAATTGCACACATCGCACGATTCGAGGGCCCTAATGGTGGCAGTTATAGCTCAAATATCAATCAGTTTCTGTTTACTGAAATGGATGATTCTCTTAGCGCAAGTGACTATCCATTGCCCCATTATCCTTAATGAGCAGCTGCCAGTAGACACTTTTCCCATTTGTGATTTCTTCCTCAAGAACCCCTCTTCGTCAGCCAGCAGGACACTCCCATTTTGGAACACGCATCCACTAGAATTAATTAGCCCCTAATGGTTTCTGTCATTTAATGCAAATGAGTTTTACAATTATCGTTTTGTTATCGCTCATGGAGTGTGCCGCTGTTCGCCTTTGCCCTCTCAGTGACACCGTTACTCCATTACCACGTTTGACGCTCATTCCTCTGGGCCGCACCATTGCAATGACTCCAGTCGTGCATCTTCCCCTGTGTCAAGCGGAGCGAGCCGGCTCCCTTTTATCTGCCCTGTACATCGCAACGCCGTTCTGCTTTTTTATTTGTACCCCCATGCATCAGCTCCATTAAGGGCTCCTCGCTTCCAAAATTGACTTTCTGTTGTTTCGCTCGCCGTCCCCTGTTGTTACTATCACAGAATGTATCTGCTGTGTCCCGAAAATGCGTTTTGCACCCTGTCTGTTGACCATTCAGTGTCTGTTATTCAATCTTCAACAGAAGGTTTGGAGGAGGGATCCCAGCTGCTCGATGGCAGCACCCCTGCAGTAAACTATCAGATCCGTGCGAGGTCAAGCTCACAAAGCACTCACCTCTGCTATCGCTTTCCCTCTCTACACTGCTGATGACGGTATGTGGAGGCAAATGATTCCTCGGGCTCATGCTGTTCAACTCCACTTTCCCCTCCTTCCTTGTCGTACCACTTATACATCCACCTCCAACAGGCATAAGTAAAAAATAAAAATAAAATAATAAATAAAAAACAGGTTTGACCTTCAATGAAGTCAAGTGATATTCAAGTTTATGTATTTTTGTGCCATTTCTATAGAAAGTGTGCTACTTTCCCTCTTTGACTTTGAAGAGTAGCTGTGGTTGTCTGAATTTGTAAGGGGTGTAATATATTTGGTATGATGTGGGTGGCGAATCAGAGCTCTGTGTGACACTCCAGTCTCCCCCAACCAGCAATCAGGGATGCTGCACAGACTGCAGTACCAGTTGTCACTTGTTGTCACTTGGAACATGACATACGGATTCTCAGGACCTGACGGCATATGTGACGCTGGCCTGCCAAAAACATGCTGGCACTTTTAGGGCCCTGTTTTTTTTTTTTTTTTTTTTTTTTGTACACCATTAGTCACATTTTCCTCTTGGCTTGGTTTAGGCAGTCTCCTCACTCCTTTCTTTGCTTTTTCTTGTTCTTCCACATATATTTATCTTAAACATGTATACTCAAACAGTATATGTTTCTGATTATATATAAAGTACCTTGTAATTTATTCATTTTAGTTTATTTTTTATTAAAACTTTAAACCACCATTATATTTCAAGTTCCATATACAGGATTCTCACAGACCTGGAGCAGTCATGAAAATGAATAACAATATTCTTTGCTAAGTAAATGCATTTGCATGACCTCTGTGCTACAATACAAAGTCTTAACTGTCTTAATAGGACAACATAATTTAGAATTATTGGAATTAATATTAGGAATTTTGACGTTTTAGCTTCTGAGAACATCATAAGGTTTTATATAATGCAGAGAGTGTGTTAATGTATATGATAAATATATAATACATCAGGAAACTAGATGATATAAAATAATCCCTGAGTATGAGTTGCTGTTCTTCTAATTTGTGCCAATAATTCAGATGACTCAAAAATACCAATTAACTACTGCATTTGCAGTTATAATTTTTTGATTTATCTTAAATCGTTTTATTTATTTGTTTGGTGTTCATTTATTTATTTATATGATTATTCAAAATTAAATGGGAAAAAAAGTGTCTGGGAACACTGTATATGTTGTTATAGGGGTTAAAGAAGACCATGTTAAGTTTTAATGCTTACACAACCTCTACAGGTTCATTCTTTTTAGTAATATTTTTTTATTCTGTGGAGCCTCTCTGATTTAGTCTTTTAGTGATCAGACCCATTTGAATATGTCTTCTATCTTTGCTCATGTTGACCTTTGTTGAATTTATCGGTAAGCAATCAAACTAGCTCGCAGCAGACTTGTATTAATGCTCTGTTTGTTTAATATCGCAGCATTCTCAGAATGTACTTCAGCTTGAACGGTGGTTACATCATCATAGAACTTAATTAATGTCATAATGCACTTGCTTGGCCCGGTTGTGTTGGCCATGTGTAATATGATATAAAGACGTAATTGGTCTCTGCTGTTTTTAGTATTGCTGCGTTTCCCTTTACCTCCTTTGGATGGCGGTTGACAGATTGGTCATTACCTCTCAGAGGGCCCGAATTAGCGCCATGTTTAACGGCACTAACACAATTGAATCCTTTAATGATACCCCAGAGTGCAATGTTCTAGTGTAATGATACTGGACATGCTTTTTCCCTTATACTGTGTCGCTCTTTCTCTCTCTGTCCCAGTCTAATGCATTGTTGTCCTAGATAGTATCTCACATTTTGATGATGGGCTGCATTAGCTGCTTAAACACATCTGACTTGTCCATAACACACTGTCTGTTCCTGTTCCGCTTGAAATAATTGATCAAAGGGAAGTGCAAGTATCAATATTAATTAGTGCTGTCAGTCGATTAAAATACTTAATTTTGATTGATCTCCTAATTATTTTTTTTATTGTTTTGCTAGTTAACACATTAACATTCATTTACCTTAAATAAAACCAAATAATATGAGTAATTATGCAAGCAATTTGAGTGGATGACACTCATGGTAGAATAAACGTACAAATCTAGACAAGAAGTACTTTTATGCAACAGTGCCGGTCTCATTAAAACAAACCAATTCTAGATTTCTGAATGCATGGAAAATGCAAACAATCTACAACAATTAAATTATTAAAACAGTAATTTCCCCACACTTCATGGATGCGATCTTGCATGTAAATAAGGTTTTTTTGTGTGTGTTTTTTTGGCGCTGCCGTGGCCTGTATATTAGGTTTCTGCTAATGCTTGCATAAAGATTTCTATATTGCATAGGCCTGATTGTGATGTGATTTTGGCCCCAAATCTGTTATGATTAGCTGGGATCAACAAACTATCCACTCTATCCTAGGCATTTAATGCATGACTCTGCCTGTCTCTCTGGACCTCTTCCTCAACATTGAAGCGCTTCAGGGCAGGTATTTATGTGCTTAATGTAAGCTATCCCAAAAACACATCCATACCACCAGCAGCCCTGACATGTGCCTATTTTGTGTTTGGTCATGTCTGAGGCATAAACATCTCTTATTTATGTGATTGGAGACAGGCTTATGTTTCTCAGTCTGGAGGTTTTGAGCTGGATGTGAATAAACCTGAGCTAAACCGCAACGGCTGGGCTCGGTAAGGTAACTCCTGTCCTCTGCCTGGAGTGGCCGGGGTGGCGGGGCTTCTGATGTCCGGCCTAATTGGTTAAGCATTCAGTACAAGCCCACGTCGCCGTGATCGGATTTCGACACGGGCACCGATCCTCTCCTGATCAGCTCCACATGGTCTTCTTGTCTTGACAGCGCCACGGCAATCTTCCCATCTGCTTTTCATTTTCCATCCTTCCTTATCATCTTTTTCATGGGGACATTCTTATATTTTTAGCCCCCTGAATGATTAAATGAAATGTTATATGCTGTCAATAGACTGCAACACAGCATGATAGAAAGTGGTTAGTGCATATGTTTGAAAGTTGAATCCTTTAATTTTTATGAGTTGTTTTTTCCCACCTCCGCAAGGTGCTCCAGTTTCCCAGGTTACACCAGTCTCCTGCACTGTGCAGGGCACATCAGAAGGGGAGAAAAGCCTTTGTCTGAGGTTGAGCTGGCCAAGTCAACAGCTAATTTCCCTCGACGGCAGGTACACTCCAACCAAGCTCTCTTACTTTTTTTATTTCATAATACATGTATTGATTTTGCTGTGAACACCCCCCATCACAGGGCGAGTCGTGTAGTCTCTACACGTCTGCTTGTTTGAGCAGGTCGAGGGAGGTAATGCATACAGTAGCATATGTACCGTGTTATTCTACAATGCCTGGAGAAAGCTGTCGGTTAGCATTCCCATTCATCTCAATTTGAGAATTGCTCAACTGGCCCAAGACCCCCCTGGAAGTAAGCAGCCTAAAATCATCCATTTTTCCTCATTCAGTTCTGGGACCCTCTTTTATGTTCCACAGTTATGATCAAACATCATGAAATGATGGCACAATAGACCCTTTTCATAGAAGAGAAAGATGTAAAATATCACTCTCTCAGCCATTGGATTACAAACACAGCAGCCTTAATTAATTTTCTGTAATTTTTTGTAAATTTAGGGTAATATAACCTGAAGTATAGTCAGGGGATGCGAAACCCAAATAAAAAAAAATGTGCAATGCGCTGGGTAAATAAGTTGCGTACTGTTGGTTTACAGTTGTTAATGCACAATCACCATTTTAGATCAACTAACTGCAAAACGAACTGAAAACATAAATCTAGGTTACGCGCTGACATTTATAGCAGCAGCGATAACACTGGCAGTGCACAGACCTAGAGGCAGCAACCTGCCAAAAAAAAAAATTGCTGATTTTAGGTTTGAAAATTCAAATAAATGAATACCTATATTATATAAATATTTTTAAAAAATTATATTAGCATTGTATTTTTAAGTGTACTATAAAATAATTGTATTTTTATTTAATACTAATTAATAGTATTTTTTTATTTTAAAATAAAATGGTATTATCACACTTTATTTTGTTTATTATTATTATTTTTAATAAATTAAATAAAGCGCAATTGTACTATTATTACTATGATTGTTATTTTATTTCTATAGTTATATTTAATGAGTCACACTATGTGCAGTGTAAGCACCAAACCAAATCTCCAGGTGCTCTTATGAGAACCAGATTGAAAACTTATGGGCACCCCTAGGTATAGTGTTATAAATGTGTATCACAATTTAAAAAAAGTGAATATATATATATATATATATATATATATATATATATATATATATATATATATATATATATATATATATATATATAAACTCTGCTAGGTTTACAATGATGATAACTATGGAAACGCATCATCCCAGTCTGTGAAAAGGGTCCAAAACTATGTTTTGCTTAGTGAAAATAAACAAACCTGTAAGAAACATGAAAATAGGTAGAAAAATGTGTTCATATTTAAGTAAAATATAAAATTGTCAAATGTAATGCAGGGACTTGGGAATGTCTGTTAAAATCATGGAAAATTACATCACAGTGATACTTCAGAGTACTATGATAAAACACAGAGTTGCTATCTGCATTCCCATATGCTTTACTTGCATGGAGAGGGAGCAACAATATAGCAATGGCGATTTTGTGCAAAGTCACAACAACCCTGTAGTTTCTTTCTACACTTTGCCTATTTGAGGAGGTTTTTGATGTTTTCTATGGTGCAGGTCTCTGATAGACATTTTCACTAATGCCTAACTGCAACAGCTAGAAGCTCCATAGTGAATGCTGCAGATAAAGCCAGTAAAGGTTATCCATCCATCACCACACACACATTGATAGAGCTGCACAGTGGGGCTGAATGCTGTTGTGTGAAGGACCACGGGGCCTGAAGAAGACCCACTGTGGTTAGCTCTTACTGTACTGTATTCTCCAGGAAAGCTTTGATATACTGATATCCCACTACGGCTGGTGCTTAGACACACGGTCCCTGGAGTAGACGCCGTTATGCACAACCATATGTCACAGCGTTGGGTTTTAACCAAACAATAAAGCTTGTCTTTTACCTTAAGGTGTCACACACCGAGATTTCCACTCGCTTGATGTAGCTACGGGCACTCAACGGCGAACACCAAATTCAATAGTGCCTTTCGTCTCCAAAACAGAGTTTACTGTTTGTTTTCATTGTCGATTACTCGCTTAAGGCTTCAACAGCCCCACATGCTTTTGACACATTCATGTTTTTAGACTGAGGTCATTGGAAGGCTGAATTTAATTCAGAGTTACCATGCACATGTTTTTAAAACCCACTGGCAATTTTTCCACGCACTTGTAAACCCAAATTCCTTATCTCACAAACTCTTTTTTTATTTACAGGGGTACCATTTTTTAAATCACTGGTGTGAGGTATCTGTAAAACTTATTTCCAGTTTTTCTCCTTCTATCTACATCTCTACATGCCAACAAAAAGAGAGTGGCTCTCTAGTATCCACTGACATATTCCTCATTCAGACAAGTGCGCTTGATGACTAAAATAAAGGCTAATTGAAACAACTATTCGTCAGCACACCTGGAGTACACACACACACACACACACACACACACACACACACTGTTGCTTCATGTTTGCCCATTTCCATTCACTAATAATATTGACCAACACATTATACATGCTTATTTTAATACATTAGCATAATATGTTTCATATTTTTAGGTATGTATTTCTATAGTTTTTATGTAGCTAGTTACTGTGAAGTGATCTTTTGTTCTTCTTAGTGGATGGCAATATGCAGATCAGAGTCATTCTATTTTATATGGATATATTGTTGGCATTCAGATGACTGTCACTTCACACTTCAGTAAAGCCCAAGTATCCTTTTTACACCATCTGAAGACTGGTGTTGTTATTCACACAATCTGTGTCTTACCTGTTTGTGTGTGCTTGTTTCTTGTATGCATGCACTTGTGTTTTTAGCAGTTTTAACAGCATATCGGCGTCTTGCTCTGACAAATCTTTTTAAGCTCTTGGCCCAGATGTCCTGAAGCTCTGCCAAACTGTAGGAATCCTCCATATCTCTGTTTGATTAGTTGCATTGCTGCTTATCTCTATGAACAATCACCATAACATGAGAAATCACCTCAAAGGCAGCAACTTGCGTCAGATAAATGATAACATTTAAAGGTGTAGTTCATCCTAAAAAAAAAAAAAAAAATCATCCCCATGTTGATTCAGGCATAGTGTATGTATGTGAATGTATTGTTTTTCTATGCAACACAAACATTTTAGCTAAGCCATTCAGGTGTTAAATTATATATGGGTGTTATATGGGATATTTACTGCATAACACATTGTCATCTTGTTTGTCAAGCCATAGAAATGACCAGAAAATTATCATAAAACCAGTTCATGTAACTTTTGCATTACATCTTCTCAAGCCATATACTAACTTTTTGTGAGAAACAGAGCACAATTTAAGCAATTATTAATTGATATTCCAGCTGCTCCCATCATATTTGTGAAAATATTTTTTGTTTGGTGTAAAGAACATTGATCAAATAGTATAGATAAAATTTAAAGTAATTATTAAAAAATAATTTAAAAAGTGATACGAATAAATAGAATTTGTTTTAATTAAATTAAATTTGATTTAAATGTAGTTCATCAGTAAATGTAGGAATTAATAGTACTTGGTAATTAGAATACTCTGAAGGCATGCAGTTTATGGCCAGTTTGGTGCGTTCTTACCTAAACCTTTCTTACCATTGGTGAAACATCAAAACGTTTACCTTTCTTTCTTTTCTTTTTTTTTGCCACTGATTAGGCTGCATATTTGTTTGACTCCAACTTCCCTGTATGCTTGTCATTCACATGGATCCACCACTTCTCAAAAGGTATGAGCTTTTTCAATAGTAAAAAAGGTAACAGAATCTATAATGCTATATTTTGAAATACAAAATAAAAAGATTATTATTATAATATTATTATATTATTATATTATAATTATCAGTGGTCTGTTTTAGTTTGTTCACACACAGCTATTGTTTGGCTTCAAAAGACCATAGAATACAAGTTGTACACAAGCCACAGTATGTTCATAAATATATATATTTTATTTCACATTTTTAGACAAACAACTGTGATCACTTTGAACTCTCACTGTATGGAAAAGGGCTGCATATATATTCTTTAGAACTACTTTTAAAATAGTTTTGCACAGAATAGAAGAATAAAGTCATATGTTTTGCACAACTTGAAGATTAGTAAATAGTGACAACTATTTTTTAGGTGAACAACTAGTTGAAAAGATTGAGACATAACAAGCATTGTGATTCAAGAGTGAGAGAATCATGCAGCGTTTCCCCTGTCTGTGTCTGCTTACATTTTCTTCAGTTTACAGCCAGGACTTTAACAATCATCAACAATGTTCTGCTGCGCTTCAAACACATGCTCACAATATGTTCCCACATGATTCTGGTTTTCTCGATCCGTGAGGGAGTATCTGTGACCTAGCTGAAAGCGACCCATCCCAGCACTTCCACATGTGTCAGCACTCTTTCTTCCAAGTGCTGGAGGATTTATCCGTCTGAGATTTACAAGTCTTAAAAAATGTTAAACGGGTCATTCTAAGCTTAAATAAATACTGCTAAGAATACATGTATGCCACTGTCAGTCTATGCTTCTACAACTTTCTGGCACTAATCTAGTGAAATCTATTTTGTGACACCCCAGAAGTGTTGTCCCATTTATCCAGTAAGCTGTATTAAACTGTGTTTGAGAGCCACTGGTTTTTGAGGTTGCTCAGCACAGAGTGGTTTTGGTTGTAACTTGTAGTTTAGTCAATGCACAATAATTTTAGTGCTTAACTGGACAGGTACAGATGTATAAATCAACTGGACATTTATAGCTTAGTTTCCAGAACCAGAAGTCTATGGCCAAACGCATGCGTTCCATCAGTGGCGTTAGCTGTAAGTGATGATGGCATTACGGTTCTTGTTATCCCGTGAAAAAGAACCCTCTAGGGCTGATTGTACATCAGATTGACTCCGATTAGAAATTATTGTGAGATTAGCATACTGGTCGGTACAGTAAACCCTAGATCAGCCATTTGGTTATTCTGTCTCTTAATGAAGAAATCTTTGTTCTGATGATTTAATTTAGTCTTTCATAGAGCAGAAATCACACAGGACCACTAAGCGGCAGTCACGGGAAGTTCTTCAGAGAATAACTGTACCCTTCAAGCTTCAAACTTATTGATTGTTTTGTGTCCTGTGAAAATAACTCAAAGGTGGAAAGGGAGTGTTAAATTTGCCAAAGCAGGCCTGGCTTGGATCCGAGCAGGATGTGCAGCCGTTTCAAATCAATCTAGAACAACGTGTGCTGATGAGCAATTAGAAAACGGTTTACATCGTTGCAATCATCAGCCATTATCATAATCAACTTCAAAGTGAAGAGAGCCCTTTACCAACACCACCCTGTCCCATAAAAGAGCACTCGCTCTCACCACAAGAGGAGATTTGCCTATGTGTGTGCAAATACCCAAAATAGTCCCAAAAATAGTTGTAGTTTGGTTTAGTCCACCCTTCTCCTCTACATAACACCTTCGCAGATAATCTGTGAGCCGCCCACATCACTGACGGCTCAGTAAATGAAAACAGCATTTTGCTCTATTGTACTGCATTATTTACTGTCTCCTATGGGCCGTCCTGTTTAAAGCATTATGTGGTTGAATTCTGTATGACACTGAGGCGTTGAGACACGCTCCACTCAACCTCCTGCTCTGGGGTCAAGTTCCCATTTTGGAGCTTCAGTCACGCTTGCCTCATCCTGGCCCCTCGTTTTGACGTAATGGCTGCTCCATGGGAAATTAAAGCTTAATTAAACATGCATGGCAACGAGACACCATTGTGCTACCATATTTGACTGCCTGTGACCTGACAGATTCATTATCTGAGAGAGTTTCTCATTTTTATGACACGCTCCTCTGTGGACGCACAGGCTTTGATAAGATCTTGGTCTGTCTGTTTAATGGTCCAGAAAACATGCTGCCTGCCTGCAACAAGAATATGCATTCACTGTTTATCTCATTTACACTTTGCACAATGGAGAGCAGGTTTAATTGCGTTTGAGTGGTTTGATGTGGACTGGGAGATATGTGTGTGTGAGAGAAAGAAAGAGAATTTCTGAGAAAAGCTCTCTATTGTTGCGTTTGACCTTAGTTGGCAGTTAGCCATGTTGTGGCAGTTTTGGCTTGGAGCAACATGAACCTTGTGTATCTAAACACCAAAACACATGATCTTGCCCTTTGATACTCGCATACAAAAGGTCACAATGTAATGCTACTGTTGTTGGATATGCATGCAAATATATGCAAATATATAACGGCTCTCTTATTCTTACTAACTTTCTAATCTTATGCTCACCACAACTGCATTTATATTATGTAAAATATTATGAAATGATTTCATATATTTTAAAATCTGGAGAAAAAAAAAGCTGATTTTCAACAGCCATTACTCCAGTCTTCAGTGTGAGATTCATACTATATTCAAGACATTGGAGGAAATTTGTCTGTCAGGCGAAACTTGAAATGTACTACAACACGTGTATTCCAAAACCACACAGTTCAAAGTATTGTTCATGCATGTAGTCCAGATTGTGCAGGGTGAGTTACGTACCAAAGTTTCATACTTAGGGTTACGGATTTGTTCAAATCCTCAAACCAAAGTTAAACCATGATTCTTTGCATTGATAGTTCCACTAATACTTTCAAGGTCTGTTTTAAATAAAGGTAATCACCATAATAAACTCCTGTCCTCTGATCAGATAATAACATGCGTAAAGACTTAAATACATTGACAGCCTACAGCACAGATACAGTATTGAAAAGGATTTGGATGTTCGCTGGGCAAAGGCCTTTAGTGTTGTCATTGGGATTATCTTAATACGCAATAAACCAACAACAGGAAGATTAGCGTGACTGACACACCGCATATGTTTATAATGAGAGGATTTGCACCTTGGCTATTGTTTGCTTGTCAGGAGAGCAATTAAACACCACAGGCCCAGAGACACTACGACGGCCTGTCTCTGCAGAAGGAGCCAAGTGTATTTTCCTAACTCAGGTTTAGCACAGTCTGCGTACAAAAGGGGGCCTCCTTCACGATGACATTTATCCTAGTCATGGTGGAGAACAGCATTTGTTAGCAAATACAAGACCCCTTCATGCACTCAGCACCATTATTATTATTAGTATTATTATTATTATTACTACTTTGAATGTGCAAAAGGATGTAGATTGTCGTGTTTACTAATTGCTGTGTGTCAATATGCCATTAACTCTGTGTTGGTGTCAAAGAGCTGTTTGGATAAACTCAAATGGAATCATCTACTCACTAATCAAGAGTGGCTGTTTGGTTTTAAATGCCGGTTTGAAAATGAGTCGCTATCTGTGAGTAGCATTTTTCACTCTGAGGGGCACTGTTCCCACTCATAGACGTGACAGTTCCCACTGCTTTGCACTGCACATGTCTGTCATTCTATTGTTGTGCAGCAGTCTGATAGTGAGTTTCAAGTGGATCACGCAGTGAAGAGAATTTTTTCGATGTGCATCAAATGGATGTGGCGTTCATAAACACTCAACAGGTGCTGTAGATTGTGTTTAACACGTAGACATGCACACATGCAAAACTGAAAGATAAAAGCAAGGTGTCCACAAAAGCTATCTCACTCGACAGGCTTGTGCTTCAGGCCTCAGATTTTGTAAAGGGTCTCACAGTTATGGATAAGTGTCATGTTCCCACAGGCAAAAATGGCTGAAATAGACATTGACATTTCTTAGAGAACTCCAATCCTCAGCATCTCCACGAACCAATGCCTAAGAGTGAGGATAACTGAATGATTAAATCAAGTTTTAGTCTTATGTCACTAGTCCAAGTTAAGTCTTAAATCCCTTTTGTTAATAATTCTCTATAATTAGTGGTTTGCTATTATGAACAGTCTTCTAGAACAATTTATTTATTTATTAAAGATATTTCTAGGTTTTTTTCCCCCTTGTTTACTGGTATTATCAATCCTCTTCTAGGACAATTTATTTATTTATTTATTTATATATATTTGAGATATTCTTAGGGATTTTCTTAAGTCATATTTGTCTCAAAAAAATAAAAAAAGGTCTTACTTGGAAAAATAAAATAATTAAGCATCTTTAATTCCTAGTGAAAAACAAATATAGTAAAATGTATTTGAAATACATTTATTTCATGATAAGTATACTATAAATACATTTACATATTTATATACTTAATAAAAATGCCCTGCAATTGTACTTTTAATATACTAAACTGGTATACTTAAAGTCTGCTAAATTGGAACAACTAATTGTGTACTTAATGCACTTTAATTGTGCAAAAGTAGTGCAGAAGTCCAACTAAAGATATACTGAAGTATATTTGATTGTACTAAAGTGGAACTATTTCAGGTATACTTCAGGTACACTTTTAATATATTGTATTAAAAAAAGACATATATTATTCAAAGATCACAAATCCTCATCAATAGTGGCATTAAAACACATTTTAGGTTTAATATTGAGAAATGTGCATTGTGCACAAGTAGTACTCCCAATAAATTGTAATAATTATTTTTATATCAGTAAGCCTTGAGCGATATTTCAGTAAATCTTTTAATAAATTTGAACCATACTTAGTATGAAATAATTGGATTTTAAATATATATATATATATATATATATATATATATATATATATATATATATTTTTTTTTTTTTTTTTTTTTTAGTAGGGATACCATGTACGTACCTTTAGTAGTTTATTAATAATCTTAAAATAAATATATATATATATTTTTTTTTGTAAATGCCACTTAATATGAAATGTCTCATCATTCTCTCAATAGTACATGAATAGATAACTGTGATAACTGTGATTTGTTTTCATGCAATATTCAGAGAAAACTTCTTGAAGACTTCATTGAACGGGTTCATAAGCACTGTACGTCTGTGCACTTGTAACAGTGTTTTATCTGAAACACTATGTGTTCTTGTTTCTTAATAGTAAATGCTCAGGCAGAATACACTTTGAAACTATCGAAAGTGTGTTAACGCTGTTCTTCCACTGTATCCTAAGGGAAGGAATGCTCTTTTTAAGATGATGGAAAACTTACAGACTTCCCTTGCTCTCTCCCTGTAGAGCTGAGGCCTCTAGAGTGGGATGACTTCATTAAACGGGCACTAGAGGACTGGGTTAATCCCGTTGCCTCCGGAGACAGACTGCACCTGGTTACCCTTCAGCATTCGAGGGAATGTATGCTAACCATAGCTAACATTTCCCCCCTTAAGCACACACACACATGCAGGCCTATGTACACACAGTTCGACATAGTCAGCGGAGTCAGTTTGCAAAGAGGGATCAGATTATTTCCTGTTTCCATCCTACATGTTGTCAATTACGGCCCGGCGCCCAGCCTAACAGGACACTTTAGCGTTACCAGCAAATGACCTTACACTGTTCAAACAATTAGCCCAAAGAAAACATTGTCCTCATTGATTTATCGGCCGTCCTAACGGAGAATTCTCTGAGTGGGGAGAGAGGAATATCTCTCTGTTCATGCCGCCATCATCTGGAAGCCTTTCCGCATAGGGTTCACAGGAGAGCCACGTGGTGACAGGTCTATTTAGCACCGAACTCGCCATCAACCAGCAAATAACACTTACTAAGAGATGTGTGCTTACAATCAACAGAACTCTGATTCTTTTATGATAGTGATTTCTATCTTGGAATCTGAGAGAGAGAGAACAAAAGTTCACTGGCAGTGAATAAAAGCCTAAAAGTCTTTAGAGCTAGAAGACTGTGTATCTTCAAGGATAATGCTTTATATCCGTAGCAGTCAGGGTTCCTTCCCAGAGCCATGAACTTTGTTCCTCTCATGTGTTTGTGCACAGTTCCCAGCACTCAGGGCCAAAACTCTGGACCCCCACCTCCCTGCGCATGCCATTTTTCACACAAAGGCTGTTTTTCTGCACCAATACCCACATCTTTGGAACTTTTTTTTAAAAGCACTATACTGATCGATCAGCATCATTTCTACTCCAAAAGAAAAGAAGAGAAGAGACATAGAGAGTATGAAATAAAAAAGAGTGTCTACTCATCTTGTGACAAAGTACTCTGAGCATCTTACATGGTGTTAATCAACAGCCATAGAGCTGGCTGTCACTCACAAAAACCATGAGGCAAGCCAATCAATATCAGCATCCAGCACTGCTTTCACTGACTGAGCTCAACTTTTGTAACTGTTACTGCAGTGCTCGTGTTGACCAGAGAGCCCCATGCATTGGCCTGGCACACTCAACGTATTTCAAAATTAAACTAATGGCCATAAAGCCAGTTAGACCCCAGAGACATGTGCTCAACACTACAGATCTCAAACATTCCACTGTTTCCACCAGCAAACATTGGCGCGAAATGAAAGATCCGTTTTTTCCGCCTGCCTGCCGATAACCAAAGATGCCCAGCAGTAATAAAAGACTGCAAATAAATGGCCACCAACTAAAGTGTTTGTTTTCTCACACGTGTGTAGTTTTCATCTTCACTGGATCTGGTCCTAGCTGCGGGCTTTGCCAAATTAAAGCGACAACATCATTGGCTTTGATTCTAGCGATTTGATATGTGGTGATGTTCCTTGGGGCGTTGTTTTGTGATATTGTTCCTGTTTTATCTCTATTAGAGCTTCTGATGTTCTCTTGCTTCATTTCAAAGCTTTTTTTTATGTAAATGGGTGGGTTTGTGTATGTGCGTGTTTTGGGCTCCATACACTAGTGAACATCCCGAAAACAAACGGATATGAAATATCTAGTCATTGATTTCTCATCTCCAGCACGTCAAAAATGTAAATGAAACATCCGTATCGTTTTGAAGATTTGCTCTGGTCCTTTAACACAATACCCACAGGCACCCTGTAGTGATTAGCACTACATCCGGCTCTCTCATCCATCCATGATGGAAACAGCCCGGTCGAGGTCCAGGCTTGAAGGCGCAGCACTCTGAATGTGTGGATTTGTCAGAGTTTAATGAGAGTCCTCCCAGTGCTCCACCACAGCCTCCTGTGCTGTTGACATTTGTCCACCCACCTGTGTCTGGACCTTAATGACCCTTAGCATGTCAAGCAAGTGATTTTCACTTGCGCAGAGGCATACGCGGGACATTTTGTCAAGAATTGTGTCCTCAAAGTGGATTGAGTCTTCACGCTTTATATTTAGGTGTGAAAGGCGAACCAGGTGTCTCCTCTCGCAGACTGTGTGGCTCTGTGTTGGTGGATGCGGGGGTCTTTGACATTGTTAGTTCATGCTAGCTGCTCTTATATTAGTTTCCAACAATTATTTTTTACAGTCCTTCTGCCATGTTTTTGGACATGACTAAGGCATGTCAGGTGAGAGGCATGTTTTCCATTATGCTTAGCTGATGGAGTGACTGAATTTGCCCTCCACCCCCAAGTAATGGACCAGGCATCTAGTTCTCCCTCTTAGTCTGCATTGCAGTCCAGCTTGCATAGATGTTTCACAGCTTATTTTGTTAATACAGATAAGCCTTTAAGGAGCATGTTCCCTAGTGAACAGAATGCCAGTCTACATTTTCTGTACGCGCGCTACACAGAATGCTAAATCACCTCGCAAAAACGACGGTATTGATCACTGTATACACACACTGGAAAATCACACTCTCACACAGGCTCATTATTTCTGGATACTGTGTTAGTCATTGTGTGGGAAATGGGTTTTAAGTATCTGTGCACTTCAAAGAATTGCAAATAGGTTGTGATTTGTGTCTCACCTCATTTGCTCTTAGTGTTTGCATTAATATAATGCAGCTCTGTCATGCTGTTCGTGATCCGCTTTAATCTACATGAATCTGTGCATAGGATTCCATGCTTCACTTGGAGTGTATGGCAGATAGCTGTATCAGTGATTTGAAAGCGGTAAAGATTGATGTTGATTGGACAAAAGGCTCTAAACACAACATTTTGGTTCTGGTATGGACTCTACTTCACTCTGAGTCATATATATGATTTTTTCATTAGACATGAGCTTTCAATAACTGTAATTTTGTTCTTCCTGGAATATTATAAATGGATGAGTTCTCACTGATTTTGCAATAGATGGCCAAAAATGAAATGGAAATATATTTGACTTGACGAATCTTGAAATTAAAAAAAAAAAAAAAAAAGCTTATTGCCATTTCTAAATATTGTAATTAAAAAAAAAACAACAACAAAAAAATTATATATACATACAGTTCTGAGTAGTGGTTTGAGAAGCAGGGTTGTTTTTTTCAGTAACAGGGAGAAACTATTCATTTTAAGTAATGTGTGATGTGTGTTGTGTTTCCCCGCTTTAACAACAAACAACAGCCCCCATTGGTGTGTGTTTGTCTTGTCACATTTTCTTGTCTTTCTTACCTTTAAACCAGTGAGATATTCTGAGTTCTAAATGTGTGTAATTACGTAATTGGTATTGTACTTTAAATACTGTATACTTATAATCTGAAGGCTGGCTGTGTTCACGTGTGTGTGTGTGTGTGTGCGTGTGTGTGTGTGTGTGCGTGTGTGTGTGTGCTTGGGGAATGTTTATTTCTCTGAGGCTAACGCACAGACCAAATTAGCTCTGTGTATCTTGTGACATTCAGCTTAATAATTAGGCAGGAAAACACATTTATAATCTTTCATTGTCCCAAGTTCTGGTTTACATAAAATGTCATACAAAAAAGACAGCGTTGAGCTGTTTAACCCAAGCATCTGTTTCATGTTGTCTACTGACTGAGTATGGTTTAATATCAGTTGTCACTCAATATGGCTTTTGCACCATCATATGGGCAAATCTCACGAAACCTGCCAATAACATATCCAGTCCAAATTTAAAAGAAAACAAAATTAAGAAAATCTATATTTACATTTTATACTACATTTGTACTAAGACTATCTAGGACAAGATGTGTAATTTTTTGTAACAATGTGTTTATTATAATTTGCTCAAATTTGCTCCTAAATTTTCCTTAGCATAATGCAAAAATGTCATCTACATTATGGTGCTGTGAGAAAATAAATGGTAAAGTATTTATACATGATGGTAGTTTGTGTTGCAGTTAATTTATGATGATTTTGATGAAGTAAATGAAAAACTAATTAAAAAAGTGTTTGGATTCAGCACTGTGAGGACAAAGTGTAATTATTTATCTATACAGTATTTTATTTATATTAATTTGATTTCATTTAATTATATTTTATTATAAGATTCGTTAGATTCACCCGTATAGGTGCACTCCTCCAGGCTTGCCTAAATTTATCGTTTTGTACTCAGTTATGGGCTGTTAGTAATTGGCGTAGTGCTAGTGCTGTATTTCTCTGTATTTTAGTGCTCTCTCTGTCTCTCTCGCCACTTTTAATAAAGAATTAGACTCCCTCCCTATTCTTTATAATGAGGAACCCTCTTTCTCCCGACTCAGTAGTCTGTTTACAGTCATTGTGCTAAATTGCTTTTGTGTGTGTGTGCCAATTATTTTGCATGTTGTGTTCATACAAAAACATTTTTTTAATTAATGGGAAGGCTTGAGATGAGTTCAAATGTTAACTGTGGATTGTGTTCTTTTGTTTGGCCACAGCTAAATCATTTAGCAATTTTCCAGTTTACGCATGATAGAAATCATGTGCTGTGGCCAGTAATTTATCGTGCTTTCTCTATATTTGTCTTTCCCTCTCACGCACCCCCCACCCCTTTCTTCTGCATATTTGTTGTCTCTCACATGTGTATCTACTCCAGTGTGTACAAAAGTGCTTACCGTCGAGATATTTCAGACGTTCCCTTGGTTTGTGATGCATCACCAGAGCGGGGCGCAGCTGCAGTGCACACTACACTCTTTAGTCCCGGAGTAAGACAGGCCCGATCACTCTCACACTCTCTATACATCCAGATGAGATGTACGGTGACACACACGTTAGTTGTGAGAATGTTTCTTCCTGCCTCTAGCTGCAAATAAGCCCCGTGTAAAGTGAGACTGAGTGAATAGGTGACGGTAGCCTCTGCGCATTCAGGTTACCCCGTGTTTGTGTGTCCAGGACTGAATGTATGGGGGGATTTAGTCAGGTCGCACACACCCGCTCCATCTTACTGTCAGCTTGACCTCCCAGCTGTGTCCTATCACATCCCTGGCTGAGGCTGCTAAAGTGTGTGTGTGTGTGTGTGAGTGTTTGTGTTAGCAGAAATGTGCTTCTCTAGCTAGCGGTAGAGAATTAAATCTGCCTAAATTCACTAAATGGTGGTATTAGTTCAGAACACTTCAGAGCTCTGTTCCAAAAACCTAGTGAGCTTCCTCCTTATAGGCATGTTTCCGACTCGAAGGCTGTTTCAAAAGAAATAAATGTTCATTTTAATGCAGCATCACGTGTTCATCAAAGAGAATGAATTACAATAAGCTTATTGAAAAAAAAATGATCCAAAGAAGGTGAAATGTTATTTCTCTATATTACAAACATAATTAAACACTGAAAAGAATCGACAAGAAATGTTTAAAAAATATTATTTTACTCAAAATGTATGTGTTCTATGTATATTTATATTATTCTCGTCACATCGCTTGTATTGAAATCGATTGTGAATTGAGTCACAACACAGCGTTTTTGTCTATGTAGCGCATTTCAGATCCATCACTTTTTTACGGTTTTGTACACAAGACTATGTAGGCAGTGAGGCTCAGTAGGTTTTGTAGCAGAGCGTACATGACAGCATGTGGTAGACAAAGAGACAAAGAGAATACAGCTTTAGGACTAGCGATATGTCCATTAGCTCTGTTCTGAAGTTCTGTAGACTGATGTTAATATCCAGTGAACAGCACAGCGGATCTGTAAAGCCTTTCTGTACAAGGAGGCATAATGGAAATCTAACACATAACCATCAGTCACATCTGACCATGTGAATTCAGGTCGAATACCTGGTGACCAAGAACTAAGAAATTGGTGCAGTCATTCAGAAACGATTTATTTTTCTTGGAGCACCAAGTCATGGCCTAAATAACAGTCAACATGGTGCAGTATTATGATTTTTCTGTTTGGCAGTATAATGAGTAAATAGCATTTTATTATTTTTTTTATTAAAAATACATAAATACATATATAAATTGTATATACAATATAAATGCATAACATTTAAAATAAAGCATTTTACCAAAATTTAAAATCAAGCAGCAATGGAGGATAATGATTCACAATAAATCAATATGAGGAATGTCTTTTGCCACTCATAAATCAGTAAATTCTACATAAGATGCTAGTAATAATTTATTTACATACATCAAAACATCAAGTAATTTATCATTTAAACACATTTCATTTAATATTATAATTTAATATTTTTATTTAAATTATTATTGATTGGCAGTTTCATTGTAATCTTTATAATTTTATCCCATTAATATTGCAAATGTTAAGTGCATTGTATATATATTTTATCTAAAACTACTTTTAACATTTTATTAAACTGAATAAACTTTAATGTTCTTTAATATTTTTCCATAATTGCAGCATTTCATATTATGGGTTTATATTTATTTTAGAATTTAAAAAAATGTGGAAAAATAAGTTGTGTTTGCAGATGTGCATCAGGGACTCGGTGTGTTTTCCTCTGTTTTAGTGAGTGCAGCCTATCACAATATTATGTGTCCTTTCTCTCTCTTTTACACACACACTTTGTCTCCAGATAAATCCCAAGCCTGCCAGACTCTCTCAGTTTAACTCCAAACCAAGTGTCAACACAAAATCCTTCAGGGAAGCTTTCCAACACATACACATGCACACATTTCTCCAAACATCACAATACAAAAGAAGCAGCCATTCTCTCGTTGTCAAAACGAAGTAAAATCCTTTCTTTCATCCATACGCACCGACCTATAGACGAGAGGCAGCGGGGAGTGAAGGAACGTGGGAGACGCAGCGGCAGAGGAGAAAAAGACTGAAAGGGAGACGGAGATAAAGGGCTCAGTTCGGCGGTTCGGCACACGGCAGGGGTGAGGCATCGTGGACCCGGGAGCTCGGCACTGTCGCTTGAGATGGCCCAGATGTGTCAGGCTCCTGCGTCTGAGAGATTTCCATCTCTTTGGCCCATGGATCCCAGCCCAGCGGGAGGACCCCCAACCAACCATTCGACTGCTCCTTCTACATTATTCAGCTGACATAACCCCCGAGAAGATGGCGAGGGCAAGAGGAGGTGCAAATCTACATGTATGAAAGCGAAAAGAGCCTGTTTTAGCTCGTCAACGAATGGAATCGGCAAAATGACGCACCACTGTGAAGCACTCCTGCAGATATTTTTATCCATTCCAAATTTTCACACTCGCAAGCCCTCTTATTCTGTAAGAATGTGCTTCTCCTTCATGAAAGAAGTTTTTATTGTGCGTGTGTGTGTGTTGTGAATGCGTGCGTGTGCCCCTGCTGTGCTGTGATCTGCCTGTATTGAAATAGCTCTGTATCATGACCTACATTCCTCAGCTGGGGGGCTGATACTGAGGGAGGGAGCGACGGATAGGGTGAAGGTAAAAAAGAAGACACTCTGATGAGTCGAACCTGTCTTGGAGCTCGCTTTTTGATGTATTTGGGTGGACACATGACAGAACATCCCTTGTTGTTGTCCTTTATCTTTTGTTTTTTTTTCTTTTTGCAGCTGTGGCATCTTAAACCATATGCGCCGCTTGTTTGTTGTGTTGTTTATTTGTTTGTCAAGATTATGTAAGGCTCTTCAATGAGGTGAAGGGAAAGAGGGCACGACTCAAGGGAGTCGTCTTAGCCCAGGCTTGCTGCCGCCACATCACCCTCTGCTGTCTCAGGCCGCAAACATCATAATGGCCAGCTTAGCGCTGGGTGCTTATCTCAGAGGTTTTTCTGTCTCTCTCTCTCTCTTTAGATTTTGATGTATGTAGAGACCCAGCAGCCTTTGGAGTGTTTGTTTGTAGAAGCGGGATTATTTTCCGTCAGGAATGTCAGGAAGGTGAGTGCTTGGGTTTGTTGACGTTTAAGCTTTGCTCGTGGGCTCGGGGCTCCGTGGAACTCAACTCGGTGAATTTGGAGTGTGTAAGCCACATGTTTAGATGTTTTCAATTGTTTTCGGTTGTACAAATCTTTGCTACCATCGTCTCCAAATGTAAATGTCAGATCTCAAATTGGATTTTCATTCTCTCTTCTCATAGCTATGGAAGCCAGTTTCCTGCATTAGAGTAAAATAAAAAATAATTAAAAATAAGATAAATACTCATTAAAAGAATAAAACACTCATTACGCAAGAATAAATAATGGATTTTATATCTCATAATTCTAACTTTATATCTCATGTTTCTGACTTAATTAGCTGCCATTGTGATTTCACATGTAGCAATGTGTATCAGAATTGTGATTTTATTTTTTTTTAATAATTGCAACTCTATATCTCAGAAATGGTGACTTTATTTCCTGATATTGCAACATTATATCTCAAAGTATAATTTATATCTTAAAATTCTTGAACTGTGAGATTACAGTTCTCACTTTATGTCTGTGTATTGTATGTATTTTGTATTTTTTTATCATTGTGACTTCATAACCTTCAATACATTTTTTTATGATCGCAACTTTATCTCACAATTAAGAGTTTATTTGTTGATAATGTGATTTTATATCTCAGTGTATTTGTAATTTAGTTTTTTACCATTTTGACTTTATAACTCACAATTGCGACTTTTTTGTAATTGTAACTTCATATCACAAAAAAAGACTTTCTTGCTATTGTGATTTTATATTTCGCAGTGACTATATCTCACAATTCTTACTTTATATCTTAATTGAATTAATATCTCTTAATATGTCTCAATTGCGACTTTATTTATTGATGCAATTTTAGCTCACAATTCTTTATATCTCAATTTTGATTTTGTTTTTATTATTTTGACTTCAATTGTAATTGCAACTTTATATCACATAAGACTGTTTCTTGATAGTGTGATGATATATCTCACAGTGTTACGTTATACCTCACACTTCTTATTTTATATCTTAATTGTGATTTTACTTTTATTTATTTTTATTATCTTAACTTGACTTAACAAACAGTTGCCACTTTTTTGTAATTACAATTTATCTCACAATTGTGATTTTATTTTTCAATATTGCAATTTTATCTCACAATTATTATATCTCAATTTAGATTTAATCTTTTATTGTTTTGACTTTACTTACATTTACAACTTTTTTTTATAATTGCAACTTTATATCTCACAATTTTGACTTTATTATTTAATATTGCAATTTTATCTCACAATTCCTAATATCTTCATTGTGATTTTATTATTGTAACTTCGTGTTTTGCATTTACAATCGTTTCTGTAATTGCAACTTTATATCTCACAATTATCTGTTATATTTATTTACTCTGAGGCAGAAAATGGGCTTCAGCGAGCAATGTGGAAAGGTATGACTTCAGCACACCACGCAGTGACGGTAGCTGAATCATAGCCACCTGACAAGCAACAGGCTGATTAAAAATATCCGATGAGCGCTTCCTCAGAGAAGTGAAGAGTGTAGCCCGCAGTGACTGGAAACTGTTGACACCATGTGATACCAAGTAATGTGAAGAGACAGGAAGCTGCCTGTGACTCCTGTCATAGGACGAGTATCCCCTTTGCTTTGGGTGTGTGAGTTTGTGTGATTTTAAAATGGATGGATTGTTTATTCAGGTGCGGGTAAGTGTCTTGGCAGGTTTGCTGTCTATAACAAACTGTTCCAGTAAGTTCTGTAACACATGCATTACACCGTGGTGACGTGTAGCTTTAGCATTAAAAGCCAAATAAGCATAACAGGCCCTCTCCTCTTGAGTGTATTCACCTGCTTCATGGGTTAATAAACCATAAGCTGTAAACATCACAAAATTACTTTTTCCAGCTGCATGTTTGAAATGGTAGAACTTCTCTTTTTATTTAATGTATGGAAAGAGTAAACATTCAGTGCACTCACAGATCAAGTTATTCTGTCTTTGTATGGTTTGAATTACATATTTACATGCGTTTGTCAAAACATCAGTTCACATTGCATAAAACATTTGTCGTTTTTCCAGCTGCAAAGGTTTTCTACTGCAATCTGTAGGCTTGAATGGAAAACATTGATGTTTAAGTAGTAATCATTTTTACAGTGGTCAGTTTTATTATATTCCTTCGTTATTAAGCGTAACCATAAAACACGTTTTCCCTTTATGTGTCCTACACTCTGTGTCTCCTTTACTGCCTCTTTCTCAGCTCGTGCTTGCCGTTTATGCTTTTAATAAAATCTTCTTAGGATAAATGGTATTGGGTAAAAATGTAGCCAAACCACATGTGTTTGCCCTGGGTCCTTATCCAGGACCCTTTCTCATGCTTCATTCTGTTAACAAACCCCACAGAAAGCCCTGAGGGTTCATGAGCTAACTACAACATTGCTGTAGTACAGCACCAGAGAAGAAAAACATCGCTCTCATGCATATTCTTAATGATGTGTCCAAGCCAAATGAGGAGGTGAGCATTAGGTCAGTCGTGGGGGGAAAAGGGCTTTGATAACTCCTTGTGAGACTGTCGCAAGAATGTAAGAACCATAACTGATTTCATTTCACTCCCTGCCTTCCTTACTGAGATTTTGCTTTAAAGCAACATAATGGCTCGTCGGGGCTGATGTGGGCCGCCGTAACAGTTGGGTTGATTTCAATATTAACAAAAGAGCGCCGTATTGCACTGGGAAATCAACACTGCAGCTGCAAATTCCCAGACTCAAGTGTGCTTTTATAGGTTGGACTCCAGGCCTGGAGCAAGGGTGGGAGAGGAAGGGGGAATCAGGCAGAATCACATCACTGTGTCCTGCCGCCCGTAATGAAGTGCTCCGACAATCCATTGACCTGAGAGGGAAACTGTCTGATGTTTGATACATGATTCAGATGATGGACAGACCCAAAACCCAAACAGATATGTCATAATACAATTATTCCCTCAAGATGAGTCGATGATAGATCGCAGATTCAAGTGTGACTTTGTTTTGTGAGAAGAGGAAATCGGCACTCGGCTGCTACATGCGGTAGTAGTTGATCATGAGTGCCAAAAGAGGTATTGCAACACCTGCTGCTTTCATTGTGTTACCTGGATTTACTAGCTTTATGGGGACCAAATTATAGTAAAACATGAGATCATCATCAAGCAATGCCCAATTTTTCCATATTGGCCATTTTGGATGCCAGCCATTTTGAAATTCAGTTCAAAATAATGTATTTTATGTAACATTATGTCTTTATGAGACATAATGTGTATAATTGGCACTATGAGCTGAGGGTACACTAAGTTTGGGAACAGAAGTTTGCCACCTTGTGGTCAAAATTACAATAAAATAAGATTCTAATAGCTTTTGATTCATTTTGCCTATTATCTGTCACGTGTTGGTTTCTGTTTAGTTCAGTTTTGCCCATATTTGGTTTTGTTCCGGTTCTTGTCATTAGTTAATCTTCGTTTATTTAGATCACCTGTCTTACATTAATCATTTTGTTAACTCCTTTGTTCAATTTCCTTTATAAGTCCTCAGTCTTTGTCTGAGTTTAACGACTAATAAATGGAAAAGTGTGTTGATGCTATTTCATCTTTTGTTTATTTTCCTACAACCACAAATCCGTGACATTATCCTTACGCAAAACTTAATGAAAAATTAATGTTTTCAATTTCTTTGAAAAGCTACTTTTTAACTCCTCCTAGAATGTTGATCCGATTTTCACCAAATTAGACTGAGATCATCTTCAGACCTTGCAGCAAAAAGTTATAGATTTAATTTCTAATGCATCAATGAATTTGGTGACATGATGCCAAAATGAATTTTTGCCTGTTATCCTTAGGCAAAAAATTAAAAAAATTCATTGGGTTTTGAAATCCAATGTATTTTTCAATTTGAAAATTCATTGCGTTATGCTGAGAAGTCATTACCAATAATGGCATAGTTGGTTGAACATTTTGAATTTCTTTTAAAATGTATTGTTCAAATGAATGATGACATGATGCCAAAATGTATCCAAACTATGTCTCTGCAATGCATTAGCACATTTACACCACATTTTGTGTCACATCAATTTGGTCACTGTGCCATTTATTGGTCAAAAGTAATTGTCACATTAAAAGTGATTATACAAATGATTGATATGTTCCTGAAATCATCTGCATTTTTTTTTTTTTTCCAGTATATGGTTTATGCTTGTTCCTGAAAATTGCAGATTATTATTATTATTATTTCCATTTTCTTCAACTAATTGTGAGTGTTGCCACCTAGTGGACCAAATAATTAATTCAGTTCGGTACGTGCACGGATGATGCAAAGTATGCGCAAAAGCATTGTAAAACTCTGACTGATTGCGAACAGTCTGCGTGGAGCTTGTTGATGCCAAAATTTGTCACGCACTGTGTGCTAAATGTAGCGGCAAATGGAAAACGAAGACATACTTTTGGTATTAGTGTGTAGCAGATATAATTAGCTTAAAATATAAACATAAAAGTCAATGGTCCCATGATATGAAGGTTCCCACTGTGGTATAAAAACGAACTAGTGTGTGCTTTCAGCTCTGTTCGCTTTTGACCTTACCTGTCAATGGCATTATCAGTACACAGCTTAGAGACTTGTCTTTGGTAATATCACACCACCCAAATGTGTTCTGATTAGTCCCACAACACACACGCTTGCACACTCATCAGACCGTAGGGACAGAGATCTTAATCTGTTTCCTGCGCTCTGGGAATGCAGGCGTCATGAAATTGTATATTTTCAAAATATCTGTGACTTGATACTACCGAAGGTATCCAGTATACGCACCGAGCCGGTCCAAGTCTCCACTAAGTCTCTTCCCGACTCTCTGAAGTTATCGTTAGCCTGCTCTGAAAACAAAAAAGACATTTTAATCGCTTTCCTTGCACACTAACTTAAGTGCCCAACTTTCTTCACTTTCACGCTTCTCTAAAACTTTACAATTCGCTTTGTTCTGCATAATCCTCCATCAAGAAAAGACGACAGGTAAAGACCAGAGGAAGGCATCTCAGTTCAGGGGTGAGCGAGTCACCTCTGATGCAATAGACGATGGAGTTCAGAGACAACGAGAGGTAAATTTATCTGATAATAGGCTCTAATCTGTATATTATTCTGGGCTGGGAGGCTTTTGTTCTGCAGTGATTATGCTGTTCATAAGGTTCTGATCTCGTCTTATGTCTGCATAATTGAAATAACCCTGACCCTTAAAAGCCACTTGATGCGTGCTTAAAACAAGACATGAGAGAGGCTGAGAGTGTGAGAGAGAAAAACAAAGTGAGAGTGAAGGAAAGGTGAGATGTTTGTCACATTATGAAAGCGCTCACTTGATGGTCCATATCTTGAAGGCCGCAGACCGCACCTTCTTGTAGGTCAGGAATATTGTTTTCCTCTCAAAGGAAGTATTTCTGTACCCTGTCTTTTCATGCTTTGCCAGTGTCCTCGTTGTGCCAGCCAAGGTTTTGTCCTCTCTCCCCCAGAAGCCTCAGAGTCACCTCTCTTGTGTACCATTAAAAGAGGATTGTGGAAACTGTATTTCCCCACGCTCCTCCTTGTTTCTTAGGCTCCAGATTGTATAGGAGAGTGGTTGAGGGTAACCGGTGTCTGATACTGTAGAAAGTTGCCTGCAGCCGAGACCCAACAATCTCGCTATTGTCCAGCGTCTGCATGGTTGAAAATTGCTACCTGGTACTATCAGTGAGAGTAGAGGGCACGGAAAAAGTGTTTCATCAATGGCTGCTTTGTGAGGGGCTATGTTTCCTCCACCTTCTTCCTCTTCAGCTCAATAGAGAGAGAAAGAGCAAAGCATTAAGATCCAGCCAATTAATCACCCTTTCTGATTTTCACCTAAAGACGTCCACCTGAGCAAAAGTATCTGATGTGCGGCTGCTTTGAGCAGGGTAAAAAATGCAATGCTGCTTAAAGTCATTGTAAAATATGCTGGCTCTGACCCATTTTAGCCCATAATATCCAGAATACAATTTTGAATTATTTCATTTAAATGTTGTTGTTGTCATGACAATCAGTGCCTGTCTTTTTTTCTGTCAGCTAGCTCGCCTAAAAATCAACAAGTGATAAGCAAATAGAGTGTTTCTTTTGAGAGAATGCTTAGAAGTAAGATAAATAACTGGTATAGAAGAAACTGGTGTTGATGGTGCTGCTATTACTAAGATAAGTGATGGCAATATGAGAGGTTTGACTAAAATCAATACTCCTACATTTTAGTCATTTATATATATTGTTTTCTTCTGGCCTGAGCAGTTTTACAATTTTTACAATTTAAAACTTCAAAACAGAAGTTCATGCTTAAAATTCAAAGCTGAATTTTCAGCAGCCATTACTCCAGTCTTAAGTGTCACATGATCCTTCAGAAATGATTTATATGTTGGTTTGGTGCTTAAGATTAGGATTCTTTAATGAATAGAAAGTTAAAAAGAACAGCATTCATTAGAAATTGAAATTTTACGTTACATTATAAATTTCTTTACTTTCACTTTTGATCAATTTAATCCTGAAGAAGTATTAATTTATTTAAAAAAAACTGTCCCCAAACTTTTGAATGGTAGTGTGTATGTTTTGTTTTTATTAATGTTATAATTTAATTGTTTCAGTTTTCATTCATTTTATACAGTAAGTTAACGTTTTATTATTTTGAACATTAATGCTATAATAATTACTTTATTTATTTAAAAAATTAACTTGGATTCATTGTAACTTTTAAGTGCAATAGGGAGGAGAGGTGAAACTGCTATTTGGGTTACCTTGTTTTAGTACACAGCACAGTAGAAAAAAGGGAAAGAGTAAAAACAACGTTTTTTGTTTGTTTGTTTTGTAATTGCAATTCCTGAAAAAAAGTTTAGAAACAATTTAAAAATTACTTAGAAATGACTATTATAATTCACAATTATATTAATGTCGAAATAGGCTTTTTAAGATATTTTTCTTAATATTTTTACAGTGCCTAAAAAATCTGTGCACCATTCATATTTATCCCACTTCAGATGCAGCTTCTGTGCTGCCCTAGTACACAAGACAAGATGAAAAGGAAATTAATTTTCCGTTATTGCTGACTGCTACACAGTTGTTATTTATATAATTGTTCGAGAAGTCTTGATTTGGTACTTCTCCCTCAGATCGATTGTTGCCCTCTGTAAGTCCTTTGAGTATATCTACCTTATACTTCGTAATTAAAGTTTGAAAAAGAGATAGGCAGTACCAGCTACAACTGTGGAATTGTAAAAAAGTTTGACTACTACTGATGCAGTATTTTTACCTTTTATCTTAGGATATGATCACTTCTGCGTCCTCATGTAACTTTATTTCATAGCATTCGTTAGCTGAAATTTTACCTGTGAGATTATACCACAACATAGCAATGAATCTTGGCACATGGTTTGCGCCTAGATAATTTCCCTTTTATGTCGTTGAGAGTGTGTTGTACATTTTAATTTATTATTACAATTTTTTACTTTTGAACTTCGAGTCTTACTCTATTCTAATCTAATAATAATAATAAATCAGAAGCTAATTCTTCTGATCACTTTCCCAAGAGGAAAGAAACGACTTTCAGAAATACAGATGATAGAGCCATGCCTCACCATCCTCTGCTGCCTCAGCCTGGAGTCTAATTTGAAGGCAAATATTCATAACTCAAATCTCCTTTTCTGATCCCTGTTCTTTATATGGAATCTGTTCATTATTCAGTTGAGAGTACAAGCCTTTTTTAATTGGAATGCTTTTTTTCTTAGTCATTTTTTAATTTTTTTTTCATCATCAATTCATTTCTAAACTAACAGATGTAGTTTTAAATTATATATATATATATATATATATATATATATATATATATATATATATATATATATTTAAGTAAGTGTGTGTATATTGCTGCGCATTCGGTGCAAGCATGCTACATATTCTTTTATGATTTAATTAGCTATGCGAGTGTGTGTTTGATGGCTAAAACAGCTGGATGGCTCCTCTGGCTCTCACTCTCTGAGCTCAGACGAAGCAGCTCCCGGCGTGCTGATCATCCTCCCTATTGTTTCCTGAGTGGCTTATTAAATTACTCGACCTCCCTCGTATAGTGGGAGCTGTCAATGTGCTGCCCAGCTCCACTCTCCTGCAGAGCTCTTTCTCTCTCTCTCTCTCTCTCTCCATCTCTCACACTCTCTTTCTCTGTGGCCGATAACAGGAGTTTGTATCGGGGCATTAATCCTTCTGCTCTCTTGGGTGGGATTAATACTCTCTCTTTGTGTAATTATGACCTCATTGCTCTGCTCAGATAAGAGGGAGGTTATCAGGTCAGACGACCATTGAGGGATGGTGTAAAGCAAGAAGAGAGTGTTTCTCAGTGACGCAGTAGAGGGACAGTGGAGGAGACCTGGAAAAGTTCACTTTTTTGCATCCATAGGTGCTGTTTTCCTGCATAATCAGGTCGTAGATGGATGTCTTCAGCTGTTGAGACATGTCTCGCTGTTTTTGAAGGCAAAAACACGTCCTGTGTGAATGGCCCCTTAGACAAGTAGACATGACACTGTTTGAGCTGACTTTCTATGACTTTATCAAGGAGACTACAGTCTGATTTGCTGTTTCACTGCATGTTTTTCTTTCTCCATCTCTCTCTATAGCCATTTCTCTCTCTCTGTCTCCCTCCCCTCCCTGACTGCCTGCTGTTGCTGCTCTGTGCCATATGGAGCTTTACTGGAACTCCTCTTAAAAAATTCACCAGATGAATCTCTCTCTCTCTCTTGCTCTCTCTTTCAGGCTCTCTCGCTCTCTCTCAAATGATGGCTTTCTCATTTAACAGATTGGCTGATGTGTCAGAGATGACTGGGTTATGCCACCGCTAAATGAGAGGAGGGAGTGAGAGACAAGTGCTTCCAAAAGCTCAGTGATGCTCTTGGGCCAAAGTTCTGTTTCATTGCTCTCTCTGCGTGTCAGACATGTTCAGTGACATGTGTGCATATGTATTTGTGTTTTATAGGTTGTGCCTTTGCTGTATATTTTTGTACGATACAGTGTCTTCTTTTTCTTCTTTTTTGATTTTGATTTCTTTCTTGATTTCTTCTTTTGGTTTTAATTGAAAGCTTATAAATAGAAAGTTAGTTAATATACCTAGGTTAATTTGCTGGTCTTGGGAGACATTCACTCTGGATGTGTGTTTTTTAGCATCTCACAACATGAGCTTTTCATTGAAGACACAATGTAACCCTAACAATAACATGAACTTTTACTTCATGAAATTGTGGATTATAAAATGTCTTCTTAACATGCTTCTGTTTGAAATATTTCTGGAATTGAAAAAATAGATCATTTCAAATACAAAAAGTGCATAAATAAACAAACAAACAAACACTGATTAAATATTAAAGGGGGTATTTCACCCAAAAATTTTCTCATTATTTACTCACCTTCATGTTATTATACACCCATAAAAACCATATTTGTTATAAACATCATTTACCATATTGTATATGTGTTTGATGAGGTGATAAAATCCCAAATTTAATCTGTTTATTTTATAAAGTAATTGCGTCTCTAAGAAAACTAGGCTTAAACCACCTGATTCACATTGATTCATACTTTTACTGTCTCTTTTTTAAATTATTAAGAGAACATGAAAAATAGATTTATTTGTGTTCCAAAGCCTTGTGGTTTTGGAATGATATTAGGGTGAGTAAACGATGATTACATTTTTATTCTGGGGTGAATTATCCCTTTAAATGAAATGTAAATACCTTCTGTGAATATGGTTTAGTTTTAAGACTAAATGTAGGATGTTTAACCTTTTAAATGATTAAATTAGATTATGTGAAAAATAAAGAAATATAAAATTCAACTGATATAACAAAGAAAACAGAATGTCTTCATTAGACCGATAAAATGAAAAAACAATTTTTAGGCAGCAAATAAAAGAGCAATAGTCATTCACACAAAGTACTGCATAAGTAATGTGCAATTTGTACTAAGGATAAATTGTCTGAGTAATGGTATCTGGAATTGGTGAAAATAGCCTTGCTATCTCATCCCCTCTTTTCCAGACCGTGTTTTGTGCTTGTGTGAACAGTTATCGGGCCTGTGACTGCTGTGGCTAAAGGAGGTGTAGTTTCTGCGCAGCTGTACATTGTTGTGTAAACGGATCAGTTTCGTCTTCATCTGAATTAGCCATCAATGTCAGGCCATTCTTTTGTGTCTTATGCAGCTGCCATCAGAGCCTCACCCCCTAACCTCACTAAAACCCACTGACCACCATTAACACACACACACACACACACACACACACATACACAACTCAGCCCTCCGCCATCTGGAAACAACTGGGCCCCACTTGAAACACCCGACATAAATTAAGAGAAGCGGGGCTAATTTATTAGAGGCCTGTCCCACCGGCTCAGGTTTCAGCTAGCACTCAGCACCGCTGTCCTATATTCACACGTCTTCTGACTGACATGTCATAGACATTCACATAGATACATTAGTTTAGTGTAATAGATTACCTCGGGTGATAAACATAATTCACCGGATGTATCAAGTGAAAAAAACAATACATGGCAGATTCCAAACCATCGACATAAATGGTCACCACTGGCAACCAAGGTTAAAGCAACACAATCTCGCACTGAGGTCTCTGTTTTTTTTTATGATTGAAGCATCTTTAGCTATTCCAATGTCTCGAAGCTAAATTAGACACGTTTATTGAGTTTGTAACATTCAGACGTGTTGAAGTTTTCCATCCAGGTGTGTGTTTAAATGTGTCAGCGTTGGTCTAACTGAAGGCTGTTTGTAATTAGAACCGCTAATGACGAAGTTTAGAGAACGGGCTTCTCCAATTTGGAGCTGGGTGGCATCCTGTTGACCGTGGCAGCTCAAACTTACAGCCAATCACCACAACGCAGTATAAATCACAGAGAACAGAGAGACATATATACGGGGGAGAGGGTAAACACTTCCAGCTGAAAGCATTTGGGTGCGATTTGTTGAGAGGAATGATGTCGTTTATATTGGGTGATCAGCGATGTTTAACAGACTGGTGCTCTATTTCATTTTCTCTCCGTCTCGCACTCATCCCTCTTCATTCTTTTCTATTTTTCCTCCCACATACTCACTCACACACAACACACGCACACACTGCCTAAACACTCTTTCATCCCTCCGCATTTCTTCTCTCTCAGGGAAAGAGATGGGCCTGAACTTCCTGTCATTCCTGCACATTTGGCGTGGAGCGCTTGACACGGGCGCTGTGGCAGAGTGATGCAGGGAGTCGTGCTGTGACACGCTTTTGAATGTTTCTGAAAGCGCGGAGTGACAACCATTTGAACTGAAACATTTTAATGATGCCTTCGTACTTCCAGGCAGAGGCGATGGCAAAAAAAAAAAAGAATGAGAAAGAAAAGTCGCGCTGTGTTCAGGAGTTCCAGCAAATCCTGCTTTGATGCCACCAGGCCTCCACATATTATCTCTGACCGTTCTTCAGTGAGCAGAGCTTTCATTCCAGCCGGCTGGAAATGAAGTCTCTGGCTACTTTTCTTCGGCCCGCTCCCCTCCATACCACCACAGTTCCGGTGATTATGTAGCGTTGGCGATGCGGCCGCTCGGCTGCAACGTCGTCCAAAAGTTTCAATTTCACACCATGTTTAGCCGCATCGAACCCTCCTATTCCACAAGGACCCTCTGTCAACCCCTGTAAAATCCACCCCCCCACCTACCTTGATACGTTTCCTTTTTTCTCACATTGATAGCTCCTCTGTTTCCAATTTTACCAGCCCTCACTGTCAGTGTCTGGGTGTTCTTCTGGGTGAAAAACGCTCTTGTGCTCTCTCTCTCTCTCACTTTCGCGCCCTCTGTCTTTCGCACCCTTTCTTTCTGTGTTTCTTTCCATCTTTTTAGTGCGAGTGTGTCTGATGAGCTCAAGCTGTTGAGTCTGTCTCTTAACAGATCGCAGATTATTAGCATGTGGCCTGAATGTCTTGCTCCCACAGTTAAATCACTCTACTGATGGAGATAATTATTACAACTATACACACTCTAACACACCCGTCTCTCTAAATACTTTGCTCTCTCCCTCCATGTTAGTGTAACATCCTCTGAACTCTGTTGTTAACCCTTTGATGCATGATATCCATCTTTAAAAGCCATTTTAGTCAACCAAGATGTGAGTGAGTGACTTTTTACCCTTGATCATTATTCTTTGTGACTGCCTCTTTATGTTTTTTTTTCTGTGTGTGTGTGTGAAATACAAATTCAAAATGGCTGATGAAAATGGTAAAGCACCAAGTTTACTGCAGGTTACATCATTCTGCAGATGTCTGGCTTAATTGGTGAATCACTGAATCACACATTTAAACGATTAATTCAAAAATAGAGATTAATTTAGGAACTGAACAAGTGCCCGGGCCTGTCCCAATACCCACACTTGTGGTATTTGCAAGTTTATCTACTTACATGATATATTTACTGTATTTGGCTCAAGTGTTTAAGTGGATTTGAATTGTGTCGCACTTTACCTGATGAAGTATAAGTATAGAGCTTTATTTAAACTTTAATTATTTGTGTTTTAAAATAAACTTCTAAGTGTGTGTTTAGTAGTCTCTGCACTAAGAAAAAAAGAGGTGTGGAACAAAAATTCACTCAAACATTTACAAAGAAACAGCAAGTAACAAATTGAATTAAACATGAAATATTGAACTAGAAAAACTTATTGTATTTTCTTGTAAAACATTCGCCAAAAATGTTTGTTTTACAACTTCAAAAAAATAAAAATAAAAAATACAGTGCATGCAACATATAATACAATTTGATAATTGTGGTGCTTCTAATCTTGTTAAAAAACCAATGCAAACGTCTTACTAAAATACATACAGTATACTGTATCCTCATCACCATTACAGTGTACAGCACATTTCATTTTGCTCCCAAATTATCTGTCTTTTCTAATTAATTTAATCAATTTTGCAATTCTTACCATTTTGGGGCACATAAGTTCCTAAACATGTTACGCTTAGCCTCAAATACTGCTCCAAGTCAGCATGTGTGGGTATTGTGACAGGTCCACTCTCTTCATTATTGAAACACCAGTGCTGTTCCTTTATGTAAATAATTGGCTATATTATCTAAAAGTTAAGTTGCTGATTATTTAACGGTTGTATTTAGTATCCCACTCACAATCATGTTGATATTCAGAACAAAAGTAGACTTGTTCAGTTGATATTACTTAACTATATTCAACCCTTGCATAATAAGAACATAATTTTAATTTATGATATAATAATTCATGCATAAAGGGTTTAATTTTATTTACGTTTATCTTCATTCTTATTTTGACAAAAGCAACTTGCAATTCTTTATATAATTTAGGTGTTAAACACAAAAGCCAGGTTTGCGGTATTTTATGATTGTACAGTATTAGCCACACTATATGTCCATCATGGCTGTGACCTTTTTAATATATTTCACTACTTTTTCATGCTTTTAATCAGAATTAGAATTAGAATTAGAATGTCTTTATTGTCATTGTACACAAGATACAACGAAATTACAGAGCTTCTGCATAATCAGCTGCTGTAGATAATAGAAAAGTGTGATGTTTTGCCTCACATAACTTCACATTCTAGGACTTTGTGTCTCAACATTACAACTTTTCCATTAGTTGCATTTATAGTCTGTGAAGAAAAAGAAGAAGAAAGAGAAATCTTTTTCCTTAGGACTGAGGTCAAGTGAGCAGTTTTAGTCGTGTTCAGTTCAACCCAACACAATTCCTCAACAGAGGAGTCTTGGAATAGGAAAGAAGGAACAAGACAAAAGGAAAAAGAGCAGCAGTGTTTAGGCATGTAATCCCTTGCTATTGGAAAATGGGTCATTTCCATTCCAAACCTGATTTATTCCCTCTTTTAGTGTCTCCTGTCCTTTCCTCCCTTTCTTCTTCTTTAATTCCACACTCCTTTCATCTAACCGATTCAAATAGTCATAGGAAAGATTAACGGCAGGAGGGAAAAGCTGCGTTTTTGATGATGGCATTTATGGGATAAACAAAAGATCTCGACAGCAGCTAACACTAAAGTTTTTCTTTCTTTGATCCCAATTTACAGAGCTCCTTCCCATTATTTCTCTCTTTCTCTTTCACTCACTTTTCTTTCATACAGAACTCTTAAGTTCCCTTTCAGGAACGTCGAGCTGCGTCCGAAGACGCTATGGGAACGCTCTCAGCGTCATTCCGCTCTGAATATCGTATGCAATCAGTCCAATAGAAGGGCGAAGCGTCACGGGCGGGGTGACGTCACGACCAGGAAGTATATAAGCAAATGAGGCGGCGCCCGCGTTAGCTTTCTGTCATTCAGCAAGCGCTCTGTGTGTGTGTCAGTCCAATCTGTCTTGTGAGTCTTATTTACTGTTGTTTGTCCTGAGTGAAAGTGACAAGAATGCCTAAAGCTAAGACCAAGGCAGGGGGTGATCTCAGATCACGTTATAGGTTGTGTGTTAGTCCTTGCCCGCGCTACATTACGGCTGAGGACACACATGATCTGTGCGTGGTCTGCCTGGGTGCGGAGCATGCGGCAGCGGCTCTCGAGGGAGCCGTTTGCCCGCACTGTGAGCGGCTCTCGCTGCGCACACTCCGCACCCGGAGGGCTCTCTTTGAGAAGGGAGCCTTTGTGAGCGTCCCACATGGTGCTGGCCCCGCTTTTGCCGAGGCAGAGCGGCGGCTGCACTCGTGGGGTTCACAGGCTGATTTGGCGGACGAGAGTGAGACGGGAATTTCCCTATCTCCTCCCGTAACCGCCAGATCTGGTGCCCCGTCTCTTGAGGGAGCGGTTCCTTCCTCTCGAGACGAGGGCTCGGAGCTCCGTCTCTCGTCCCCTGAGGAGGCTGAGGCGTCGAGCGCCGACGAGGGTTCGCCGCCCACACTGCAGTACGAGGAGCTTTTAGAGGTGGTTACTAGGGCAGTGGCCAAGCTTGACATCAGTTGGCCCCCCGAAAAATCAACAAAGCCGCAGCCAAGTCTATTAGATGAGCGTTTTCTGCGCTCGCGGCAACCACCTCACCGCAGGAGCCTTCCATTTTTCCCCGATCTCCACGCTGAGGTGTCGAGATCGTGGTCGAGACCGTTCTCGTCCCGCCCGTTCGTCCCCGCATCATATTATGGCAATGTGCGGGACCTGGACGCGTGCGGGTACAGGACGATGCCACGGATTGAACGGACGCTTGCGAGCTATCTGTCCCCGCTCACGGCGTCGTCCTTGAAGGCTCCTACCCTGCCTACTAAGCCTCTGCGCACGACTTCATCCTTAGTGGGCAGGGGGTATGCGGCAGCAGGCCAGGCCGGTGCATGTCTGCACACCATGGCGGTGTTACAGGCGTACCAGGCCGAACTGCTGAGAGAGTTAGATGAGGGCGGCGAGGTTAGGCCAGAAGATATTTCTGAGCTGAGGAAGACCGCTGATCTTGCCCTCCGCGCTACCAAGGAGTCGGCCCGTGCCATCGGCCGCTCCATGGCAGCTATGGTGGCGACGGAGAGGCACCTGTGGCTGAATCTGTCTGAAATTCAGGTGAAAGACAGATTCTGCCTCATGGACGCCCCGCTTAAGCCTTCTGGTCTGTTCGGCGAAGCAGGCGGAGACGTTTCAGCGGTTTCTCCCTCGCCGATCTCTAACTCGGGGGACTGCTGGGCGGGAGCAGTCCCCTCCGCATACCAGCTCCTCGTACCGGGCTGCGCAGAAGCAGAGCGTGGCCACTCGTGCTCCCCCGCGGCGGAGCCGAGTGCGGCAGCGCTCTGCGCCGAGTACCTCTAAGCCGAAGGCTAATCTTCGGGATACCTTTATGGCTAGGAGGTCCTCGGCACACAAGTCCTGATGGGCGTGCTCCAGGACTTCGGAGGGCGGCCCCTACTGGGGTGGAGCGGCTTACACCGCGGTACCCGGTGACCGTCTCCTCTCGGTGCCCTCCGGGGATCTGTCTGTCAACCCTGCAGTTCCAGGGCACAGTAGGTCCCAGCGAGTGCTGTTCTCAGAGTTCCCTGCCGGTTCTGACTGCGGGCCTGAGAAACTCGCCTCAAGCGCCAGAGACCGCGTCTTCCTCCGGAGAGCCGCAGCAAGACAGTGGTCTGGCCATATCTCTAACACCAGAGGTCAGTCTCGAGAGACTGATTCCCTTAGTAGATCATCTGGCGGCCTGGCGGCGGCTGCCAGATGTGTCCCTTTGGGTGCTGCGGACGGTAGAGCGTGGTTATTCCATCCAGTTCGATGGGCCACCTCCGCCGTTCAACGGGGTTTGCGTGACTACGGTCCGCCCCGAGCAGGCTCTGGTTCTGGAACAAGAAGTCGAGAATTTAGTGAGGAAGGAAGCCATCGAGTTGGTTCCTCCTCACGAGACCCGCGCCGGCTTCTACAGCCGATACTTCATTGTTCCAAAGAAGGATGGGGGGCTGAGGCCCATATTGGACCTGCGAGCTCTGAACCGCTCAGTCAGAAAGCTGAAGTTCAAGATGCTTACAGTCAGGCAGATTATATCTCAGATCAGGTCCGAGGACTGGTTTGTCTCGATAGATCTCAAAGATGCCTATTTCCATATATCCATCCTTCCCTCTCATAGGAAGTTCCTGAGGTTCGCTTTCGGGGGCAAAGCGTATCAGTATCGGGTTCTTCCTTTCGGCCTAGCACTCTCACCCCGCACTTTCACCAAGTGTGTGGATGCGGCACTGGTCCCGTTGCGACTGCAGGGCATCCGCATACTCAACTACATCGACGATTGGTTGATTCTCGCTCAGACAGAGCAGTTGGCGGTTCGGCATCGAGATGTCGTTCTCGCCCACATGAGAGAGTTGGGGTTGAGACTCAACGCCAAGAAAAGTGTGCTGTCTCCAGTTCAGAGAACCACTTATCTAGGCGTGGTGTGGGATTCGACCACGATGCAGGCGTGGCTGACCCCTGCTCGGATCGAGTCGATTCTCACGGCAGTCAAGAGAGTGCGTCAAGGCCAGCCATTCACTGTCAAGCAGTTTCAGAGGCTGCTAGGGCTTATGGCAGCAGCGTCCAGCGTGATTCCTTCTGGCCTGCTGTACATGAGGCCCCTACAGTGGTGGCTCAAGAACAGGGGGGTCTCCTTGAGGGGAGACTCGCTGCGCGCTGTCAAAGTGTCACGCCGTGGTGTCCGTGCCTTAGACATGTGGAGAGATCCTCAGTTCTTGATTCAGGGCCCGGTGCTGGGAGCTCTGTGTCGCCGTGTCTCGCTAGCGACGGACGCATCCCTCACCGGTTGGGGTGCGGTCATGAGTGGCCACCCTGCCCATGGTCTGTGGAGTCGACGCCACCAGTCGTGGCATATCAACCTGCTAGAGATCCTAGCTGTGTTCCGTGCACTCAAGCACTTCCTCCCGGACCTAAGAGACCGCCATGTGCTGGTGCGCACCGACAGCACGGCAGTAGTCTCTTATATCAACCACCAAGGAGGTCTGAGGTCGCGCCCCTTGTACAAGCTGGCGCGCCAGATCCTGGTGTGGGCCCAGGGCAAGCTCCTATCCTTGAGAGCTATTCACATCCCTGGGCATCTCAATGTGGGAGCAGACGTTCTGTCGAGGCAGGGGCTGAGGCCCGGGGAATGGATGCTTCACCCAGAGGTGGTGAAGCAGATCTGGAAGGTCTTTGGCCAGGCACAGGTGGACCTCTTCGCCACTCGAGAGTCAGCGCAATGTCCCCTCTGGTTCTCTCTAGCTCCGCCAGCCCCGCTGGGTCTTGTGCACCCCAGCCCGGAGCTATGGAAGCTGTGGGTATGGCCTCTGAGGGGGCGCAACTCGTAGCTTCCAGTCTGTCAACTGAGGTTGTTGAGACCCTCCTTCAATCCAGAGCTCCCTCTACGAGGAAACTGTATGCCCTGAAGTGGAAACTCTTCACTTCCTGGTGCGGAGACCACCAATTTGACCCAGTTAACTGCCCAGTTGGTACAGTGCTGGAGTTCCTGCAGGCCCGGTTCTCCGCAGGGTTAACCCACTCCACGGTTAAGGTCTACGTGGCTGCTATTTCGTCATACCACGCCCTTATCGATGGCCAGTCAGTGGGCAGACAACCCCTGGGGATACGTTTCCTCCGTGGTGCGCTGAGGCTGAGGCCTCCGGTGCGACCACGAGTCCCTACGTGGGACTTGGCTGTGGTATTGGAGGCTCTGAGTAGGGCGCCGTTCGAGCCTCTTGAGGAGATAACTGATAGACTCCTCACTATTAAGACTGTCTTCCTGTTGGCCATCACCTCTCTGAGGAGGGTGGGGGACCTTCAGGCTCTTTCTTCGGCCCCTTCTCACATTGACTTTGCGCCCGGCATGGCGAAAGTATTTCTCTACCCCCGTCCGGGGTATCTTCCTAAAGTCCCGACAGTCGTACCACAGCCGGTCGTACTGCAGGCCTTCTGTCCTCCTCCCTTCAGGGAGCCTGACCAGGAGAAGCACCACTGTGTGTGCCCAGTGCGAGCACTGGGCGCATACATCCACAGAGCTGCCCTGTGGAGAAAGACGGACCAGTTGCTGGTATGCTATGGTCCGCCTAAGAGGGGTCTTCCTGCTACGAAGCCCACTCTTAGTAGGTGGATTGTGGATGCTGTTAACCTTGCTTACGAGGCCTCTGGGCTTGCCCATCCGCTGGGAGTCAGAGCGCACTCAACTAGAGGTATGGCGGCCTCAAAGGCCCTTTGGGCAGGTGTCCCAATACGGGACATCTGCGACGCTGCGGGATGGTCCACGCCCCTGACCTTTGCGAGGTTTTACAACCTTGATGTCCGAGCCACTCCGGGCTCCTCTGTCCTCTTGTCCTGACACAGACAGGGACTTGTCAGTATGGAGGCGTTGGTATAGCGTTCCCATAGCGTCTTCGGACGCAGCTCAACGTTCCTGAAAGGGAACGACCTAGGTTACGTATGTAACCCAGGTTCCCTAAGGGAACGAGAGCTGCGTCTCGCAGCCATACTTCCGGCATCCCTGCCAGCGCTTGCTTCATGACATGGAGCTAACGCAGGCGCCGCCTCATGTGCTTATATACTTCCTGGTCGTGACGTCACCCCGCCCGTGACGCTTCGCCCTTCTATTGGACTGATTGCATACGATATTCAGAGCGGAATGACGCTGAGAGCGTTCCCATAGCGTCTTCGGATGCAGCTCTCGTTCCCTTAGGGAACCTGGGTTACATACGTAACCTAGGTCGTTTTATATTGGATACAGTTGTGCCGGTCTGGCTTGTGTTTCTTCTCTTTTTGAGCTTTCATATCATACAAGCTGGCAAAACATAAACCTGCAACCCTCCCACCGGCCAAAAAAGAAGAAAGATGGAGAGAAGAAATTCTCATAAAGTGGAAATGCCCAGCTGATGTTTCCAAGCTGTTGAGAATGATGGGAGTTCTGGCAGTGTTACGGAAAGGGAATATATTTTTTTCTCCAGTTATTTTAGTTGCTTTTTAACCTTCTGAATGAAGTCATCGTCAAGTGTGCTCAGCCGGTAATTTAGCTGGCTTTCTCACTGATCATTTCTCTATTTTCCATTCTCCCTTTCTGGCTGTTGTGATAAGGATATTAACCTGTGCATTGAGACAGAAGAAAAGGAAATTTTCAAAATTAAAGTTGTGCAAAAGCCACAGTTTTTCAAGTTTTGGTTTCTTTAGCTCAAACTGCAAAAAAAAGGTTATATATGTATTTATTTTTATGTATTCATTCCATTAATCATTCTGACCAGACAAAGAGAAAACAGCAATCTATACCAGTCAAAAGTTTTTGAACAGTAAGATTTTTAAGCTTAGTTTTAAAGAATTATCTTCTGTTCACCAAGCCTGCATTTATATGATCCAAAATACAGCAAAAGCAGTGATATTGTGAAATATTATTACTATTTTAAATAACTGCTTTTTATTTAAATATATTTTAAAATGCATTTTTTTCCTGTGATCAGTCTTCACTCAGTCTTCAGTGTCACATGATCCTTCAGAAATCATTCTAATATGCTGATTTGCTGTTCAAAAAACATTTCTGATTATTATTATTATTAATATTTAAAACCATCAAGTACATTTTTTTCAGATCTAAAGATTTATCTGCAATTTTTGTATCTGAAATAAAAAGTTTTTGTAACATTATACACTATACCATTCAACAGCTTGGATTGAGTATATAAATGTTTTTTGAGCAGCAAATCAGAATATTGGAATGATATCTGAAAGATCATGTGACTGGAATAATGATGCAAAAAAATCAGCTTTGAAATCACAGAATTAAATTACATTTTTAAATATACTGAAATAGAAAATTATTTTAAATAGTAAAATATTTAAAAATGTTACTCTTTTTGCTGTACGTTGGATCAAATAAATGAAGACTTGGTGAGCACAAGAGACTTTTTAAAAAAAAAAACATGAAAAATCTCACTGTTCATAAAAATTGTCTGATGGTGTATGTTTTCTATTTTTGTTTTATTTTTTTTAGGCTGCTCCACATAATGTCCATTTTAGGAACAAATAGGTAATACCTTTAATAAAAAAAAAGGCAAGGCAGAATTTCTGTTGCTACAGCTATGCTGTGTGTTACAATTATTCCTAGTATAGTTTTTGTGATCCTGGTGTGTCGCCTCCTCCTCCTCCCAACACTGTCTCTGGTCACATGCATGACACTCACACACACAGAAATGCACACACGGACAGACACACGGGTCACCTGGCGCTGACTGAGGTCACCTATGAAGCCAGCAGGGACATACAGAAGCACAAATGCACACATTTTCACATGTGAAAACACTGCATATTCATCTTCGGTTGTAGCAGGTTCAAGCCGAAATTCCCCCTGTTGAGCCAAGTGTTACTTTTCAGCTTGATTCCTGCATCTGCTCTCACGAACAAGCACACACACGCAGACACAAAACACACACATACTCTTTCAACACTGAGTGACTCACTCTACAAACACACAAAGACATATGCACACTGATTAGGGCTGTTTCTTAGGCGAGGAGTTCACAGTCTGGTGGGTGTTTAAAACTGTTGCAGAGGAAGTTGTGGACTGTCGCACAGTGTTTGTTTAAATAGTAATAGAGATTAAGGGTAGAAATGAAAGGAGAAAACATCAGTTGTAGCTGTTGTTGCTTGTTGAGGAGGACTTTATTTATTAAAATACAAAAAACTTCCGATTTTTCAGGCAAATTTCATCTGTGCTGTGAGCTGTCATTAATACTCTTTATCATAAATACATTTTGCCCCACAACAACATCACTGTGTTAGACACTGATGGGCCATCCATATATGTATGATGTAAATACTGCTTATTTAATTTATTAGAGGACATCCTTTTTTCTATATGAATCACATTGTAATAATTCGAACTGTACGTTGACGTTAACATTATTTTTTTATATTAAATGATACTGGCTGATTTGTGCAGGACATCAGTGCTGATACGTGCATTGGAGCATGACATACTAATATATCCTCATTGATAATTTAACATATTCACTCTGTCTGACTGCAAACGTAAATGATCCTTCAGGTTTTTTTCTTCCCTCAGACTCCCATGCCAATATAATACTCAAATTACCTCAACAAACCTAGTGTAACAGTTTGCCATATTAGTGATGTCAGTGTTTTTCTATTTTAGGGTTTGTGCTAGTCATTGAACCGCAGCAATTTTTAATTAAGAATTTAATTACCAATAATGCAGTTGATCAGCTGCTTCTAATTCATTTATGAGGACAGAAAGAAATCAGATAATTATGGCACACATATTCATCGTAGACAAAAGTGTTCTTTGTTAAGTCAGCTGATAAGAAAATATATTTGGTCTTTTATCATTTTGTTCATAATATTTAACTTTTTTTGTAAGTTTATTTCTATGTTTAACAGCACGATGAATATTTTTTTACATTCCCACACTAGGTGCCAAAGGCTCTAATAAATATCTCTGAAAGTTTGCTGGTTATGATGGTGGTGAGAAGATAAATGGTCAATAAAAAGTGGAACTTCTGGTAACAATGCAATTCATACTGCAGTGACATCAGCATATGGGCCTGACAAGCAAAAGTCTTTGTTTCTGCTCTGAAGAGCAATATCATGTGTGTGTGTTTGTGTGTGTATGTGTGTGTATACACATGCATTTATTTGCAATTCAGGCTCACATGATATCTGCAGGCACATAAAAGAAGCATATGAAAAAAGTCAACTTATACAACATTAATGCCAGATCAAAGATATTCACGCCCACTTTCAGTACAAACCAATAAGAGAAGTGATCTGCGTTGGAAGCACCTCAAAATGCTCTCTGCCATTTCAGTTAGCAACAGAGCACTCACATGCACTCAAACACTCCTTCACACTTAAGAAACATCACAATTACCCCTCTATTCTGCCTTTCAACCTTCTCTTTCTTTCTCTCTCTCTGCTATCTGACACATTAACGTCACACGTGGAAGTGACCAGTAACCATTTTTGTGTAGTAAAACATCCAAACCCCTCGGTCTCAGGGCCCTTCGAATCTCCTGTCCTCTAACACATCTATATATGGAAGCTGTTTAAAATTATCTACGCACACTGCATACAAAAAATCAAGCGGTCCACCTCAGAGAGAGAGTGGATGAAAGGAAGGGCGAAAAAAATATGTTTGAGCATGAAAAGCAAAGCATGCATGTTGGGAGAGCTCCAAAAAGGGCCAGCCAAGAAAGAAATTAAAGTACAGCGATTATCGGGACCCAGAATTAGAAGCAGAGGGTTTTGGACTAATAAACATTTGAAACGCACCCTAGGGCCCTCACCATCATTTATTACTCCACCATCTCCCATTAATGTGTTTTTTTTTTTCTTTTTTTCGGTTTCTTCATTTTTTTTTTTTTTTCTTCATCGATTCCCAGGATGTTTTAGGTAGATTTTATTAATTCTTGCTGGCAGGGCTTAATGAAAGGTTGTTGTTGTTTTTTTTCCTCTTCCTTTCTCAGTCCCTTCCGCTTGGGATGTACTGATCCGGTGTTTTATTTCGGTCTTCTAATGGCTGTATCGTTGTTATCAGTAACTCTTGGCGTATTATAGGCCGACAAAAAGCGGTCATCAATTAACCGACACCACCCCCAACGAGTGTCCCGTTCTGACCTCTCAGCACTACACTTAAGCTTATCAACTCCCAAAACAAACCACTCCTCCACACACACACACACACACACAGACCTGCACACAGCACATGTATACTCACACTCAGCTCAAAGCCTATACACATTCACAAAGATTTTATTTGCAATATTTCAGGCACCTATATTCAGCCGCAGCGCTATTGCAAAAGAAATGATGTTTTATGAGTTCTAAAAAGACTGTGTTTCACTAAATAATGCAATGCAAATGCACAAAACACCTTCTATCATATTTCCTTTGTTGGCTACATGCAAAAACAATTATACACAATTAGTGTAATCCAAATACATATAATGTTTCATCATTATCAGTTATTAATAACTTAATTTCTCAGTATGTTTGTTTGTTTGTTTGTTTGTTTGTTTCAAACTTTTATTGAGCAGAGACCATTATATACCATTTTATAATTACAAGCTGTTCTTTTGAATTTCTATTCTTCAAAGAATCCTGAAAAAAAAATGTTTTATGGTTTCCACAAAACTATAAGGCAGCATAATTGCTTCATGAATCATGTGATACTGAAAACTGGAGTAATCACTACTGAAAATCACAGAAAAAAGTTTTAAAATATATTTAAAAAAATAATAATAATTTTAAATTGCAGTAATATTTGACAGTATCACTGTTTTTGCTGTATTTTTGAGTAAATAAATGCAGCCTTGTTTAGAATAAGGGACTACCTATTTATTTGTTTGTTTGTTTTTTATTTTTGCTGATCCCATACTTTTGAATGTTAGTGTATGTTCACAAAAATAAATAAATAAATAAATAAACAATGTAATACATTTCATTGTAAGGCAAGGCAAGTTTACTTATATAGCACATTTCTTACACAATGGTAATTCAAAGTGCTTTACATAAAAGAAAGAAAAATAATCAAAAACAATCACAACAAAAAAAACAAGGAATTTAAAAACTTTTAAAGTTATTGAAAAATTTATTTGAAATGAGTTAAAGCAGTTTAGAATAGAAAATGATTATACATAAAATACAGTGCAATCAGTTTGGGCGTAGCACATTGCTCATTCAGTAAATGCACAGCTAAACAGAGGAGTTTTGGGTCTAGATTTAAAGGATTTAAAATCTCTTCTGGAAGCTGGTTCCAAATGTGGGCAGCATAATAGCTAAAAGCATACTCCCCTTGTTTTGTGTGAACCCTTGGTATTTCTAACTGGCTCGATCCTAATGATCTGAGCGGTCTGTTTGTTTTATATTCAGTGAGTATATCTGCAATGTAAATAATATGTATTGTAATTAGACAAATTAAATAAATAGATAAACATTGTATAAGAAACATTGCAATATACTACATTTAATATCTCCAGGAAGTGCTCTTGCAGAAAAAAAACTCTGAGGGAAGAGGGCTGAGGGAAGCACTCTCACGCTGTCTGACGAAAGACGCCGCCCTCATGCCGTCTCCCGACAGTCCAGAAGGTGGAAAGGATTTGTGAATCCTGGGAAGATTAAGTTTACAGCTTAGTGCTGTGTGACCGCTAGTTTATACTTTTTTTTAATTCTTTCTCTCCATTTCTCCCTCCCTCTCTTTTCCAATCCCTATGTGCCCCTTCTTTCGCTCTCCAGGTAGACAACAGTAAGCTCACGGTCGGGCGGAGCCTGAGACGAGCAAGCGCTCCGATTGGTTGCTGCGTTGCGTTTCACCGCGTCATGCGGGCAGGATGGATGTGAAAGAACGCAGGCCATACTGCTCACTGACCAAGAGCAGGAGAGAGAAAGAGCGCCGCTACACGGGCTCATCCGGCGACAGTGAGGACTGCCGCGTGCCCACCCAGAAGTCCTACAGCTCCAGCGAGACGCTCAAGGCCTTCGACCACGACTCCTCACGCCTGCTCTACGGTGGCCACGTCAAAGAGATGGTCCACCGAGAGGCAGACGAATACAGCCACCAAGGTGAGTCACCTGCGCCTGTCATCCCTCAGAAATCCATTATGACTTCATCCAGTATAGAGGTCACATGTCATACAGCTTTAAAGCGCACACTGGAGGACAAAAAAGAAAAATAACGTGTTAGAAATACGACAAGAATGCGCTTTTGGATGGATCGCATTCAAATAATAATATATGAGATGTACGACCATAATTACACATAATTAGAGGAAATCAAGTTTGGTATGGCATGACTGCACGCTTTCTCTGAGAAAACATTTACTTACTTTCAATTGAAAAATGAAGCAGATTCAAAACAGATTAGATGCACACAAACTCGCTCTGATACTTGTCTAGTCAACAGAGCGAAGAAATAAAACATTTCCTCTGATTAGCGCAATCCAAACCCCTCGACCCAGCCTCTCATTTTCAGATCCGAAGTTTCCCTTATAACATATGCCCATGTGTCCCATTGGCAATAATGAATGGCACCATAAAAAACATAAACAGCATTATTGCGCTGTTCTGAAGTTTGCAATGTGCCCTGCTCGGCCACAGTTTTATTACTAATTATGAGCACAGAGGGTCCGCAAGCATTCGCACAGCCGTGCTTTTATAAACTCACTCACATTCATTGAGTTCTTTGTTGTTTTCTTTTTGTTCTTCTGAATGTAAGGCTTCATCAAAATACACACCGCTAAAGGTGAGTTTTGCGCTGTGGATTTAGCACAAATGTAGATTTGGGTCAAATGTTTTCTCCCTAGGTGTCGTGCTTGTCTGTGTTGCGATAGAGGTTAGTGTTGCGTGTTTGTGTACCCTTAACGTAAGTGTTGTGTTAAGCTGAAGGTCAGCCTAGCTGTTATCAGTCACTGGAGTGCTTGAGGCTCTGTCTGTTGAGTGTGTTTATTTTAGAAAGCACAGGAAGTGACACCAGATTACAGCAGGGGGTAAAGGAGCAGCCTGCCTCCAACCATTATGCAGGGTAGCCCACTCTATCACAGAGCGAGAGAGAGAGAGAGAGCAAAGGCGCTCACAGATGTAGTGCAGACACCGTTGAGCTCTTGAGAGACTGCACTTTGGCCTCAACACGGTCTTCAACACTCTCGCCATAATCACCCTGCTGCAGACGTCACCTAACCCAGTCTCAAGCCCTAACCTTGGCACGCAACCGCGTTCGTCATTAAGCTAATTCCTCCCGTGTGAAATATTTTTTAGCCTTTAGACCGTTGCAAACAGCAATACCTAGATAATTAATTTGTGGAGTAGAAAGGACCAGGCAGGCGAACTAAAATTGTTAATTAGCCATTACACAACAATGGCAGATTGGAATTACTGAGATCTGAAATAATGTAGCCTTGCTGCGAAGTGCTGCCGTTCAGTTCCATTACAAAGTTCCATAAAGGTCATTACCAGTTCATTGATTGCTTTCAAACTCAAATTAACACTTCATAAATATTTGAGCAGAAAAGCAGTAATTGCTCAATTATCTTATCCTGTACAATTTCAAATACACTAATTGGTAATTTGGAATTTATATGATTTTAATTGAACTTCAGTGGAATGCCGATTATTTCTGTAGTTAATAGCCCTTATTAATTCCTGTTAATGCAGGGGATCAATGCTTTTCTTTTTCATTTATTTCCCTTTTTTTATCATCAAGCTAATAAAATATGCAGCTTTCTGCTGTGATTGATTTAACATGAAATTCTGTAGATTAAAATAATTAGTCACTTAAATGTGAAAACTTTATGAAGTTAAATTTTTTTACATTATTAGGTATATTTAATAAACTACTTTAAAATTCTATTTAACAATTGCAAGGTAGATATGATATATTTGATTTATAACTAATTTAGTTGATTTGAATTAGCTGATTTTTTGATGCATTTAAATGCATTTAAAAACAGTTTTAAATAATTTGTTACTCTGCGTCGTTTGAAGAGTCGTAACCATTAAAACTTACGAGGATCTGCTTGCAAACGACTAAATAAATGATCCGTTTAAAGACCAATATATTTCCGCAATATATATGGTTCTCAGTAAATGTGAGGAAAGTTTTTTTTTTTCTTCTGGCACTGCGGTTTTTCAGGCCTCAGTGTTTTTGGAGCCGCGCACACCTATCACCATGGCAGATAAGCTCCCTCCGTGGAATTCAGTCTGCTCCACAGACTAATTCTACAGAATACAGAGTTTGGAAATCATTGGATCCAGACAAAAAGAACAGGAAATGAATTATAAGTCCGAGCGGCTGCTAAGTCCTTTCGCATAGTCTAATGTGAAGATACATTTTTAAGTTTGGATTTAATGGACTGTAAAATAATAAATAATGTTATTTTTGCATTGATTGATTTGTATATAATTTTATTTATGTAGATTTTGTTATTATTTCTTTTGTTTTATGATTATTTTTATTTATTTATTTGGTTGTTAGTTGTTTTATGATTTTTTTTTTTGGTTTATTTGTTTTTATTTGTTTATGTAACACAAGTGAAATAATTCCAAAAAATGTATTCTTATATATGGAATTGTTATTATTTGTTCAAAAATGTAGTTGTGCATTTATTTTACACATTTTAGCCCAGTAGCACATTATTCATTACTTTATTTTTATGTTGAAGTAAATGTGATTACTCCATTATTTAGTATGTATAAATTGTCCACTTTTTTGTTCAGTTATTCCTAATTGTTGAGAATTTTTTTAATCATTTGTTGAATGTGTCAGTATTTAAAATGCAATTAATCTATGCAGTGTTTGTAATTTAATCCTTGAAAAGTGATGTTTCATATAGTCTGTATTCATAATCAGCGTAGTATTAGCATTATTAGTTTAATTAGCAGTACATATTATTTAAAACAACAATGTAGTTCAATTTGTAGATGTATTTTCTAATCATGTTTGTTCATATGTGTTTTCAAATATATATTTTAATATGACTTCATAGTGTAGCTTTTTTTGTGGTAGTCATCTTGCCTTTGAAGTCAGATATTAACAGCCTGGAGACATTTCTGAAATCATCATCCAGATTTAAAGTGCTAAACGTACCAGTCTGACTGCTAACACACTAAGGCATGATAAAGTTATCTTCTAGTCTGTACCACTTTTTCCTCTACAGTCTATACTGTGTGTGTGTGTGTGTGTGTGTGTGTGTGTGTGTGTGTGTGTGTGTGTGTGTGTGTGTGAGAGAGAGAAACGGCACCTATTCACAAACTTCAAGCTCAATCATTTCACTGCAAAAATAATTTGATTTTAATTACTAAATTATCTACTGATTAGACAACTGAAGACAGCAGCATGCTAGAGCTGTTTTTATTATTATTATTATTCTATCACCTTCATTGTGCAAACTAAGTCTTACAATAAATTATATGACAGTTTTGGTTACAGAAAATCAGATATAAATTGTGATTCCGGCTGTGCCAGGTTGACACAGATATAAATAATCCTTTATTTCAGTAGCAGTTTTCTCTCAGTTTGAGACTTTGCACAGCCCAAGAGACTGCAGTCAGTTCATTAAAACATTTTTAAAGAGCGTGTAAACGGCTGTTTAGACGTGTTGCCGCGGTGTTCCCTCTCATGGCTAATTGCTGCCGTTTATCTGCATCCTTCCAAAATACATGTAGAAGGTGCACATAGAAAACATCATCAGTCTCACTGTGAAACATATTTTTCAAGCTCATTTTCAAGCTCACTTAGCACAACTAGGGCTGCCAGGGAACATGCGTGATGCTACAGGATAACAATTAGTCAAGTGACTGCCCACCGTTCTCAAATACTTGAGTTTGTATCTGTATTTGAAAAAACTTAATGAAAAAAAAAAACAGTGCTACATTTGTCTCAATTTAAGTTTGTTGTTTTTTTAACTGGTTTCCTTTGGGTTTTACTTGCCCACATTTTTGTCCTCATTGAATTTCTTTCTTTCTTTTTTATATTTCTATTTTTTCCCCTCCTTTCTGTATTGTCACTAGGCGAGCTGGAATACACATCATAGTCTTTCAGCAGAGAGATATATTCTGGTAACTTGGGTTTATAATTGTGGTTCCAAAAAGCGATCAAGACTCACATGTGCAGTGTATTGTGGGTGTTCGGGGAACAGACTGCTAAGTCTGCGGATATTTGACTGTCTGATGAGACTTGATAGTCTCTTTGTTCCACACATTGTTAGTTTGCCTTCCGTATAGTGTGTGTGAGTTGTTTACAGAAGCTTTCCTTTCTGTCTGGCTTTTGGGTCAGTTGATACAATCTCCCATTGTAAAAAAAAAAAAAGAGAAACCAAATAAAAAAAGATAGATTGCGGTATCAATTTACAGTTTTATTTTTCTTTTCTCTTCCCCTTTCTTTGGAGCTGTGGATCTTTTCATTGCTCGACACTCCCCAAATGGCTCCCCAGATGCCAGCAAGGCCCATTTACCTGTCAGCTTGTGTTTTACCAACACTCTATGGGCTCTTCCCACCCCACAGAACAGGCCAGCAAAGCATACCTGAGCTTCCCCCTCCACACACACACATGTGAAAGAGACCACTCTGTACTCACAATGAGAACTACTTACCATGACGTCCAGCCTGTGAGTGATATTGAGCCCTCTTAGGCTTTCCCTAGTCCCTCCGGTGAGAAAAAACGCACTTTTCTCATGCTCATATACTGACAGTGGACTGTGGGTGTGTGCGTCTGTGTGTGTTAGAAAGGAGCTTCTAGTGTCCAGGGAATTAGAGAATTCTAGTTTATTTGTCATTCTCTTGATACTATAAGTGCACATGGCAGAAATAATCGCAGAAAACAGCAGTCAGACTTCAAAATAGAATTTTAAATGAGCTCTTTTTAGTGTCTCTTTGATTGATTGTTTCTTCTGCTTAATTAGGGCATGTGGAATGTGTCTTACTGTGTTTGAAACGGTTGCTGCATTATAACCGTGTGTGTGTGTATGTTTTGTCTTTTTTAGCATTGTATTTACAGAGCTCGCTAGCCCGACGTCCCGGGGCTATTGTGTTTTCCAGTCGGGCTACCAAAATGTATCACTGTCCGACAGGCTACCTTAAATACAGGGCTCCCACACAATGTTCCCTCTAAGCTGAGCGCGAGCGCGACCGCGCTCTTCTTCCGCCGCGGCCGCCATTTGATTGACTGCCGCCAGTAAAAGGGAAAGAATAGCAATGCTCGGGCAAACCGCTATAGAGCTGATCTCACGACAGAGTTAGAACCGGTTTCATAGAAAGAGAACGATATGCACCAAATGAGTTGCTGTAGAAACTGAATGCTTCAATAGTTGCGGTGCGCTCAACACGAGAGACAACAAACGCAAAGACATGTGAAATAAAACGTCCTCATGTATTAAAGAAGAGTGGCTTGATTAAGTGCTGGAACTAGCAGAGGATGACAAAACTCTGAAACATGTACAGTCACACACAAGAGTATTGTACAAACTGTACTTCATAACCATGTTTAGACAGCTATAGAAGAATTCATATGTTCACGGTTTTAATATTTAACTTACAGATCTCAGCTTAAGTTTTGATAATATATTATGTTAGGGCTATATTATAAACCTGATAAATTATTGACCTTGTTTTTGAGTCTTTGACTTTGAGTCTCTTGTGCATCAAGGCTGTATTCATTTCAAAAATACAGAAAAAACTGTGATATAGTGAAATATTATTGCAATTTCTAATATTGGTTTCCTATTTTAATACCTATACTATAAAATAGCATTTATTCCTGAGATCAAAGCTGAATTTTCAGCATCATTACGCCAGCAGTGTCCCATGATCCTTCAGAAATCATTCTAATATACTGATTTATTATCCGTGTTGAAACTGTTGTGCTGCTTCATATTTTTTTTGGAACCTGTGTTACTTTTTTCTTTGATTCTTTGATTAATAAAAAGTTTAAAAGAACAGCATTTATTCAACATTTTCTAACAAGTCTTTACTATCAATTTTATCCATTTAACACATCCTTGCTGAATAAAGTTTAACTTTCTTTAAACATTTTTAAAGTATCTTTAAAAATGAAAGAAAACACTAAACACTAAACTCTGTTCTTTTTTGGTCCCAAAAATACAGTATATAAAAAATAAAATAAAATAAAATTGATCCAAACTTTTGAACTGCAGTGAATGCTTTCTCAGGTAACCTAAAATCTGCATAATTTAGTTCATCAAGGGTCAAATCAAATCAATAAAAATATAAATAGCACATTAAAGTTAAAAGTTACACACTTTTTTGTGTGCATGCTGTGCAGGTCTGGTATAAAGAATGCTTTTGCTCAGGTGACCGAAATGGAGAAAAGTTTTGCTCAGCAAGAAAAAAACATTAGAGGGAACATTGCTCCCACGGGTCCTTATATTTGATACAACTAAATTGAAGAGTTTTTAAGGCCTTAGACAGTTTTAAATATGTTAAATGGTATAAGAAATAATTTTTCAAATAGCCTTAAATAGATTTTTAAGAATTCTGCAGATACCTTGTAAATAGTCAAATAAAACTCTTTCCTTGATATTCGTTGATATTTGTGTATTGAAAATATTTTTGATTGACATTTATGGTCTTTATTTTATTTGGGCTAGTTCAATAAATTTTCGGGCTACCAAAATCTGAAGAGTACCTGCCCGAAGGGCTACCAGGGATTTAGAAAGTTTGCAAGCCCTGGTTTAATTACAATTATTTATAGGTAATACAGATTAATATGCCTGGGTGCAAAAGCTATTTTTTTCATTATTATTATCATTATTTCTTTTTATATAATTTGTTTTTATATATTATTCATTTTCATATACACCCACTACCATTCAAAAGTCTGAGGTCAGTAAGATTATTTAATATTTTTAAAATAACTCTCTTATGTTCACCGTTGCTGCATTTATGTACATTTATCAGACAAAAACTAATTGTGAACTGATGTTATAATTTTAAATAACTGTTTTCTATTTTAATGTTTTTTTATACTAAATAATTATTGTGATGGCAAAGCTGAATTTTCAGCAGACATTACTCCATTAGTGATGCTTAATATTTTTGTTAAAAATTCATTTGTTTGAAATACATTTTAACATAACATTATAAATGTCACTTTTGATCAGTGTAACGAATCCTTGTTGAATAAATGTATTGTAATAAATGAATAAAAGGTAAATGTAAATAATGTATTTCTTACTCCAAACTTTTGAATGGAAGTGTGAGTATGTGTGTGTGTCTATTCATATACTTCTAGGGTTTGAAACAATTGAACACTGAATATAAAAATGGTAATGGTAAAAGATGTAGCATAGACACTGATATATATATATATATATATATATTTTTTTTTTTTTTTTTACTTTAATTTGCTTTGCTTACTTGTGAAATTCAAGCAAAATAACTCATTCTTTCATAGCAATTAAAACACACACGCGTACTGATTCTTAGAAACGGTAGAGTTCAATTACTCACCAATGCCAGTTTGTATTAACATTTGGCACCTGCAGATTGTTTGTATTGGACCATGTATATAAATATATGCTGAATTAGTGTGTTGCATTTCTTTTACAGGTCAGAACTTTAACCTGAGGCAGCTGGGAATATGTGAACCAGCTACACGCCGTGGCCTGGCCTTCTGTGCAGAGATGGGCCTCCCCCACCGCGGCTACTCTGTTGGCGCAGGCTCAGACGTTGACACTGAGAATGAGGGGGTGATGTCACCGGAACGTGCCATGCACCTCTGGGGCAGGGGTGTGAAGTCTGGCCGCAATTCCTGCTTGTCCAGCCGCTCGAACTCAGCCCTGACCCTGACCGACACAGAGCACGAGAACAAATCAGACAGTGAGAACGGTGAGTGGAGCCACGCTAGAGCTGCATTCAGCCTTTTAGTCTTGTTTCAGCTACATCGAACAGATTAAAAAAAAAAAAAAAAAAAAACTCCAACTCTCTCTCTACCATGCTGGAAAATCCAACTTAAGCTGATAGCTCTGTTTTGGAACATGGTGACTGCATTCTAGCTGGTCTGAGATGGTCATTAGCCACTCTTGGACCAACAGCAAACAAGCGTCTGGTGAAGCTTAAGGTGCTCAAGCTGCTTTTTGGGAAATTGTGGGTGTTCAAAAACCCATTTTGAACTGCTTAGAAAATCAGCTACCATGTTCCAAAACTTAATATGGATTTTTCTAACATAGAGGACCCTGTGAAAGGAATTACTATGCACTTCTCTCTTGCACAATATTACCATTATCACACTCTTTTGACTTTTATCACGACTGGCCTGAGAGTCAATAACTAGCAGAAGGAGGTCAATACATCCACATGCACTCTTTCTCTTTATACCCATACTACTGCTTCCGCGGCCCTGAGGGGACCCTCCAGCGGCCCAATCAAAGGTCCGTCTTTGTGTCGGGCGCTAGGAGACCTTACCTAGCCATCATTGGAATGCTCCACTCGCATGAGCGAACACACACAATGGCTGGTTAACAGGCCCCAGCGGTTTGAAGTGCAAATTTGATCATGCTTGAAACCTGGAGAAGTGATGGAAGCGACGATCTCTCTCTCCCTCTCTCTCTCCATCTTTTTCTTTGGTACCGTCGTTCATTCCCACAAAGCAGCTGTGATGGTTCAAAGAATGCTCAGGTGACAGGCTTCCTCTGGGCCTCACCGCCACACTTCCGCTGCCACTCTCCCAGAGCGGGGCCTCGGCGGGGGGGGGGGATATGTCATTACGCCCTCACATGCGTTTTTGATTATATTTTTATTCACACTAAAATCCCTCAGATTTGTTTCTTGTTCTTTTCAGGTCCAATTGAGAATGAATTGGGGGAGTCCCCCCCCTCTCTTTTTTCTGTATTTTTTTTTTAATGAAATGAATTGAGAAGCTGCTGACAATGAGGTAAAGGTCAGCCAATTTGAAAGAAAGGGGGAAAATGAAGCAAATTGAAGAGCTGGATCATTCATTATCTTCCCTGCACACTCACTCTCCTGTCACTTATTCTCATTTATTAATATTCCTTAGACTAACAGGTGTTGTGTGAAAATAACCTTTAAGAAGACCTTATCTAATCACTTTCATTAACACCTTTTGGCTTAATTAAGGAAAGCAAAGTGCTGAGTGTGGAGGATTGTTAAATTTGCTTCCATTATGAGATGAATGTGTGGGGTGACTCTCATATCTCCGATGACCAGAGCATTTTCTGTGGATTCTTTATTTACTTTACTTAATGTAGTTAATATTTGTGAAAGAAGCTGTATGTGTGTGTAACTCAGATTGATAAAACAATAAGAGAAGAAAGTCAACTCTTGTTGTTTCTGAGTTTAATGTTAGCATTTTTCTAAGTTATATATACACTATATTGCCAAAAGTATTGGGTCACCCCCTTCTAATGAACATGTTTGACTACTTTAGTAATTTCTATGAGTACAAATCTTAATGTTAAAGCATATAATGATATTCTAGGGAATTGTGTGCTTCTAATTGTATAGCAACAGTTTGAACAGGACCCTTTTCTATTCTAACATGACAGTGCCTCTGTGTATAAGACACGGTTCAAAAAGAAATGATTGATTCAGTCAGTGTGGAAGAACTTGACTGGTCTGCAGAAAGCCAAGTCCTAATCCCAGCTGAACACCTCTGGTGTGACTTTAAATGCAGACCTTGAGCCGAAAAACTCATCACCAAACACCAATATTTTCTTATTGTTGCATGAAATATGAACTAAATTATTATTGTTGCAATAAAATCTAGATTTATTTATGTTCAACATTTATCCACCATCTTGGATTTATTTTTTTCACTGAGCTTGTCTTCACTGTGAAGGATACCTATGAAATAAGATCTTGTATAATGCAGCATAATTAAGTAAACAGATCTTTTGTAACAGCCTATGATGTTTAAAATGCCTCCTAGTGTTAACATGTAACATAAGTGCGTGTGGGTTTTTTCCTAATTGTCTCATTGAATTGTGGCATATGCTGCAGTTGCTGAGGCTTATGTCCTAACAAGAGACAGCTGCAGACAGTGTTAGTGAGTCCATGAGGAGAAAATAAAAAGAAAATATTCTTTCTTTCCTTGGTTTGTTTCACTGCTCTCCATTACAAGATCTTTGGAATTTACTTCAGCTACCGTTTCCATTCATGTCAAGTCGTGCCTCTTGACATGAATGTTGAAAAAAGCTTTCTCCAGCCATACCAAAATATTTCCTGTTTACATGTGCCTGGCATAACCATGGAAGAAAGTGTGTCCAAATGATTGACACACTGTTTGGCTTTTTCGGCCTCTTTCCCTGACTCCCCTCTCTACCGAATTCAAGATGGAGTCATTTGTAGCTTTCAAGATTTTTCTGCTTGTCGCCTCAGAGCTTGATTGTGTTTGTGCGTATAGGCCGTTGGCCCTCGCGACACTGGCTTTTGACTTCAAACGCAATGGAGGTTAATTCCATTTGGAGAAAAAGTGGGATTTGTCAACCCGAAGCTGAGAGTGGAAGTGAAAGAGATGTGTGTAGTGCTGTCAGACACGGTTCTAGTGAAAGGATCTCAATTCTGGTCCCACATTTCCAAGTTCACCTTTAAACTCTATTAGAGAGTACACTGAAAGAGACGCTTGCACAGAGACACTCTCGGCTCGGCATAGAGAGCAGTCACAATGCCTACTCTCGCTCTTTGGACTTAATATCCTGTAATGGAGAAGGGGTCGGGAGAAACACCTGAGCACAATGTGTTCCACTGCAGCAGAGAAGAAGAGATAGGGAGAAAGGAAAGGTGAGGGCGAGTGAGAGATGGCCGCTAACAAAGGAGGGATATTTTGTCCTCCGTCTCCAGGGGACATTTGAGCCAGGGATGCGCTTCACCGCATGCCCACCCGTGTCTACCTCTTCCTGGGTCACTGGACACCTGCTCACTCCCCCGAAGGGAGCGAATGAAAGGAGAGGGAAAGACATACACACACAATCACACACTCACACACACACAAACGGTTTTCACACCAGAGCAAAAAATTTCTTTCTTTCTTTCTTTCTTTCTTTGAATTTATGATGTTACATGTATGCATGTATATATATACAATAACAACAACAGTAATAATAATAATAATAATAATAATAATAATAATAATAATAATGGTAGTAGTAAATGTTTATTTAATTTGATTTTGCATGTATATTTTATTTATTTGTTTATTTGTTAATGTTTTTAAAATAATCTCTTATGTTCACCAAGGCTGCATTTATTTGTTTGAAAATACAGTATAAACAAATTGTGAAATATTACTATAATTTAATATTCTAGTAAATTAATTTCATCTTTTCTTTGAATCCAGCAGAAAATGCTATGCCTCCTCTGTCATTTGCAGCCATCTTGCCATCATATGACACCTGCTCCTCTGTCTGGATCGGTTTTTGATTTTGAGTTTGTTTGAAGCTCCTCTGTGTTTCTCTCTCTCTCACTCACACACACACACACACACACACACACACATACACACACACATCTGTGCACTACAGGGGGTTCAGGGGAAGAGGGATAGAGAAGGGGGGAGAACCCTAACTACGGGAGAAAGAACCAAAGACCTCGACTGACTATTCAGGGTCTCGTTAGCACCGCTCCCCGACTGAGGTTTTAATGTGTCTCCATTTTGATTTTGGTTATTTCATTATTTTGAGGGGCTTTAATCAAAATTTGCACAGCAGATATGAGAGAGCTTGCCCTGCTGTGAGCAAGGAAGCAGTTGCGCTCCCATTAGTCCATGTACCCGGCTGAGGGAGAGAAAGTTCCAGAACTGGCATCTAAACTCGCCCCGTTTTTTAAGAGCCTGTGAAGCTACATCAAAGGATTTGACAGGAGAGAAGCAGGAACTTCTCCGTCCTGACACTGCTGAATCATTGGAGGTGATAGAGACTTCTGGGAGTGATTTTCTGCTTGGTGGAGTGAAGTGTCCACCTCCTTTCCTTATGTTTTATATAAAGAGGGACATAGGTGTCAGATTAATGAGATTAAGAAAAATGTGTCAACAGTAATGCAAATCCTGTAAATATCTTAACCGGCTTACTCCAGCAGTTCAGGGCACAGAAATTCCTTCATGGAGGATGCCTGGGTGTAGGTGTAAACACACACACACATTTAAACACTACAGCATGCAAAATTGTGTACTAATAAGCAACACATCCAAACACTTTCAAGCATGTTGCAATTTAAAAACGCACTCGCCTAATTACTTCAGGTAACTTTACAAAAGTGCTTAATAAGCAATTAGATGAGAACTAAAGCCTTTTATCTTAGGAGTGTCTTAATGTATCTAATATATGTAGTTTAGTGCATCCTGCTTCCTTTTTAGCAGGCTAATGCTTTTTCAGACAGGACCGCTTTAATTGGATTTGTGATTAAATGGCTATAGAGAGATAAATATGTTCAAAAAGTCTGTATTAAAAACTTTATTTTAACAATAACCAGGTGCTGAATATGTCTGAAGAGAGAAAAAAATCAGAGCTCGAGTGCGGGAAAAGGCCAAGCATGTTTTGTATTATAAAATGAGATACTTATATAAGGGTTATGACATTCATGTTGCAGCAGAGTGTGTGTATGAATTGAAAAGCAATGTCGTTGTTATTTCTTTAAGCTTAAAGTGCTCTGGGGTTGTGCGGGCCACACTAGCTGTGGTCCTCTGGTCCTTACGAAGTTATTGATATCAGTGGTTTAGCTTAGAAACCTGGCACAGGAAGATACGGGGTGATGGCAATGGGAACGGGCTGTTGGGAAAGATTGCAGAAGAAAAGAACGCTGTTGCGCAACGATTGCACCACCAATAACTAACAATGAGCCAGACCGCTGATGTGCGTGGCACGTAAATAAGCTGAATAGACTTGTGAAACAGGACGGCGTTCATGAAAGCATGATGATTGTTTATACTTGAAAATTCACATAATTTAATAGCGTCAGGTGATTCAGAGAGAAAACCACAAATGCAACATTTATGTAGATGCCACAAAGATGACACAAAGACATATTTTTTTTCGTTCTGGTATTGTAAATATGTGGTTTTGATAATATATATTATGCCATTTATCTTGCTAATGGAAAGAGCGTACAGTTCTTTATTTTTATTCCAGCCAGAAACAGGGAAATCTATGCTCATTTTTTTCTGGACATTTTTCTTAATGTCAAGTCTTTTATTGACATTACATGAACCCATAGAAATAACCAGGCAGAGAATTACAGGTAGTTATAAAGTATATTATGCTAAATCAATCAAACTCTTTCTTGCTGTTTTTACACTGCAAAGACAGACAGAAACTGCATCTGAAGCACAGAAAAAAAATGTGTTAGTTAACAGCTTACTAGTTTAATTATTTAAATAAAGGCAAAAATGCATTTTACACATAAATTACAAATACAGAAATAAGAACAAAAAGAATAGAGAAAAACTAGATTATTTGACAGTGCGTGAGTATGTGTGTGTGTGTGTATACGCACATACGGTATGTGTATATATATATCTATATTTATATATACACATACAGTGTGTGTGTGTGTGTGTGTGCACCTGGTATTCATCACGTCCTGGGGACCAAATGTCCCCACAAGGATAGTAATACCAGTAAATCTTAATCTTGTGGGGACATTTTTTGGTCCCCATGAGGAAACAAGCTTATAAATCATACAGCATAAAGTTTTTTGAAAATCTAAAAATGCAGCATGTTTCCTGTGAGGGCTAAGTTTAGGTGTAGGGTTGGTGTAGGGCAATAGCACATACAGATTGTACAGTATAAAAACCATTACGCCTATGGGATGTCCCCATAAAACATGGAAACCCAACATGTGTGTGTGTGTGTGTGTGTGTGTGTGTGTGTGTGTGTGTGTGTGTGTGTGTGTGTATATATATATATATATACAGGGATTGAAATGAACTTTTTCACTCACCAGCCAATTTGGCTATTAAATTTTTAAGTTACCGGCCATTCATAACTTCTACTAGCCAAAAAAAAAAACCCCAACAGAAATAAACCAACAGCCTGAGGCTGTCTACACTGTAAGTGACAAAGCTACCGTTGCAAATCCTTTTGCGTCAGTACTTGGGATGTGCAATACTAACAAAAAAATTATCTCAACATTTTCTGGGATTTTATCGATAAAGATAATTAGACGATATTTTGCTGAGTGTGTTATTGTGCTGGTATCTTAAGGACTGCCGTGGGCAGCTGGCTCCTAAAGTTTTTGATATCCTTCATATTCTGTGTGATCAGTTCACAGCAGTGATAGAAATGAATCTTTTCCAATAAATTTAAATTGATTTTACCTTTTATGGGCATTTTTACCTTTATAAAACCTTTTTTTTTTCTAAAAGTGTCCATCATCTTTTGAGTAAAATTCTTACATTTAATCAGTCAATTATAACAATACATGTAGGCTGTTACTAAACAAATGAAATCAGTATCAATAAAATTCATCTTTACAGAAGATGCATATGAAGTGGCATTTAGATGTATTTACACATGCCGCTAAGAAGGACATGGAATGCTTTAACTTGCAGTTAGAAATGTATAAATAATGTTTTGATATTTTAAACATGAAATGTTGAATACTGACATTAGAAATTATTTTAAAAAAATGAAAAGATACTGTAAATGTGAAATTAAAATCACCAGTAGGTGGCATCAAGTCACTGTTAATAAGCGAGTCATTGCGATTGAACCGAATCATTTAAACGATTGATTGATTCATTCAGGAACTAAACACTGTCATGTTGTTCAGAGACGCAAAACAGCGCTGTGGCTGTATTTGGAATATTTTTTGTTGTCGAAATAGTACAAAAACAGGAAATATGGTGTCTAAAACTCAAGTCTCTTGATATTATCATATTGTTTATTGAACTGTTGAATAAAATCAATATCACATTTGTAACCATGCTGATTTTTAAAGAAAAAACGGCACTCTTCGTGTTATATTGATTAATTATATTAATTGATATAAATATATACATTTTCTGCCCCCTTATGTTGAATTATGATCATTCTTAATGCATATTAATAGACTGAATCATGCAGTGAAAGAACGCACTCTAAATGCGCATGCGCACTAGTTAGTCTAACCAGACTTCATCACATAGTCGCGTATGAGTGCACTCTATAGGTGTGTTTTGTTTGGTTTTTGCAATATACTCGATAATGTCATGATATCTCACGAGTTCAGTATTTGCGCTAAACCTGCGCAGACTTGGCTTGCATGAACTTCCCCAAGACATTAATGAGTGAACATAACTTATGAAAAGTAACCCGCCAAATTGGTTAATGATTTGATTTTAATTAATCATTTAATCACAGCGTGGAAGGTAATCTATCAAAAATTTAATCCAATCCAATCCAATCCAATCATTGCCTGCGTCCCAATATGCACACTATCCATCCTAAATTCTATGTGATATTAGTCATTTTCAATACTATTTAGGGCAGATAGGGTGTATAGTATGCACATTGGGATGCAGGGATTGTGTGATTTTGAGGCGCCAGTCTCGACGAAAGTGAAGCGAACGAGGAGAGAGAGAGCGAGTGTGTCCGACAGAGAGAGAGAGAGAGAGAGAAGGAGTGTGTCCGACAGAGAGAGAGAGATGTATACTCATGTGATAAGCTACAGGAACCAGTATTGCCAGGGTTTTCCTGCACAATTGGGCTATTTTGAAAATACAGTCACGGGAAAAATTACAGAGCTGTGGGTTGGGTTTTTTTTGGGGCTACTTTTATAATGTATCGCGTCCGCCCAAAGTATATGTGGTTTAAAGTGAGTTCTGAGTAAAAGTGTACTATTAATCTCATAAATTGTCTTATGTAGCATGATGCTAATGTTAGCGCTAATGCACCTGCAGAACAGGTCCAATTCATCTTCATAATGCTTTTTGTCATAATACATAATAAAAGTATTTAGAAATACTGTGATAATAGTTGGGTAAATGTATACTGGGATTGAAGTGATGTGGCTTGGTAAACGTTTTATTGCCAGTGACTGATAATGGCTGAAAAACAACAACAACAAAAGAATAATATGTATAATGTCTCATACCTGGCAGAGATGTGAAAGGTTATGTCTCCTTAAATTAGTTTGTCATGCATTGCTTTTTCAACACATTTACAGGTAAATCCTAGTATTTTAAATTTGCGATTAATCATGATTAATCACAGTCCATGATATATATATATATATATATATATATATAAACACTCTCTGTCATGACAACAGCAAAGTTTAAGCAATGATACTGAGTAAAGCAGTACTAGTTGTCAGAGGTGAGTCAGACTAGCGTATTTTAGTACAGCTTTCATGCACTATTGTATCTTACATTGGGTTTATGAATACACCTTCTGAAACAGAGCTTCACATAGTCCGCTGGTGTCTTCCAGTATCTCAGTTTTTATTCCCTCCAGGCACATTTCCTGCAGTGTTCCAGTTGTTTTGCAAGCCAACAGTAGTAGGCACATTTTTGGAAAACAAACTTTTGCCTTCCGGGTTGAAACTACAATCTATCCAGTCGTACAGATAGCTGTTGCTTAACTGGTCCGAAAACCCACAAAAACATGAAAGAAAAAGAAAACAACAAAAAAGACATGAAAGAATGCCTACAGTTTGATTTCATCCCATGCCATGGCTGAATGGCTACAGTTTTGTGGCATCTCCGGAGGCTAAACTGAGATGCATTGTTTTCCCGTGAGGGTCGTGAATTCACCTCAGCAGTGTAACAACAGCATGTGTGTCTGTTTTGTAAGAAGGATGAGCTATCAGTAGTTCACTCAAACACCCTTATCACTCACATAACAGAGAGTGTGTTAACCGAGAAACACTGCACTTCCTAAGGGCCCTGTGGCTGCAATTCTAGTGCGTGTGTGTATTTCTGTAAATGCAGGTAGTTGGAATACTTATACTGATATTGTAAACTTATATAATATGTGACTTGCGCACATAGGCAACATGCTAAAATTTACTAGAAAAAAAAAAAACAGGTGGATACAATAGAATAGAAATGTAATCTCAATGCTGATGGTCTGTATTCAATATAATTAATAGCTTGTTCTATACTTATACCGAGCCTGTCATTTCCGCACACCTCATTATCTTGAGGTCTCCACACACTGTCACTGATAAAATGCAAATATTTATATATATTTCACCACCTTATGGTCATTTCTAGTTATAATGTCATGCCTAGGATTCAAAGAAAATTGCTACCAGGTTGATGATGCCTGAATTATTCAATCATTTAAATTAAATTAAATTAATGGTCTCTACTCTGCCAAATCATGGAATAGGAAAATAAAATTATATTCATATAAAGGTTCATTTAAATAGCCTTACTATTCAGCCAAAAAAAATTAAATCACAAACTCTTTCACTTTTTAACTCCTTTTTGTGACTTGAATTTAAAAAGCCATTTTGTCTTTAGGAATAGATCAAATGTTTTTTTCATTTTTCCTTTTTTTGTTTCACTCTCATACTTCTATGATATATATGCATACACGTGCACATACACACACACTATACTATATTATATTATATTCATGTGTAAATATCATTCATATAGAGCATGAAGGCCTGCTCTGAATACCAGATATGTAGCCAGTCAAAAATAACTATTACATACCAGAACACTCGTTCTCTCTTACCTGCTCTCTTGGGCACAAGAGACGCACACACATAACTGACCCATATGGATTCAGTTTAAACACAGAGCTAATACAATGTAAAACACAGTTGCCTACAGCTCTTTCTGAGAATAGGTCTGTGCTGCAGAGGGTTACTTCAAATACATTACAATCAGTGGGCATCAAATGCCTACAAAGAAACAGCAGTCGACATCACATACTGCAGTTCCACATCCAGTCGGCTCACAATACAACCCTCCATGTAGATTCTGTGATTCAGCATTGAAACAGAGATGGTTTTTCTTTCATTCTTTCTTTTTTTTTGATCAGGTAACAAGGCTTTGTAGTGAAAGATCAAGTATAAGGGCAGGATAGAAACACTGCTGAGAAAAGTTCATTATTTGGACCGCAAGTTGATTCTTGAGAACAGATGTAGTGCAGGAAAGAAATACGGATAAATGTGGACAGGTTAAAGGTCTTATGTCAGGAAACATCAAATCATCTGTTCAATCAGTGTACTGATCGATGGTCCTGATTAAGCCTAGCATTTCTTTTCGCTGTTTCACAAGCTTTATTGTATTAGCTTCATAGTAAGGGATGTGATGTACATATAAGAGCATTTAATTCTGTATTACGAGCATTTTGTGTAAATAGATGAGCAAGTAGCACTTTTAGTTGTTGTCTCTCATTGTATATTTAACAGGTCCTGCACATGTGCAAACTAATCTCCATGTGTATACATAGCAGCATTGGCTGATAGAGTGAGTGCTCTTGTGCTCTTATCTCAGTAAACCCGGCGTGAACGAGAAGCAGCTGTGTTCTGTTAGCACAAGAGTGTAGACCACTCAGACTGATGTACAACCCTCGTTGCCCCCCTTGTCCGCACCCCTCAGACTGGACAGATTACAAGCAGACCCTACTAGATGCTCTATGCCAGCCCTGGACACTGATAAAAGCTCCATTTGTTTAATTTCTGTCCAGCGTAGGTTTCGTATAACTCTCTGGTCATTCCATCAGAGCAGACCAAATCCAGATCTGGACCCCAAAGCAGCCCCCGATACCCCAGTACTGGAAACCCGCCTTGCTGTCACCAGCCTGGCATCCTGGCTCGCAGTGAAAGAATGTGTTATTTCCTTTTCCCAACACCTGGAGGTAACAAAAAAAAGTGGTGATCTGGGTAAAGTTAATTGCAGCTTGTAAAACCGAGTTTGAAACGAGCGCCATTATGGCAGGGATGTTATGAAGCAGCGCTGGCGGCGTAATTGCATTAACCGTGCTTTGTTACACTAGCACACCGTCATTAAAGAGCACTCTCTCCACAGTGGCACTTTCCAGAGCTGGGCTTTGACTGACAGAGTGACAGTTTCACGAGCCGTGAGTGAGAGCCACGCACAATGGGCCATGTTAAACCAGACTGTGTAATCAAACATTAACAAGCCACTTTTATTCCACCCTAACCTGACGTTTGACATCAGTTTGCACACTGGACTCTGTCCGGATATGCCTTAAGACGGTTATTCAGATCAGTTCAAATATTAGAATTTACATATGGCCGCTTTTCATCACCACTCTGAATATTTGAATAGAGTGTGCAGCTTTTGCCCTTGTGATTTGAGTGCAGCAGAGGAGTACATTTCCCTCTGCACTCCCAAATCACCTTCTCAATTCGAACATCAAGTTTCCAGCCTGAGAACTTCACCAAAAAAGCAGAGCCATGCCCTTTCGGTATTCGCAGAAGACGCCGATGATGTCAGCACTGGAGGGGACGTCTGAAAGGGATAAGAGAGAGATGGAGAAAGATGGCGAGATGGAGAAAGAGAAAAAACTTCCAGCCATCTGTGCAAAGTATGAGCTTCCTCGCAGTAGTCCAGCAGATAAGCGCAATGGAAAAGGCCAGAAGGTTTCATTTACAGTGTAGTTTTGCGTACTTGCATACTTACGCATACTGATTAGGGTTAATACACAAGTGGCTCCATGTCAGATTTTGGTCAGTGTGAAAAAATGCAGATATGCAAATGCACAGAATTACAGAAACAGACAAGAATCTCGTAATCAGATCCTTGAATTCAGTTTTTTCCTCTGTACGTTGTGAGTGTGCAAGTACTAGCGTTGTGACGGTGAGGAAATTTCCCCACCGTTTAATCGACTTGTAACAACACCGGTAGTACTGGTATCATCGTGAGGGGATGGGGGGATGGGCTTCCTCTCTTTTTCTTGCTTTCCTTCGCTTTTAAATAGCTTGTGTGCATTCTTTCACTTCCACTTTCACTTTCAAATTAGCGGCAATTCTGCATAAAGCACTTGTTTGTTGTTTGTTTGAGTTTTTCCTCTTTTCCTCACTTTCCTTTGCTTTTATATAGCTTAAAAGCACTGTGCGCATTTTACTTTCACTTTCGAACTAGCGGCATTTCAGCGTTAATTCAAGCATCAACAAAATACAACTTCAAACTCAACTTAGCCTGTATATAAATCATAGAACTTGTATTGACAAAATGAATCAAAATACACCATTCTATAGCTTATGCCTGATATAAAATAACAAATAAAATACAAATAGTTTAAATAGCTTAGGTATACAAAACTAAAAATCAGCAAACACTGTTGAACCATTTAAATAAGAAACGAATGCTTATAAAACTTCCAAAATCACCTTAGATAAACAGCAAAAGTCAACAGCCTTTTCAAAATCCAAAATATTTCCAAACATGCCCTTTTGCATTTGGTTTTGAAACTAAATCTTCCGCTATCATCTTGTCTGTCTCACCTCACTCTTCTTGTCAGTCAGCTCGACTCACTCTCCTCTCGTGAATGAAATCTAATCTATGATGCGACTGTCTTTTGGCACGCTGTATTGAGCAGCCACGTTCAGTATTAATTGTGGTGTCTGTTCTCTAACTGAACTAAATTAATTTTATTACTATAAAAAATCAAAACGGAGATGGAAACGATGCCGTGGTGGGCAAGTGACATAACCAGTGTTGCTGTTTCTGTACTGTGCCTCATATATAAAGAATTGCATGGTGTATATGAAACAAATGCTGTTTAAAATGTTGTCTGCTTGTTGATTTTTCTTTAGCAAGTTCGTAAGCAGAAGCCACTCATGGAGAACCAGTACATAGCAATGAATCAATAGCTTACAAATCGCTCGGGGGGTGGTGCCATATGTCACAATCAGCAAAAGCTAACAATGCACCTCTAAAGCCCAGATGATTTGTGCTGCTCTGTTCAAGTCGTAAGAGAGGGCAAATGTAAAACAGAACAGAGCCATAGACAACCTCCCGTCACTACAGCACATTGTTTAGCACCATGCTAAACTCATTTTTGTTGCAGTGTAGCAGTGGTTGTCATTCTCTAGAGACACTTTTCCTTTATATCAGCCACATTTTAGTCTGTATGGAATGACTTCATTAAACAGGCTGTGCACTGTGTGTGGAGCATGTCAGTGCAAAAACCTGCACCAACCACTGGTAATCCATACAATAAATGTGTAAGAATAGCATTCTGCTGTATTTTATTTTGATAAGTGTTTTGTTTTGTTTTTTGTTGTTGTTTGTTTGTTTTGTGTTCTGTGTGTTTTGTTTTGTTTTGTTTTGTTTTGTCTTATTTTGTTTTGTTTTGCCATGGGTTGTTGTGGCCTAATGGATAGAGAGTCAGACTTGTAACCCAAAGGTCGCGGGTTCGAGTCTCAGGTCTGGCAGGGATTGTTGTGGGGGGAGTGAATAATCAGCACTGAACCACCAACTACTCCCGGACGCCACAGCATAAATGGCTGCCCACTGCTCCGGGTGTGTGCGTGCATGTTTATGTGGTTTATGAGGACACAAATTTGTATAATGACATGGGTATGACAGAGGCATTACAATATGAAGGTGGTTTATGAGGACACTGCCTATGTCCCCGTAATTCAAAAGGCTTAAAAAACATACTAAATGGTGTTTTTTTGAAAATCTAAAAATGCACAAAGTCTCCTGTGAGGGCTAAGTTTAGGTGTAGGTTTGGTGTAGGGCAATAGCACACACAGTTTGTTCAGTATAAAAACCATTACGCCTATGGATAGTCCCCATAAACCACATAAACTGCACTTTTACTGGCTATTCCTCTTCAGGTTTGACAGCAAATTAATTTATCAGAGTGACACCTAGCCAGTAAGACTTATGCAGACAGAAACTGAAAGTCTGTTTGCACTGGGGAAACAAATCAAAACTTAAAAAACAATCACGCGCACACACACATGTTGGTTTTTGTGGTTTATGGGGGCTTTCCATAGGCGTAATGGTTTTTATACTGAACAAACTGTGTGTGCTATTGCCCTATACCAACCCTACACCTAAACTTAGCCCTCACAGAAGACTTTGTGCATTTTTAGATTTTCAAAAAAACACCATTTAGTATGTTTTTTAAGCCTTTTGAATTACGGGGACATAGGCAGTGTCCTCATAAACCACCTTCATATTGTAATACCTCTGTCATACCATGTCATTATACAAATTTGTGTCCTCATAAACCACATAACATGCACACACACACACACACACACACACACACTCACACACACATGTTGGTTTTACTGTGTCTGTCCTTGGGTTTAGGTAAAGATGTGAGCACTTCAGTTGTCAGGAAACTTTTACTGGCATGAGTTTCCCTCCTTCTCCCTCTGTTAGCCATTAGCCAGGAGTCCAGCAAACCTTCTACACCTTATTTAATTACCACGCTTACCAAGACATAATTTAATTACAAAATGTGATGTAATTGCTGATGAAAGCCTGTCTAAATGTGTGTCTCTTTTCTCCCCCACTGCCCACTGTTAAGATCAATTGAGTTTTATAGGTCACCTGGGACATTAATTTTTTGGATGGCCGGCAATCATCCTTTTTAATGATACTCAGAAAAGGCCCTCTCAATTAGCCTGTCTGTCCGAACAAAGAAATCATTCATAGCTTCTAAGAGAAGGGGGAGGGCGAAAACGGGAGAAGCTGGGAAATTGCAGAAAGTATGTGCGAAAAAGGGGAAAGAGTCCCAGATTAATCAGTCTACACATTATGAAATGAGCCACTGACATTGTGTTATGCATGTGGATGAAGGATCATATTATACATGTCCAGAAATGAGAAAATACTGCACTTCGTATCAAAGAGATGATTTATTTTATCTCCTTTATAACCAAAGTCATGTAAAACTAGCCTTGAAGTCTCAAAAATCCATACATTCCATTCTGAAATCATCTGCTTTGAGTTTGCTTGACCCACGAATATTTAGAATATTCTGACAAACAAACCGCAAACTGTCAAGAACAACCTCAGATGACAGCCGCCTCCCAATGCCGAGGAAGAAGACAGGTGAAAGCCACCGCTGTAGCCTTCGGCAGAGCGAGTTGTAGCGATTTGAGATCTTCTCTTTTTAATATAAAATTCATATAAAAGCAAGGATGCTTTTATTTCTTTTTAATAAATGCTACTTCCAGTCAAAGTGGCTATCATACCAGTTCTTATAGTTCTTCCAGGAACAAAAGCTTCCTGTTTTCCCTTGATGAAGTAAGGATTACATTTTCAGAGTCATCTCAGGATGAGAGAAAGCATTTGCCACTTTGTTGTTTTTAGTAATCTCCTAAGGGCATGAAACCTTTATTTATTAGTCTCTCTAATGCCTGCTATATTTTGGGATGTGTTTTGCTTGTCGTTTTTAGGTAATTCATCCATTAGGCCCAGGCTCATGTCCACCGACCAAGCTAGAGGTCAGGGAGAAACACTTCACCAGCAGTGTGTCAGAGAGAGAAACCTGAGGGAATACTGCCTTAACACATCCCAGAGCTGCTTGTCTACAGCATTTACAGATACATGCACACATTCCTCCTCAAAGTCCAAGGCCTGCATTTTCTCAAAGAGTACAAAGGAATATGGGAAATGTGGCGCGAGAGGCAGAATTTTAGGGGTTTTTTTCTCTAGCCTGGGCTGATTCTTCACTGCTTGAATGCGCAAAGGGTCACCGAGCTGGCTGAGTGCTTCAAGGACACAAACTCTCTCTATTCTCTCTCTCTCTATCTCTCTCTCTGTCTTTGTCCCCTGTGTGGCGCTGTGTGAGCGACAGCCCCAGAGGCCTGTGGGATATGTATGGAGTCAGTTGTTTGGACCAGAGGAGCTCTCTTGTGATTCAGAGACACTCACTGACATGTGACACAAGGTGACAGACCAGTACATTGCTCACACCGAGAGAGAGAGAGAGAGAGAGAGAGAGAGAGAGAGATAGGGAAGTAAATGATGGGAAAAAAGGAGGAGTGCCGAGGCACAGACTGGATAGAGGTTAGACAGCACAGATAAAAAAAAATAGGTATATAAATAAGAAAAATCAGAGGAGATGAAAGAGAAGGTAAAGACACTGTAGTGTGTCAACTCATGTGATGTATTAACTGTTCCTGTTCCCAGAGGCGCCATTCCGCAGTCCCGCTGTAGTATCTGCTGAGAAAGAGAAAAGCCAGATATTTCTGCCTCATCCCCTTGAGATTTTGCTATCGCTTCACATCGACTTCTCTCTCTATCATTTCATCCATCCATCTATGTGTCCTTTCACCCTTCCTTCTTTTCCTTACTGCTGCAGAATCATTAAAAAAATCTTGTTCATTGAAAAAAAAAATTAAAAAAAAAGAGTCAAAGGCGAAATTGCATCACAGCTGGGGTTTAATGCTGACAACGTTTCTGTGACGTTCTACAATGTAACTGATTTCTGAGTATTTATTTTAATAACTGCATTAAATTAAAAAATAGATATTTGAGGTTGGCATTTGAGAATTATTACAAACTATGTTGAGAAATATAATTAAATTAAATAATTAAATTAATCATTGTTTTTATCAAATTAATTTACATTCAAATGACAATGAATACACATTATAAATAAACAAAATCCAAAATTGTAGCTACACTTCCATTCAAAAGTTTGGGGTTAGTAGGTTTTGTTTTGTTTTTTTGTGAAAATAAAGAAATTAACACTTTTTATATAAAGATCAAAACCGATTTTGCTTATTAAAAGTCACTGTAAAACTCAGTAAAATTATATTTCAAATAAATGCTGTTCCTTTAAACTTTCTATTATTTTTTGATTTATGTATTTTTTTACATGAAAAATAATAAGAACTCTTTCTTGAGCACCAAAATAGGTATATTAGAATGATTTCTGGAGGATCATGTGACACTGAAGACTGAAGTAATTGCTGCTGAAAATTCAGATTAGCAATAACAATAATAAATTACATTTTAAAATGTAATAATTAAAAATACTATACTAATACACTTAAATAGTTCGGTCCCACTTTATATTAGGTGGCCTTAACTACTATGTACTTACATTTAAATTAATCATTTAATACAATGCACTTATTGTGTACATACATGTTTTTACATTGTACTTATATTTTTAAAAATACCTATTTGTAATTACATCTGTAATTAATTTCTGTAATTACATTTCTAATTACTCTGTTGACCCATCCCTTACACCTTAACCCACCCTTAAACCTACCCATACCACCAAACCTGTCCTTAACCTTACCCGTATCCCACCTCAACAGCAGCAAAAGTGTTTTAAAATACAATATGACCACAATAAGTACATTGTACTTATTTTCTGATGTAAGTACATGTAGTTAAGGCCACCTAATATAAAGTGTGACCAATAGTTCTTTTGAATCGTAATAATTTCCCAGTAATACTGTGTTTTACAGCCGTGGTCTTTTACTGAAACATTAACAAATCTTACTGACCAAAAATGTTTGCAGAGTATAAACTGCTTAGACTTACTGAACAGAAACATACTTGTTTTTTAGGTAATTTAGTATTTAGCTCAGTGCGGTTCAGTTCTGCACACTGCAAAACTAAATAAATATAAATGTAAAATTGCTTTATCATGCTATTTGCATCTATGCTTCAGCCATGCTGCACCCCGCTGCTTATTGTGACGTACAGGGAATACTACGATTCATTAATGTGGGCACTAAAATTAATTTGTGCTGCTTTTTGTGCCCGTCTCGTTCTTTGAGAGGCTATGAGAGTGCTAGCACTACATCAGAGCTTCAGGTCCATTTGCAGCCATCTTCTTTGTTAGCAGCACATCAATGAATGTGGTGGACAGCATCGCCCAAATCAAGAGCCCATGAAACATTAGAAGTACACAAGGCCTGTGCCGGAAGTGGCCATGTTTGATCCAAATGAATAGCACTGGCTGAGTTAGCATAGGCGCCAGCCGCTAATCATTGATTTTTATGCTTCTTATCAGTAGTTTAGTCAGAGAGGCCTCTTATGCTGGAGCCGCTGGTGGCACCAGCGTTGTTGCCTCTGTCTATGGGGTTTTCAGGGCCGTCCGGCCTGTCTGCCCTCTAGAGCTCTCATACACCACCTCAATTATAGATTCTGACGCTAACACTCTTCTGTGAAATGCTATCCCATGATACAAGATTCCAGGAACGATTCCGTTTATGAAGGTGTTCTCACACATTTCAGAACAATTCTGCCACACACTAGAAGCAGTTCTCAATAGTCCTCATTTTCATAAGCGAGATATTCAACAATTCCCTGCTAAATTATTTTTATGTCTAGGAAAATCAAGTGAAGTAAACGTAACTCAGCGCTTGCACCTGAGAGGGGCCACTCAAGGATAAGTGTAACCTGGATGTAATCAAATTTTCATTTTCATCTTAATGCATAGGGTACTTGAGACCTGTCAAGGCTATTGTGAATTGCACGTACAGTATGTGTGCGTCATGGGCCTTTTTGGCCCTGCTGACCTATGTAAAATCTTTAATTCTGTTTAAGACCCACAGGGCCACTGGCAAACATTTTTACTACTAGCTTTAGCAACCGTGAGGTCAGAGGTTGCCTGTCCTGTTACCGTTGCTGTTCTGAGAGCCAATGACATTACATTTCAGCTTGCTTGACACGATATGTACTTCCCCATATTCGTATAATGTCTGAATACCTAGTATCCATGATGAAAATGACAATACCCCGGTGACATTCTGCATCAGATGAGATTCTGAAGTGTGCAACCTGTGGTCACTATTATATCCCATAAGTCCACATAGCTGAGGAGCTGTCATATTCAAACAGTTTTACAAATAAAAAGCACATAGAACTTTAAGGCCACTGGCTTTTTTTTTCAAACCAAGAAAGTTGTTCCTTATAGTTAAAATGTACTTTTATCAGCAACGTGTCTTATGTAAGCCTGTAAAAGGTGTGCATGTGTGAATGTGAAAGATATCACATATTTTTGTGTCCATACATATATTTGTTCTTTTGTAATAGCATATGTCTATGGGAGTGTTATGGAAAGTACTCAGCCTTTCTTCACCTTTTGCTGTTCCTTGGCTTGTCATATAGCTTCAAAAGAAGGTGTTATTACATGACAGGAACGAAGCTTGTTGCTGTTATTCCTGGGTGAACACTTGACACTTGCTCATGTTAAAACGTTGCAGTCAGAAATTGATGTCAATTAATCAGAGCAGTCTCTGCGTCTCTGGTGAGCTGGCCTTGAAGAAACGAATTTGCATCTTTCTTTTTTTTTTCTCCCCCACCCTCCATTTTTATTCCTGAACAAATTTGACCGGATCCAGGAAAGAAACTTCAGGGACTTGGGTTCATTTGAATCGACGAGGAACGTTGTGTTTATGGGCATTAGAAATGTCAATAACACCCTTTGGCAGATGCTAAGCCATCAAAGTGATTTATGCTAATGATGATATTTTTGTAAGGTGGCCATATTATCCAGTGGGAAACAGCAGCGTGCAAGGGTGAAGACTCTTTTGATTGTCGGCGGGATTATGTGGATGGTTTTTGAGGGTATTATGCTGGAAATTAGGTTTGTCTTGGCTGTGTGATTAGAGTAAGGCACTTAGCATTAGCCTATTCCCTTGTTCATATTTGCCCCTGGGAGATAAAGCAAGAAGCAGAGTTTTCTGTTGTAGACATTGGGGATTATTGGATTGGTTATACTAAAACAGTGAGGATGTGGTGCCTTCAAGCTTGCTGAGGACCGTCGTATATTGTATTTTGGATAGACAGAGGTGCCCAGTCTACCCATATTATCAGTGCTTTATTTGCATTATTATGTAAGGGTAAATAAAACACTTGCATTGATGCTGCTCTGTTACAACTGAGATTGGACAGGAGAAAGTATGTTAACATCACATCATACAAGTTTGTCCTGTACATTAATCCAGTTCTTTCCCACTGAATGGCAAACTCAGGTGACAGAAGGTGCAGAGGTGGTGCCTTTCCCTCACACATGTGCTCAGTACCAACCTCACACACACACACACACACACGTTCTCTGTGTTAGCACCACATGCCTGCACAGTACAGCGCACATATTCTCTGGAATAATTTGATTAGTTAAAAGCAACTCTCTCTTTGACCCCTAATGGAAAAACCAAAGACACAAGCTGTCCTCTATCAAATGGCCTCAATTTGAAGTATGAATGTGGAGAGGGAAGACACACTCAAGTTTCTCTCAGCTATAGTACCACACCTCACCCCCGAAGGCCTATCACACTTTAAACAGCATGTAATCTCTCATGCTAATGTGCTGTATTGCATTGCTAAGCTGCTGTACTAAGTCCCCAGGTCTCCCATCTCTCAGTGCTTTGAGGACTGCTGCTCTTCCACTGTGTGCAGTATTCATCTGTATGTGTTTTAATCCTGTTGAAAAAGACGAGCGTAGGTGGTCCCTCCCAGCATATGGTGTGTTGGGGATGCCGCTGTGTTTGAGTCCCCACCAGGCTTCTTAACCTACTTTTATCAACAAGACTTCCTTGGTGAACCAGAATTTTCAGAATGATCATGATGGGACAGCTTCACCTGCGGAAACCGAATTGGTATTTTTTGCATGGCTATGCATAATTTACTTTATTGAATATTACAGTTAGTATGACTTCCAGTATGCCGAGTATACAGAGGATGTACTCTCTGTCCATCAGGACTGCGCATCACGGAGATTGTATTCTGAATTCCAATTAACAATTTGAAATGAATTGACAAAACAGGATGTAGAAATCCAATTTAAATTTGAAGAAGTGGAATTTAAATTAAATTTCTGTAAATAGTATTTTTAATAGAACATTTAAAGAAATGATAATATTCAAGCATAAAATATAACATTTCTGTATGTGGGAATTTAAATATTAGTGTTTATATGTATGTTTTTATATATTCAAAATATTTTTTATGTCATAAAATGTCCTCCGAGGTTGCAATTATTTGTTAAAAATTATAGCAAAAAGTAATATTGTGAATTATTATTACAATTTAACATAACTGTTTTTTATTATTATTTTAAAATCTTTTAAGTCATTTAGTCATGTTATGGCAAAGCTGAATTTTCTAGCGGCATTCGCGACATTTATTCTAATCTTCAGTGTCACATGATCCTTAAGAATTGCTTTAATATGTTGATTTGGTGTTCAAGAGCCATTTATTTTTTATCAATATTGATTTTTTTTCAAGATTCTTTCATGTATAGAAAGTTCAAAAATAATTTATTTGAAATAAAATTATTTTGCCATTTGCTTTATTAATTTTCATTCAAATTATTCAACTGAAAATGAATTACAATTCAATGCATCTTTGCTGAATAAAAATAAGAGTATTGAATAAAAATAATAGTACTCTAAGAAGAACAAAACAAAAAACAAAAAAAAAAACATACTGCCCTTAAACATATTTATATAAACACTTTTGATCTTGATTTTTAATGTCAGGAAATATATAGACAAATTATTTATGCTTTGTTGCTTGTGATAAAATATTGAAATTGCTAATGTGTGCCTGCATTAAATTTCTTTAAATTGCATTTCAGTAAATTACTCTCCGTTTTAATCAGTTCATCATACTATGGGATTTGGCCAATTCAGTTATTGAATTCTGCATTTTGCCAACACTCATATCCATTTCTTATTATCATATGCTTGTCTTATAAACTCGTTTTCTGTTTCTCCATGCGTGCACACACTGCAGAATATTTGAGCTTGTTTGTGAAGTGCATCTCTGAGGCCGCGTCGGAGCGTAATGGAATGATGAGGACTGGATTGAGGGCCCCGCCGACTGAATTCCTCCTGCTGTCTCACCCCGGCTTTCATGTCGAGGAGGTTTTGGCAGCTTTTTGGAAGAGCGTAGCCGAATTTCCCTGTTTTTCGGCATTGGGTTAGCGAGGGCAGAACCAGCAGCTCTGTGAAGTCACGTCGCTCTCCTCTTCTACTTCACTCACTCATTCCTTCTCCCTCTCCCTTTTTCTGCAGCCTTAGGGCTCATGTAACCCTGTCTAGTATCGCATCAGACAGCAAGTGGGAGAGTGAGTGTGTGGCGGAGTAGAAAAAGAGTGTGATGGCTGAGAAATGCGTCAGAGAAGGGGGCCACAGAATGTGAGGGGACATAAAAGTAAGACAAGCTCCACCAAGACTTTAAATGAGAGGCCTGCAGAGAAAAGTGAGAGGAAGTTAAATAGCATGTTTTACCCAGCATGTTAGACACGGTAAGGAACACCTCATGTCTGCTCAGCCAACTTTTATAACTTTAATGTCCCCTTGGCTTTAGTGCGGACCGAAGGTTTTATTTGCCTTGCCTGGGCAAGCGTCGGAGGGAAAGCATGTGGGTGCAGAAGGCTGGGAAGAAGAAACCGAGGCAGAAGGGAAGAAAAGGCGGTAGCTGCAGTTGGCCCTAATTATTTTTGCGGCTTACAGTGTACTTTGTATCAGGCTTTGGAATGATTTACACACTTGGGAACATTATGAGGAAGCTTTGTGTTTTTCAGGGGCTACATGAGAGGGGAAGAGAGAGAGAACGAGGCGGCTCGGTGGTGCTCTGTGCCCTAATGAGTGCCGGCACAGCCTGCGCCCAACACAAACTGCATTACCAGCTGTCGGCCATCTTGTTTTAATATGCCCTTAATGTTGCTGCACTCCACTTAGCATGTCCCCCGCTCCTCTCTTTTCTGTTTTTGTTTCATCCCCCTTCTTTTTATTCTCAGTGAGGGAGTTAAAGTGCTTTGGTGGTTTTGCCTTTTTAGGGCTATTGGAAGGAGCCACCGCATTGCTTTTGTAACCACACACAGCTGGCACTGAGTCTGAGCCACAGCAATAGGGACTTTAATTGAAACACTATATGTGTTTATAGCCTCCTCCACCTCTCCGAGCCAGAGACCGTCCCACTGACGTCTTGTAATGTTTTTCCAATGCGTGCATTTGTATGTTTGAGACCCCGTGTGAACTGAATCTGCGAGTGTGTGTGAATGTTGTGTGTGTGCACGTTTTATAGCCCATCTATGTGCGGCTACCCAAAGGAAGGAAAATTACATTATCTCAGTTGTTTCTCCTAGACGGCAATGAGATTAAATGGAGCTTTTTCTCCTGAGATAAAGACCACAGAAATCCCCTCTTAAATTTCACTAGAGATTGCCACAGTCTCAAACTGTGCTCAGATTTGTCAAAATCCATACTTTTCGGTTTAATTTCTCTTAAAGAAATTGAGGAGAAATATCTTAAAGAAAATGAAAGTATGAGCTATGAAAGAGTAGCATCCAATGAAAAAAGAGGTGTGTTTGCAGTCTACACAGGCCCTGGACTTTTTTGGTGAAACATGAAACACAAACCCAGGGCAGAGATGGCCGCTTGTGGATCTGAGGCTGAGAAACTGTTTACTTACTGATCAAGACTTCAAAGCTTCCACACAACACATTTCTAATTTGACATGCCCCCAGAGAAAGGACAGATACGCCACAATTAGCCATGTGTCAGAGAAGCTGTAGGTTTAAACAGATTCATCCTTCCAGTTTAGATTGATTCATCTACCCAACTCTTTAAAAAAATTGCATTTGTTACCATCTCTGTAGGTTCCGAGTTTTCTTTTAGTGTTTCTCTCGTGTCTATTAGCAAACGTAATGGATACACATGTGAGCTTGTGTTATCATATCTGTTAAGATCAACCACATTTTTTTTGTCAATCCCTTTTCATGTCAATCCCTCCCACTCCCCCAGTGCCAGTCCACAGTGGCATTATATGATCTTAGAGACAGAAACATTGTATCTTTTCTGACATTTGACTACTGAAATGATTAAAAAGCGTATCGAAATGAAAGCAGGAAATGGCATTTGCAAAATGACACGCAACTGAGCACATCTTTGCTTGACTGTGTCAATGATATTTTTTTCTGTGTAAAAACCAAGTGTGTATTGGTTATAATGTCTTGTGGTTTTGTTTGTATCAGAGTACTGTGGTCATGTTTTCAGTTTTATAAATATTTAGTACTTTAAGGTTAATACTGATATCCAATATTTTATCACTTTGTTTGACCAGTTTTGAAAACAATAAACCATATGCTGAATCGAAACATAACACATTGTAAAAATACATAGATAATTAGAAAACAGAAAATATGAGTTCTGACACAGTTTGTAAGACATGAGATGAACCCCATTCAAACTTCTGGTGAACCGTACGGTTATGTTTTATGGGATCTGTTCCACCCCTAGTGAAAGCCCACTGCTCATTAAAGCAAAATGTAATCAAAGTCCACACTGGCACTGGAATTACACTGCTCGTATCAACCTTCCTTCTCTCTGCTCAGTGTCTAACCCCGAAGCCAGCGTATCAAAGCAGACCTTAATATAATTTTGGATTTATTTAATTCCTGAGCCCTAAGAAATGATCACTTTTGAACAGAAACATGCTTAGTCTAACTGTTGAAGAATTCATCAAGCCCAAAGCTTTAGGATGGTTCTTTGTGTGTCTAAAACAGCATATTCTCTTCCCTCTCATGACACAGAGCAGGCCTCCTGGAATCATAGTGTTAAATAAATAAATTATACTGTTATATTCAGTTACTAATAATAATATAGAAATAGGTATTGCACCGATATTGGAATTCAAATATAAAATACAAATTCTGCATTTATATGTTACATGTTCTCAAGTCACGACATTTGCAGATGTGGATGTGTATATCCATATACAGTATACAGATATATATCCATATACAGATATGTATCACAGTAGGATTTAGAGTGACTGAATATCTCTCAACCATATGGAGGTCGAAGGGTTAAAGCGGTACCACCGTATCATGCTGTAAGTAGAGTGCACTCCGTGCATGCGATGCGGATTTGCCATCCATGTGCAGGTGTTTACAGAGAGGGTCTTTTCCCTCCAGTGGGGACAAACAGAATAACAGGTGCTGTTCTGGATTAGTGTCCCTCTCTTTCTGTTTCTCTCTGTCTGCCTCCTGAGTCTGTCTCACTTGTTCTTTCATTCCCTCTTTGTTTTTTGCTTGGTCACTAGTTCAAGCTGACAGCTGTCACTGAGAGAGAAAGGTCTGCTGAGACACAGGCTCATGGCACCATCAGCTTTGGGAGTGTGTTTATGTGTGTTTGGAGCTGTTTCCTTTGGCTGTGCTCCAAACAGTACAATAAGGGAAGTATTAAGTACCTAAAATGATTCCACAATTTGTGCTTATCAGTGATACTAAAGTTATGTCAAGGCAAATCAGTTCACTCAGTCTGAAATCTCCAAAACAGTTTGAAGTTTGACATTTTATATTTATCAGCAGATCAGCAATAAACTCAGGTTATAATGGTGTTATAATTTTTTTTCTTCAGCCTCAAATCAAACTAAACTGTAAACTCGTGGAACTAATGCAAATGTTTATTTTAGGGTATTTTATATTGATTTATAAATAAATAAATACATAAATTTAAAAAGTGGTCTTTCTCTTTCCCTTTATGATGTCTGTTAGGATTTCTTTTTTTTTTTTCAATTTGTGAATTTATTTTTATTCTCTTTAGCACATACTGAAGACCTCCAACATAAATATAAAACATGCACAATAGCCACTAGAAGCCCAAGTGGACACGTTAACCACAGCAACATTTTACTGCTACTGAAAGACTTTTACTGTAGCCTTTCATCATTCACACAGTCCTTCTTTCTTACAGTAAAGCTCAATATCACTCATTCCCTATAGGTACACTGCAGTCATTAAAAGTACTGTTTTTCCCTTAAAAGGCACATGGAATATTTCAGCTTTAATCCTTGTGATAAAACAAACTTCAGAATCTCTTTCATTATCAATGAAGAGTAACCCTATAGATTCTATGGTGGACTGCCTTAATGCACAGCTCTGTTGTACTGTACACTTCTTCTCACTGTCCCCTTCTACCCCTCAAAACACGCACTCTTTTGATTCACAGAGCACATTCACTTAGCAAACATTTATGCTGTGTGCAGTTGTGTGGATGTCCACAGGCCACTCTCATTTTCATTTTCCACCAGGTTTAATGAGTTTTCTGCGCCTGTGTTTTTGAGTGACCCCCTTTTCTCTGCGGTGGGAGAAGAGAGACATTTATTTCTCTTAATCTGAGGCGAAGCCAAGGGACTCGTGCTTAACACGACTTTTCCTCCCCTGCTCGCCGTCACCAGAATTATAGATGATGGGTTTACATTTATTAAACTGCAGTGTGCTTTCACTCAAAGCACACATTTCTAATCAGATGTTCTTTTCCTCCCCTCCTCATTTTGGCAACAAAAACACTTTTCTAATCTAGAAAGCTCAGGTTTAAATGATTAATTAATTCATTCATTCATTCATTCATCCCTGAGAACAATATTTTTATTGACTTGTGTGTGCGCATGATTTCTTCGCTTTGTCCACAAAGATAAAAAAATATAAGTTTAAATGGTTAGTCCACCCAAAAATGAAAATTCTGTCATTAATTACTCACCCTCATGTCATTTCTTCAGAACACAAATTAAGATATTTTTGATGAAATCCAGTTTTCTGTCCCTGCATAGATAGCAATCCAACAGACACTTTCAAGGCCTGCAAAGGTAATAAGGACATTGTTAAAATAGTCCATGTGACATCTAACTTTCTGGGCCTTGAACATGGTAGCTGCGTTGATGTCTTTGCTCTTAGAAAGCTCTCAGATTTCATAAAAATATCTTAATATCTTTAATATCTTAAAGATAAACAAAGGTCTTAGTGATTTGGAACGACATGAGGTTGAGTAATTAATGACAGAATTTTCATTTTTGCATGAACTATCCCTTTAAAAAATAATAATGTGAAATAAATAAATTGGTAAAACAGATCTACATTTGTATTTTTATATTAATTTTTATTTATTTTTATTTTTTTAGAAGATGGGATAGTCTTAGGATAGTAAATACTTTATGTAATTAACTGTATATAAAATAGCGGCCTATGACCTTTTTTCGATTATCTTGGTTTTGCCTACAGCCAGGGGCCCCAACAAGGTTTAGGGACAGAGGATAAAAAAATATATCATGAGCTCAGTGTAAAACCTTAGGAGTCAATGGAAAGTCCCCATTGTGATAGAAAATCAAATGTGTGTGACTGAGAGAGTTAGTGAGAAAGAGAGTTAAAAAGTTGTGCTTTTAGCTCAGCTGGAGAGCTCCGGTTCTGGGAGGATACAGCGGTCTGGCAGTGGACTTTCTTCCAATTTGTGTCACCATACCCTCTCGGTGTGGTGGACTTGGCTTTGTGTGTGTGTGTGTTTGTGTGTGACAGCTGAATGGATAATGCCTTGGAGTTAAGGAAAAGCCTAGAGTGAAACCAGACTCGCTGCCCTGCCATCAATCCGCCTGTCGTCTTCTGTCCCTCTCTTTATTCCTCCCGCTTGCTTCCTTTTGCTCTATTTCTCTCTCTCTCTGTTTAATGCAAGCCTAACCTTTGAGGGCTGTTTGGGTGAACTTATTTGTCACCTTCCAGGCTTCCAGTAGCAAAAGATGGTCCAGTGCCCTGTGGTTTTATTGGGAACCTATAATGGAGAAAAAGAGAGAAACAGAAGTATATACAAAGAGAATACTGGAGAGAAGATGGAGTGAGCAAGTACACATATCCATCACAGAGCAGCGCAGTCAGTGCAATGGAACTGCTGTTGCCCCGTGGGGAAAAAAATAAACCCTCAGCAGCACTCATCCGTTCTGAGTGCAAGCTACCGTTAGCCCAATGATCGATACATGACCCTCCGACTAGCTTAAGGTGACCAAATTTCTAAAATATATCAATAAATAATTTTCTGCGGTATTATCTAAGGATTTAAAATTGTCTGTGGGGGGACAGTGTATTTTGATCATGGTTGATCATCCTCTGTCACACAACTCTAAATTATATTTAGATGTGAGATGTAGAGGCTGAAAAACAGCATTTCATGCAATATGTAATGCATTTAAATTATGTGTGCAATGAAACAAACACCATATGATTACAAAAATAATATTTTATATTTTATAGAATTGTTATTAACTACAACCCAAATTCCGGAAATGTTGGGACGTTTCTTAAATTTGAATAAGATGAAAACTAAAAGACTTTCAAATCACATGAGCCAATATTTAATTCACAATAGAACATGGATAACAAATGTTTAAACTGAGAAATTTTACAATTTTGACATTTCAAATTGGATGCCTGCTACAGGTCTCAAAATAGTTGGGATGGGGGCATGTTTAACATGGTGTAGCATCTTCTCTTCTTTTCAAAACAGTTTGAAGACGTCTGGGTATCAAGGTTATGATTTTCTGGAGTTTTGGTGTTGGAATTTGGTCCCATTCTTGCCTGATATAGGTTTCCAGCTGCTGAAGAGTTTGTGGTCGTCTTTGGCGTATTTTTCGTTTAATGATATGCCAAATGTTCTCTATAGGTGAAAGATCTGGACTGCAGGCAGGCCAATTCAGCACCCGGACTCTTCTACTACGAATCCATGCTGTTGTAATAGCTGCAGTATGTGCTTTTGGATTGTCCTGCTGAAATACACAAGGCCTTCCCTGAAATAGACGTCATCTGGAGGGGAGCATATGCTGCTCTAAAACCTTTATATACCTTTCAGCATTCATAGTGCCTTCAAAAACATGCAAGCTGCCCATACCGTATGCACTTATGCACCCCCATACCATAAGAGATGCTGGCTTTTGAACTGAACGCTGATAACACGCTGGAAGGTCTCCCTCCTCTTTAGCCTGGAGGACTCGGCGTCCGTGATTTCCAACAAGAATGTCAAATTTGGACTCGCCTGACCATAGAACATTTTTCCACTTTTAAACAGTCCATTTTAATGAAACTTTTGATGCACTGTAGATGATGAGATTTGCAAAGCCTTTGCAATTTGACATTGAGGAACATTGTTTTTTAAAGTATTCCACAATATTTTTACGCATTCTTTCACAGATTTGAGAGCCCATCTTTACTTCTGAGAGACTCTGCCTCTCTAAGACATCCCTTTTATAGCTAATCATCTTATGGTGCTTTTCCACTGCATTGTACGGCACGGTACAATTCAGTACGGCACACTTTTGGGGGGTTTTCCACTGGGTACAGTACCTGGTACTTTTTTTAGTACCACCTCGACCGAGGTTCCAAGCAAGCTGTACCATTACCAAAACGTGACGTGTAAACTCTGCTGATCACTGATTGGCCGGAGAGAATCGTCTCTGCCTGCGTCATTGAACTTGTGGCATGAGACACAACAGACCCGCTAGATTTAAATCAGCACAGCAAAGCGAAGGATTGAACGCAAGGATTGAGGCAAAAATGGCTGTTTCGTTGTCTGTTGAGGAAATACATATGTCCCTCTCTTTGATAGCTGAGGAGCGGATCCAGCGAGAGCTTGATGGAGCGACGCAGAATTAAAAAGTTTTTCTCGAGTCACGGCAGTAACGTTAGATGCGGCGCAACTATAACGACACGTGAATAATCCCGCCCCCTCTAAAAGCGGTACTAAACTGCAGTGGAAACGCAAACCGAGCCGAACTAAGCCGTGTCGTTCTGAACCGAGCCGAGCCGTACCACGCAGTTGAAAAGCGCCATTACAGACCTGATGTCAGCTAGCTTCCCCCAGATGAAGCTTCTCAAAATGTCTTGCTTTTTCAGCCCTTTGTTGCCCCCGTGCCAACTATTTTGAGTCCTATAGTAGGCACAAATTTGAAATAAGCTCATTTAGTGGATAAAAGTGTAAAATGTCTCCCTTTAAACATTTGTTACGTTCTCTATGTTCTATTGTGAATAAAATATTGGCTCATGTAATTTGAAAGTCTTTTAGTTTTCATTTTATTCAAATAAAATAAAAAACGTCCCAACATTTCCGGAGTTTGAGTTGTGTAATTATATATTATTTTACATTTATAATGTATACTTATTTTATATTATAGGTTTTATATTTAGTTAAAAAATTTAATGATAAAACTTTATGTGGAATGCCTAGAACATTAGGATATTATTTTACCTTGCAAGGTGAAATAACAGGGACATTTTTGAGGAAACAAACCACCAAACTACATGGTTACCCTAACAACTACCTGGTCACCCTAGACAAGAGCTTTGGCATTCTAAAACAATCACTCAGACCACTCATTTTTTTCTTTCCCAAAACAGTGAAGTGTCTAATTTTCCAAAACTGAGGGACTGTTCTGCATTGGTTAATTCTCTTTCTCAAGCTCTACATGCTAACCTCTTTGTCTGTCGCCTGCTAAAAGCCCTGCTAAATTCAACCAAACATTTTCTCTGGGATTTTTGTCCAGACAAAGCCCCAATACCGGTTGGGCTTTTGAAAAGCAGGGCCACTGCATAAAAGTGGGTGATTGTCCAGCCGCTGTATAAAGGCCCTGGTGTTCATGGCTGCCGTTATGCACTAAGCCTGTTGTGTGAAACCGAGCAAGCCTTTAGATTAGCCGGCCCTGCGTCGATGCGGCCTTTTGTGCCCCTGCCACCGTTCGAATCCTGCAGTCGTGACCAACAAAGCGTAAAATGAGTAAATAACGCCCCTTGAAGAAAGCCCAACATTTTACACCATTGTCCACGGTCCCCTAAGCCACTTAAAGACTTCAAATGCTTCGCCACTTCTCTGTTCTTCCCCCCTTTTGAACAGTGAAATGATAATGACAGTCATTGTTTGTTTTTGGCTGTTTTTTTGGCTCTCATATCTAAATGCCAAATGATATGTTCCCAGAGCATGACTGCTGCGTGTATGCGAGAATGTGTGTGATTTACTGGAGTGATTTGGCATGTTTAGAAGTGAAATTAGTGTGGAAGTATAACAGAGAAGTGGAAATGTGGGGAATCGCCGATCTCTGCGGGCCAATGCCGAGCATGAGCTATTGGGTTTGAACTCACGAGAGGCCAAATAATCTGAGGGAGGAACTCCATGCCATCTGTAGCTCTTTCTCTAGCTCTCTATCTTTCGTTCTCTCTCTTTGTCAAACATTAGCAGAGAGGCCAAAAAGATTGCTGGGTTTGCAGTGCTTGCTAGAGTAATGTAGCTCCAGCTGAAAGGAGACCTATCATGAAAATGTTACACAGATGCTCAGATGGGTTTCTATGGTGGTCCATATGGTGGAATCACACAATTAATTTCCAACAGATGCATTTTAAGAGGTTTGGAAATGGTGTTGTATGTAGTCGATGTCATAAATATAGTTACTAAGAAATAAAGGCTCCTTCACATGACTCATTTCAAACCAACGTCTTAAGACAAGGGTCATGACCTGCCTATGAAGAGCATTGCACATAGCCTCGCAATAGCCTATTTGGATTATTTTATGATTTGTTCAATTTATGTGTGTATAATATAAAATTTGATCTCTGATTTGTTTATATGCCTTTAACATTGTGACCAGGACCATCGTCACCATAATGGTTAACCAGGAACATTGCGCCTAGCCCCGTGGTCTATGATATAGGATGTTAGAAGCCCCTCATATCATTTTGATCTGACACCATAAAATGAAGAGAAGACCCTGGATATGACTGTTTTTTCAAGAAAACAGTTTTTTCTGTCTTAATTCCCACGCCGGTACCACCCGTGTAATGATCCAAACAGTCTGGTAATCATTGACTATGCTTTAAAAGGTCAAACAGGGTTAAAGTTGAAATTGTCTGAACTTTAAACACCCATTACAATGCAAAGAGGTAACTCTGTGTCTGCAATTGATATCTATTTTATTTTATTTTATTTTATTTTATTTTATTGTTTATTAATATTATTATTATTTTGGTCTTATGGCAAGTTACATGACTGCTCCTTTCAAACACACTCACACACACTTGTAAGCACATGGTGCAATTTGTGCTCATTAGCACTAATTACAGTGTCAAGAAGTAATGAGAGGCTGAATACTTTCATAATCAGTGTAGTTTAAAAAGATCCATCTCTCTATACACCATAAACACAATTAGTACTAAACTAACTTGGCTCCCTGACTTTTACCCCAAGTTTTTTTACCCTAACTTTATCTTTAGTTTCCTTTCCATGGGGCATTTGGAAGGGGGTGGAGTGGGGAATCCAGCTTTTGAGGGGAAATGTAATGGTTTTTCTGCTTCCCTCCCCCGCAATCGATTTCGCCACACCGGGCAGGAAATGATGTTGGCACACCACAAATAGCCTGCAGATGACAGGAGATTTGATGCTAATAATTTGTTGGCAGAGAGAGTCATGCGGGCCGCTCCCTGATGGAGATTGAGATGCGTTTGTCAGCAGACAGTCGGAGGTGAGCGAGAGAAGGGTGGGCTGCAACTTTTCCAAGGCAGGCAAAATGATTAGCGAATGTAATGTGGCAGATAATAGACAAGAGAATGAATATTTTATTTGGTCAGAGCTTCTGACGAGAGCAATTTGGATGTCAGGAGGTGACAGAGAGAGCGCAGATGAATGACAGCTCTATCAGCTGCGGCTGCGTTAAGACATTACCCTCAGATATTGTCTGTTACGAGACACTCACACCCTTACGTAGCACCACTAAACACTCTTTTCATCACAGTTGTCACTTAAGAGGTGTGCATGTGTGTATATACAGGTGTGTGTGCCCATATATATATACATATTAGTGCTATCAAACAGTTAATCAAACAAACGATTAAAAACAATTAATATAAGCCTTTATATTGTACAAATTACATGCTCTTATTTTAATCGAAAATAAATGTGTGCATATAGATATATATTAGTGCTCGATTATCACGATTAATCGCATCCAAAATATACGTTTTTGTTTACATAATATATGTGTATCCACTGTGTATATTTATTTTGTATATATAGATACACTCACATACTGCATATATTTTGGAAATATTTACATGCATATACTTTTATATATTTATATTCTTATATTTTATATTATATATAAATATATTTAATATATAAACAAAACATATTTGTCATAAATATGTACATGCATGTGTTTGTATTTACAAATACATAATAAATATACACAGCATGCACACACATATATTATGTAAACAAAAACTTTTATTTTGGATGCGACTAATCGCGATTAATCGTTTGACAGCACTAATATATATATATATATATATATATATATATATATATATATATATATATATATATATATATATATATATATATATGTATATATATATGCACACATTTATTTTCGATTAAAATAAGAGCATTTAATTTGTACAAAATAAAGGCTTTTATTATGTTAGATTGATGTCAGATATTTTTTATTTATGTGAGCCAGCAATGACATGGAGAACAGGAGATGTTGCCTTAAACCATTTATGTGGTTTAGGTTAGGGTCTTAGGGTTAGGTTTAGCATCCAGGAAGAGTATATGAGGCCTGGATTAGTGAAAAGTACAACCTCATGCCAGAAAAGCCCTAGCCACAGTCAGCGGGCCATGCTGCGGATTTAATGTTGGCATAACACTAATCCAGGTAGGTTCCAGCAGGATAATCGGGACATGAGAACATTGCCCTTAAGAATGTTGCATTAGGCAAAGCAGAACTTGAGTGAGGAACAGAAAAGGAGAGTAACACATATACCCTCCTATGACCTTTCCTTTATGGCAGCCAATCTGGTTTGTAAACATTAATTTATTCATGAGCGTGCATCTGGTTGTTTAAACAAGAAGCACAACCCAGCAGCAATAAAAAGGAAAGGTTGACTGAGTCAGACACAATACACACTGACAGAGAGAGCGAGATCGAGATTGAAGAGTCTGTATCTAATAAACACGCTCGTGCACCTATGTGAGCCTGACAGGTAGTGGCTTAAGGTTATAAATTCCCCTCCATCAATCTTTATAAGCATTTTATATCACAAACCGTTAAACTCTGGTGATACCCAATAGGATGTAATAGAAAAGCCATTCATGAAATGTTGACTGACTGTGAGGGCAACTAAAAATGTTGTGCAGTGTCAGTTTAAAGGTGGACTCTGTGAGAATGAGGCTGAGAGAAAACAACCAACAACCAACTCTTGAAAAGATGCAATCTTGTAGCTGCCATTGATTTTAGTCTGCTTATGATTAACTGGCATTGATTATTAGATCTAAAAACAAGCTACAAGAACAGTGTGTTTGTTTAGGGCTGCTCCTGTTGTCTATTCGAGCCTGTTCAGTACTGGCAATGTAAGCAGAAAGCATTAATTGTGGAGGTGTCACTTTAAGACCCAGGGAGACAGAGTGATGTAATGCCAGTATATTTGCCCTCACTGGAGACTGTCATCGCTCTCTGGGCCGTGCGCCCATTTCGAATGAATCTTCAGGTCGCATTAGGCTGCAGATCAAGCCAAACTACAAATCGGCGTGTCTCGTAGCCCAAGTTTTACCCTCAGCACAGTAGCACCTCCCAGCTTTGCCTGAGATGGAATTATGAATATTTCCCCTGTCGTTGTTTTGTGCTCGGAGGACGAAGCTGGCTGTATTTTTGCAGTGCTTGTCCAGTGTGTGTGATGTGTTGGGTTCAGCTGGAGGTTGTGTTCACTTCCCTATGGGGCGATTGCTAGCTGCTGCCATCAGCACAACTCCTGCTTATTAAGCCAGTGTCAGACATTTGGGTTCATATTCTTGGCTTTGACCCCACCCTTTCCTTCTCCATCTGCTTGCACCTTCTTATCTGCAGCCTCATTTGTCTCGCAAACCTGTTATTACCTGCAGCAGAGATGAAGCTCGCAGTGTGTGTGTAGGTGTAGCGGCACTTTCATTGCACTCTGCTTCTACTGCATGGAGTCTTTAGCATTGCCCTCGCCGTGTACCTTGGTACGCCCTCCCTTCCACCTGCCTGTGAGCATGATTGGCCGGGCCCGGGGGGAGGCTGGGAAATCACCTGCTCCATTTAGCCAGGTTGCAGTGGTGATGGCGGGCCAGGCGTCCTGCTAGCAGACCTTTGTGCTGTGCCCAACGCACTAAAACAGTGGGACTCCTGATTAGCGTGAATGGAGTTCTCCAGCATGGGCTCTGCTCTTTATGATCATGGTGATTGTTGTTATTTAGCCCTTCTGTGGGTTAGATCGGCGTACTGCCGTGCTGGAAATCTTTCTGACAGCGCAACAATTATTTGTGATCTGCATGACTCGCACCACAGCAGAAAAGTAGTCCAAAAAATGAATAAATAAAATATGACCACCACCAATCGCCCCCCCCCCTTTCCGAAACTCAGTCTTGCTCTTTTTTTCAGTCCCATATCAGTCTTTCTATCCATTTCTATCCTTGCCGTTTTCTTTGCAGTTCTTTCACTCAATGTAGCCCCTGGCCTGAGCCCAGCAGGGAGCCGTGGGGCTGCTGAATGAAGTGGCTTAGCTGAGCCGGCCTCCCTCTTTCACAAGGGTCACCCCAGGGAGTCTCTTCTCGTAAGGGACAGCAGCAGCTGTGGCTGCCCCCTGCCTACACCTCCCACCCCATAATCCAGCTTGTGTTGAGCTGCATGGGGTGCACGTACATCGAGATACGAAGGGATGGTTCAGGAGGAAGAAAAGAAGAGGAAAAATGTTCCGTAGTGAGGGCGTATAAGAGAGCACATCTCCTGGAGAAGGTGACATATTGATATTCCAGTTCTCTGAGAAAGAGCAAGCTCTAGTGACAATAGATACTCTGTCTTTCTACTCACGGCTCTGTGGAGGCCTGAAGTGTTGCTCGGTTCTCAAAGCCTTGCATCTTGCATTACAGATTGTGTTCATTTAATCTGGTTAATTATAAATACAATAATAATTGTGCCCTGTGAACTATGTAGAAATTTTGGTTAACACTTTATTTTACTGTGTCCTTGTTACACGTTACATGTACTTACTATTATAATAACAATATATTCTGCATAATTACATGCAAGCAACCCTAAACCAAACCCTAACAATACAGTAAGTATGTGTAGTTTAATTTAATATTACTCAGTAATTAAATGTATACTTACACTATAACAAGGAGTCTTTAAAATGAAGTGTAACCAAATTTTGTAATAAGGTTGCAGTACAACCTTCATAGTTTTGTGAATTTATTCACACAGGACATATTCTTACGTCCATTAAACAGATAGACACAGCATAAACTAAAGTCAACAGAATTTATAGAGATCAAATCAAATCTCATTTTTTGGAGAATAAGCAGGATGTAAAAAATATATTGACTTCAAAGCCGTTTTCATGTTCAAACATCATGTTCAATGATTTACTTGGCTGCTTTAATGTAATGATGTAATATTTTGGAATAATCAAATTTTTTATAAATATTGATATATAATTGTGATCAAGAAATTAAATATTGCATTCGATGGATAGCCTATTAACAAGGTACAATCCCAACGTCCTGTTAGCCCACCGTCAACGAGAAACGAGCAACAGCACCATGGGAAGTCTCTTGAATTTTGTGGATGAAAATCTCTGGCAGCAAGCTCCATCTGCCATCTCAAAGAGATTTTTAGATGTTTATTGCATCGTGCGACATAACACAAATCCCCATTTTCGTATTCCTCGCCTGCTCCCAAACAGCATCTGTTAGAAGGGGCTGCTTAGCGACAGTCCATCTCAGCGTGCACTGTCCTCTGCTTTTCTCTAAGTGAGGTATTTTTGCAAAATCATTACACCAGTGGGTCCGTCTGATATATGATATCATTACAAGCTCCTGTAAATACATCCTCGTTTTTTTCTTTCATTCTGTGAGGGGGAGGCAAATGTAGCACATGATCAATGCTCAGTGAGAGAAAAGAGACTCTCTGAGGGAGAGTCTATTGACTCGTAGCACGTAAGCCTTCCCTGCATTTGCTTCATCAGAAATATTCATTCGTTCTGGGCAGTGGAAATGAGGCTCCACAGCTTCGCCCCCTGTGATACCAAATGGACAGGAAAATGGGAGCTCTGTGGTTAGATTTTTATTTTATTTTGTTTTTTGTTGATTTTGTCTCTGGAGACAAGATTTGGACCTCGCTTCAAAATGCGTATCTGTCTGTGGGCGGTCATTATTTGAGAATTGTGGGGGATATTAAAAAGACAACTCAGCTGTAGTTCGGCATCGGCGTCGTTTGGCACGCGCTAAAGGGCTGGGAAGCCTTTATTCGTGTAAACTAATATCAGTCGGAGAATAATTTTCAGCTAATACTCAATACATTGACGTAAGCCATTTCAGTCGCAATTTTTTGAGCGTAAATCGCCAACCCTCTGCAACAGTGGTTTTGATAATTGCATGTAATTGGACTTCTTAAGAAGTTCTTTAAAGTTTTGTGAAGTAAAGCTTTAAAAGGCTAGCTACTGTTGTGATGTTAATCTTACGCGTACCCATTAGTGCTGCGGGGCTCAAAGATACGGCTGGAAAGGAAATGAATTAAGCTCTTTACATTTAAGCTAGCTTTCCATCAGTTTTAATGCCCCCACTCACTAATGAAGAAATGTGCAATAATTGGTGCAGGTAGTTTTTGCCAGCACCTTCTGTTGTGGATTAGCACGTCAGAGTTGGAAACAGGTAGGAGTGAATCAACAGTCACTTTAAACGGGCGTTCACTCCTCTCACACTTCTGTCTCACTTCTCTCTCCTCCTTTAGCAAGTCTGTTCACACCTGCACAAGGGCACGGGCCTAAATTACCTCCTGTCTTAGTTATAATTAACTACGGTGTCTTGTTTGATGTTTGAATAGAGTTGTCTGAAATTGGTGCTAATTTGCATCTAATTACGCAGAGATACTGAGACATGTTTGCCATCTCCATCAGCATCACTTTACGAGACACAATCATGCATTTCTAATGAGTCCTGACGCTGTGTCACATTTCTAAACGTGGTTATGGCTATTGAGTGAATGGGTCAGGCCTTGTGCTGTATTCATTTTCTCTGCAAACAAAGGCCTGCTGTATAAAACTAATAGAAAATTCACATTGTTGATTTTCCTCCATCGTTGGGTAGCACTTTAACATACAATTCAGTTAAATACAACCCTTACTGTTCTGCTGAGTAAAGCACCATGACCAGTTCAAGGTCTTAACATGAAAAAAAGATAGTTTTTTATTAATATTAAGGCATATTAAGAATCCGAAGTCCATTAAATCTTCGACAATGTCCTCTGAGTGGTTAGAAAATCAATAGCCCATTATGCCTTGTTACATGTCATCTGATTCATCTACAGGTTTGGCAGTAACAATATCTGTATTTACCGGTGAAACATTGCACTAAAAGACCGTCACACCACATTACAGAAGGCTCTAATTTAATCTGCGCAGGTGTGGGTGTATGTAAGTATTTTACGACCCTCTTTGTGCCCAGATTATTTTAACAATCTAAGCTAAATTGTTTTTCACCACCCATTTACTTCAAGATTGATATGAAGCAGATTTCGCATTGTTTTCTGAAGGCAGGGATTGTGTTTTTGCCCAGGCCTCTGTGAAGACCACGCACTGATGCCACACCAGCCATGGCGCAAGCAGCTGCTGCTTGGCTGTTGTGTTGCTGAGCCATCTGTGACTCTCCTACTAGCGGCATATTAATCTACGACACTAAACTAGCCTGCCCTTGAAGGGAATTTAAACTATATTTCTATCTGCCCTTTAAATAAATCGCATGAGTGTGTATGTCTGTGTCGTATATTGAACCTTTCCCAGACACTAAAAGCCATCTTCCTATTATTGGTTTAAGAAAAAATGAATTAGTATCGGAAAACCCTGCAGTCTCTTTGCCACAGCCTCAAAGTCACTTGACCCCTTGTGACCTCCAAGGTCACACCCTGTCTTACATTTGGCTTTCGGGCCTGTCAGCATGGAGTCATGCCTGGAGGCAAAGTGACATGTCCTCTGATTGATGCTGACCCCTTATTGAACTCGCACCCCTACAGACCACTGTCCACAGGGGACGGCTGTGGGGTTTTGACCACCAATACCTATCAAAGTCACACACAGCATACATGTGATTTTCACAGATTTTTTTATTGGCGTTTGTTTTTGTCCAAGTAGAGTGTGCTGTAGTTCCCTTCTCGGGAGTCACAACTGGGCTTTTTTTTCGCGATACGGCCTACTGATCAGGCCTGGGCTATGGGGGCCGAGGAATTTAAGCAACAGCTCTGCCAGGCCATGAATAAGTATCAAGTATAATATCTGTCTGTGTGTATTAAGGAACAAAAGACAGCAAGACCCAGAAGACACAGAGAGATGAGTTGCAACTGTAGGAGAAAGTTCAAACAGCGTGCGTGCATGTGGCTTGTTTGCACTGGGGCTTAAGAGCGCTGGCGGGGTGCTGTATTCACCGGGGGCTGCTGGGACTGGCACGGTGTGAGCAAACAGCCTTCTCTTTTCCACGGCCTGCTCTGCGGGGGCATCAGTGGGAATAGAATGAGGCTGAGAGAGTGAAAAAGAAAGAGAATTTAATAGAGGAAGGTCCCGTGTACATGCGTGACCTGCATTAGCATACCCACCTGTCGTCGTCCCTTGACGAATCCCCATCAGCTGTCAGTCATTCCCCACTTCTCCTCATCTGCCGTGTCAATCTCCCCCCTCCGCCGCTACGAAGCACTGTCACCGCGGAGTGGACTGTTTACCTCATTACACAACCTTCTCGGAGATGGTAAACAGCTGGCATAGGCAGGCATACGGGCAAATAAGCAAGCAAATAGGAATAAAAACTGAATGTTAAGTACAGTACCTGGGGACACAAGAGAGGAGAAGGCCCCCCCGGGCGGATTAGCGGACGGTAGGATCTGTTTCTCTGCGGTGACAGGCCCTCACACTTCACTGACTGATGGATATACTCATCCGTGCTCTGCAACTATGCTTAATTTGCAACTTAATGATCCGGCGGCCTGCTCCGTACATAAACTCCGCGCAGTGCTAAAGTCAAGCTTAGCAGGTTGTGCATGTGTTCAACAGCGGCGGCCTTTTTATGGTAAGTAGAAACCGCACTCGTACGGCCCAGCGAGCTTATCCGTAGAGTTTTGAACACGACGAACATTAGAACGAAAAATTGTTTTTCTTTTTTATCCTTCTTTCCCCCTCACCCCACAAACAAGTGCAATCTGCATTGTGATGCAAAGGCAAGGAGAGGCACGGGGAAAACATCATTTAAAAAAGCACAACATATATCAGGTCTGCTGTCAAACCTTATACATGTGTGCACGCAGAGCGATGAGGGCGTTTAGAATTAGATTACAGCAGTCATTAAAGAGAGCAATTGTTGAGTCACGCTTTCCGTGATGTGTCGCGGCCGCTTCGAGCTCTCCACGTGCACAGCTTTAATGAGTCCTTTGTTTAAAGCAGGCATTGATCACCCTCTTCATAACCCTTTCCTTGCGGAAAAGCCCTTTTGAGAAGAATATTACCAATTTAACCAAATGCAGATTAGTTTACAATGAGCTGTCGTATATTAATGGCTGTATGGCTATATGTCTTTCAGTTACTGCTGTGTGTATATGCGTGCATCTCCAAGGTGTCTCATTACAGATCCCTTCAGATGTGAAGATGAAGTGTAGGATCATCTAACGTGTGTCTGGGTAAATAGACAAGCTAACAGAAACACTCACATTAGTAACATGCCATAGACATCTAAGACTAACGTACTTCTAAAAGTTCACTTTTTTTCATGGATTTTAACAAAGGAAGATTTTGTCATCTTTAGCTAACATCTGGGGAATTGCACAGCAAGGTTTGTTTGTTTTTTGTTTTTTTTTAGAAGTTAATACTTTCATTTAGCAAGGATGCATTAAATTGATCAAAGGTGACAGTAAATGCATTTAAAATGTTACAAAAGATTTATATTACAAATAAATGATGTTCTTTTGAACGTTCTATTCCTCAATAAATCCTGGAAAAAGATTATCTGGTTTCCACAAGAATATTAAGCAGCACAATTGTTTTGTGAGTGAATTTCTAAAGGATTATTATGAATTATTATTATTATGTGACAGCGAAGACTTGAGTAATGTGCATCACAGGAGTAAATTACACAAAAACGTAAAATAGAAAACATTTATTTTATTTTTAATAATATTACACAATATTACTGTTTTTACTAATTACAAATCTTACCAACCCCAAACTTTTAAACTGTAGTGGATAACTGCACACACACACACACACACACACGCACTCACACACGCACATAAATAGTCTATATATGCAAGAAAAAATACATTTGGTGCCTTCAGTCCATACATTTCTACACATAGAACATTTATAATCCATTTAATGAGATAAATGCCAGAGTGCCTGAAAAAATATATTAAGTTATGGACTTTATCGCTCTTTTAAATTGCCACATGCATTTTAGCAAATAATTAGAAAGTTGAAGATTGCCACATCAAACATTCCCTCATGTCAAGTAGAGCCAAAAGAACCCTGAGACCCAGACGTCCAGAACAATACTTTATTATTTAGTAACGGCCTGTGCAAAATACTTGTCAGAAAGCTAAAAAATAGATTCTTCTGCATCAAAATGTAGTGGAACTCGGTCTCGCTCTCAGTGGAGTAGAAAGTCTAATGGCCTCTCCTGAAACATGCCCGTAGGGGGTGATCATAAAGTCATGCATTTATGCACAAATATGCTCTGTTCACACCGGACCCGCTCCCAGCCATGCTCCTAAATCAAACAAAATAGCCCTCAAACTTTCACTTGTGCTTTTCATTGTGGGCCACTGGACTCTGGAAGTGCTTGAGTTTTCTCCTCTTGTTTTGCGTGATTTCTGCTATTTTTGCACCAGTGAAATGGCTGGAAGTGTAATTGCTGACAATTGTGGTCAATATAATTACAATTAGTTCTTGGGCTTTCAACACAGGGTGCATGTGCACAAATAGAGGCTTGTTGTAAAGCACCTTTTGTGTGAGGAAAAATACTGAAGTCTGAATTGATTGTATGCAGATAAGTGTGTGTTTGAGGGGAAGAAGAGAGTTTATAAAAGAATAGCAGGACTGAAACTTTAGAAGGAAAGAACTGTGTCAAGGTGGGCTTTCTTGTTCCCCCTCAACAGCAGCAGGAACAGCTGCAAACCCGGGAGTCTGTGTTTGTGTTGAAAGTGTGTGTGTGTGTGTGTGTGTGTGTGCGCGCACATTCAGGGGGGTGACTGGGGAAAGAACAGTTCTTTTGGCTTCCAAATGGTTAATGCAGCTTGAAAGCCCTTCCTATTCCCTCCCACCTCTACCGTTGTCTCCTCCCCCCGAGTGTCAGATTGGCAGAGGCTCGGCCAATAGCATGTGCCGGGGACCAGCCATGCGTGACGGGGGCTCCATCGAGGACTGCAAACTTCCCAGTAGCCTCTGCGATCAGCAGCCTCTGCGATCAGCACAGCCTCCGCTTGTGCGAGAGAGAGTGAGAGAGAGACAGAGATAGAAAGCAGCAACAGCATAGAGTGTTAGAAAGAGAGTGATAATCAGAACGCATGATGCTTCTTTAACCTTTCTGTGACAGATTGTGTCTGTTTAGCCAGCAGTCATCCTGCGTTTTTCATCTTTCTTTAAAAAAAAATTTTTCACCTTGAGTTTTGCTCTTCAGTGGGAACATCGGAACGCTGATCTTATACGTGCCGAGCGCAGGTCTGGCTGCCGTGCATGTGTGTGTGAGAGTGGCTGTGTGCGTGCGTGCGTGTGTGTGTGTGTATGGAATGGGAAGAGGACGTTAAGTATTCTGAGCTGAGTCTTGATGACCCTCTACAGCCCTGGAGTGGGGGGTTCATTTTAACCCTTCAGGTCATCGCTGGAGGAGCCCTGACCAAGGTAACATCTGAACACCACCCCTTTCTCCCCCCCGTCAATGTATGCTCCTAGATTCAACTGCTCCACTGTCCGATTCTTGTTGCGCGTATTGCTTCCCTCACACTCTTGTCCGATTTCGCTTTTCATTCATTTTGTCTTTATCTTCACGCTCTGGGCATGTGTTTGTGTGCATGTTTGGGAGATCTTTAGTGGCTGATGAATCTATTGCAGTTCTGTAATTTGAATTGAGTATGAAAATCAGCTAGTTTGAATAAAACAGAAACACAAAATCACAAACTCCAATGTATTTTTTATTTTTTTTTTACTTTTTTTTATTTTTTTAAAACAACACTATTTGCACTCAATTTTAATAGGATGCTACAAGGCAGTGCGGCATTTCTAAAAATCACTACATCCTCTGTAAGCCTCCCCTGATCGTGATACTTCAGAACACACTCACAATTAGCCGATTCGTTTACATGCTTTTTTCCTTTTATTTTCCCTCAGTTAATTTTTTATTAGCTTGGAGGAGGACAGACAGAGAGCGGTGGCTTGTGCGACTGCTGCGTGCCGCCGCTCTACAATAGACATTTACAGTGCAGCTAATTGGAAACAGCTTCAGCGTGGAATTTCTCACACGCTCTGCTACCTTTTCAGTTGAACCGCTTGTGCTGTCCGCTCCCCCGGCCCACTTGATGGATGGTGAAAGAGCCGATATCCGCACCCTTCTGAAAAGTAATTACTGGTTTTGGTCAGAAAAGCTTTTGATCGATATGCGGATATGTGCAGGATATGTGCATTTAGTTAAGACTCTTGAGTGTGTCACCACTTTTTTGTCTCTCTCTTTGTTTTTCCAATTTATGTGGAAGTGAGTTACAAATGTGTGTGTGTGTATGTGTTTCTTTGCACATTCATCTGGCTGAATTTCTCCTGCACTTTTCATAACGTCAGATGATTTTCAGTTGTGGGGCTTCACATGTAAAGAAGGAATGAAGAGGAAAAAGTGGTCCGCTGTGTGTAGCAAATGCAACGCAGGGCCTGTGTCCCCTGCGCCATGAGGAATAAGCTGTCAGATTGGCTATTGAGTCTAGGCCATGTGCGGAGGTGTTTAATGTCCCTTTTGCAGCAGGCGTTAGTGTATGGTTCCACTTTAAACCCTGTATCACGCTCACATTTGATTTATGATCACGCTCGTCTCCTTTGATTCTGAGCAGAAAACGATTTTGGAGCGAAAGGAAATGAATGGTTTGATTATTTTTTCAAGGGAGAAAAATAACAAAAGAAAAGAGGAAAAGCCATCTTTCCTTTCTGTACCCCCACCTTCACTTCATACTCCTGTGTCTCCCTATTTCTCTCTCTGTCTCTTACAAATGGGGCGAGATCTCCTAGCAACCAGAGCTCCTTTTTGCTTTGTGTGATATATGTTCAGTGTGTGCAGTAATCTTGCTGATGGAGTGCATTACTGGAGATGGTGCTATTACTCAAAGAATAAAAGTTTCAATTACCTTTGATACCAGCCAGTAATATAGGCTGATTTACTGTGCTGTAAAATGAGCCAGGTCACATTTTCTTATCCATATATTTTTTTGTTTTATTATTTTTTATTACGTGATGATGATGAAGGGTGTTTTGGACGCCCTAGGTGGGAAGCGGATCGGGTCATTGGGAGCCAGTTTGAGCGAGCTTGTCTTTCGGTTGCTCATTTAAACATTACCAAGCCTCATATTTAATTCATGCAGGGAAAAATTGGTTTGGGTTGGGGCTGCGCATGTGGCGCTTTAAATGGAAAAGCGAAAAAGTGAGAGAAAATGTTGCGGTTCACGACCCAGGCGTCTCCGCCTTCCGTCTGCCACCACCGGCCTCCTTTAAGATTTCTTCAGAAATATGTTTCTCTCATTAAAAAGGGGGAAAAATATGAATGAAACTGAAATGAATTGCAACATGTTGGATGCACAAGAAAGAGAGGGAGTGATTGACATTTTTCGTACCGGCTCCTCTTTCGTTAGTAAAGCACCCCATTCTTTTTCCTTCTTTTTTTTTCTTTTGCCTCTTAGTATCTCTTAGAGCTGTCTGTTTGATTTTCTTATCTTCTTCTGTGTGCTTATTTTGCATCTGTGAGAAACAATGGACGTTGATTTAAAAAGTAGAAAATGTAAAACAGAGTAAGTGAGAGCAAGATGGAATGAAAGATACTCTGAAATGGAGAAAGATACACAGCATTATTTACAAAGATAGTGACCGAGATGTATAGATTGAGATAAATGAAGACCAAGAAGAATAAAAAAGAGAGGTTGATGAGGTGTGTGTGGAATAAGCGAGTCTTATCTAGATCGGTGTCTATATGGGAAAGCTCTCCGTAGTGCTGTCATGAAGAAGAAACATCTAGAAACAGTCAGGTCCTTCTGGACAGCAGAAAGGCTGAGGCCCTAACCACTGTAAACCCAGATAACATCCCAGACACTATTGATCTGTTTTATTTTCTCATCACAACTCTTGTTTTATCACAGCCAACCACTCTGATAACAGAGACCAAACCTACACACACACATACACATACACTAACAAACACACTGAAACTGGGTTATGGAAGTTTTGGAATTATTGATGTGGCAGTCTTCACCTTCATATTTATTATTTACTAAAATCCAAAAGTAAGCACACACACTGATAAATTCGTAGCGACTACACAAGACATTGTCCTTAAATGTTCTTTTGCTTAAATGAGTTCTCTGAGCTCTGAGCTGAGAATGGATTCTCTTTAGAATTCCATGCAGTTTAATATGATCGTCTTAATTTAAAAATACTTTCATATTTATTTAAAGTAGACCTACTCTATACATAAATAGTTTTCCAGATTTGCAAGTATTTTTACTTTACAACTATAACAGCCAGTTTGCATGTTTATTTTAGATCAGTATGCTTATATTTTCTTCTCAATTTAGAAAGAAAAACAAAAACATTTTTGAATAATTGTATAATTTAGCTTTGTAAAAATATAAAATCATTTCATTTCTTTTGTAAGTTTTACTTCTTTTAATGTTTCTGTTATATAATATATAATATAGAATATTATAGGAAATATTCATAAGGTAAAAATATGGCTTTGAAGAATATATATTTTTTCCTAACAGTTCAAAGTTTTTTATAAATTTAGACTCTGTCAACGTATTCTGTAAATATTTATACATATATTCCGTCATTACACATATTCACAAGTATTCAATAAAATATCTTCAGAAATATCAGAGGTTATCTTAGCTTCTAATTATTGTTTTTTTTTCTTTAGACTTTATTGTTGTCCTAATTAAATCATGTTGGCTGTATTTGCTGTTTTGTAGATGTTACTGGTTGCTACAATTATCAGAGTCTGGTTTAGATAGTGAGTAAAACACACACATTCACAGACCCATGCACAGTAGTATACAGGGTGTGCAAATTCACACACATTTAACATCAGGAAAAAAAACAACAACAACTAAATATTCAGATTGAAGTTCTATAAAATTATTTAAAAAAAATACAAGTAAATCAATTATATGAAGAGAAATTTAGGGGCAATGCAGATCAGCTTTTGTTTTATTTAATGGAACTTAACATTAATTCATTTATATCACTTTTATCGTGATTAGTATTAAGTAGCAGCATGTTAATAGACCTGTGCAATTCTATAAATTATTTATTTTTAGGTATTGTTTATAAAGAGAAAATGGAGGTATTTTCTATTTTAGGTTTACCTACACTCTCCGCGGTGGACTGCTGGTGTGTGTACGTGTGTGTATGTGTGTGTGTGTGTGTGTGTGTGTGTGTGTGTGTGTGTGTGTGTGTGTGTGTGTGTGAGACTCCGGTGTGCTGTGTGCTGGACTATGATAGAGTGATCAGCTTAGTGAGGAAGAGAGGCTTCTAGGCTGCCGGTAATGGCTGCTGAGGGAGAACGAGAAAGACAATTCTTCAGCGCTGAATGAGAGGTCAGAGAGGTCAGGGTCCGGAGACACAATCATTTGCAAGAAATGCTTGTATGCATTCACACACACACACACACACACACACACACACAAATACTGCTGTAGGTGGGACTCACTATATTAATCCAATTGTCAGTAGCAAACAAGTGAAACTGCTGCAGTGCCAAAACAAGGATTTACGCTTGCAATTTAAAACTTCTTAACCTTCACATAGCGAAATACAGCAAAAATGACTGTATATGTCATTTTTTTCTATTGATTTCTCCCCTGGTGGGGAACGAAAGTTGGTTTGTTCATCTCTGTGGGGGCTGTCTGTTGTAGTTTATCTCTGTCGGTTTATATTTACTGTCAGCACACAGAACTACATGTGTGTATTTTTAGTGTACAGTATAAACCACAAAGGCTGCCAGTACCAAAACATGAATTTTTACCAGTTTTTATTTGTAGATTGCCTCCATATTGGATTTTTTCTTCTTATTGTAAATGTTCATAGTGTATTTGCTGTTTTCTGTAGGACCTGTAATATACGTGCACATACGGTCTCTGCCAGTGTCCCACTGTGGCGGTGGGCGCTCTAATGTGGAGTACCACAAATTGGTTTATTACCGGGGAGACGGAGGGAGGAAAATCTCTTCGTCAGCAATTCGACACCTCGGTTGGTTTCAGCAGGTGACGTGGCCTAACCAGATTATGCTATGTCCACTTTAGCCTCAATGTCCTTTTTCTGTCTCTTGTCTCTTCAGCTCTTTCAACACATGCTGCTATATATCTAGTCCTCTGGAGTGAGAAAAAAAAACAAAGAAAAGAAAGAAACTATTCAATGGCTCATCCACCGAGCAGCACAGTCATGTATAATGAAGCAGAGCCGCCGCGGAGCGAGACTAGCGAGTGTGTTCAGAGGTTTTTGAATGTGCCTGCTGAAGGCAGTAAAACAGATTCCAAATGAGATTACACTGACACGGAAGAGGAGAGACTGCATTTCATAAGCATCCGAGCTACAGTTAAACGACTGCGGCCACACATCATTGTTCTCGCCGTTCCAAGCTCTCATTAAGGTGATTAAATGAGCATTACTGTCAATGGGACGCAAGAAGAACAGGCTGGGTGGATAGATGTGACCTAGAACATCATATTGATGCTATCTAGGGCACTTCTGAAGGGGGTTTAGGGGTTGGGGAATGTCCTTTGCCCCCTGTGTTCCAGCAAATTAGCCTCTAGAATTCGCTAGAGGGGTTTGAGGTGCGAGCACACAAGAGCCCCTGTAGTAAGTTGCCAGTCGTAGATGGGTGAGTCGTAGACGCAGCGCCCATGTGAGGTGTCATCTCAGAGCTCATGTCCAGATCCAGGATGGTTGATAATGGAACAAAGAGTATGAACAAACTCATCAAAATTGTGTGTTGTGTCATAAACACTGTAAGAACAGAATATGTTTGAATTATTAACTTTCATTTCATGTAATGGTTTAGATGGGTCTGGGAGCATCTGGATGTGGACATTACAGAAGGTCATGTGTGTGCAACACAAAAGCCAGTAAAATTCATAGATTTGGGTCAGTATTTTTTTTTTAAAGAAATTAATACTTTAATTCATTAAGGACTGTAAAGTTCAAAAGTGACTGTAAAGGTTTTCATTGTTACAAAAAATTATATTTAAAATAAATTCTGTACTGTTGGAATAAATTACATTTTAAATTATATTAAAATAGAAAACAGTCATTTAAATTGTAATAATATTTTGCAAGATTGTTATTTTACCATCTCTTAATCAAATGAATGCAGTCTTTAAAATTAAACAATCCTACTGACCCCATTTCAATGGTAGTGTGTGTGATTAACAATATTACTAATATGTTATGTATATAATTAAGGGAAATAATATTTAAAATATTTAAGTTCATAAAAAAAATCTAAATTATGCCTGACTCCGCTACTACTGTGGTCATTCTGTGAAATCTGTGTTCGGACTATTCATATGATTTCAATATTTTATGTTAAATGGGATGCCAAGAGTAGAACCACTGACTGTTATTTTGTTGAAAAATTTAAAGATAATTCCAAAATGAAAGTGTACCAGGCAGCATAACAGGAAAATTAAAGCATTCGACGATGGTTCGAAGTGTTGTGCCAAAAATAATGTACCACAATCACAGACATTGTTCTTTGTGCGAGTTTCATTTCTCAAAGGACGTCTGATTTAGCTGAAAAACAGTAGGTAATTTTCTCTGTGTTTTGTATTGAGGTTTGGGGTGAGAAAAACAGACATGTTTAATTCAGATGGGATTAAAATCACCAAATTCATCTGTAAGACACTCCTCAGAGAAAACCACTTCTGTCCAAATAGGGCTTTAGAGGCGAGATTATGCAATGCTAATGTGAATTAACATGTTCTGGATAAAAACATGCCTATTTGTTAAAGTTTTATTAACGATGGTGATTATTTTTAGTAGCACTAGTTTTATTAAAGTGGTCTTTCTCTCTCGCTCACTCTCCCCCTGTGTGTGTTTGTCCTAGTTGTAGGTTGAAAAAGTGATTTTGATAGTTTATGTGTGACAGTGCTCTAGTGGAACTGTAGCTAGTGCTGTCCTTCCCTCACTACCAGCAGCTATATAAATCAAACTCTCTCTCTCCCTCTCTCTTTTTCACTCTTTCTCTATCTTTCTTTCTTTCGTCTTTTGTAGTAAGATAATGCTCTGCTGACCGTTTTTATGTGGCTGGGTATTTATTATTATTATATACAAAAAGGCTTTGAAGCAGCAGCAACTTTTCTTAGGAGCATTTTTTCTACATGTTTTCCGTATCATCTTTCATTTTTGTTCTATTTACCCATTTCTTTAGAGTCTGCTTTTAATTAAAGCCGAATGAGGCAAAAAATAAAAGACCTACAACACTCACATCAAAAATAAAATGCTTGAAATGTAAACTGACTTGCAGAGACACAGTAGCACTTCCCTTCTCGTATTATTATTAGTGTTTTTTTAGAATACAATCTTGCCAAACAGAACAGAGCGTAACGCCTAATGTTGTGGTATATTTTATGTAATTATTGCAGCTCATTGGCTGCTGTATATGCAGCGATCTAAACACTGTTTATTTAGTTGTGACCACCATATAATTATGTTGCAGCAATTTACTTGATACAATGGAGACTGATAAAACGGATATCAGAGTGATGGCATTCTCACAAAACACAATCCGTTGCCTCTGGCCATTTTAGTTTCAGAAGCCCATTCTGTATGTGTGTGAGCACACACATATACACACGTACAGAGTCTCTTTCTCACTCTCTTTTTCATTCTTGCCATTTGAATTCAGCTGGGCACTCCTGCTGGTCCAACGTTTAAAAAGAGGGTCTTTTGATAGCTCCACTTAAATATTTCTCCTTTCATTGATGAAAGCAGCCTCCATTTTGAAGGAAAAGCAAAAGATGGGTGGTAATATTCTCCCATGCGGTCACCTCAGCTGGTCAGCATCCACTTTGTTTGCTAATGTCGTTTGTCAGGGTGAAAGGTTCTAACTGCTGATGCCTTACAATATCACCGCTACTCCATTTATTTCCATCAGCTTATAACAGACAGTGTGTTGTAAAATTAAAGTGATGTTGGGTTCAGCTAACCCTGATCAGACAGGTTTCTTAGAAGAATTAGCGTGTGTTTAGACTATTTTTCACTTGACTTGTTGTCAAGCAGCGTTTATGGTGGGATGCTCAAATTCAGTACAGTATAAGACGTACCAGAGTTTTAAAGTGGAAGACTTTAAAAGACAGAACTTCTCAGGAAGAAAAATTGAAACTTTACAGAATGTTACAGTTATATAATAGTATATATTATTGATATAATAGAAAGATTTATATAATATATAAATGTATACTAATATTAAATGTATACTTAAGCCATTACGCCAGTCTTCAGTGTCAAATTATCCTTCGGATATTCTAAAATGCTGATTTGCAGTTCAGGAAACATATCTTATTATCATCAATGTTGAAAACACTTGCTGCAACATTATTATCATCAATTTTGAAAACACTTGCTGCAACATTATTATCATCAATGTTGAAAACACTTGCTGTTTAATTTTTTTGTGAAAATGGTGGTCAGTGTTTTTCTTTGATTAAAAATAAGAAAATAATAAATAATAGGCTTTCCTGTAGCTCAAATAGTAGAGCATGGTGCTAGCAACGCCAAGGTCATGGGTTCAATTCCCAGGGAAAGCCAGAGCTGATAAAATGTAGAAACTGTAACTTGAATGCAATGTAAGTCGCTTTGGATAAAAGCATCTGCTAAATGTAAATGTAATAATAACTTTTATTTAAAATAGAAATTTTATGTAACATAATAAATGTCTTTACTGTTATTTTTGATTGATTTAATGCATCAATGTACGTATAATCTGAATTGACTTCAGTTTGATGTTGAATGAATGATCTCATTCATGTAGGTGAGAGGATGCAGAAAGTGGCTGTTATCTTTTTTGAGCGCTGTGGGAGACAAAAAAATTAGGATGATGTAATTTCATGACATTTCTAGTCATGCTGGGCAAGAAATAATAATGTTTTAGAAGAGAAGGGAGCAATCTGTAATGCTTACCATTTACAATTACAGTCATTGAGAATGAAACATGATTCCACAAATATAAAAAGATACTCTTTCAAGTTGTTTTTTTTCTGAGAAAAAATGTTGAGGCTGAAGCAGCAGCTGAACTGTCTTAAATGGCTGCACATGTTCCTTCTAAAACAGATTCATTATAGCTTAATTTAGTACAGAAAATGAAGGCAAACAAGCATTAGAACATTTGGCAGTCTGGCTCTAAAATGAACATCACAACCTCATTGGGTTGACATGTCCACAACATGCTGCATGCAGCCTCACCATGCAGGGTGCGGCAGAAAGTGTAGCCAAAAGTTTTCGCCCACAGCAGCCTACAGAGACAACCGCTGCATATTACCATAAAGCCTCAATACGACTGAACACTGCATTTAACTAGATCTCCCTCTCCACATGATGAGCAGCTAACCCTAACTCTAAGACTGTTACACATTCACACTCAAATGCACATTCATCCCCAAAATGCCTTTGCGGGGTTAGCTGTTTCCTTTTCCAGCAGGATGACGTAAATGGTTATTATTCTTCAAGACATTCATGTTTGGAAAGTAGCCTGGCATCATGTTATACAGTGAGAAAAGAAGTGTGTGTATGTGAGGAAAAATCACAAATGTGTGGAGATGCTATTTCCTTCTGCATCATTAAGGGCAAATATTATGTTAGGAATTAAATTTAGGAGAGCAATTAAGCTATATACTTCTACCTTAGATATGGGGTGGTATTATGCTATGAATAAATGAATTTCATGGTGTAATGGGGTATATATAGGTATATATAGGTATTTTAAGTTGCATTATATATGTATGTATATAATGCAATGTTTATTTTGGATAATCTAGTTCATTTGATGGTTTTCTCTTTAGTTGAAACTTGTATGTAGACAGAAGATAGATAGATAGATAGATAGATAGATAGATAGATAGATAGATAGATAGATAGATAGATAGATAGATAGATAGATAGATAGATAGATAGATAGATAGATAGATAGATAGATAGATAGATAGATAGATAGATAGATAGATAGATAGATCACAAGCTGTGCATGTTAATGCAAAGGCTTATTTCGAGACCAGCTCACCTTCTCAAGGTTGTATGTTTCAATGCATCTTCTTTTAGTCAGCAAATTAGCACTAAGGAAGAGGCATTCATTACCATGATATCATGCAAATATAGCTTGCAGGGGCAAAAAAATGGGTATACTCTGTAGACCACATTAATTACAGCAAGTCTGAATGCAGAGCTGGCCGGTCCACCCTTACACCTTGTATGGTCACAGATGGTTGTAACATTGTTGCTGTACCTTTGTTGTTGTTTTTTTCCTATGATTTTTATGTTATGTTCTGTTAAATCGTTCAGCCTGTGTTATACTTTCTACGTGCACAGTTCGGATGCGTACACGGACAGCACGGACGCAGAATGCTTGTATTTATACTTCCGAAAGTGTACGCTGGTGGTCCGCTCGGCAGACGTGTTCCACACGTGCAGTAGATCGGTTTGAACAGTAAACAAACATTTAAACAGTAAACAAACAATTGCCCAAACTATATGCAATTTCCCTCCACAAATTATTATTATATATTGTTTTATGGATGGATTGTAGAGGTGTGGGTATCGACGGACTTCTTCACACAGCCTGCGTATGTGCAGTTGGTGCTTTTGTAGCCTATTGACACACAGTCACAAAAAATGAAAGGCACACGGAGGCAGAGAGCCTCCGCGTACACCCTCTGATGACATTTTTTACATCACGTGGACCTTAGCGGACTCACGCACGCGGAAAGTATAACACAAGCTTTAGTCCTTGAGTGTTTATTCTTCTGCTGATGCTGACAAAGCACCATGCTAAAATACTCTGACACTTCTATTCAACGGCGTCACAACACCACTGAATCTACAGTGTGAAACCTACAGTGTGACCGGTGTAGTCAGATTCCCATACCAATGGCTCTTCTGAGCCTGTTATTTTTAGTAAAAAACTTTGTGTGTTTGTGTTTTATGAAAATCAATAAGCAAATACATCTGAATAGTAAGTCAATAACTGAATTAATGTGACACTTACTGAACCGCAAGTCATTACTTTTGTCAAGAACTGTTGTATTACTTAGGGTTCATGGGATTTAAATCAGTGCTTTAATGACTGGTTGTGCATTCAACAACCACGGTAAAGATAAACATGAATAAATTGTGATTAATTGTTGTAATCAATGTAATTTTATCAAGATGAATGCAAGAAATATGTTACCATATCGTTTGTTTGTTTAGTATTTTACTTTAAGAACAATTATTACCTCTAAAAAGTCTGCGAAATACCATGAAAGCGTTGAATGAACTATATTACATTTATTTTTGATTTGTTAGGTCTGTTCTGATCTCTTCATTTGGCAACAACACAGCTGAGAGCAGTTCCTTTTTTCCACAAATGTTTCCTCAAAAGTACTAAAAGAATCATTAATGAAACAGAATCATTGAGAGTAATTGAAAACAGTCATTAAATTTCTTACGACTCCAATCCCTACTGACTTTACAACTACAACTACTTCCACTAAGCAATATGAGAGGTTTTGTCTTGGGTCACTAGTAGTGTGGATCCCCCCTAACTGAAAGAAAAAAGCACTCCACACTTTTGCTGACATTGCAAGCATTCCATCCAATCTGGTGTCTGGCAACAATAGCCAAAAGTCAGCCCGCGGGACACTGGTAATGACAGAACAGAGATAGAACAGACGAAGGGATGATGGAATGACAAATGCTCGACTGCAAGCTGGAAAAAGAAGGAAAGGGAACAGAGAAGGAATCACTCCTGATGGTGTCTGCCGTGGCACCTCAGCAGCATTTGAGGAGCTCTCATGGAACAATCCCCAGATGTCTTGGCTTTCATTCTCTTCTGAGGTGATGAAATATTTTGGGCTCATGATTTCAACTGTGGGATCATCTGTGCGTGTGTACGTGCCCTCATACACACTGGAGAAGATTTTGATGAAATGTAGTCACCATTTCTTCTTTTTTTACTCTTCTTCCAAAAGAGGATGTGGGAAAGAAAGACGAGGAGCAAGAAAAAAGGACCAGCCGCGGGATGGATTGCAGGATCAGGTTATTTTTAATCCCACAATTAGTGAAACTGAGCACTGAGCTATGAATGCCATCTCAGATGGGCCTGTTAGAGAGCGGCTTCACGCTTTGACTTCTCACTCCTCACAGAGACAGACAAAAAGACCAAACAATTACAGATACCATTGAGTTTTTTATAATATCGATTCACAATTCATCCAGCGTTTTCTTTGCAATTTTTTTCCCATACAACCTGGCCTAGCAAAATGAATGCAATAGAACAGTGAAGCCATTAACGGGCCAACACTGAATTTTTTGTACATTTAATAAATATGTTGGCTAATTTTATTATGTTTTCAGCTGTCAATTAAAGTGGCATACTCTCAGCTTTAATACATTTTGTCGCCGTTTTTATTTCTTTATTCTAAATCTGCACAGAAAATGTGTACTTTTTCTGGTGCTAGCTACTAATAGGGGAAGTCGTGGCCTAATGGTTAGAGAGTCGGACTCGTAATCCAAAGGTTGCAGGTTCGAGTCTCGGGCCGGCAGGGATTGTAGGTGGGGGGAGTGAATGTCCAGCGCTCTCTCCACCCTCAATACCATGACTGAGGTGCCCTTGAGCAAGGCACTGAACCCCCAACTGCTCCCCGGGCGCCGCAGCATAAATGGCTGCCCACTGCTCCGGGTGTGTGTTCACGGTGTGTGTGTGTTCACTGCTGTGTGTGTGCACGTTGGATGGGTTAAATGCAGAGCACGAATTCCGAGTATGGATCACCATACTTGGCAGTATGTCACTTCACTTCACTTAATAGCAGAACTCAGAAATTGCTAGTAAATTTCACAATTACAAAGAAAAGGCAATTACCATTAAATTAAATGTGAAATTTTGAAGTAGAACAATTGAAATAGTAATTTCTTGTAAAACCACCTTCAATAATCTGCCAACTTTTTACTTGTTTTTTTTTTCTAAATTTGCCTTGTAGGGCATTTGCCCTTTAGTGATGGAAATTGTTTGTGTATTAGTTAGCATTTATCTCTGAAAATGACAGAAAACTGAAATCAAAATTAGAGGCACTCACATCTTGTTCTTCTGTGGTCTGAGATACAGAAAACCCATCCTTTCATCAATATACTTTCATTCCTCTTTGTTAAAACACACAGACTATATGTAGCACAGCAGTAACTTCACAGTCTACTGCTGCCTTTGTTCCCATTTCATAAGTTGATATAAAAAAGTTTTTTATTGTGACTATAACTTGTCTTTGTTCAGGGTCACATTGCTTTGGTTGAATTGTCACAGTGCTGACACTCTATATGGCAGTCTTATCTTCCTTTTTCTATAAAAGTCCTTTGTGAAGTATCTTCCAGACCTCTGTATGAAGGTGCAAAAATACCTTCAATAGTTTATACCAAAAAATCCAGTTTTCTGTATGTTCACAAGGAGATTTTTATTGTCAAAATAAAGAGGAAGCTATGAATAATTGTTCTTTTATCTGAGCTTCCTGTAAGTGGAAGAGTGTTTCAGTCAAGTTTTTAAATTGTTATCAAGCACCTTTGTGAAGAAAACAGTTGATGGTAATCCAGTGGCATAACGCCACGCCATATTCACTGTCTGTGTATGGAGATGATTTTCATCATTGAGGATGTGAATGTGTGCAGTGATTAAAGTGTTTGCATGTGCAAACACCAGGTCAGCTGGTGAGATCAGGGTTGCCTGGCTTTCTAAAAGCCCTTTTGATCAAAACAAAAAAGGTTTTTGGTAACAACCGGCGTTAAGTGCTTACACGAGCAATAGAGAGAGTGAAAAGAGGGAGAAAATGAAACGAAAGAGAGAAAATCCTTATCTTTCCATTAAAATGCTAATACATTTAAATGATCTGCCAATTGAAGTACTGCTTGTTTTATTTGCCTTATTTGTTTTAATCCCACACTTCACAAGCCACACTGACAGTTAATACACTTGAGTGGGAACGATATCACGTGCGCACACACACACAAACACACGCACAGACATGACATGAATCCCTAACATGCGATGAGACAGTACTGCCGGCATTGGCATTTTAGCGTGTGACCTAAATGGCCGGCGGTGAAAAAAAGGAGGGTCCATCTGAGTTGACAATGTCAAACAGCCCATGTCACTCCAGTGACACACAGGGACAATAGCCACGGTTTAGGACCCTGCGTTTGTATCTGGTGTTTTTATGTGTCTGTACTTGCACAGCTTCTGCCTCACTGCATCTCACTGCTGCTGGCTTTTCATTAGCCTTAAAAGCACTTGGACAGCACAGGTTGCAACGCATAGAAAAGCAGGCGTCTTTTCCAGTCTTCTGATACGAGTGTGCATGATAAAGCTCAAAGAATAGTGGGCCATTTAAGTGGCCTCCACCTCCAGGCTTATTGAGTGGTTCTTCAGAGTCCGTAGCCTGAAGATCTTATAGAAAAACAGAAAGATCCTACACTTTACCCTTACTGTGTCTGGATGTGTGTGGGGGGGTGTTTTTTATTGTGCTCGTCTTGACCTTGGGTTACAGAGCTTCAGGTTGAAAATGTATTCATGCACATCTATATGATAGTTTTTATTTATTTACATAACTTATATGTAACTTATATAACGATACATGGTAAATTACAAGGCACAAATACAGAGTCGCAGAAGAGATCTCAACAATGGGTCACACTTTATTTTAAGGTGAAGTTCTCACTATTAATTAACCATTAACCACGACTTTTACCTCAGTAAATGCGTAATTACTGCTTATTAATAGTAAGGTAGTTGTTAAATTCAGGTATTGCGTAGGATTAGGGATGTAGAGTATGGTCATGCAGAAACTGCACTATATAAGTACTAATCAGCAAGTAATATGCATGCTAATAAGCAACTAGTTAATAGTGAGAATTGGTCCCAACAATGGGACCCAAGAATTGGTAAGTTCCCAACAAAAGTAAGTGTTACCCAACAAAGTCTACAGACAAAAGTCATTAATTTTAGTATAATTGCAAATGTTTTAATCAAATACTTTTATTACCAATTCTGAAGCAGTTTTATTTCCTTTTTTTCTTTTCATTTAATCGTTACAAATAAGTATAGCAATATATGAGCCCATTATCCCTGACATATGATGTTGTGAATGATTCACTATGATTATTTTATCACATTTATCACAGTGCTCTATACTATTACTGTCAACGGTTGTTTGATTTATCTCAAGGAGATTTAAAAGAAACATCTGAAACAGAGTTGATATGATGATTAAATTATAAATGTATGAAAACTATTTCTTAAAGTATTTTTTGAATAAATATATTGTATACAAATTATTTGAAATCGAACAAGTGATATTTGGGCTGTGCTGATCCAATCCCATATCTGTATATAACAGTTCTTGTTCCAAACAGTATTAAATTGATTCTTCAGGTCCTTGTTTTTGAATTATTTATGTTTTGACTCATATCATTTCCTACAGTTCAATTAAGAATCAGTGATCCAGCAGTTCTCAGTGTGATCTGAGCAGCTTCTATGAGATTCTCTCAGGTTCCCTCTGTCTCCCTGACAGGCAAAGTGTCTCTCTTGTTTAGCTTGGTTTCAGTCACGATCCAATTATGATAGTGAGATGTATCGCGATGTGTTGTATCGTGCCATATGCATCACAGCGCGTACCGTATCGTGAGGTGGTTGCCGATACCCGGCCCGAGCGTATCACGCAGTTATCACCCACCAAACAGTCAGTTGAAGTAAAGCTCATGTTTTTGCTCTATTGAGTCATCTCTTTAACAGATTGTGCCAGCATCAGGCTTATGCCAGCTTTCACACAGACTCACAGGTGTATCCATCTCTCCTCTCTCTCTCTTTCGTCCCATCCCCAAATAGCTGTTCAGTCTATTTCAGTGTCTTGTCCTCATAACTCTTTTCTCTCACGCTGTGATTGCTGACTAAGTCTTCTGTTGTGGGCTGGGCTTTAGCTTTGCGGTTAATCACCATCTGTTTACCGAGTTCCTTGAACACACAGTGTCCCAGTAACGTTAAACAGCCCAAAAACATCTCCTTGGCTCTGGCCGAGAGTGCGCCCAGGGACTTTGTTATGGCACATCCTGCTCAAACTGATGGCTAATTAACATTTATTTAAGCTTTCTAAAGGCCCATTGTGTCCTGTTTACCTTGCCAGCCTGTTTGCTGTATAGGTGTGTGCGTATGTGTATCTGACTTTGAAGCGGAGCTGGAGGATGGATGCTAATGGCCCTTACAGCAATGTGAGTGTGGTGTCTTTCTCTCTCTTGCAGTAATGTGTGTGAGGGGTGCTGACGCAGGGACTCGAGCAGTGTACAAACTGACATTGTTATCATGCAAAGGAGAGTTGCGCCCCACATTAACACCCTGGCACCTCCATAATGAAGGACCTATCAGATGATGTGTGTGAGGTGTTCAGGTGCTCTCATTAGTCAATAGTAGGGAACTGGGCTTTGCCCCCCTCCTAATGAAGACCACGCTTTATTTCCAGAGGCTAGTCAGTCAAGTAGTTGTTACTGAGTGCTCTATCTCAGCCCACCAGTGGCCTTTCAACTTCATACCATTAGAGAGCAGAAAATAGACCTATAACCCTATTGACACAAATCTGTATTTTTAACACAGTTTTATCTCAGGGGTGATGCCATTCCAATCTATGCACAGAAAAACAAGTCTCGCCCGTCACACTGGTTAATCTGTCTCGTATGTGTCTCTGGTTGACTTTTATTTAAGCAATGCTGCCTGAAGCGCTTCCTAAACCCATTGAGCTGCCAACTGACTACATAGACATATACATACATTTACATTTACTCATTTAGCAGATGCTTTTTTTCCTGCAACTTACAAATGAAGAAGTATTTTATCATAAGAGCCACAATATTTTCCATACAGAATGGCAAGTGTAAGGTAGATTAGTCCATAAGAGTTTGCAGTTAGTAACATTAGCAAACAAGCTAACGTTGTGAGCATAAAAATGCATACAAGGATAAAAATGCAATAAAAATGGTTTGCAATACAAAAATAAAATGTGGTGAAATAGTAGGCCTAGTTTTTTAATTGGATTGAGTTGAATATATTTATATGCATTTTTCATGATCTGCAAAGAAAATATCCTCAAGAGTTTAACCAAATGGAGGTACTGTATCATAACCATAGCTATGCTGCCTAGTGTTTGAAACAGATGTCTTCAGATGCTAAGTAGGTAGTTTACTAGGTTTTGAAACCGAAGTTGGGTGTGTGTGTGTGTGTGTGTGTGTGTGTGTAAAATCAGAGCTATGGACAGTGTTTATTTATTATGTTTACCCTGGCATGCTCTCAGATTTCAACCTCACTCAGCTTGACAGGACACCAGATTTATTTCACAATGGGAAAAACACATTTTTTTAATGGGCCTAATGAGCATCGGGTTAACTCAGGCCATTTATATCCTCATGCATGAATGCATTTCATCATATTTGTGTGACTGCAGTTGGGAGAGCTTGAATCAGTCAGTTTGGTGATGCAGGTAGGGCTTCATATTCAATCACAATAGTGCTTTAGGCCTGTGCGTGTGTGTCTATCAGAGTGGGTGGATTGAGACTGGAATATTTCCCACATAGCCTCTGACATAACCTATTTGAGCACTTCAGTTTCATCAAAAAACCTGTTGGAAGCTCTTCAAAGCTCCTCAATATCTGGAAATTCTCTCCCCTCTGTTCTGAAAATGAAGCAAAGCACACACAAATGGCATAAAAGTCTTAAAATGGAATAAAAATGCATCATACCATAGTAATTCCACTAGTCATCCAGCAGTGTGGATTATCCCTGTGACAATCGGCACAGTGCTTTTGATGAAGGAATTCAGGTCAACCAATCAGGTAGACAGAGATGGGCATCAGATGGGTTGCCTTTTTCAATGCTCAGAGGTCACACAAACCCTTTAGCCAAACATGCTCAGCTCTTTGTGTGTGTGTGTGTGTGTGTGTGCGCGTGTTTGCTTGTATTGTTTCTGGGGTCTGAGGTAATTTTGGGGCCCTTGAGATGTGTTGACATGCCCTGATATTTGTGCTTATTTCAGCTACTTACAATATACCATTGACAAACATGTATTTTTTTTGTATTCAGCACAAACTATGCTACAATAATATGTGACCAAGGTGGATGTACATGTTTGCATTTGTTAGAAAAAAAATATTATGCGTGGTTAGTAAGTTTTGGGGGGAAAAAAGTAGCTGAAATAAGGCATAAAAGCCACACTAAATCGTCCTGAATAAGACTTTTGTGTAATCAGACTTCTAGGCTAGAATATTTACTTCACAATTATGTGAAAATCATTCAGCTTACTCATTCACAGAAAACAGTATATTGATTTAAATTTTTAAAGACATGTTTTGTGATAGAAAGCGTATATGCGAGGGAGTGGTAATAGCCTTGAATATTAAGTGATTCTCACCTGAGAGACAAAGGGCCCTCCCCTAAAGGCTGCTAATGGCCCATCAGTGTGACTGTGACTGAGGCAGGTAAGAGAGAGAGTGTGAGGAGACTGAAAAAATGGGGTTTTTAAATTATTTGTATTTTATTTACAACACAGTATAATCAAAACATACATAATGAAGGTCAAAGACACATTATTGTGCACACTGATCTAACCACAGAGATGTGAACAGACTTTGAGTCATTCCTGCAACAGATTCTGTTCAACAACATTTACTTATTTCCATGGATTCAAGAAGAAAAAAACATAATCAGTAGTCAAGGATCTTGTTTTACCATAGAATATCAATGTAGTTGACCATCTGATGTTGGTACAGCGATCTCAGAGGAAAACATCTTGAAGAAAGTCATCAGGATTCATCTGTGGTTCAGGGACCTGATTCAATAAAATACAAACAACCAAAAAAAAAAACATTTGTGAGCATAGACTCATGCATGCTTTGTACTATCGTACACAAAAAAATACATTTTATATCTGAGAAACTAATTATTATTGTTTAGTACGTTATTCAAATCTATTTTTGAACAGAGTAGGCTAAATAAACATGTTGTAAACATACTTAGACTCGTAGCATTCATCATTACAATGTACTCTCATATTACTTTTATTGTTTTATATAGAGCATGAAAACAACAGTTTGGGGAAAAAAAACAAAAAAAAAAACAACTATGATTGTGTAGTCATATAGCCTAGTATGCATGATTTTATAGCAGCTGTTATGATTCTGTAGCTATAGACTCATGTATGCTGTGAACTACAAAAGGATGTAATTTGTACTATAAAAAATATTTTATATCTGAGAAACTATTTATTATTGTTTAGCACTTTATTTAAATCTATTTTTTGAACAGAGAAGACTATTAATAATAAACATGTTGTAAACATACTTAGACTCGTAGCATTCATCATGTTACAATATACTCTCATATTATTGTTTTATATAGGGCATGAAAACATCATCGTGCCGTAAGAGATTGAAATACAATGAATTGTCCATCATATTCAAACACTGTAGTCTGGAATTACAGTTTGGGAAAAACTATGATTTTGCAGTCATATAGTCTAGTATGCATGATTTTATAGTAGCTGTTATGATTCTGCAGCCATAGACTCACGTATGCTGTGAACTACAAAAGGATGTACTTTGTACCATTAAAAAAAGGATATTTTATATCTGAGAAACTAATTGTTATTGTTTAGGACGATATTAAATATATTTGTGAACATTAAACATTCTTAGATGCGTAGCATTCATCATGTTGTCGTTTGGGGAAAACCCAACTAAACGCGTTCAGGTTTGGCACAATAACACGCTAACTAATGCAAAAAAAGAAGCATTTACTTACTTATCAGATCGATCGATGTATTCTGGACTCTGTAACTCTCCTCTCATTCTGAGGTAAATCCAGCCTTTACTCAGGGCGTCTTCTTCCAGAAACGAGCAGCAGCAGAGATGAACGGAGTCTCGTGACTGTGTGTTTGTTGTTGGGCGTCTCCAAGCGCGCGCGTCACCTGGTGATTTACATGTGAACACGAGGGGGCGGGATCTCATTAGAAATAATGATTTAGACTGGACAGACTGAACATGGTGTCGGTTTCATACGGATTACTTTATCACAGAATATTTGTTTTCGGCAACACTTACTTCAGTTGAAAGCAGACACTTTAGGCTTTCTATAACTTTCATGTTTCTGTGTTGAGTATTCGCTGAGTTACACTTCATTTTAGTGACGCGTTACTATAAACATATCGCGGAGAAGGAGAAGACCGAGAGCGCATCCTGTTTGTTTTCTTTTTTCCCCAAAACCACAAAGTTTTGTTGTAATTGTGAGTGTACTGAAAAAAAAGTAGACACTTAACAGTTTCGATTGATGTATAACACTTATTTGTGTGACAAAAATCAACAGAGCATTTTTAGTGTCTTTTGCACTTATCGCAAAAAAACCGAGTTCGTATCGCCGGCGATACAGCCGACCCCAAAGGGTTAAGTGTGTGCTTTTAAGTGTGATAAAAGGCTTGAGTTTAAAACATTACCTCAGTTCAAAAACCAATGAAGCTGCATTTAAATGCATGTCTACTTCCTATATTGGCAGCACATTTCTAAAAGCTTTACATTTGCAACACCTTTCGTGCAACACACTAACAGTACTAGAGAGTTGACTCGCTATTAATTCTAATAGGATTAGACAAGCAAGTTGACACTGCACAGACTGGAATATAAATTTAAAAAACAACACACAAATAATGGATATAATGGTATATTATTTTTAATGAAATGTATTTATAGTCCACATTTCTCTTTTTTTCACTGTTTGTTGCAATGCATTGTGGTATTGTCTTATCTTAGAAGCATGTGATGCTGCGCTATCTTTAGGCCAAATTTTCTTGCAAGGTGCTGTCACATTTACCATCGTTCGATGTGTTTTTGCAGGCGAAATACTGTCATTTCAATAGGAATCCACATGATCTGGAATTTTGTGTGAATGTGAAAGATTTTCCCACGCAGGTTTCACAACTTCTTCAGTGGACACACAGATTTGGCTCGTTGACCAACAGAAAGCTGCTTGTATTTAAAGTGACTTTCTGTGTGAGCTGTGCTTCATACATCACTACGCTATTGACAATAGACAATGGACCTTTTTTGCCTGTGAAAATGTCCAAAATGTTGCTAATGTCCACCTTAAGGCAGCATAATTATGCTGCTTACCGTTTAGTACAGGATTCATTCAGTTTCTTTTTTGTTTTGTTCTCTACCATTCTGCTCAAAGCAGGGTTTTTTTCACTCTCCGTGTTAATCTCTTAATCTTCTGTGAGTTTTGCTGCCCTGTCACTATTGAACACATTGTGTTTGCGTTGTTTCAGCGGCGCTCTTTTGACCTGGATAAAGTGAGGTTTAACTGCGGAGTAACGGATGTGATGTTAACCCGAGCCTAAGGAACCTGCATCATATTGATTCTCACACACTTGAGCAGATTTGTACCGCAAGGCTTTTGGGGGATTGTGGAGCATCTGACAAGAATTCCAGCCTTTAGGACAAGCCCCTGCCACTCAGCAGTCAGTCATGTTCACACACTTCTTCCCATGTTCGTACACACAGAGAGGGTCATTTGGAAATGGGCCGCTGAGACTGACATGTCTGCACCGCATGCATCTCCCCCACCCCGCTCAGGAAAAACCAGGCAGACAGAGGGGCTGTTGTGTGTGGGCTGCTCCCTGAAAACTCCCCCACCCCGACCGCAGCTCCAGAGCCTTTCTTTGCCAAACATAGCCTGCAGGTATGAGTGGTATCCGGTCCACTGGTCACTGAGTCCATCCAGCACTTGGAACAAAGAGCACAACCGTACCAGTTAATTCATATTTCATTTAATTACTATTCAGTTATTGGTGCAGCTAACGATTGCCAAGTACATTCAGTTTACTACTCTGAGAAGAGAAAGAGACTAGAGGGAGAAAGATGGAGGTCTAGGACAGGCCGAATGGTATTTGGACAGAATGAGATTTTACATTTTAAAGCCAGAGAAAGAGTAGAAAAACAGAGCCTTTCAGTAGCTGTAACTAGACCCGAATCCCCCTGCAAAAGGAACAGGCGAGAGAAAGAAAGAGATACACAGAGGTGAAGAGAAAGGCGATCCTTACGAGCAGAGATGCAGGCTCTTATCTGATGAGGAACAGCTATCATAAAAATCCAGCTCTACTTTTACAGGAAACACATGCACATGTTGATCTGGAGAGCACTCGGTCAAAACTAAAATGATTCCCTGTATGGGATCGGATGTCTGATATACTACTAGGTGACGGGGATCAAAGAACAGAACAGCATATTGATTTATTATTATTTTTATTCCATCCTTGCAGGAAACAATAGCAGCCACATATTGTTTGCCATTTTCTTCAAGCTGTGGATATATGAGTAATGGATGAAGCTCACAAAACCTGTCAAGAAAAGTATATTTCACAGTGGAGCCTATTTTGTGTTACACAAAAGAAAATTCTTGCAATGTCCAAAAAATGTATACAATATGCTATATATATATATATATATATATATATATATATATAGAGAGAGAGAGAGAGAGAGATTTCCCTTTTTATTATTATTAATTTAAATTTTGGGTGTGAAATATTCCCCAGACACTTCTTCATAAGCTTCATCCAGTTGGTCTCATGATGAAGACCATGAATCATGATTTTTTTTTGTGTGTGTGCAGAAACTATTTTGGGAGCGTGTGCATTTTGACAGCCATGTTGTTTGTTGTCAGGATAAGCTGTGTTTTGAGGTTGTTTGAGGAGGAAGAACGCACACACACACACATATAAACATACATCCACACCCGCACAGATGGGCTCTTTTGTGGAGAGCTTTATCTAGGATCTGAGGCGTGTTTACTGCAGTTGTCTGACAGTGGCTCTCTAAGCCGCGGATGTGTATCTGAAGGAGTGTGCTTGCTTGGATGTTTGGGGGCTCAATGGCCGCGACTGAGATCCAGGCCAGATGCGTGGGCACGCAACACCCGCCGTTCCATCTGACACCCAGCATCAACCCTCGTTCTCTCTGTCTTTGCCACAGGTGCTCCACAGGGAAGTGTACATATTTTTTGCCGTCATCGGCAGGATGAAAGCCTCGCGTGTAAAGATGGAAAAAGCATCCTGCTGAGGTCCTAGTGCCTTCCACCTCTCTTTGTTCATCTCGGGCCAGATGTGTTGTCTCCCTGTTGTTGGTCCGGGTGTGCGAGGCAGGTCTCCCTTTGTTTGCTGCCCAATCCGGCGTCCTCTCCCTTTCTCTCCCCCGCTCTGCTCTCAGCTGGTGCCATTTGAACATCTGCTCCCAGAGAATTGCCACCAACCAGACAACAGCGGCACACCATTTTCTAAAAAGCCATGCTGGCATAAAGTAAAAAGAGGAAGGCTCTCTCACACCTCACAGCAAGTTGTGCCAGCCAGCTGAGACTGACCCTGAGGGGGCTTGACTGTACGGATAAGCCTCTGGCCTCTTGTTAGGCCGTCTGACACCTCTGACTGACCTAATTTAGGCGGCTTTATCGTCACCAAACTAATCCTGCTTATTGAATCTTCTCTTTGAGACTCAGCCCAATTAAAAGTGAATGTTGTGAGTTTGTTTGGCAGGTGAGATTGATGTATACGGTATATGAATATGTAAATTATTCTCAGCGGTAGATTATTCCCAAAGCTATCTTTGGTAAGTAGTTTTAATATACAGTACATATGTGACCTTGGATCACAAAACCAGTCATAAGGGTCTTTTTTTATTATTATTGAGATTTATACATCATCTAAAAGCTGAATAAATAAGCTTGAAAATCCGGAATCTGAGGGTGTAAAAAAATTTAAATGTTGAGAAAATCGCCTTTAAAGTTGTCCAAAAGAAGTTCTTAGTAATGCATATTACTAACCAAAACTTATGCTTTGATACACATGCTGATTTACAGTAGAAAATTTACAAAATATGTTAATGGAACGTGATTTTTACTCAATATCCTAATTATTTTTGGCATAAAAGAAAAATCAATAATTTTGACCCATACAATGTATTGTTGGATATTGCTACAAATTTATCTGTGCTACATATGACTGGTTTTGTGGTCCAGGGTCACACATCCACTTATACAAGCTCAAAACCAGCAGGATATGCTTGATTTGAGCAAGACGGAAGGGAGCTAGCTGAAATTGAGAGTCTAATTTGTTTCCTGCTTTACAGCTCTGTGCTCAGGGACTCAGGTTGTTCCTCCATACACAATGATTTGCGATTGATGAATCCCCTTGACACTTCAGCTGCACCATCTCCTGGCCCGCTGTCCCACGGTGACCATCTTCGCACCTCTGATTGGTCTCTAGCTACGGTCTCCTGAGGTAACAGCACAGGCCGTATGGCAGGTGTGCTGCGGGTGTTGGCTGGTGGCGAGCTCCTTGACTGATTTTGTTATCACAAGGGATGAGGATAATGAAAGGCTTGGGTGTTTGTGTATGTGCGCGTGTGAGATTACACCCTCTGAGAGGCCTCAGCCCGCTATTTTGCCCAGGAGGTAGCACTGGCAGTGCTGGTTGGCTTAATGCTGAGAGATTAGGCTTCTCCGCAGAGATAATTGCTCACAGCACGCTCTATTAAAGACAAAAGGAAGGAAAACTGCTATCTGCAGCAACAGCTAATTTATTATGTGCTGTCCAGCTACGTCTTCATAGCAGAGTGACTGTATAGCCACGTGACCGTGCTGGTACCAGCTCCATTGTGAAATATGAAAGCCACTAGCCCGTTCCGGTTTAATTAGTATAGTGTTTGCGCGCAGAAGCGTCTTTGACAGTGTCACAGAAACATGATGAGCTTTTGTTCCTGGAAAAACATGTTTTACTTGTGTTTACTGAATGCTTTTTCCCGTCCGTGCTTGAGGGTTGGTTCCCAACACTCCTAATGGCTCATAAAAACACCACAGCGTACTAAACTGTGCTCACCCACACAGTAGAGTGCGGTTCAAATGTCTGAATCCACAATGAAAATCTAGCAAATAAACCAGAAGTTTTTGGACTTTGCAAAGAGGTTTTGACATGAAATGAAAGAGAAATATTTAGGTTTTCCTGCAAGTTTAGGTCCCTAATCAAATAAGCAAATTGAGACGTTTACCAAGTTAACCTTACCACAAAAAAGTCAAATTTCCATCCATTAAAGCACAAGCTCTTGGGAACATTCGTTTATCATGCACGATCTTCATTAAAGTGTGAAGTTTGAGTTCTGCTCATATCAAAAAGTCATGCAGATTTTTTCAATTAACTTTTCACTCAGATTGTACACTGATATTACTAGTTATATCAGTGTACAAGGGAAGTCGTGGCCTAATGGTTAGAGAGTCGGACTCGTAATCGAAAGGTTGCGGGTTCGAGTCCCCGGCCGGCAGGGATTGTAGGTGGGGGGAGTGAATGTCCAGCGCTCTCTCCACCCTCAATACCACGACTGAGGTGCCCTTGAGCAAGGCACCGAACCCCCAACTGCACACACACTACATTAGGTGTGTGTGTGTGTGTGTGTGTGTGTGTGTGTGCATTTGTTCACTACTCACTGCTGTGTGTGTGCACTTGGATGGGTTAAACGCAGAGCACCAATTTCGAGTATGGGTCACCATACTTGACAATACGTCACGACTTTACCTTTACTTTAGTTATATATTATAGTTTTTTTTTTTAGTAAAATTTTTGATTTTGGCATAAATGAAAAATGTTGCCACAGAAACTAGCTGAAAAAAAAATAGGTTTTAGTTTTAATTATGATCAAATTGTGAAATAACAGTATGAAAATGTCATTTGTTTATTGATTTTGCATATGTGGATGTGGCTGTGTGGCATAGCGGAAAGAAGTCTAGGGGAAGTCGTGGCCTAATGGTTAGAGAGTTGGACTCGTGATCCAAAGGTTGCGGGTTCGAGTCTCCGGCCGGCAGGGATTGTAGGTGGGGGGAGTGAATGTCCAGCGCTCTCTCCACCCTCAATACCACGACTGAGGTGCCCTTGAGCAAGGCACCGAACCCCAAACTGCTCCCCGGGCGCCGCAGCATAAATGGCTGCCCACTGCTCCGGGTGTGTGTTCACGGTGTGTGTGTGTTCACTGCTGTGTGTGTGCGCACGTTGGATGGGTTAAATGCAGAGCACGAATTCCGAGTATGGGTCACCATAGTTGGCTGAATGTCACGTCACTTTCACTTTTCACTCACTTTAAAGTGGGAGCGGGTAGATAGCAAGATCAATAGTTCAGCATTCTAAGCGTGCACATTTCTCTTCGTGCCTATCTTTTTTCACTGCAAGCAAGGAAGCATTGTCCCCACTTGTTATTTCCAAGCTGCTTTTCTTTTCCATCCTCAGCAAGCGCTGGAGCTTTTTTAACTGTGTGAAATTACCAGCTAGCACAATGCCTTTGGTATAACCTTGGTATAAAGAGACGTAATCAGCATCACTCACGAGTCTCTCTTAAACTTTATTTAACGAGTCATTCATCTTAGTTTTGCCTCCATAAACAAGCTCGTGAAAGAAGGTGCTGCTTAACAACACATGAAACGGTGCCATAAAAAGGCTGAGAGCAAATAGCTCTCTTTTTCTCTCTCTCGTCAGTTGTGATGCTTTCTCTCATTCTCTTAACTGACCCTTATTCTTCTTTCGATTGCTCTCGTTCAGTTACCTAAAGTGGGTGGGTAGGATTACGTTTTTCTCTGACCCCTCTGCGCAACCCTTCACCTTTGGATGAGCAGGCCTTTTACCAGGACTTAACTACTTGAACCTTTTGATCTCGCTGTGCATCTTCTTTCAGAATGGCCTTGTCTTAGGAAGCCTAAGGCTGACTTTGTGTTATACAGTGTGTTAAGTCATTTGTTATGTAAGTCTACTCTTAACAACCTAACACAGTAAAAAGAAACTGTTGCTATTGGCAGATTGATGTTACTCTAGTTTGCTAGTTCAGCAGCTGGGGTGTGAGCGGGTCCAAACCCTCCCAGATGGATGGTTTGCATGCTGGACTGGAAAGGAGATTAGATTTGTGGGTGCAAAGGTCAGTTTGTGGGGGCGGTGGCCTGGGGATCCAACCTGACCTCTGAAACCTTCATCGTCCTACTCGTGTCACATATGGAGTATCTCTCTGTCCTACTTTTCTGTTCATCTTTTATCTAGCTAGCTAGCTAGGAACCAGACTAGGAAGCATTATAGCTAGCCTACATCCCCATCTGACATTCCTGTACGGTAGATATCTGTTTCTGGAAGCCAGTTCATAAAGCCAGCTTATCTCCAGCTGGTGTGGATTGGCGCTCTTTGGTTAACTACTTGAGCTGAACCCAGTCACATATTTTTGCATTTGCTTAAATCTCTTATTCTGGCACGTTGTTGAATCACCCCGACACGACACCGAAGACCACTGTTCCCTGCTCATTATATACAGAGGTTGAAGGACTCTCCCTACACGCAGCTTCTTATGTGTATTTATAATATCTGCATATCAAAGATCAACAGCATTGTCTGTAAAATTCTCAGCCGCAGTAATCCGTTAACAAAGAGCGCTCGGCTAGCCAAAAATTCTCCCACTCTTTCTGCCATTGCGGCAGCTAACCACATGTGACCCGCAGAAGGACCCTGCCCGCACCCCTCATTGTAATTGGCCGTGTGATTATTTGTGTGTGTTAACAGGCTCTCCCTCAGCACCCTGCTGTTCCCATTTGCTGGTTACAGCCATAAACTGGGCAAGCCCTGGTTGTTTTAACAGCACATGTGTTGATGAGTACTCTTTGGCTTTCTCGCATAAGAAGGACCCAATTAGACTCAAGGCAGAAGTCTCTGGAACTGTGTGAGTATGCGTGCACAAGTGTGTGTATTTGTACTGTATATATGATTTTTCTCGCTTGTTTATAAAATGTTGAAATGACCTTGCTATTTAGAGGTGTGTTGCACTTGTTTATGATTTTCAGTGAAGCGCTGCAACTTAGGAAGCATAGTCAGGCACATTCTCCAATTGACATTTTTTCACCTAGTCATCGTATATAATCCTACCATTCTTTTTCTCTTCTGCACTGGCTTTCATTTGTTTCTGTATGGTTGATTGTTGACCTTCCCTTATTATCCTATAGTAAGACTGGGAGCTCAAATAAGCAATGGTGTTGCTGTATTTTATTGTACGCTGAGACTTGTTAAGTCCACCTACAGTATCCGCACAGAAAATATTGCATTTTAATGTGAAACCCACGACTGTATGCATCATAACTTTCAATCATTCGTTTTAACACTTTATTTTTTTTAAAGCGAGTGTGTGTATGTGCATACACTAAGGTTAGCTCGTTTTTTAAATGCTACCCTCTCCGCACACTTCCGTCTGCACCATTAACATCACTGCGGCATGAATCATTGTAAATCGAATAGTGCACTTTGTGCGGGAATGAAACACGGCTGTCTCCGGATCATAATGGTGGAATTATAGCTCTCCCCCCATCATCACGCACGCGCTGAAGTCATCCCAAACCCAATTAAGGAGAATCCGTCTTCATTTGCTGGGTTTTGGAGGCTGACAGGGAGAGTGTCAGAGATGTGCTTTGGGTTGTTTTCTTTTTGAGGGGAGGTGGGGGCCCGGCTCGCGGTGTGATCGATCACAGGAAGCAGGCCAGGTATTGAAGGGTGTTGTTGCGGAAGGGGCCAAGACCTTAGATAACATCATCATTAGCCAGCCGACTGACACTTATGTGTGCATCATTACAGGCATCATTGCAGATGGAGTGTGTATCATCATGAGTATAATGGTTTAATTATTATTTTTTTTTTTTACTTATTGTTTTTCAATTTCAGTTTTCTTTTAATGGGGCTTTCATTTTATTTTATTTTACAAAAAAATTGCACCACAAAAAAATGCACCTTACTGAATATAATAGCTTTATAATGGCAACGTTTAAGTTCAAAGTTTTATTTGTCAGATTCATAGCAACAGCTGCAGTACTTGTGGACAATGAAATACACCTATAAATGTGTCATTGCTGCTACATTTAGCTGTAAATTGTGAATACCATCACTCTGGCATCTCTAAGGCATTTATGATTCAGCAGCAAGCATTGCATCCGCTAAGATTTTATGCCAGTCAGCCCACTCTAGAAAACAGCTAGTCCCTGTATTTGGTTTTGAAGTACATGGCACAGAATGTTTGAAATAAGAAAGTTTTGTTTGTGGTCGTTTACATAAATTAAAACAAAACTCTGATTGTGTTATTTTACAAATTTTCAAGAAACTGGCTGTATCATTATTTGCTCTGTCCACATAGCTGTTTGCTATTTTAATGTTTTTTACTTTGCAATGTAGTGCACATTTGTAGTTTCAGTTTAGCTTTTGCTTTTAGCAAGCTCACATTTTTATTTTAGGTTGCAAAAAGCTTCATATTATAGTGACAATATCCTCGATCAACACACGCATGCATTTTTCCATCTATGAATCCTCAAAAAAAAAAAAAACACACACAAAGAGGACTATGACCTGCTGTACTCTGGAGAGAAGAGAAAGGAAATGAGTGCTGAGAGGGAGGAAAGAGAAGCGAGATGAAGTAGAATGAGATGTGTGATGATCTGAGAGGAGACGAGAGGGAGATAGATTGAGGAGGTGAATGTAAGAGAAGAAAGAGAGAATGCTATTGGTGTTTATGGATTTGGTCTCTTTTTATTTCTGTGGCCACAAGGAATGTCTTGTAAGGAGGGAGAAAAAGTGTTTGAACAAAAAGGCATCAGAGAGCTCCAGCAGTTTTTGATTGTTGCTGAAATATTGGCATGTGCAGACTAGGGTGTTTGGTAATGAAGTTTAAACCTAGCTCCCTCAGATTGATCATTCAGCACATCACCTCCAGGCTTACCTTTAGCACTCAGCGAGACATCCAATATTTAAACACTCATAATTATTAATGGCGTTTATTATAGATGACCCACCTTTATCACTGTTTAATTAATTTGTTGCCACATCAATCAATTTAAATCAAAAGTTAACATTAAACAGCATTTTTTTACAATTATTTTTACAGACATTCTGTCTCAGAAATATAAAATCTTGAACAAAGGATTTTTAATAATGATTATTTTAAGTGTTCAATAAATAGCTAATATCCAATATTTTACATTTTATTTCTTTTTTACTTTTACAATGGTATATAGTATTCATGTTTAATATTAGTATGTTTAATAGTGTAAAGCTTATGTAATAAATCTGTATCATAAAACAAGAAATCTGAATTTGCATTAGAATGTTGATTTTAAAGCATACGTTCACCTTGTCACATCCTATTTTGATACACACTCCCGTGTTGGCTTACAGATGTTGCTCTGTCAGCGCCCTCAAAATACGACACAAAACGCTTTAAATCACAAAAGAGATCCTTGACTCACTAGAAAACAGGTGTGTTGCTAATTCTGTGAGCGCCTAAGCTATTGTGAATCTATTTCCTGTTCGAGCGGCGTCGGAGCATAGTCTATCTCTCTCATGTTAGGCCAGCCAGAAGTCCCAGGTGTACGGGTATAAGTCTATCTCTTTCTTCAACTGTTTTCTTGTTCCTCCTCTCTCTCTTTCTTTATCTGTTCCTCACCACTGAGGGACCATCTCTGCTTCATTTCACATGTCACCAGAAGGGGAAAAGGGCTGTGGAAAAGAGAAGCTAGCTACGGAGCGAGAAAATGAAAAGATAGAGGGAGCAAAAAGAGAGAAGGGGAGGCAGAGATTGAGAGAGCGAGGGATACTGGAGGCATTGTTCCACTCCAAGAGACGCAAACAGTCTCAAGCTTTCTGGTATTCAACCCGTAGCTCCCCTGTGTATGTGTGTGTGTGTGAGTGTGAGTGTGTGTGTGTGTGTGTGTGTGTGTGTGTCTGTGTGTGTGTGTGTGTGTGTGTGTGTGTGTGTGTGTGTTATAATAAATGTTATAATTCTGCAGGCAGAACAGAAGAAGGGATAAAATGACACTAAAAGATTAGTCTGATAGAAAATAGGCCAGAACGTCATATCTCTTTCTCTCTCTCATTTTCTTTTCTTTTATTTTCAGACTCTCACACACTCTCTCTCATCCATTTCTTATGCATTTTTTCTCCATCTTCTTTTTACAATTTCTTTTCTGTCTGTATTTCAATCTACATACATAAGTGCTGATGTTCAGGCCTACTGTTTGCATGAGTGGTTTTAATGATGCACATGCAGGGCTCAACAATAAGAATGGCCCAGGGCTATTTCAACCCAGTTGATGGATAAGGCCACTGCTGCATTGTCACTTCATCCTATGTTTGCTGCCAACTTTAAACTCATTGCAAACTTAATTTGGTTTCCTATGATGTATTTTGTTGTGAATAGTGAATTTTGCTGGTTTAAATGCCACCACAGCAAAGTTGTCTATCATACGTGGTGTATTTGTGAAAATGATTTGTGATTGTTATGGATATATCAGTGTAATCAGATGAAGAAATTTTTTAAATAAATGTTTAATGATGTATTTTAAAATAACAACAACTATTATTATTATGTATCTACAAAAATGTATTTTTTTAATGTTGCTACTTTTGAATATTATTAGAAGTAGTACAGTAGTATTGTTTTATTAGTAGTATTTATTTTTTTATTTTTTTAGATACAAATTAAAAAAGGCAGTGTTATATTAGTATCATTGATATACTCATGTATACTCAACGTTTAAAAAATATTTTCTATTTTCACAAGTTACATTTTTTGTAATTTTGTTGTGTTTTTGTCATTATTATTATTATTATTATTTAATATGTATATATCGTTTTTAATTCACTTTTCTTTATTAGCTTTAATTGATTTAGTTTTGGTTAAATTTCATTTAGTATAGTGAAAGCCTTGGCAACATCCTGAAATAACAGTTAAAAGTTTATGTATATGCAGTTTTTATTTTAGTTAATGATTATGTGGTTTTAAGTATTGATTGTTTGTTTATGTTATTGTATTTTTATGGTTTTAGATTTATTTAACAATAATTTGAATGTTTCTTTTAGAAATGATTTGTGGTATCTTGTTGATAATTATACACCATCCACTTATTCTTCAATTTGAATAATTCAAGTGACCAACAATTTTCGTTTCAATTTTTCCATTTGCATCCAATGATAGATTGTATTAGTTATAATGAGCATTTCATCTCTAAAGACATCCAATCCGTTCATCCAGTTTGATGGAGCATTTGTCATGTGTTAGTCAGTGAGCCCACCCCGCAGGGGGTCCATACAGCCATGCAAAAAAACTTCACAGTCCAACTTCACAGTTTTTTTTTTTTTATCATTATTCATCGCATGTCTTTTTTCTCGACAATTCATTTCATATGCATCAAAGTCTGTGTATATGCTCAGTTCTGTTACTGTGATGTGTCAACTGTTGTGTGTTTGATCGCTTCTTGTGCATCTCTGAACCACACTTATTTCTCTCTTAAACCATCAAATGACACAGAAAAACCAAGCCAGTTAGTGGTATATCAGACCATGAGGCCTGATTCTATATGCTCATGTATGATTTATCCACACACTGTTCTTGTTGAGGCATGTGTCCTTCAGCTTTGTTTGTGCTCTGTGGCATCCACTAAGGATCGGGTAAACAGACAAAGAGAGAAGGAGAAAAGAGAGAGACAGACAGTTAGTGATTTCAGCAGCGCGGCTTTTCTTAAGCGTTCCTGTCAGCACTGAGGCACGAGCTGCTATCGATTAGAATATGAAAACCTAGAGGCCTGCATATGAGATCGGGAATGAGCAAGCAGCGGAGAGCAGTAGAACAGACAGGTTGCACACACAGCATGCACACACACGAGCAGTGGCACAGGAAGTTGCTGATTAGGTTTGACCCGGTGTCAAGCAAAAAAATAAAAATAAATATGCAGAAGAATGCTGTGCAAAAATCTCATGAAGGGAAGAGGGGAAAAATCAATGACTGACAAACAAGCGCCTTTAGTTTACTGCCAATGAGGCTGTGGAAATAATACCCTCATCATTGACTCATGTTGACACACACGTGTTGCGTGTGTGTGTGTGTGTGTGTGTGTGTGTGTGTGTGTGCTCTATGCTGTATTTATTATGCTGCATTGCACACGTATCCATATGCGTGTGCAATGCAGTTGATTTTGCCTATTCCAAGGGGTTTAGAAGCTAATGAAACTCATAATTCTGACTCCACCATTTAATAGGATAAGAAGCATTCAAAGCTATTGTGAATTGCTGATAAACTCACACCTGTGCACTTTCTGTATTAATGCACAAGGTGATGTTGCTTGGCAACTACAAACCGCCTACAATTAGACTAATGAACACTCAGCGGAAAACTTTTTAATTTGTATTATTAATGCTAATCATTTATTTCACCTCACGTTGTGTCTAAGAAGGTCATTTGTAGAGTGTGGAGCTTTTTGTTAAGATCTGTGTGCACAAATTCTTTGTCGGACAGCTGATTGCTTCAATTTGTTATTGGCTGAATTGATGCACTAGCATGAGAGTACTCATCCACCTCTTTTATTCTCAGTGAAATAACAAATTCTTCATTGTTTTTATGAGTGTATTTGTTTGTGCACTGGAAAAATAGAGAAGATAACACTTCCCATCCAGCTATTTCAACAGCAATTTCATCTCGTCTTTTTGCTCTCGGCTTTAACCTCTTAAGACCCGAGAAAAAAGTTTTAGGAAAAAAAATGTTTTTTTCATGTCTTTAAATTGTTTAGAGCATTTAGAATAATGTAAAAAAAAATCAATTTCTTTGAAAAACTAAAAAGACGAATCAACATGCATAAGCAAATACAATTGATTTTTTAAATCAATACATTTTTAGTTTAAGATTTTTTTTTAACAAACTTTGTATAAAGATGATACTCAACTATGTTATAACAGAATGATTCGATATATTTTTTTCTTTTTGCAAAATGTGTGTAAAATGGCCACAAACGGGTTTTCTCAATGTATACAATGTATCTATAAACTAAATCTAATTTGCATATTAATGTGTTTTTTTTTGGGCAACATGTAATGAAAAAAGAAGTGTAATAATGGGAGTAATAATTGACCAGATTTTCATAATAATATATAATATTTAATAGAATATTGAAATATAATTTATTTCCCTATTCATTTGTTATGTCTCCCAAAATGCGTAATAAACAAGCTTTTAGTCCCGGTGTCCTCATATGAGGACATGTATGAAATCAACGTCCTGTTTCATAACAGAATATCATATTTTGATTTGAAACCCCATAATATTTTCCTGAGATGTTGATTTATGACACACAATTTAAAAATGAGACAGATTTAAATGATCATTATAAAATATTATCATATTTCCATAAGAGTGTCACTAAATTAATTTCAGACATTTTTGAAGACCAAGGAGAGGGAGTGGTCATGGTGAAACATCCAATCATTTGGTATCTCTGAAAAGCCCTGAATGTGCTCTGTACAGGACATCCAGACTTAACTGTGGCATGTATAGTCTCAGAGAAATACACTAAAATATAATGTCCTCATATGAGGCCGCATGGTCTTAAGAGGTTAATTGACAGCTGCACTGGATTATGTGCCGTGTTCAACTTCTTCATCTGCTCACACAAATCATTACACACAAGAGAGTGAGCCAATCTGTGCTTGATCTCCTCACGTGTGTGTGTGTGTGTGTGTGTGTGTGTGTGTGTGTGTGTGTGTGTGTGTGAGTGTGAAGCAGGCGGTAGGGAGTGCTGATGGAGCAGGTTGGCATGAAACCACATAAAGAACTTTGGTTATCACAGAGAGAGGACGAATGAAAGCGGGATGAGAGGCGAAGAGATAGAGGAAACAAATTTAAAAAAAGCTGCGAAACCAGGATTACACAGTGCCCTCTACATACACGCTTCCCTCAGTCCATTCAGCAGCTGAATTCCTCACCATAAAAGGCTTGTGTGCTTCAAGCCGTCTGAAGCTTTTTAGTATTATCAGTAGCACTTTACTTGAAGTGATTTTAGTGCTGTTGTACTGAACATCACCACAGCTGTGATTCAGCCATAGAGTGAGTAACACAATAACAGGTTGCATTTTGTCTAAAATATGCGTTACTTGATATTAATTTCTGTTTTATTGAACTCTTGAATGAAAGTAATATCACACTCACAATCGTGCTGTAGTACTAAATATTCTCTACCGCCAAATCCCAGACATTTCTTGCTCATGTAATATTGTTTAAAAAGGCATACTTGTTGTATTACAGTTGTAATAAACCTTTTAATCAGCTGAATGTTCACATGAATAATTTCAGATACATTATAAAGGTGTAAAAGTTGCACCTTTAAAAGTTACAAATGTATAATGTGTTAAAACAATTAACACCCAATTGATTGTGTAATATTATACAACGCATTATACTTTATAATAATATAACCATGAATATGTAAGCAGTTATCATTTATTATAACTATGGTTACAATTATTTCTGAAAAGATTTAATGCAAAAACTGTGTTTAAAAACCAAACGATTATTAATACTAACATGAAATCTCATGATACTGATAGTTTGGGGGTTTCGCTTGTTTTCTAGTGACTTATTTTTAAACCCTGATAATTAATTATGAAATTATAAAGAAATTAAAATAACCATGTTTCCACATTTATTTAGCTGACTTGTATACATTATAACACACTTTCTCCATGAAATTAAATTGCCCCTAAATTCAGTTCTAAACATACAAACTCAAAAAACAAAATCAACAATATATAAAGGTAAAACAGTTAATTAAATAAATAGTTATCAACAGTGCAATTACATCTGCTGTGATTAATTGATTGTGAAAGTTGTTTTTCAGCGGTTGAGCACTGTGACCAATCACAGCCGTGTCTGTTGTGTAATGAATGCAGTGGTGAATCAGAGGCCATTTAATGTGTATCTTTATATCAGTGTTCAGCCAAGAGTGAACACTTTATTGCTTTAGTCAGTTGGTCTGAGCACAGTAGACTCAACACACACACACACACACACAGTGGTGTATCAGTGGCAGCACATAATGTTAATGGCACTTAATTTGTTGGTTGGGATGGGCAGGCTGGATGGTGTGAGCCCTGCTCCCAGAGGATCTGCCTGTAATTGTGTTTCATATCTTAAATATATAAATAAAGCTTGCAATAATTACAAAATAATAATTCTCCCCTGCTCTTTCAGCATCTCTGTTTCTTTTTCTCTCATTATCATTCTCACACACACAGGTTATTTTTATTTTTATTTTTATTTTTTTGTCTGCAAGTCCTTTGCCTTTCTCCATTTCTCTTTCACAGTGCAGTGTAATGCAAAGAGTCAAAGGTAATTAGAAGGTTGTGTGTCCAGGACTCCAAAGCCACACGCCAAGGAAGCAGAGGTGACTTTGCTCACTGTCTCATGAGTGTGTCCAGACCCCTGACAGGGAGCTGAGGGCCAGTCAGTTTAATTACTTTTCACTCATTGCCCTCACCCTTTGCCTTTGACTGCTCTCAGATCAGGGGTCCTTGACCATGTCTGATAAGCTGTTATTGTATGCTAAGTGGAGGCACTGAGCCCAGGTCAGTTTTTGGTCCTGGTTTGGGAGGGTGATTATGTGTGTGTGTGAGATCGGCTCCAGATACTGTGGATGTGAGTGAAGAAAAGAGCAAAGCTTTTTCACATACCAAGAAGACTGTAAAAATGTCAACAAGATGAAAACATTTTCAGATGAATAGCATGAAATATGAGCTTTTCTCTCACTATAAATCAGGCTGCTTTACTACAGAATATCACTTTGTTAGCTAAAAAGAATGTTTTATTTCAAGTCCTTTTGAAGTCTTTACTCATGTTCTTGCCTTAATATTTTAAGTATGTGTGCTTGTGTGTGTGTGTGTGTGTGTGTGTGTGTATGCCCATACCAGCATCCATTTGATAATGGCTGATTTGATGGTGAATGGATCTAAGATGAAGATAAAGTGAATTTGGCAGCCAATGAAAGCAAGTTTGTGTGTTTGTTTTTGTGTGTGTGAGAGAGTGGTTTCCTCGGCCTCACAACTCACCAATGCTGTGGCCTTAAAGACAATTGTGGGCTCTGTGGAGAACATTTCCAACTTCCGTGCGACCACAGCTAGTGGAGCAGAAACATCCCAAACAGAATGCTTAAGCTGCAAACCATCATTCTTTGCTGTTTTTTGTTTGGTAGCAGTTGATGTTTTTTGTTCACACTGCTTGCGTTTATGTTAATGCATGGATTTGATACAGCTTCATGAACATGCACTTTGTTTTTGATTTGCAAGAAGAAAAATCACTCAAACTTGATTTTTTAAAAAGAAGAAAAAAATATTTACTTTTTCTTATTTACAGTAATGCATTTTTTTAAAGTAGCTGCTCTGTATTTGTTCACTTCATTTGCGGTTGTTAGTTTTTTTTATTTTCCTTTGGTTTAAAGTGGTTTTCTTTTCTTTAGGTTCTCCCATGCCATCCTCTCTCTCCAGTCCATCAGTCACTGAGCATTCCCATTCTCAACCACCCTCACCCAATCTCCATGACAACCAGAGTTCCGTCTTAAGTAATGCCACCACGCAGGCAGCACAGGATTCTGATTCGGAAGAAGAGTACACGGCCGCTGTCTATAGACCCGTAACGCAGCCCGCCCTCAGCCACAGCTGTAATGGTAAGGTGACCATCCCTCTCTTTCTCTCTCTCTCTCTCGCTCTGTCCTGCTAGGTCTGTTAAGTAAGAAAAGCGTGAAGGCTGTGTGTTCCTAGTAAAAACCACTGGAGTAAACTGTATGCAGGCTTTTGTCGGAAATTTTATTAGAGAATGTCACATCCAATCAGTGGTGTTCAGCTTCTGGGTAGATTGGGGGGAGTTAACTGATCTTGTGTGTAAAATGGTCATGGACCTCATATTGTGCTCGAAAACCCATTTTGCATGCTCAAAATCATTTTCAACTGAGAAGGGTTATTTTGATTTTACAAAACTTTGAATTAAGTTAAAGGAATAGTTCACTCACAAATGAAAATTCTGTCATTGTTTACTCACTGCATGGTTATTAGATAAGTATAACAAAAACTAAAAGTATAACCCTAAAATTATTTTATTTCAGCTAGTTGCCAACATTTCTGGTCAGGTATTGTTGAAACTGCTCCTGTTACTCAGTGATTAATGTTTAATAAAATATTTTTATATTCACTGTCACACAAAGCTCATCATAAAACATACAAAACCCATAAAATATTACAAGAGTGCTGCAGTTGTGTCATTAAAATCTGGAAGACTAATTTGCGATGGATTTCGATATGACTTTTTCAAAATATTACTAGAACAACGATCTTAAAAATAAAGGTTCTTTATTAGCATCAATGGTTCTATGAAGAACCTTAAACATCCATGGAAATTGTTCTTTTAGGAACTGTTCACTGAAAGGTTCTTTGGGGAAACAAAAATGTTTTTTCTATGGCATCACTGCAAAAACACCCTTTTGGAACATTTATTTTTAAGAGTACAGGTCTGTGGTAAATTACACACAACCATACTGAGAATGCACATTTTGAAGCAGTTATGTTAATTTTAAAAAACACATGTTTCTAATAAGGAACTACATACATGAGTGCGTGGAGTTTACGTTCACAACAATAGTCCAAGTCAAATTATGTTTACCACAGACCTTATTTTACTCATGAATTGAAAAACCCCATGGTGAATCAGTCTTGGGTTTTAATATCATTGCTGCAGCACTCAATTAGGATAAATGGTCAGTCTGGCGTTTGTGAGGGAGATGCTTGGATCAGATCAGAGCCGGACAGTGTCACATCAGATTTTCATTGTGAGAAGAGCTCACTGGTCACTGCCAAAGCCACATCTTACTGCCTTTGATACTTCCAGACTTGCTAGATGTTATCAGAGAGTCGGCAGGGAGTTGGGTTGCTGGGGCTGTTAACACTCGCCCGCAGAGAGACACAGCAGAGACTCCCTCTGATTCTCCAATGACTATGTAAATGAAGCGTACGCATGAAAAAACGGCTAGTGGGACGCTGGCTTAAGATGATGCTGATGACAGCTGGAGCTCCTAAGGCTCTCAAACAAAGACTCAGAGGTCATGGTGCATGAGGACAAGAACACACCAGCAGAGTGTTTGTTTGTGTTAGCGTCTGAAAAGACACAAGATGAAAACAATAACAGGAGGAGGCTCAGAGCATAGCTGCTGGAGAGACGGGAAGGGAACACATAAAACAGAATGCGTTCTGAGTAAAAGCACACACATAGTATTTGTGACTTATTTTTTAAAGGGATAGTTGACCCACAAATGCAAACTTTATCATAATTTATCTTTAAAAACCCAAATGAAAATATATACGCCTATCTTGCACAATATCCAAACTGCACTTTTTCTTAAAAAGAGTGAATTGTGACTGTCAAGTCTTCAGAAGAATAGTTAGCTAAATCATATGGGCTAGTTTTATGGTGCTTAACCCTAAAAAGTCTACTTTTCATATTTGATATGCAAATAATAGTCACATTACATCCTATCTGTTGTTGCATATATTTGCTAAATTTGGACTTCTGCAAAAAATAGAGTGGGATACGTAAGCTTTTAAATGGAGCCTCTTATGCTCATTAAGGCTGTATTTATTTGATAACAAATACAGAAAAAACAGTAATAATGTGAAATATTATTGCAATTTTTAATATTGGTTTCCTACTTCAATAGTGGGAAGTATTTAAAGTGTAAAGTATTTCTGTGATGCAGCGCTGAATTTTCATCTCAAGCCTTCCGTGTCACATGATGATTCAGAAATCATTCTAATATGCTGATTTATTATCAGTGTTGAAACTGTTGTGCTGCTTAAGATTTTTTTGGAACCTGTGATAGTTTTTTCTTTGATTCTTTGATTCAATTCAGCTTTTTTGTTCTTTGGAAGGAAAAACCCATTTGTTTCAAGTCGGCCATAGTGAGACATTTTCTTTAAAACCTTACAAACGTATAAACACATTTGAAACGCATATAAGAATAGTTTTACATGCTCTACACAATCCCTTGTATTTTCTCTTCAAGCTTCCATTCATTGTGACCAAACAGGAATCCTGTATCACCATCAGACCTGTCAAGATCCACTTTCTTCACTCTGTGTTGTTGACATTGGTGTTGATGTATTTTTACCTCTAAAAGCCTGCCTTAAAAAGAAACATTTCATTTGGCCTAGTATTTATCCATAATGAGGATGATTAGATTTTCTTTATGAGGGGAATGCACGGAGTTACTTCACCATTGTTTATTCAGCGGAATAGCGTGGCTAATTAAATTTAGGGCTCTCCTCTGTATAATTCCTACATTCTGGAGCACATAAGGAAAGTATGTTGTTTTAAGAACACTTTATAGGATATAGGACTTTATGTCTCCATGCACTGACATCAGGAAAGTTGACAGACTTCAGTTCTGAGCCCAAACAGGACCACACATGTCCAGATGTTTACAGTATGCTGCTTTTAACAAAAATTCACCTTCTATTCATCCATACGACGTGATCTATGCCCTAATCAAAAGCAGCTCCAGTTAAAAGAAGGGAAAAAAAACCTCAGTGTCAGGCTACTTATAATGGATGAGCTTTTATCTGCAGTGAGGGGCTTTCTCGATAACCATCTGGAGAAAGATCACGGCGATGCAGGCTTGACTAGGAAACCCCACGTTTACCGCCAGTAAGTCTTTTAAGCTGACTCGCGTGTGGCTGTCAAGTGGGGATCAGGAAGCACTCCAAGCACTGACGTCTCATCATTTGAAGCGATCATCGATATTTGTAATGAGTGGAGGTGCTGTTGCTGATCGTTGCGGAGATGCAGGGCTGCCCGGCCCACTTAGTAGATCAAACTGAAATCAGGGTTGAAAGAGAGAGAGAGGGAAGGACAGGCTGAAAAAAAAGGATCCAGTGCACATCCTCAGAGGCCAGGTTTTAATAGTCTGAGAGTAGACAGCAGGTCAGTGCACTGGCTCCTGTCTGCAGCACTCCATATTAAAGACATGAACTCAGGCAGAACAGGAACAGTAAAGTGGGAGACACAGAGGAGATGGAGGGAGGAAGGGGTAAATCAGTTAGGTCAATGATTTTTTTTTTCATTTGTTTATTTTTTGCAAGTGACAGTATTTATACATTTATTTTAGCTGCTATTTATCTGCACTTCATTCATCTTGATATACACACACACACACACACACAAACACTTCATTCATCTTGACACTCACAGAATTAATTAATTATGTATTGGATTTATATGAGATTTAAGGTGCTATTTACCCCAAGCCACTTCATTGCTCATTGATTGCTTTTTATAATTTATTTTATTGTAATAAAATACGCCGCTCTATTTTTTTATAAATTGCATTTTTTTATTATATGCTGTTGTTTTGAAGTGTATTTTATGAATATAATATTTTCTAAATAATCCAGAAAAAAAATATTACGGTAATATTAAGCTGTTTTCTTTAGTTTTTTTTGTTTTTACTTTGATAATGAAAGCATGTTATTTTAACATTAAATCAGCATATTAGAATAATTTTTTGAAAGATCATGTGATACTGAAAACTGGAATAATGGCTGCTGAGAAATCAGCTTTACCTTCACAGGAATAAATTGCATTTTAAAATATATTCAAATAGAAACCAGTAAAATAATTATTTTAAACTCTAATGCTTTTTCACAATATAACGCTTTTCACTGTATTCTTATTTTGGTGAGCATGGAGACCGAAATTTTCTTTTTACTTTTAGTATACTTTTAATATATAAATTATGTGATTCATGGCCTGAGCATTTCATTGCATTTACACTTCCCAAAGTACCTCTGCTTTGCCTTACTTTGTGAGAGTAAAAATAAAGGTTGAGAAAAGGGCCTGTAAAATAAGCATGTCCTATTCTGTTTTTATCAAGACCCGCTTGAAATGCAGAATACGCATCAGTAAGATAGACAGACAGACAGCGAACAAGAGCTGTGTCCGTCGAGAGCGATTACCCTCTGCCTGCGTAACCCATCCAACATAGACTCTTGTTGTCAATTAGCCAGCCAGGGGGCCTGCTGAAGCTGCCAGCGCACCGTAGTGCGGACTCTCTGAAACTGAGCCTCGGGTCACCAGGCCTGTCGAGCTCCTCTACTCTCACCCACCGATTGCTATTGTCAGGTGCAGTGGGCATGAAAGCAGCAATTTTATAGCACAGGAACTCCAATAACGTTTACCGGGGCCGACGAGTCCTCCGACTCCTGTGCCTTGCTCACACCGCCACGTGGGTTGCTTAAGTTCCTACTGTTTTTCTCTTTCTGCCTTCTAACTTCCATTCTCCTCGCTGCCTCCATGTTTTCACAGTGAATAGGGGGGGAGAAATCTAACGTATGGGCCACAGTTTAAATTAGCCGACCACATCAGTGCCTGTTGGAGAATGAACATGAGAGCGTTCAGTATGATCCAGCTCCAGATGGGGGGGTGGGGCAGTAATGGTCCAATGGGGCTGTAAAAGTTTATGAATCAGGGTTGGATGCAGAGCAGAAGCATTGGTCGCTCAAACAGTGCTTTTTTTTCTGGAAAGAGGTTAGGTTAGGGCTAGAAAAACACCTCTGAAAATAGATTTTGGGAGCTGTTTAGTCTAGAAGGAGGGTTTTTATTTTTTGAGAACTCCAACACTTTGCATTATGCAGCACAGGGTTTCACAATGCAAAACAGGAAGTTTCCTCAAGATCAACACAATCTCATTTTCATAAAAACATAAAAAAAAGATGTTATACATTAAAAACTTCTACATAAAAGTTTTTTGTGCACATTTTATTAAAAAATATATATAGAGAGATTTTTTTGTTGTTCTCTACATGATTCCCATCTGTGTTATTTTGTAGTTTTGTTCACTTTACTACTGTTATAAATGTATAATGTATATAAAGAATAATATAAAAATATGAGCAAGCGTGTCCAGATATATGTAGTTTAAAAAGATACACTATATTGCCAAAAGTATTGGGTCACCCCCTTCTAATGAACATGTTTGACTACTTTAGTAATTTCTATGAGTACAAATCTTAATGTTAAAGCATATAATGATATTCTAGGGAATTGTGTACTTCTAATTTTATAGCAACAGTTTGAACAGGACCCTTTTCTATTCTAACATGACAGTGCCTCTGTGTATAAGGCACGGTTCAAAAAGACACGATTGATTCAGTCAGTGTGGAAGAACTTGACTGGTCTGCAGAAAGTCAAGTCCTTATCCCAGCTGAACACCTCTGGTGTGACTTTAAATGCAGACCTTGAGCCAAAAACTCATCACCAAACACCAATGACTTGTATAGACACTATAAGGACAAAAGTGTTGGGACACCCCTTCTTTAGAACAGAAAAAGGCACTAACAAAACTGTGGCAACAAAGATGGAAACATTATTCATGTATTTAAAAATTGTATTTCCATCTCTGTTGCAACCGTTTTGGACGTGTCTAAAATGACAGTACCCTTATGTACAAGTAATTTGGTGGTGATGATGTCAGGGTTCTTGGCACAGCAGATACTAGAGAGAGACCCAGATGCAGAATTATCAAGGGAGTGACATTTATTGACAAGATTGAAATAAACAGGGCTGAAGTGAGTCCCAACAATAGAAAAGGGCAGTCCGCTGGAAAACAGGAGGATGACCAAAGTCAGACCTGGACCAAGCTAGGCTAGAGAGCAAAGGAGATAGAGCAACACCAGTCAATGATATCAATGGAGATCAGGCAGCAGCTTGGGTAACCAGTGATTGACACTTAGAGCTGTAGTGAACCCAGTCCAATCAGCTAACCAGTTCTTGAGAACAGCAGCCAGGGCTTGATACTTTGAGCTGTAGTGAAACCAGTCCAGTCAGATAGCCAGGTCTTGAGAACGGCAGCCCGGGGGAATCAGGACACAGAACAGGAACAAACACTAAACAAGACACGACCACAAGACAAAATAACAAGCAACAAAATAAAGCATCTATGACTACATGCTATGACTAAAAAGGAAAAAACCAAAATCAAACTGCTGAGAGCAAATAATTCAAAAGAAAGAACCAAAAAGCAAATTCCAGGAATCTAACTGGAATATAAACTGGCTAAGACAAAAATCAAAATAAAGAAAAGAAGCCAAACTAGAGGCTAAAGAAAACTAGAACAAAATTAAAAAAACAGGAACTAGACTAGAGCAAAATAACAAAAGCAAAGGAATCTTGATAAACCTCAAGAGAACCAATGCAAAGCTAGACAGATAAGGAGAGCAAAAAAAACACTACTCAATACGACTAGTAGACTGACAATAAATTCTCTTTCACACAAGGAACTCACGCAACGAACCAGCAGAGACATGAGGGAAAGGAGTACAATATAAAGGAGCAGAGCACATGAGGATCAGGTGGACACAATCACGTAAACCAGGACTAGACAAGGACTAAACAAGGGGGCGTGACCATGGGAAACAGGGAGGTTGGACCAGAGGAGCATGTGGCAAACACAAACAGAGACAGAGCCATGTGCTCAGACACAAAACAAACAAAGAAACATTGAACAGGGACAAGACAGACAAGACTGTCAGGGCAGAATCCTGACAGTACCCTCCCCCCAACGGACGCCTCCAGGCGTCCACACCCGGCAAAGGGGGCACAAACTGGGAGGGCCGGCTGGGAAGGAAACCTTGAGTTCCAGGACAACCAGAAAACATAGGAGGTGGGACTGGGGAGGAAAATACTCCAGGGAAAGAGTTTGTGGCCAACCATGGAGTTGCCGGCTTAACGAACTCGTAAGGCCTTGGTGACAGGGAGGGTGGGATGGGGACCTTGTTGGTGGTCCTTCTGGAGACATGGACTTGTTTCGCTGGTGGAGTCTTGAAAATGGCCTTAGTGGTCTCGGTCTCCGGGGCCAACTCTTGACTGGTGAAAGACCTTGGGACAAACTCAGGGGCCATGACTGCTCTGATAGGGAGGGTGAACCCTTGGGGAAGAGGCTCAGAAGGCACAAAAACGGTCTCAGGTACTGACTTGGAAGCACTCCCCAGAACTTCAGGGACAGACACTGGACTTGACTCAGGTGTACTTCCCTGGGCTGCGCTGACAGGGTCAGGGACTGACTGGGGATAGCTTTCCTGGGCTACTCCGAAGAACTCTGGATACTCCTGGGCTGGAGTACACCCTGGAGGTTGTGAGGCCTGGACCGGAACTGTGGCTGAGAGTACTGGCTGCTCAGGATTGGCCTGTGTGGTAATGACAGCGAGCTGCTCAGGGATGGCCTCCATGGCCATTGCAGGAAGGGTTTCTGAAAGCATCAGATGACAAACAAGATTGGTTTCTGTGGACACAACAGGATTGGCTCGCTGTTCTGAGGTAGCCTCCATGGCCATAACAGGCAGGGTGAGATGCTCTGGAATGGCCTCCATGGCCAGGTCAAGAACAGTCTCAGTTGAAGCCGCAGTGCCCACCTTGGACGAAATAGGTCCCATAAATTCAGACGGTGCAGTCTCAGGTTCCTTTAACACAGACTTAGCTGGTGAAGTAGGCGGCTTAGGGGTTGGTTCCAGGCTGTATACCTCTGGAACCACAGAAAACAGGACCAACTGAGTAGAGTCCTCCTGGACCACAGGATTAGGGACCTCTTGAATCAGACTCTCCTGACTCTGGTCGTCCTGGACCAATGTGCTTGGGACCTCTGAAAGAAGAGCATTTGACTGCACAATGTGTGCCCTCCTTTTAGGTCTTAGAGGGCTCAAAGGTGCATGATTGGCCACTTTTGGCGTGCCTGCAACCCTCTCAAACAACTCAGGGACGACTGAAGATACCTTGACCCGAACTGGGAGGATTTGAACAGACTTAGACTCTAGGATAACTTGGGTGGACTCAACGGACTCAGGGATGACTGGTGTAAACTCGACCGGCTCTGGACTGGCAGGAGCAGACTCGACCGGCTCTGGACTGGCAGGAGCAGACTCGACCGGCTCTGGACTGGCAGGAGCAGACTCGACCGGCTCTGGACTGGCAGGAGCAGACTCGACCGGCTCTGGACTGGCAGGAGCAGACTCTGAAGACTCTGTGGTAGATGCAGCAACTCGAGCCGCCCGCTTTCTTCTGTTCCTTCGTTTCTCAGTAGGAGTCAGATGATGATCGTGGACTTGACTCAAAGGAGGAAGGAGGGCAGGGTGGTCACTGCAGACATCCTCAGGAGGGTTAAGGATCTGCCAGTCTTTACGGTGATGCACATAAAGGGAGAAGTCCCAAAAACTCAAAACATGCAATTGCTCCATCTCCCATCGTGGCAGGGGGTCATCCAGAGCGAGGTTGAAGATCTCCTTCAGGACTGCGTCATCATATTCTAGGCCCCTAGCCATGGTCCAAAAGAACTGAGCAAAGCCCCGTGGATCCATGCCCTCCTGACGAAGCAATGACACTGCCCGTTGGAGCGTCAATCTCCCTTCTGCAGTGGCAGGTGGAACAATTTTAAGACTCATTCTGCTGGGTCTGGTGATGGCTGGTTCGTTCTGTCAGGGTTCTTGGCACAGCAGATACTAGAGAGAGACCCAGATGCAGAATTATCAAGGGAGTGACATTTATTGACAAGATTGAAATAAACAGGGCTGAAGTGAGTCCCAACAATAGAAAAGGGCAGTCCGCTGGAAAACAGGAGGATGACCAAAGTCAGACCTGGACCAAGCTAGGCTAGAGAGCAAAGGAGATAGAGCAACACCAGTCAATGATATCAATGGAGATCAGGCAGCAGCTTGGGTAACCAGTGATTGACACTTAGAGCTGTAGTGAACCCAGTCCAATCAGCTAACCAGTTCTTGAGAACAGCAGCCAGGGCTTGATACTTTGAGCTGTAGTGAAACCAGTCCAGTCAGATAGCCAGGTCTTGAGAACGGCAGCCCGGGGGAATCAGGACACAGAACAGGAACAAACACTAAACAAGACACGACCACAAGACAAAATAACAAGCAACAAAATAAAGCATCTATGACTACATGCTATGACTAAAAAGGAAAAAACCAAAATCAAACTGCTGAGAGCAAATAATTCAAAAGAAAGAACCAAAAAGCAAATTCCAGGAATCTAACTGGAATATAAACTGGCTAAGACAAAAATCAAAATAAAGAAAAGAAGCCAAACTAGAGGCTAAAGAAAACTAGAACAAAATTAAAAAAACAGGAACTAGACTAGAGCAAAATAACAAAAGCAAAGGAATCTTGATAAACCTCAAGAGAACCAATGCAAAGCTAGACAGATAAGGAGAGCAAAAAAAACACTACTCAATACGACTAGTAGACTGACAATAAATTCTCTTTCACACAAGGAACTCACGCAACGAACCAGCAGAGACATGAGGGAAAGGAGTACAATATAAAGGAGCAGAGCACATGAGGATCAGGTGGACACAATCACGTAAACCAGGACTAGACAAGGACTAAACAAGGGGGCGTGACCATGGGAAACAGGGAGGTTGGACCAGAGGAGCATGTGGCAAACACAAACAGAGACAGAGCCATGTGCTCAGACACAAAACAAACAAAGAAACATTGAACAGGGACAAGACAGACAAGACTGTCAGGGCAGAATCCTGACAGTACCCTCCCCCCAACGGACGCCTCCAGGCGTCCACACCCGGCAAAGGGGGCACAAACTGGGAGGGCCGGCTGGGAAGGAAACCTTGAGTTCCAGGACAACCAGAAAACATAGGAGGTGGGACTGGGGAGGAAAATACTCCAGGGAAAGAGTTTGTGGCCAACCATGGAGTTGCCGGCTTAACGAACTCGTAAGGCCTTGGTGACAGGGAGGGTGGGATGGGGACCTTGTTGGTGGTCCTTCTGGAGACATGGACTTGTTTCGCTGGTGGAGTCTTGAAAATGGCCTTAGTGGTCTCGGTCTCCGGGGCCAACTCTTGACTGGTGAAAGACCTTGGGACAAACTCAGGGGCCATGACTGCTCTGATAGGGAGGGTGAACCCTTGGGGAAGAGGCTCAGAAGGCACAAAAACGGTCTCAGGTACTGACTTGGAAGCACTCCCCAGAACTTCAGGGACAGACACTGGACTTGACTCAGGTGTACTTCCCTGGGCTGCGCTGACAGGGTCAGGGACTGACTGGGGATAGCTTTCCTGGGCTACTCCGAAGAACTCTGGATACTCCTGGGCTGGAGTACACCCTGGAGGTTGTGAGGCCTGGACCGGAACTGTGGCTGAGAGTACTGGCTGCTCAGGATTGGCCTGTGTGGTAATGACAGCGAGCTGCTCAGGGATGGCCTCCATGGCCATTGCAGGAAGGGTTTCTGAAAGCATCAGATGACAAACAAGATTGGTTTCTGTGGACACAACAGGATTGGCTCGCTGTTCTGAGGTAGCCTCCATGGCCATAACAGGCAGGGTGAGATGCTCTGGAATGGCCTCCATGGCCAGGTCAAGAACAGTCTCAGTTGAAGCCGCAGTGCCCACCTTGGACGAAATAGGTCCCATAAATTCAGACGGTGCAGTCTCAGGTTCCTTTAACACAGACTTAGCTGGTGAAGTAGGCGGCTTAGGGGTTGGTTCCAGGCTGTATACCTCTGGAACCACAGAAAACAGGACCAACTGAGTAGAGTCCTCCTGGACCACAGGATTAGGGACCTCTTGAATCAGACTCTCCTGACTCTGGTCGTCCTGGACCAATGTGCTTGGGACCTCTGAAAGAAGAGCATTTGACTGCACAATGTGTGCCCTCCTTTTAGGTCTTAGAGGGCTCAAAGGTGCATGATTGGCCACTTTTGGCGTGCCTGCAACCCTCTCAAACAACTCAGGGACGACTGAAGATACCTTGACCCGAACTGGGAGGATTTGAACAGACTTAGACTCTAGGATAACTTGGGTGGACTCAACGGACTCAGGGATGACTGGTGTAAACTCGACCGGCTCTGGACTGGCAGGAGCAGACTCGACCGGCTCTGGACTGGCAGGAGCAGACTCGACCGGCTCTGGACTGGCAGGAGCAGACTCGACCGGCTCTGGACTGGCAGGAGCAGACTCGACCGGCTCTGGACTGGCAGGAGCAGACTCTGAAGACTCTGTGGTAGATGCAGCAACTCGAGCCGCCCGCTTTCTTCTGTTCCTTCGTTTCTCAGTAGGAGTCAGATGATGATCGTGGACTTGACTCAAAGGAGGAAGGAGGGCAGGGTGGTCACTGCAGACATCCTCAGGAGGGTTAAGGATCTGCCAGTCTTTACGGTGATGCACATAAAGGGAGAAGTCCCAAAAACTCAAAACATGCAATTGCTCCATCTCCCATCGTGGCAGGGGGTCATCCAGAGCGAGGTTGAAGATCTCCTTCAGGACTGCGTCATCATATTCTAGGCCCCTAGCCATGGTCCAAAAGAACTGAGCAAAGCCCCGTGGATCCATGCCCTCCTGACGAAGCAATGACACTGCCCGTTGGAGCGTCAATCTCCCTTCTGCAGTGGCAGGTGGAACAATTTTAAGACTCATTCTGCTGGGTCTGGTGATGGCTGGTTCGTTCTGTCAGGGTTCTTGGCACAGCAGATACTAGAGAGAGACCCAGATGCAGAATTATCAAGGGAGTGACATTTATTGACAAGATTGAAATAAACAGGGCTGAAGTGAGTCCCAACAATAGAAAAGGGCAGTCCGCTGGAAAACAGGAGGATGACCAAAGTCAGACCTGGACCAAGCTAGGCTAGAGAGCAAAGGAGATAGAGCAACACCAGTCAATGATATCAATGGAGATCAGGCAGCAGCTTGGGTAACCAGTGATTGACACTTAGAGCTGTAGTGAACCCAGTCCAATCAGCTAACCAGTTCTTGAGAACAGCAGCCAGGGCTTGATACTTTGAGCTGTAGTGAAACCAGTCCAGTCAGATAGCCAGGTCTTGAGAACGGCAGCCCGGGGGAATCAGGACACAGAACAGGAACAAACACTAAACAAGACACGACCACAAGACAAAATAACAAGCAACAAAATAAAGCATCTATGACTACATGCTATGACTAAAAAGGAAAAAACCAAAATCAAACTGCTGAGAGCAAATAATTCAAAAGAAAGAACCAAAAAGCAAATTCCAGGAATCTAACTGGAATATAAACTGGCTAAGACAAAAATCAAAATAAAGAAAAGAAGCCAAACTAGAGGCTAAAGAAAACTAGAACAAAATTAAAAAAACAGGAACTAGACTAGAGCAAAATAACAAAAGCAAAGGAATCTTGATAAACCTCAAGAGAACCAATGCAAAGCTAGACAGATAAGGAGAGCAAAAAAAACACTACTCAATACGACTAGTAGACTGACAATAAATTCTCTTTCACACAAGGAACTCACGCAACGAACCAGCAGAGACATGAGGGAAAGGAGTACAATATAAAGGAGCAGAGCACATGAGGATCAGGTGGACACAATCACGTAAACCAGGACTAGACAAGGACTAAACAAGGGGGCGTGACCATGGGAAACAGGGAGGTTGGACCAGAGGAGCATGTGGCAAACACAAACAGAGACAGAGCCATGTGCTCAGACACAAAACAAACAAAGAAACATTGAACAGGGACAAGACAGACAAGACTGTCAGGGCAGAATCCTGACAGATGAGTTTTTGGCTGCATTTAAAGTCACACCAGAGGTGTTCAGCTGGGATTAGGACTTGGCTTTCTGCAGACCAGTCAAGTTCTTCCACACTGACTGAATCAATCATTTCTTTTTGAACCGTGCCTTATACACAGAGGCACTGTCATGTTAGAATAGAAAAGGGTCCTGTCCAAACTGTTGCTATAAAAGTAGAAGCACACAATTCCCTAGAATATCATTATATGCTTAAACATTAAGATTTGTACTCATAGAAATTACTAAAGTAGTCAAACATGTTCATTAGAAGGGGGTGACCCAATACTTTTGGCAATATAGTGTATATAAAAAAAGCTGCTGAAAAGCACATCTTCTGTGCATTCGTGAAGTTACTTCCATCACTCACAAATGTGATGCAACTTTGTGTGATTCCACATTGGATTATTTATAATGGATTTAAGTGTTAAAGATTAATATTGTGTTTCATTCTGAAAGGAACCTCGTGTATTGTCTGTGGGCGGTTGCACCAAGGTTGCACGGAGTCATTTTTGACACCAGTAATACGTCTTTCTGGCTGTCTGTCTGCCTCTCTCTGTGTAACATTTACTTCATTGGGCTGTTAGGAAGAGCTTCCACTCCCCTTGCGAGGGCTGGATGTAATTGGGAGCGGAACACTATGTCAGTTACAGTTCAGTGTAACACTCAACCCTGCTCGGCTCATTAAAAGGCATGCGCACGCATGTGTGTGTGTGTGTGTGTGTGTGTGCGCGTCAGTCTTGTGTTTGTGTTGCTCAGCTCCTCTGTCTGCTGCAGCAAACATTCATTCTCACCTGCTCATTAAAAATACATTACCACCCAAAACGTTTCGTCATCAGCTTTTTAAATAATGCTCATTCTTCCTGAGAGCTGTCGATGTCAAACAAGGTAATGGGTTGTCCGGCACCTGGCACAGCTAGCGATTAGCTTGCCCATCAGCTTGTGAATGATCACACTGCCTAAGCGAACCCCTAACCTTGAGCGTACTCGCCGTGGGTATTCATGAGCTTCCTGCTGGTCACTGTGAGCCAAGCTAAACCTGTTGAATTAGTGCAGAAAAGACGGATACCACACAAGGAAAATATAGCCTCGGCAGATGGAAGACAATAGGCCTGAGGTTGTTGAAAGGGTAACACTTTTCAAATATGTTTCCTCTGGTTTTCTCATCTCAAATGGGAAGCTGTTTATCACTGCTCTGCATTCAATTTGATGTTGCATACAATCTCATACAGCATTGCGACTCATGCGTTATTGCCTCGGAAATACAACCTTGCACTTTAATTCACCTCCAAGTGGTAATATCAGGGGACTCATCACTGTTGAAAAAAGAAATAATATCCCTCCAAACCCCACAGCAATTACTCTGAATTACGCCAAATTATGAACCTGCAATTCAGCTCTGAGGCTGAGGATTAATGTCAGACTCCCTCCACTTCGTTGGTACATCTTAAATTGCCTTTCACTACCAACACGCGCTTTGACAGTTTGAGAAATTTACAACCTTCTGAATGGTGTAATTACTTTTCTTTGTTTCCCTCTCCCTCGCTTTCCGTTCGTTTTCAGAAAATAGTTTTTTTCCCCGTTTTCTCGTCGTCACGCAGGCTAGAGGTTCAATTGATCTCCAGTAATGATTTGCCCTTGAGTTTTTCAATATTTAAAAACCACTTTGTCCCTCAGAAAATCATAGACAGCCAGGCAGATAAATGTCACAACCTGCTGATATTTATCTTTTATAAATAGCACACTGTCCGAATGTTTGACGAGCGGGAGCAAGAACAGGGAACTCAGCTTCCTCCTTTCCATTTGCTTGACCTACAATTTCAGCTGCGCCTCCCAGAACGAGGGGCCTCTGCTTTACCTCAGACATACCGCCATTAATAACCGTTCAAAGCCACCGTCTGCAGTTCTTTGAAGGTGGTAGCCCACATATCTCCCACAGTGCCACAGACTGGTCGAAATTTTGCAGAGTGAGTCGAGTGGTGAGCTGTCCCTTCTGCCTCTGTTCATTACTCTTTGGTAATGGCTGTTCTCTGTTGGGGGTTGATGCTAAATTGGCTGTTAGAGGCCAGAAGCTTGCACTAGCGGTGGCAAAATAGGAAAAGACAGCAGGAGAGACCTTGAATCACACACCTTTTTTTATCCCACCTCCTTTTTTTGAAGAATGGATGTCTTCTCTTCGATGCACCCGTATCGGGCCCCTTTTTTCCCCTCGGTCACCCGCCCACACACATACGCGCACACCTGTCAGCCATAGACGCATCACAAAAGAGGCATTTTCAATTCTGTCTGGGTCATTGATCAGAGGACATGGTGTCCTGTCCAGATTCCACACAAAGAGACAAGAGGCCTGCATACAGTGGCAAAGGCTTGGTCTCTCCTTTACGGGAAAACACAGATTTTAGCCTCCCATCATAAAATGATAGTCTAGTGTCAAGCATCTGTTGTAGTTTAGCTCTGGCTTTTTGCTAATCAAGCAGTTCTCTTTTTTCCAGTTGAATTCAGCAGAAAGAAAGCTTTTCATGTGAATCATGCTCCCTGTTTATTGTCCTTCACAATCACTCTCACCACAAGCAATCATGCTCCTCAGATGTAAACATGCTCCTCAGAGAGCTTTGTTCAACCCAGGACAGAATGTACCTTTGCTGAGCAAGTCTACAAGTTTGTTGCATTAAAGGGATGTTTGTATGCCCTGATTTTTTTTTAAATTTCCTTAGTTTTAAGGGTTTTTTTTAATGGCAAGGTGATATTCCTTTTTTTTTTTTACATGTTTTTTTTTTTATTATTAAAAAGTTTAATTAATTAATAACCCACTTTACTCAGAAATATGAGGGGGCATTTCTATTTCTAAAGAAACATCTATCTAGCTCCTTTCTGTCGCCTGTCCTGTTGTGACATCATTAGATGTGACGTCTGTGATCCGCGCATCTGAGAGAAGCCTTGACACTTTGTGTCTGGCTGCCTTGTGTTCCAGTGATGCGAATCATCTTTGTGTAATATGTTTATCTGTGAGGAAGTTGAGAGTTTGATATGTCACTCAGCTTTTTGCATGGCCGCCCACTCCCCACTGCGGTCTGCATTAATCCCCCCGCCAATGAAAAAAAGTGAAGTTCTGCAAGGTGAAACATGACAGGCCACCACATTGTTGACAAATAACCTTTCCTTCCATTCCTGTCAAGCCCCTCCGAATGACAGCTTTAGCTTTCAACGACTGGTGCGCTTTTGAAATGTCAATTTAGCATCTTGACACATATTGACGACAGAGAGCTGACATTTTACAGGCCTTTCAGTTAGGAAAGCGAGTAATCCCCCTTATCATAATGCCAGACATGCCGCAATAAAATAAAGTAACAGCGTAACGTAATAAAAATTTAATATTAATATGTAATTTAAAGCAGATAGTTTAATTTAGCTCAAAGGGAATAATTTATGATTTTATAAGGAATTTGAACAGAATCACTGTTTTACAGCTGATCACTGAGCCGGCAGCGATTAATTGACCTAGCCATATAACCTCAACTCTGGACTGGATATTAAAATACAAAATATTGTGAAAACACTATTTAATAGCACAGTAACAAGATCGGCAGATTAAGACATTAACTTGTGAGCACAAAACACAAGATACTTCTCTTTTCAACATAAATAAGATTTTATTTATGTAAACCTAAGACATAAACTAATCTAACACATGAACACAAGCATTCACACGTTGCAGAAAGAGAGAAAGTGAGGAAAGGATGAGTTTAAGAGAATGGAAATGTGAAATCCCAAGTTTACAGCAATATGTTCAATTGCATAGACCTGAACAACCATCAATCACTTATTTAACCCTCGCTTTGAGTTTCTCAATGAGGCTAAAATTTATATTAAATACACCAATTCAATTAGAACCTGGAGGTGTTACTTGGTTGCTTTGCCTGTGTTAAGGGGTTTCCTTTGTGTCGTCGTCGTTGCAGGAAAGGGGTTCCCCGAAGTGGCTGATTGGTTGAGAGTTCAGTAGTTGTTGAAATTAAGTCTTGGGAAGCCAATGGAGTTGTGGCTGGTAGAAGTTTTGAGGCGGTCACAGACTCGAATCGGAGACTTAATATTAAAAATATTAATATAAAGATTAATATTTTTTATATTAAAATATTAATCTTTGGACCAGAGCATGCTCAAAGAGCAGCGTCAAAACACTGTGGCAAAAGAGAAGAAGAGGAGAAGGGAGAGGACCAAGAGAGCCAAGAGAGCATTTTTAAGAAGAGAGAGTTTGATGGTGTCCTGAGTTTTTAAACTCTGTTTTCAGACTGTCCCATCTGGACGTCTTGGCCTTGCTTGGGGTGTTGCTCTGTTCCTCCACCAGATCAATAAATCAACTTGTTATCTGTTCAGTCAGAGGTCTGAACTTTACAGGCTCTTGCAAAGTATACTTTTGAACATGATTTCTATAACAAGACTATGATACATTTGACAAAGAATTGATTGGAAGCGAAGGCATGTTCGAAGGCATGTTCTTTAGACAAAGGAATTTTGGTTTGGTCTGTCTTCTATGTGGGGGAGAAGTCAGTCTAAGGACGCTCATGAATTCATTTGTGGAACATGTGATGGCCATCTCTTTGACCACCTGTCTTGATTATTTGCCCCAAATTTGACGGTCTCCTTCCTGAATTGGAATTATCAATAAGTGTTCTTTTGTCTCAAGGTTGTAAGCTGTTTTGTGAAAGAGGCTTGCTGGTTAGTTTGCTTGCTTCAGACTAGTTGGAGCTAGGAATCTGATTTACGGCGTCCTGTTTCCTTGGGCCTCTCGGTGGAATTCCAGCTTCTCATGTTTCAATGTTCTGATCGCATCTTAAATTTGTCTGATTCAGTCTGATATTCTACAACAGTGAACGTCTCATTTCTTAATAAAAAAAAAAGTGATGTTCTCAGACATCCTCCAGAGGGAATGAGCGAGAACAACTTAAAACACTGACGTGACGTCTCAGTCTTCATTTCTTCAAATACCTCCATCACCAGTCCGTGAAAATGCACAACTCTGCCTGTCCAGGAGCTCCAGATCTTCAAAATCACTCCCTCTAATGACATTTGTTTGTTAATAGAATAGTTCACTAAAAATTCAGTCATAATTTGCTCACTCGTGTGTTTACGAAGCCGTAGTCAATGTGACTTATGCACTCTATTACAAGTCTACTGAAACCATACAATATTTTTATGAGAGGAACAGACCTAATTTAAGTCATGGGACAACTAATGATGTCCTGATAGTGACTTTTAATGAGTTAAACGATCTAGTTCACAAAACTGTTCTGATTGATTATTAGTGAATAATGACTTTTAACTGTGTATTTTGATCTTTTATCACATAAAGCATTGTGTGACATTAAAAGAGTTTTAATATAGTACATGAGTCACATGAGTCTTTTTAAATACTCTTAAAGTGTTTTCATTGTAATTGCACAGAAGACAATGAACTGTATTTTAAAAAATACATTTTAGTGCTGTCAGGTGATTAATTATGATTAATTGCATCCAAAATATGTTTTTGTTTACATAATATATGTGTATTGTTTATAATTATTATGTATATATAAATACAAACACATGCATGTATATCTTTAAGAAAAATGTTATGTTTATATATTAAATATATTTATATAAAATATTATAATATAAATATATAAATGTATATGCATGTAAACATTTTCAAAATATATACTGTATATTTGTGTATTTATATATACTTTAAATATACCCAGTACACACACATATTATATAAACAAAAACTTTTTGGATGCAATTAATCATTTGACAGCACTGATATATTTATAATTTGTTCTCCACAAAAGAAATAAAGTTAAATGGGTTTGGAACAACATGAGGGTGAGTTAATGATGACTGAATTTTCATGTTTGGCTGAACTAATCCTTTAAGTCAAGCGCTTGTTTTGTAATCTAGGGCAGTGGAGCTGGTGGCCAGCTACATCTACAGTGAGTTTAGCCTCGGCCCAGATGTGCTCTAGATATCAGAGATGATACCATTCTCTTTAATCACAGACTCCAGGGAACACCAACTTGTCCTTTCTGTTTCCCATCCTGCGTCGTAGCTAAAAGAACCAAACCTCTTTCTTCCCCCACACCCATTTCAGCCACACAAGGTATGTCACACAAATAAACGGTCTCATTAGCCTTATGAATGGAAGTACCAACCTCAGTCTGTCTCAAAAACTCAGTCCTACTTGGCTTTCTGCCTCTCACAGCTCTATTAGAGCCCATTTAGCCATTCACTTCTCTTCCTCCCCACAACACGCAACTCTTGTCTGACTACATTGCGCCCCCTTCACCCGACTCCGCCATTGTGAGCGGACGCAGCAAAGAGACATTGATGGACGTTGATGGACGCTCCCCACTGAGTGACTCAGGCCTACCTTTTGTAAAGCCTCTTTCAGGAGGAAAGGTTTACAAAATGAGCATTGAGAAAAGACTAGAAGGGGGGTGAATGTTCGATATGACAGGCCTCTCTGAGTGCTCCCAGCTTTCTGACAGGTGTGGGTGAAGGACATGTGAGGTAATCTAGAGTTTGACAGCGCGGATATAAGCACTGACACTCTGGGTGTCAGGGCATTAGTGTTTCCGTTTCCTTGCACTCACTGTCTCCTGGTCACACGCATCCACTGCAGGTCAGATATCTGCTGATGAACCAGCACTGAAATACAAGCTCGGGCCCGAGATGTGCTGGTACAGATAAGCGGCACTTTCATTATAACAAATTTTTTAATAGCTATCACTCAGCCCTATTAAGAGATAAATTGCACTGGCTGTAATTTCAAGTCTGCCTGTGAAATCCTAATCAAAAGGGCTCTTAAAATATTTTTGCTGCACACGAGCATGACGGGCCACGTCCCATGAGTTACAGCAGGCAGGGTCGTCTGTCAGCGATCGCATTTCGGTGCCATAAAACCTGCATCTGTCCCATCCATCGTCTAGGACTGACATGTCCAGGCCTTCTCGCCAAGGGCTGGGTTACACTTCCCTTCTGCCATCACCAGAGGCGTGGATGGGCTTTTGAGAGGGGTCAGGCCTGGAGGTCAGAGAGCGGGCTTAAGTCAGTGTTACTGGGCATGTAAAGGGTCTCTATGCAGAATCCCTGGAGAGCAACAGACACGATGGGGCTAATAGGGCCTGCTGCGTGACAAATGTCCATCTATACTCTGGAATGGCACCTGTGTTGCAAACATATGGCAGTGAAATTGAGACGTATTGGAGAGCTGTCTCAGAGAACAGCCATAAAGTTGTCTCCCCACAGTTTTTTTATGTTTGAGCGTGTGTGTGTGTTTGTGTGTGTGTGTGTGTGTGTGTGTGTGTGTGAAAGCGTGCTGTAAAACTAAATACATTATGTACCTTTCTCCCCTGATATTAAATGGAGATAAGGTGAGCAATTGCTGAAAATGCTGAGTGTGTCAGATCAGCACACTTGATCGTCTGCTCCCACACTTCATTTACTCTCTCTTTATTTCATTCAACTTCTGCTAGCCAGGCGAGAAACAGCCATAGACTATAAAATAAAATTTGATATCTGCTGTTGTATCGTGTGGCTTCAGGTCTTAACTCTGATTTCTGAGATTAAAAAGAAACTGTGAAAACTTTTATTTTACTTTATAAATTCTTGTTCTGTACTGCAAAACCCAATTTTCTTAATCAGTCTTGCTTACCAGTAAATATATATAAACATTCCTAAAACAAGATCAATTTCCTGGAATTTATTTTTCTTATCCCATTGTCAGTTTATTTTCTTGCTGTAAGCTTACACTAAATTTTGTTAGATTTATGCTTGAAAACAATTTGTCAGTGTCGCCTGATAATATTCTCATTATAATCAATGCTATAAAAACTCTTGTTACTTGTTATTGTGGTACTTTATTCAAACAGTAAATAATTACGATATCATTGTAAAAGATAAAAAACATAATTGTGTTATGTGTCTTTTACATCAACTCTCAATGACAGGACATGTCACACATATTCTCTGAAAACAGTTCTTAATATTTTATGCAATTCTTAAGTGTTTTGTTGTTTGTTTTCTGGAAAACAAGACACAACAATTTTTTATTGTATTTTTACCAGTACTGCTTAACCAGTACAGCATTCCAGCCATGTTCAATATATAAGTATGAAATGAACCTATTGTACACCTATAGCTACTGTTTTGATCAATAATAGTAATTTTTCCTTTTTGGCATTGAGAAGCTTTAAGCCACAGTATGAGTTATCTGGGCTAAAATTCTTTCACCTCTCTTTGAAACTGTATCTTCCCCAGGCCTAATGACACAGGAAGCATATAGAGTTGTGTTTACTTTTGGGGCCAAAAGCGAATTGAGTCCAGAAGAGCACCTTTCCCACAACGATTGTGTGTCTGACAGTTTGATTATCATGGGATTGAGTGGTACCATGCGCCATCGGTTGCAGAGGAGGCTGGAAATTGAATTTTAACAGGCTCAACAGTCCCTCTTTCCTCTCCCTCCATTGTTTTTGATTTTGTTGTTGTGTTCTTTGAAGCCGGCAGCTGCAAAGTAGATAGGACCCAATGGAACGTGTACACCTAGACTATGGAAATGTACGCAAGCACTCCCCTGGGGACGTTATGAGAATCCAATCTGAAAGCTGTCTGTGCACTTTCACTGCCTCTGGGTTTCAGGTACTTGTTTTGTTTTGGTCAAAGAATAGAGCAATCCTTTTTCTGGGTTACAGCCCATCCTGAGGTTTTGTGTTTGTGTGGATGACTTTTAGGGGAGATACAGAACATGTGTACAGACCTCAGACAAAAGCTAGAAGCTAGATGTGTTGTGATTCCCAACAGATTTGCACTCATGTACCTGTATGTTGCCTTAAGCAATCCACACCACACCTGTCTACTTCTTTCAGCTTCTCAGCAAACCTTTCTAACTCTCCTGCATTCTCTCAGCACATCACATTTTTACTTGAAGAGAGCACACTGTATCCCAGAATACTGCGGGGGTGGTCAGAACATCCTCTTTGATTCATGATCAGCCACACACACCTGAACCGCCGGGCTAGAATCACATCATCATTAGGGATGGGCCGTTTTACAAAAATCATATACATATATATATATATATATATATATATATATATATATATATATATATATATCACGCTAACGGTATCACAATAGTCTTATTTTTGGAGGAATTTCAACCTTGTGAATCTGACTAAGTATGTCTGAAGCCATCAGAAAATGTATGCATACTTGCACACCTGTGACTGAACGCACATCTGTTGAATTCTATAATAATGTGACAAGTTCCGATGTTGCTTGGCAACCTTGAACAATCTACAGCGAGGGTTTTCAAACTTTTGTAAATTTTGCTGTATAGTTTACATATTACTTTTTTTACTCTGTGAGAAAAATAGTAAGAATATCTTCAAACTGGTAATATATTTTTTTATCATTTTGACAAAGCAATAAAGCCAAAATAAATTCTGAAAATATTATTTGGAAAATTTAGTTGACAGTGTCTCTTTTTACCCACTACTAATGTAAGATTTATTGTCCTTTATTAAAGGGTTTTTTTTTTTTGTCACACACATAAACACTAGCAACTTTAGGTTTTCAGACAGAAAAAAAGTGAAGGCGCAAACAAACAGTAAGGCTAGAGCCCTTGTCATAAGTTATTCTTATAACCTACTGTACTATAATCTGCTCAAATGCATGTCTTCAAGCCTGTAGATGTTTCAAAGAGACAAACAGGAGATGAAAGTGAATGAAACGGACACATACAAGAAGCCCTAGAAAAGGTCAAAGATGCCACAAAATGGCCCTGTCACACCAGAAGAGAGTCCGAATCTGCCAGAAGCTTCTCAACCGCCCTGCACACTCACTTACTCGCTGTTTGTCATTCTGCTTAGCTCTTACAGCAACCTTGCTGTATCAAACTGCCATCAAAGACAGCCATATGAGTAACACAGCAGAGCGCAGTAAGTTGAGCAATGGTTTTGTCTTTCTGGAAAGGCTGCTTCGCATACGTATCATTGTGTTCCATCTTATCTGTGTTCAAGGAAAAAGGATTTTTTGGCCTCAAGTTACAGCACGTAATCTCTTGCACTCTCCTTCAATTTCTCATTCTAGATTTGACTCACCAGAGGTTTAAAGAAGGACATGATCCCTTGCAATTTGGCAAATGCCACTTAAGATCCCTGATTCAGAATATGCGTAGCTAGTTGTAGGCTAATGCTAAGTACAAAGCTTAATCGGTCCTTAAAACCTCCCCTTTTTCTCACCTCTGCGCTACAACCAGAAAGGTTTGTGTGTTAAGGATTTTGCAAAGGTGCTGATAAGGCTCTGATTATGTGCCTCTGGCAATGAGACCCGGTAAGTCTGATGCACTGTGTGACGTTTTTAGGAGAGAGAAGGAAAGAAGACAATGACAGAAAGATGCTAAGAAAAAGGGGAAATAAGGAGTAAGCATACACTTACTAGCTTCGTCTACTCCGCTTCCCGTACAGTTAAACTAGTACATATAAATGATCAGAACTAGGCTTTAAGATTGAAGAAGGAGGTTTTCTTGGGACTTCGACCTGGTGAAATTAAGTCATTTAAATAAGAAATCTGCATTCGCGAGAATTCCGCATTTAGTTTTTGGACATGTTCAAGTTGGTCATACAGAAAGCTGCTTGGCTTGACTTCTATCTGAACTGTGCTTCTTACATCGCTACATTATTGACAATAGACAATTAACTTTCTTACCTATGAAATTTCACTGAAATATCTATGATGTGACTGGCAATGAATCTCCACTACCTAAATGCTGCTGCTTCATACATTCTTGTTAACATGGTGCAAACCCAAACAAAGCGAAGAGTGGATTTACTGCAATTATGACAGATAAGTGCCACCAGGGTCCCCGGGATGTGTGAAAGCGGATGTCTAATTGTTTCAATAATATGCTTATATGTGTACGGGTGCGTGCATATGTGTCGTTGTCATCATATACTCTGTTCGACAGCTGGTGGGGGTGGGTACTAAATAGTTAAAGTCATCATCACCCTACTGTAATATGTCCCAGATGTTCTTTGGCAAAAGCACATTCATCCAGACACATTTGCATAACTGCCACGATTAATTACCAAGGACAACTGCTTACATCTGCACAGCGTTACTCACCATTGGTTAACCCAGTTCCGTTTGATTCTTTCCACAGAGCAACCGTCCAATCAGCACAAGCAGGGTCAGTCCACGCTGCCACCGGTGCCGCCCCCGCACAAGCAGCAGCCGTCGGTGACGGCGCTGAACCACAACACTCTGAGCAGCCGCAGGAACGTGAGCCCGGCCCCTCCGGCCGCCCTCCCCGCCGAACTGCAAACCACACCCGAGTCAGTGCCGCTGCAGGACAGCTGGGTCCTGGGCAGCAATGTGCCGCTGGAGAGTAGGTCAGTTACGCAATCGCACACACCAGCACAGTTACATCCCAAAGTGTGGCCTGTGTTATGGAAAGGTCCTTTATTTGACATTCCTCACACAGCAGGACACGTGACCTTTATATCTCTCTCAAAGCACTGCAGGGCTTTTTTATATATTATGCAGCCTGTATCCAGTTAAATTAGTATACATACTATCAAGCCTCAACTTAAAATTTACATTCCTCATTCATAGAGGAAGTTTTGACCAGCATCAGTCAAAATGAGGTTTCTGTTTATCATCAGTCTCACAAAATGGTTTATAATATGGCAGCATCAAAAAGTGCTTATGCTGACTCTGCTAACATCCCAGAGTGTGAGTGACTGAGGCCTTGCCAAGCTTAGGGGAAGATACGGCTTGGTTGTTTTCCTCCCATAAATCAGTGAGGCTGTAAGCTCGGAGGATACTGTGAGGGGTCTTTAAACACTAGCAGAAGGGAACGCTTTGTTTCAGGGGTTTGCACGTTAGTGCCGTAATGGCCTCTCTCTGTTTTTTATCTACTCTTTCTAGTGACACTGTATATATAATGACTAAGCCTCTCCCATTAAGCAATGTTACCACCTCGCACTCCTTTCATTCATCCTTGCGTGATGTAAGCACCGAAACAGACAGAGTGGGGGTGAGTGCAGAGAGAGAAATGAGGGTCGTTCGAGAAACTTTTGGTAAGCGATGCTGTCATTGTGCTAAATGTCTTACTGCCATTCTTTAAAAATACTTGATGAAAGGCAGTCAAGAGAAAAAGAGACAGCCTCACATCCCCTCCACAGCCTGAGAGCCATAGACTTTAATCTGGATAGACAGAATATTAAATTTGATGTAAATGAGAGTGAGGCTTTGAGGGATATATTTACAATCCGTTCAGTGGCTAATGGTACCTCAGTATCAAGCCAACAAAATCAGAAAATTGTCTTTCTGAAAAGGCTCTAGGGAAAATGGCTCCAAGTTCATACTGAAATAAATGTAAATTTAACAGTAAATAAAAAGTAAATGTAACCCTACATTTCTACAGTTTTTTACTGCAGTACAGAGAGTTTAGCTTCACGCATGAATGGTCAAATTCAATTCTCAATGAAAATGTGCATTTTGAAAAAGTATTCTTATAAATCCAGTTTGTTTGCCTTATAATAAAATAAACAAGCAACATTATTGGATTTATGCATTAGACCTCCTGTTGCTGGAAATATCACTCAAATAATGGAATTCATTTTAATCTTGCAACAATATCGACAAGTACTGTATTTTTATATTTATTATGTTTGTTTATTTCTAATTATTATAATATTGCATAATTACTTGGAAAAGGTGTTTTATGTTTATTTATATTTGATCATTTATATTAAATGGCCTTTATTTATTTGTTTAATTAATAATGTTAATAAGTTGTGCTGTGGTATTGAAATTAATATTGAGAATTGTGATATTTCACATAAACTACTAAAATATTGGTATTGTGACAACCCTACAGTGGACAAAAATACATTTTAAAAAATAGACATTAATCAAACTGTACATCACCCTCACAGCCTTGTATTCACTTACATTAAATTAAATATGACACAAACCCTGACTAAGGTCTACAGGCCTGCGAGTACTGATGAGTGGCTTGCTTTTGAGTTTATATTTTATGAGCGCCAGTGCAAACACAGTGTTGAGAGATCCAGAAATAACACACCTGCTTCAGCACCGCCGCCCTCGAGTTTCACTTCATGGCCCTTCACATGGACACAGTGGTCCCAAAACAGGAATATCCAACAGCTACACTTCCTTTATGGTCTTTCCCTCTGGTTCTCTGTTTTCCTCACCACTCACTTTTTTTACTATGTGGCCATCTTGCTCTTTTACTTTTTGTCGTGTTAACTGCAGCAGGATTTTTGCTCTTTAGTCCATTGTTGTTCACCTGCATTGTTTTGCTTTCTTTCTCTTTTCCAATGTACGCTCTGCTGTTTGTTTTTGTTCGTCTCTTCTCTCTCTGTCTCAGTGGGCACACCATATCCCAGAAATGAACTTGGCGGTCCTCCACTCATATTGACAAAGCGTTATGTACATTTTTGTAGATATTAGCAAGAGAGCTCAAATTTATCTTTATATCCTGAGGAAGACCACACTGGACCACACACATTCAATAGGCTCTCTGACACTCACAGATGCTTGTAAATCCGTACTATAGTGGCGCATCCTTTCAGATAAACACTCTTAAAACACACACTCGTTCAGTTATGCTAGAAAGCACACATTGTTGCGTGTCTGCGTAGCAGGTTTGGTTCAATAGGTGCCGTGTTCCAAGTTAGACATGGAGTTTACTTAACAACTGTTTACATGATACAGACTGACTTTGAGAGTTAAAATAAACAAAACATCCAGCTCCCTGACAGGCAAAACAGTAAAGTTTAGATGAAAATAATGAAAAACATCAGCACTAGTAAATGGATGAAAACGTGCTGGCAGAGTGAAAATACAACTGAACAAGTCCATTGATTAGTTTGAGGCTGGAGATGCTGGCTGAAGAAATAAAAACAAAAAAATTCAGTAGACTGCATTAAGGCCATTGCACACTGAGTCCGAATTTTCGTCCAAAATTTTTGCACGTTGAAAAATAAATACGACCTCACGTTTTGTCAATCATGTTTGCACACTGCCTCCGAAATTTTCGTCCGTCAAAAAAAAATTCGGATCGGGTTCGATTTTTTGCGTTTTTCGCATCCGTATAAAGCATTTTGAGATGCTTTGAGAAGGTGTTTTGACCATTCAGAGCCACCGTACAAGCGAAAGCCAAAATCCAAAATAGTGCACAAATTAATACACTTCGTCTTGCAGCACAGAGCACTTTGACAAACAAATTGCGGAATACAAAGATACAGAATATAAAGAACTGATGTTTTTTTTATGCCTAGCGCGCACCTTACCGATGTTTGGTGTGTGTGTGTGTCTGTTGGTGTATCCATACCTCAGACAGTCTCTGTTCAGGATAAATTGGTTCACGGAAATTGGTGGTCTTCTTTTTAATATGTGGATTCAGTATCGCTAGCAAAGTATCAAACTGAGGCACTGACATCCTGAAATAAACTTTGAATCTCTCGGGATAATCCCGCAGCTCTTTGATAAGGAGGTGGAACTCTCCTTCCTCTCTGCGCAATCTAAGGATTGGATGGACCCGATATTTCCTTTTTCTTTTTCTTTTTTTAAAAAGAGAGAGGACAACAAAATCATCCTCACTGCTTGAAGACATTTTGTATAGTTTTGCGAATTTTTTCGCAACGGATTAATTAAAACACATCGGACTCAGTGTGCAAGGTCTCTGTGCGTGACGAATTTTTAAGATTGTGAATGCGAAAAAACGCATGCGAAAATTTCGGAGTCAGTGTGCAGAGACCTTTAGCCTTTAGAGAAAATTTCACAATCCAGTCCTTAAACGCGTCCTGCTAATTTACTTGCACTGGAATAAGTTATCATTTGACATTATTTAGTGGCTGTTTTACATAAATTTCATTAGAGGAACAATTCAGAATTTGTTTAATAGACAGGCTGTTAGGTATAGTAAATTGCTCCAGTGACACACTTCCAATATGCTTCAATGAAGACTGCGTTCCTGTGTTTACAAGCATGAACGATTGGTTCCCAAGGCTCAGGTGGCATTGTTTCAGCAATTACTGACTGTAACTTTAAGCCATTATTGACATTGTCATGAACCTTGTGGTGAAATACAGATCACGTCTGAGCATATGCTTCAACATTCTTGTAATTTGCAAACAGTTTGTGCTAAACAGGCAATTGAGTCTAAACGATCATGACTCCTGCTTTCGTACAGTCAATTACCTCACTCTACTGTCTTTACTCTCATCATTATTTGATGGTACTGTTAAAGTGGGGAATAGAGAAACATGAGAAGCCTCTTGAGACACCTGCAGGTCCTTAACTGATTAAAATAACTCAAGATCTCCACATTCAGAGTCTGAGAATTTCAAATGTAAAAACACATCAGGCAACTGGCGAACCTGCTTCTGGACCAAAGTATGTAAGTTGAGTGAAGAGACAGCAACTTCATCTTCCATGACATTGTTTTAATGTTATATGTATCTTTAATCTCACTACTGGTAGTGTGTTAGCACTGTTTAATGCGTGGTGAATTCTTGCTTCTTAGGCTGTTAACATACATGTTTGCTCAAGATAGAGTGGTGATATATTTATCTTGAAATGAGAGAGAACACTAAAGCTCTTGACATTCTGAAACCTCGCTTTTTGCTCTTGGCAAAATAACGCATCTTGCAACATACTCTGTTCTGGACATTATTTTATTTTTGCACATATCAAAAAGTTCCTACTTTCAAGCTACTCTCTATGTGGAGATACCCAGCAAAGTGCACATCAGCCGCACACAGGAGTCCCTCGTGTGAATCTCAAAGCACTTTTGACTCATAGGTCAGCTCCCATGTCACGCCTCAGAGGTTAGAAAGCTAAAGATAGACCTCACGACTTTCACCATCACATGAGAGAAGGAGGTGCTCATTGCGCTTGATTGTAAAAGCTCATTTACTGTGGATATATGCCTGTTATGAGGAGGAAAAGTAATTAAAGTCTTAAATAAATCTTCTGTAAACTTTCCTTGGGCAAAAGACAGTAAACAGAGAAAGTGCCCAATGAACATTTTACCTTATTTGTTGTCTTTGTCTTTGGTAAGTGGTTTTAAAGAGCAGTGATTTATTGCTTCAAAACAAAACCAGACATCAAATTGTCATTAAAGTAAAGCATCATCTATCAATATAACATCAATAGGAGTTACTGTAATAAAAAAAAAAAAAAGTGTGAAAGCCTGATGACTCATAGCAGATTGTGTTCAGAGAACAATCACACACCATCCTGCCAAGCCAACCAGTTGTCAAGAGCCTTTAGATGTTTGGTTATTTTATCTATGATCTCCAACACCAGTTTAGGAGCAGGGAACAGTCAGAGTCAGTCCACACAGATAAAACAAACAGCAACTGTGAGATGCCTCTCAGTACCGGCTTAAGTGCTTAGGATCATTCAGTACTGACACTTTGTCCTTTGTCACTTTTATAACTTGCAAATATTCACTGAAGAACGCACTGCAGGCAGCATTGGAAAAATGGGCTCCTTGAGAATAACAATAGCCCCTATTTGCATTTTCCTTCACATAGAGGTTATGATGTTTTTTTGTTTTTGTTTTTTTGTTCTTTCTCTTTCTGCCTCCATACTGTGATGTGAAGAGGAAATCTAAATTTTAACATCATTTAGGCCTGTTTCTATAATTCGTAATGATAGAGATTGTTTATCACTGTCGATATAAGTACTGTAGCTTGACTACATACAGACATACGTGTGAAGCACAGGGCTGTTGGTTAGCATGACATAAAAGAAATGTGTATTCATTCTGAAGGTCATTGGTCTTTTGTCAGAAGAGTAGATATTTTGTTTCCACCAGTTCATCTAAATATTTCACTACATCCAATAGCAATTCTACGTCGGAAAATTTCTGAAATTTTATTCTCTTTTAAGTAGACTATCTTAGATTACGCCGCCATATATACGTATTGTCAAGTTATTTTCCAGTTCTTTTTTGCATTCCCTCTTCCTAAATCTTCTGTGAAGGCATTTGTCAGAGGATGACAAACATGAAAAGAGATACATGGATTAGCATAGCAATTTCCAGCCTGATGTCACGCCTGCTGTAATCAATTAACAATGGTTATCCCGTCCCTCATGCTCCGAAATCCCTGTTCCCTGTCTTCTGTGTCAAAGGAAAGTTATCCTGTCTTACCCAAACACCAGATGCCCCAGTCAGTCCACAGATACTACAGCTGGAGATTTTATCGCTGGTTTTTATCTCGCATCTTCTATTATCTCTCGTTTAAGTGGGCGATGAATGTACTTTGTATTAACGTTTTACTAAGAGTCTAATCTCGGCATTCAAAGTAATTCAAAACTATTTTGAACCCCGCACCACAATTGTTCTTATTTCTATGATCCTTTTAACTGTGATGTAACCCAATGTTATTTGACTATAAATGCCATATGAACTGAGGATAGAGTGAATTGAAAGTGTCAGCAATCGTCATAAAATGTAATTAACATTTGTAATTTTCCTCACAATGTGACTTAAATTAGACAGTTGGACTTAAATTGACTTTCCAGTTTTAAATTTCCCAGAGTTTGTCTTTGTCTCTTTTTCTATTCATTTTTCTTGAAAGGTAGGGCAAAAATGAATTTGAAACTACATATAAATCATTTTAAAGGCTGTTGTGTGGTTTGTATAAAAGCAGGCCAGTCAGTGTAATTCAAGCCCGATGAGCATATGGTCAAGTCGGGTTATTGAGTTACATATCTGCAAGTCACTTGTTGTAAAAACTTGAAGTAAAGGATTGAACTCCTGCTATGAGGTCAGAAGGGTGAGTTGGGTAGAGCGTAGGCCATGGTGGTGTTATGCAGGAAAACCAAGAGGTCTTGTGCAAAGTCATACTGAATTACTCTTGGAATCTGTGCTTCAGTTTTCAACCCACAAGAAAATTTGCGGAGAGGAATGAGAAACTCCACATTGCCCAATGGATTTAGATCAGTGGTTCTCAAGTGGTTTTACTTTTTGGTCTTCGATTTGCACAATGCTAAAATTGTTTAGCATTTTTAAATAAGCAAGAATGAAGTGAAATGAGGTGAAACATTGATAAATATATTTTAATTATTGTTCATTTATAAATGTCTCAGCAGCCAATAACTCACTGCATAAACACATTGTGGTCAGCACAAACCAAGTGAACCAGTATTTAATGTAGTCTGGATAATATTTTCCTTTACCTTATAGTTTTTCATGGTTTCTGAGGCTGAAGGCTTGTCACACAAGCTGTCCATATCGGTAGCTTAACTAGCTTCCAACAGGAGCCAGATGAGTTTTCATCAAAATGCAGTAGAATATGTTTGCACACACTTTGCCTTTGATGTCAATGAGATAACAAGATATGAAGAAAGCTGTTTTCTCCCTCATAAAAGTTGATGAGCCTATTTTTACATCCTAACAACACACAATTACATGGTTAGTTGCATTTTATTTTTGACCTTTGGCATTGCTTTTCCCTGCTGCCTGCAACTCTATCAGACCAGATCTGCGCCCCATTTCAGGGTCACGACCCACCAATTGAAAACCACTGCTTCAGATTATGTGCATCTCTAGAGATTCCCATCCCTCGCTCAGAGGATGCTATTCACTGTAGAGGAAGTATAGTAATTAATATATTCTCACACTTAGCTCATAGTGGATGTAGAGAGCCTACCAATAGCACTTTACAGTCGTTCAGCGTGCTCGAGTAATTCTGTGGCTCTATTCACTGTAATAAATATTCCTCCGTATGAGAGCATGATAGTGCTTCCATTTAGAGGAAAACGGATTGATGCATCGAGCATAAAACTGCAGTATACTTGTTTTATGAGTCTTTTCATGTGTGTGGGTCTGTCTTTCATTATACATTCAGCTATGACTGACTGCTGTCTGGGAAGCTCTTTCTCTGTGGATTTGCTGCCAAACTCATAATTAGAAATACCTTGACTGTCTCATCTCCAGAAAGCACTGACGACCTTTATTCTAATTGTTTGTCTTTCTCATGTAGAAAATTAGCAAAGCAAGCAGTTCTTGAAAACGGGCATGACAACTTAATAGAGATGGATGTGTTCCCTCCCGTGTGCCACGAGGGCAGCTATGGGGATGGGTATGTGCTCCTGAGTCTTCTCATGGTGCCAGCTGCTGATGCCAAGCCCAACACTGAGCCAACCAAAGTGCTAAATCTCCAGACCCCCCACCCCGTCCCAGACCCCCCCAAACAGAAGGCCAGCGCTGAGCCAACCAAATGGCCAGAGTCCCATATTGAGCCAACCGAATTTAGACAAAGCAGTCATGCACTGGCCCAACCTCCTATCCTATATCTCTTCCCTTGTTGGGTTAACCAATGAATGCAAATTATCAAGAGGCACTTGATTGGCAGCCGCTTCTGACACTGGTACTTGCTTAGGAATAATTGCTCTAAATTAAGTTGCAATAAAAATCCACTAATATGCTAATCGATTCGCCACTTGCATAAATCAAGTTACACAGCCTTTAATATTTTAATTTGACTAATTCTTTAATAGATATTCCTGCATTACTAGATTAAATCCTGACTGCCTTGCACAGCATCTTGGCTTTGATTGGGTAGACTGATAATGTTAGAGTAAAAGTGAGTTGGCAGCAACTGTTTACTGCACTAAACAAGAGCACAGTTTCTCTCTCTCTCTGTCTCTCTTTCTCTCTGTCGCTGCATTAGAATGCAGAGACATTGTCGAATTGTCTCGCTAATTGGATTTAGTGCTCAGTGTTATTTGATATCGCAGCTCGAATCATCTGTTTGTTCCATTGTTCAGTGTCTTCATGGGTCATTCTGTCAACATAAAGAATGCAATCGAACAGACAACCATGCAGTTTTAGAGAATTGCTTCGCTCTGCAAGCTTCTGAGATGTTTTCTTTAACAAAGGGAGGGGAATTCATGTGGTGGAAGAGGGTCTTTAGGACTTTAATATGTGTATTGTGGAGACCGGGGTTAGATGTCTTACTTTTTTAACTCCAGTAAATATTTATCATGTTTGTTTTTCATAGGTAATTCTGTATAGGCACATATCCTAGCATTTTCATTCAAAAAAGGCTATTAAATATTACTACTGTTAGAAAAATACATTGACGTTATATGAGGAAAGTCAGATGAATGGAAGTTGCAATCTTGAACTAAATTTACAACAGAAAGGTGTAAAAATATTAACAGTTGTTGACAATTAACAATTACAAATAAAAATAATTTATGATAAAAGTCCAGTCTTCTGATTAAAATCTATCTTCATTGTATGATTGTCTTGTAGAATTTATTTATTTGTAATATTTACTGACTCAAAATTCTATATAATGTTTATATATAAATAAAAAATCTCTTTACACAAGAGAATATTCTGTAATTGAATTTGATCTATGTATTTGAAACCAACATGCAAAACAACTGCTGGAGAAAATGCACATTTATGCATTTGAACTTTTGTTTCAGAACTTTATATTTATTGAGATAAAGACAACTAGTCCTGGTTTCATCTGCAGTCCTACACCTGGGATAATATGATCTTTAAATGCTAAAAATAATGAAGTCAATTGAGGAAACAATACCGTTTTAATTAGAAAATGCTTTTTCCTCCACCTCTCAAGTCCAATCAACTGATTCCAGATTTATTGTGGAAAGTGCCACTCACACACGCTCGCACACAACGTTTCCCATTTCTCCACTTTTATTTGGGCAAAGAAACACAGCAGGCTAAAGGGAAGTCAAACACTAGGGCTTTGATTGAGATGTGTTCGGTAAAGATTGAGAAGTGAAGAGGGCTAGATTTTCACTGTGGTGTTCAAGCAAACATAAAGGGCTGGCTTAATAAATGTGCTGGTAATATCTGCCCAGCATAATTACCACATGCCAAGGGCTTCTGTTAGCCAATCATACTTTAAGTGCCAATCAGCAGGAGAGGGTGACACTAGCTTAGCGGGAGATGTACAGAAGCAGGGCAGTTTGGGAGGGCTGTACACCTCACTTCCCTGCTCTGTGAACAATCTGTGCTGCTGTAACTATTCATTTAAACTCATTTAGTGTTAATATTCCAAGCTTTCCGTGAACAGTTCTAGATGCGATTGTTAAATGCTTTAAAAATAATAAAACTGGTTCTGATTTTATGAGCTGTATCAGATCTTACAAGTTCTTGGCATTAATCTTTATTGCCTAAAGCTGTTCAATGCAAAATACTTAAAAAATGTGTATCTTTTAAAACGAGATTTAATATCCATCGCTTTTCTCTTTCTGTTTCTCTCTTTTTCTTTCTTTCAGGCACTTTCTCTTTAAGACAGGCACTGGCACCACTCCTCTGTTCAGCACGGCCACCCCAGGCTACACAATGGCCACGGGGGCAGTCTACTCGCCCCCCACACGGCCCCTGCCCCGCAACACACTCTCCCGCAGCGCCTTCAAGTTCAAGAAGTCCTCTAAGTACTGCTCATGGAGGTGCACCGCCCTCAGTGCCATGGCTGTCTCCGTACTCCTCTCTGTGCTGCTCTGTTACTGCATTGGTAGGTGAAACCCTGATGCTTTATAGTAGAGAGTAGGGATGTACCCGAATAGCGAATCCATATTCAAAAAGGCGCGGAAAACTAATAATGCATTCTACGGAGCCACAAAAGGGACATGGTTAGCCGCTTACTAACAGTAGCCTGTTACATTCCAGTACAAAAAATTTCACTTACCACATAAACAGAGAGAGACAAGGAGAGATGGCCGATAGGACGATGTCGAATGATTTGCAGATCATGAGCACAACTGACAAACATCTAATCTTGTGAAATGTGTGGTAAGTAGTGCCGCTCCTTTGTAGATTAGGCTGCATGTGATCGCGAATCTGAAAAGTGAAAGTAAAAAGCAAACGCGCATTCTTAAGTGATTTCAATGTCCCACATATTAATAACGGCTCCCTGAAAGCACTGAAATATATTTTTCTCATATATATCGTATTTATTCCCTGTACGGTTGCCGTAGTACACATCATTACCTTTCCGAATACCGGATTCGGATTCGGGCACATCCCTAGTAGAGAGTGGGGTGACTTGAGCCAATTTTTACTTGCAGTGTGTTTAAAGTGAGCGCATGACAGTAATGGGTCCACCTTAAATATGTACATATATTTCAGGATGTGGTGCATACATGGGAATAATCACTTTGGATGTAAATTAAACTGCTTTAAAAATATACAAAAAAAAATACATGTTGGTCAATAGTATGTTAGAAGTAGCTGAAATAAGCACAAATATCAGGGCATGTCAAAACATCTCAAGGGCCCCAAAATCACCTCAGACCCCAGAGGGTTAACAATAGGGCTGAACGATATGGACAAAATTTCATATCTCGATTTTCATGCCAGATATCTCGATATCGATACGATATGACTACGGGTTCGGTGAAAACCAAGCATTTCTCAGAAAAATAAAAACATCATAATACAAAAAAATTTGGAAAGTGTAGTTTTATTTTTAAGAACTCACTGGTGGACGTCGACTCGTACAGCGTAAAGGCCCTTTCAAGGCCCTTTCACACAGGACGCGGCATGCGCTGCGCTGCGCTATTAAACCCATTCATTTCAATGGCTTGCGCTGCGCGAGGGCGGTTAGTTGCTGCGCCGACCAAAGCGCACGCGCAGCGGAGCGCACCAGCGGCGAGCTTGCGCGCGCGCCGCGGTCAAAGTTCAAAATAGTTCAACTTTTGCCGCTGCGCTCTGTGACGTTTCCCCGCGCGGCCAATAGAAACGGGGCATCCAAACAAGCGCCGAACTCAAAATGGATGAACAGCTGATTCTCTGTGTGTCTGAATTTCCAGAGCAGTTTGCGGTCGAATAGGGACCTCAGCGGTGCATTCAAGGGCACTCGTAAAACTGATGTTCGTTGTGTGACTGCCAGAGTTGTATGCAGGGCGGGGCGAGCGCGGAGAGGGGAAATCTATATCGTCTATATCGTTGCTTTTTTCGATAGTAATATCTTGAAAGTTCATATCTCGATATAGATACGATAACGATATATCGTTCAGCCCTAGTTAACAATACAAATGCCAAATTACCATACTCCTACCATTTTAACAAACCTGTACCATCCAGCAGTTTAGAGCCAACAGTATAGCCTCATATTATAACTTTCTAGAGCACAAACACATGTATGATATTTTTTAAGCTATATGACCCTGGACCACAAAACCGGTCATAAAGGGTCAATTTTTTTAAATCCTCTGAAAGCTGAATAAATAAGCTTTCCATTGATGAATTGGACATTGATGTTAGGATCGGACAATATTTGGCCGAGATGCAACTATTTGAACATCTGGAATCTTAAAAAATCTAAATATTGAGAAAATCGCTTTTAAAGTTGTCCAAATGAAGTTCTTAGCAATGCATATTACTAATCAAAAATGAAGTTTTGATATATTTACGGTAGCAAATTTACAAAATATCTTCATGGAACACTATCTTTACTTAATCTCATACTGATTTTTGGCATAAAAGAAAAATCTATAATTTTGACCCATACAATGTATTTTTGGCTATTGCTACATATATACCCCAGCGAATTAAGTAATTGTTCAGACACAAGAAGCATGAGTCCTTAGGCATACAAATTTTTTTTTTTTTTTTTTTTTTTGTTTTTTACTTAAATGTAGGTGCCAATTATTCAATGGGCCTCTCTCCATCACAGGGTAAATCCATCACAGACTAAAATGGTTAACTCTTCAGATATGTGTGGTCATATCACCAATTTTATTTAAGGTTGTCTAGAAACACGCTCAACTTCCCCACAGGCTCAGATCACCCCTCTCTCCCGTATAGATGGTTGATTAGGAAAGTCGACTATTTTTATAGATTTATTCATTGAAGGGTTTTTTTTTTCTTTTTTATTAGTATTCTGACAGTTTAATTTAGCTAGATAAAAACTTCTCTAAAAATTAGATTTAAATTCATCCCTTTTTAAACACCACCACTTGTTAAGATGAAAGTAGTCTTGGAACCTCTACTTTCTGTTTTAATTACTTTAACACTATGAATCCTAAAAGCCAAGGCAACTATAATTGAATCATTTTGTTCATAATATAATATATTTATAATATATTCTTTTTATTTATTATATAATTAAAAAAAACCTTGCTACGTGTACTATGTTAAGCTAACAGAGACTTCTTATAGCACTTTCATATCAGTGCTCTTTTGTTGATTTTGATTGCTTCCATTGTCCTCATTTGTAAGTCACTTTGGATAAAAGCGTCTGCTAAATTACTAAATGTAAATGTAAATATAATATATTTTTAAATTATTAATCATTATTTAAATAAATAACAATTTATCTAAATTTATTCCTCAATTAATTTAATTATATTTATTTTTATTATATTTGCATATAATATTATTGCATTAAGCAATTGACTTGCATAGCGTTTCAATGGGGACCAACACCTGAAGGTGAACTATCCCTTTAAGACCGACAAGTCATTCAGGCAACCCAAAATACATGTATTTTTGCACATCCCTACTTTGCAGCTCCTGAATAAAGATAGTGCATCATGTCCCCCAAACCACTCTGCCTTATTTATTTAGAATTTTTACTACCACTTGATTTTTATGTAAGTTTATGTAGCTATGATTTCATTCAGGTTGCCCCTAGCAAGCCTGCAAAATGCTATAATGCCTGTGAAGTACTATTTAAAAATCAACTGCTTTGTCAATTACATTGCCATGGAAACTAATTTTTGTCTATTACTCAGTCACCTGCACAGTTGTCCATGTAGTGTTTGTTGCCATAGTAGCAGAATGCAGCCACATCGACAGACAAACATTTAGCTTATTTTCCTGTTGCGTCGTCATGCATTTAAGTTCGCTTTCATTCGGTATTTATCACATACTGTGTGCCAAATGTAGACAGTCTTGTTTAAGCTTCCTCTCTGAATGGAGCCAGTTGTGTCCTCATTCCATACAAATGTCACACTGATGAGAGGATTTGTGAATGCCCTGTAGAGATGCTGTTTTGCACTGCGAGGTGGGTTGGTTTGTCTCAAAGGCACGATGGTTCTGTTGAACCGCATGGGAGAGACAGTGATACAGCAGGTATTGGACATATGTTTATTTTTCTTTAGTTCACACCGCACTTTTCTGCTATAATGTGAGTGTTCTTTACTCTTGCCCATTTTTGTAATGGCTCTCTTACTGAAGAGAGAGGGGGAGCACATAAAGGAAGAAAGGAGAGAGAGGTATAACAGGATTCTCACGGATATATACCAAAATAGAACTGGATTTTTTTGTTCTTCTACAAGCTTAAGAAAGAAGATGTGCTTAATCTTCAGAAATGTTATTCATCCACTTTAGACTTATTTATGGTTGAATCTGACAAACACCTTCAAAATGTCATATTTCGCCCTAAATCAAAAGGAAAAACAAAAACTACTTTTCATAGAGAAATTTAAGCTTGTTATTAGAATTACATTTATTTATCTATTTGCATCCTGAAACCCATAGGTAACACAAAAAACACACCATTCTCGTTGTTACAATGTAAAAATTATTTAAATTCTGCATTATAAGAACTGTTGTAAAACATTTAAATTTGTATATGCGGTGCTGAATTATATATATACTGTGCTTCCTTATTATTATATAAGTTGATATTCTGATTATATATATATATATATATATTTTTTTTTAATTCCAAAACATATCAATGTTAATAACTACTATTAATTTTGAATTGAATCATTTATAAATGATAGATAATTGTCCATGAAGGCTGGAAGTGAAAAACTCCTTATGTTAAGGTGGTCATAATTATTAAGCATGTTTTCTTTTACAGATAAAATGAGCCAAAAAGAGATTTGACTCAGACTAAAAAGTCAAAAATTAAATGCCCATGAGAAATATTCAAAACTAGGAAAAAAACAGGTGGAAAAGAAAAGACATAACTGCAAAAGAATTAAGAATTAAGGTGAAGAATTAGGTGTGAAACCATCAGGAACCATTTAGTCTTCAGCGCCACCATTTTCCGAAACTGAAACCTGGAGTCTCCAGTAGTTGAAGGTGTCAGGTTCTCAGAGACTTAGGTTCGGTAAAGAATCCTAAAAAATTACCCTCACTTAATAAGAATAATATGCTGAAGTGTTGTGAAATATATGAAGACTAATTTTTATAGGCTTTATAGATAAGTGGAGAGTGACTCTTGAAGGACCAGCACCACATCCTCTTGTACCACTGTTTGAAGAATTTAACTTTAAATCTTGTTATTAAGTTCTGGGAGTTCTGCAAGGCAGACTTTTCAGGATAGGAAATGGGCTAAAAAAAACAAACAAAAAAACTTCTAGATTCTGGAAGATAAATTCTCCAAACAGTGGTTATATACAAAACACAAAAATAACAATATAACAAAACACAGTTATGTATAAAAAAAAATTAACAACAATTATATATCACCTATAAATTGTCACGTCACACTTAGGCGCAGGGAAGCGAGGAGGCGAGGAATGTCTTGAATACTTAGACTTTATTTACAAAGCTACACACACGTTGCCGTATTAAGACGACGGTCAGACTGAACACAGAGGCAGGGAAACACAGGGCTTATGAACACAGGGAAATCAACAGGGAAGAACGGAAACAGGTGTGGAGCAATTAGACACAGGGCTGGGGACAAATGAACTAATGATGACAAACAAGGACAGGAAGTCCAAATATGGGTACGAGAGGAAGGGGAAACCAGACACGGGACTGACATTACGCCCCCCTCCGGAAGGCGTGTCCTCACGCCATACACTATCCAATGGGGAGGGGGGGTGGGTGCTCTGGAGGCCTCCAGGGACCAGGGGGCAGGGATACCAGCCTCCAGAGCGGGATCCGTTCCGGGAGCCACGGTGGGACAGGAGACACAGGAGGCCATGGCGGATCAGGGGACTCGGGAGTCCATGGCGGATCAGGGGACTCGGAAGGCCATGGCGGATCAGGGGACTCGGGAGGCCATGGCGGATCAGGGGATTCGGGAGGCCATGGTGGGACTAGGGACTCGGGAGGCCATGGCAGGACTAGGGACTCGGGAGGCCATGGCGGGTCAGGAGACTCAGGAGGCCATGGCGGATCTAGGGACGCGGGAGGCCATGGCGGGACTGGAGACTCGGGGAGCCATGGCCTTATTTTTTCGGGTTCTGTGGCCTTGGCCCTCGGCCCGGCCACACAGGCCATGACCCTATAACCCCCCCCCAAAATTTTCTTGGGGGAGTTCCCTCCTGGGAGCCACTGAGGAGCGGGCTTTGTGGAGCGCTCTTGCAGCGCGGACACTTGGGGGCGCTCTGGAAGCATGGACACTTGGGGGCGCTCTTGAGGAGCTGAGCTGGACGGGACCAGCGGAGACGCAGGAGAGCTGGATGGCCCCAGCGGAGACGCAAGAGAGCTGGACGGCCCCAGCGGAGATGCAGGAGAGCTGGACGGGACCTGCGGAGACGCAGGAGAGCTGGACGGCCCCAGCGGAGATGCAGGAGAGCTGGACGGTACCAGCGGTGACGCAGGAGAGCACCTGCGATGAGCAGGCACAGGAGGGCGCTCTTGAAGCACGGATTCGCGGGGGCGCTCTTGAAGTGCGGATTCTCTGGGGCGCTCGGACGGCGTGGATTCTCGGGGGCGCTCGGACGGCGCGGATTCACGGGGGCGCTCGGGCAGCACGGATTCTCGGAGGCGCTCGGGCAGCGCGGATTCTCAGGGACGCTCTGGGCTGAGGACAGAGGCGGTGCTGGGAAGAGTTGGGTGGCCAGAACATTTGGTTGGGTATGTGGAGGGTCCTGGCGCGGGGTGAGCTGGTGGGGCCAGGTGATTTTCGGCTGGGGTTGGACGACGATCGTTCTGGCAAACTTCTACCTCGAGATCGATGCCATTAGCACAGAGGACATAATTAACCAGCTCGATCAGGGAAAAACTGGACGTGGGGAGATCGCAGCTGATGATGTCATCGTCCAACCCAAGCTGAAAACAGACACCGAGCAAGGCATCAATCCAGCTCACCTCGTTGGAAAGCTCAAGGAATTCCTCAACATATCTTACCAATTCCCGACCATCCTGCCGCAGACACCAAAGCCTGTCTTCAGCCGACGGTCAGACTGGACACAGAGGCAGGGAAACACAGGGCTTATGAACACAGGGAAATCAACAGGGAAGAACGGAAACAGGTGTGGAGCAATTAGACACAGGGCTGGGGACAAATGAACTAATGATGACAAACAAGGACAGGGACAGGAAGTCCAAATATGGGCACGAGAGGAGGGGGAAACAAGACACGGGACTGACATAAATTATTAAGTACAAAATTAATAGTAGTCATTAAGATTGATGTGGTTTGGAATTGGTAAAGAGCACTTGTAAAAAATATGATCAGAATATCAACTTGCATAATAATTATGCATGCACTGTGTGTGTGTGTGTGTGTGTGTGTATATATATATATATATATATATATATATATATATATATACACATCAAATAAATGCATACATTTAATATAGTGCATGATCATCATTACTGCATTATATGATATTGGAAACACTTTACAATAACTTTACAAATACTACACTTCACAAAACCTATTAATGTTAGTTAAATAACATTAACTAACAATGAACATTACATTTGTTACAGAATTTATTAATCTTTGTTATTGTTAATAAAAATACACGTTCATTGTTAGTTCATGTTAGCTCAGGTCCATTAAATAATATGAACAGATGCAACTTAATTGTTAAATAACAAATGGAACCTTATACCATGATAACATTGTAGACCAAAGTACATTGGTTTTACCAAAAAAAAAAAAGTAACAGAACACCTAACGAATGATATTTGTAGAACGTGCCATATGATCCAATCAGCTGCACTCAAAGGACAAAATGAGCAGAAATTGTCACTTTTACACAAGAGGTTTCACGTCATCAGACACAGAGAATACAGACAGACAGGCACAATTCTACACAATTCTTTGTATTGATGACGTCAAGACTGCTCTCCAAAGTCAATAAGAGGAAATGAAGTGCCCTCCTTTTCCTTTCTTAGTGCAATATTGCTCCAAACCTATTCAGTGCAGTAGAGATCCAGCGGCCCTCTTTTATCATAAAGTCATAAAGGGATGAGAGGACAGCATCAGTGAGTCCCTTTAACATCTAAATGGGAATGCATTTATTCAGTCAGCGGCCTTTCATTATTGTCCGCGTTTCCGTATTGTCACGTTGAGAGAAGTCATTTGTAGTTGCATTTTTCACTGCTAGGATTGACGAGAAGTACAGTATTAAACCCTGTGCACCGCTAGAGCTGTGTTCAACAGGTTGAACACAGTGTTCAACAATTCTCTGTGTGATCAGCAAGCAGAGTGGCTGAATAACAAAAGCTAATTTTGCTCTTTAGAGAGGAAGCCAAATCCATTTCGGAGTTAATTATTCCACTGTATTCGAGACAGTTCAGCAGCTTCCAGAGAGCTATTTACTGACACTCCACAGCCAGGTCTGCTACTTTTGTCAATACAGATGCTAATAGAGCAGAGATCACAACCATCTGGAGAGACTGAAAGAGAGCAAGATTACAGTTTTCACCCAGGGTCTCAGACCATTTCTTTCATTATGTATCTTCATCTTCTAAGATGTGCACTGGCCTCATGAGATAATATCAGCTTATTTGGCCTGTTCATGCAAAGTAAAAAGTTTGCAGGAAGAAATGCGACTTCTTGAAATGTTTTTATTTTCAAGTCTTAGCACGACATAGTTGTTAGTTATTATCAGCATCATTATGAAGATAGTGTGTCTTGCTTACAAGCGGCGGGGTGTCTCTGGCCAGACCCTCAGCAGCTCTGATCATTACTGCATTTTGAGATTCCTGAAGATGCACACAGCAGGACATTCAAGAGCATCACAGAAATTATGGAAATATATGGAGAGCTAATCATGACAGTGCCCTGTAGGGGCCAAACATTAACAAGCCCGAAAACAGATTTCTTCTCACTTTCTTTTATCTGTGGCTGTTCCTTGTCCCGTCCCAGCTTTCATTATCAGACCTCATTATCCCTCCGAATTTGCGTTCCAAAACCTGTTATTTCAAACGACTGATGTTATGGGAATACACAATGGAACATTGTTACAGCACTTTTTCTTCCTGTTCAAGATGTTTCCACAAATGGGCTTGCCGATAGATTTACCAAATGAGTTTTCATTTACTAAATGACTTCTGTTCCTCCCAAATTACTGCACAGAATTAATAAAGTTTAGGTTAATAATAACTTAGACCTACTTAAAGAGTTCGACAATCCTTAAATCGAAGGAATTAACTGTTATCTTAAAAACAAGCCTGTGTGTTTAAACATAGGCCACTTTACAGAGGAGAATACCAAAATTATGCTTTCTTACAAGGCAATGTAATTGAATATTGTCCACCTGCAGAGCCCTAGAAACATACATCACAGCAGATTCCTAACAGCTGTGCCAGTGACAAAATGAGCTGTTTCACTGGCCTTACGCCACTTTGAGTTTTAGACCACTTTTTTTTTTGTTACTGTCTAAAAGATATTTAAGTAAGGAATAATTGACGACGGGCCGTTGAATTATTAGGTGTAATAATTCCGCTTCGCATTGTGGCCGCATCACCACCTCGGGTGTGCATTATTTTTCTAATAATTCAACGGTCCGGAGTCAATTATTCCGCTTATACTACGGTTGCCACACCTCAAGACATCGATCAGATTATATATTTCAAGGGATTCGTCCGGTTTTTCTACTTAAATCGCTATTGTGAGTAGGATTATTTCTTCCGCATCTCATCCAACGACTCTTTTGCTAGTTCCAAAACGTCATTTTAAAGCTGGCAATGGAGGCTTGAGCCGTTGATAGCAGACTAATGCAGTTAATAATGAAGTTATTAGAAAGAGAGCGAGAGAGACAGAGACACAGAGAAAGAGAAACAGAGAGAGAGAGAGAGAGAGAGAGAGAGAGAGAGCTTGTATGAATTAGGCTACCTCTGTGTGTCCCTCAACAGTGTTCTGAAGCACCGTCTCTAAACTGTAAGTCTGCTTTAAGATGCAGCGCTGTTATTACCTCGCTAGTGAGAAATGTCATGTGTAGCCTTTAAGTTGCTACACTAGGCTAACTGATAAAATCGTCAGGGCAGCGCTGACAACGATGCGAAGTGATATGGAACTGTAATGCGGTCAAGAAAGCTGCCTGGAACTACGTTCGCCGTGCGTTTCCCTGAAAATAATTGCACACCTCAGAACGTTCGTCAGCCAATCAGATTCAAGCATTCAACGGCCCCGTAGTATAACTGAGATATAATATACTTTGTTGTTACCTGTTTTTAGCATAAATGGATTCCCAGTTAACAAAAATATATTATAAGAACATTTTGCACATTCTCATTAAGTTACGAAAACTTTGTCTGATTGTTCACTGAATTTTCCATAAAATCCTTTTTTTTTTTAATGTTTTTTCTTTGTTAGGTAGGGAGCATTCAAGTTTCTAATTTTGCAAACGTTACTTTTAGAATGCTCTCTAAACATTCTCAAACAAGTAGTGACATTTGAAAAATGTTAAACAAGCATCCAACAAAAATATTGTTCCAGAACAATTTATAATTAATGTTTTTGTGCTAATATTTTTATTTGAACGTTGATCAAATGTTCTATTAGCACTATTGGAAGAACATTTGCTCATAACTTTAAAAACAGTTCTGAAAGTGTTTCCTGTTAGCTGGATTCCTACCAATATAGATGTTTCTGTTCTGTTTCAAACTATTAGAATAGTTTTTCTGTGTAACATATACACTTAATGAGGATTATTATATAAATTTAAATTTTTTCTTACTGCAAACCTATATTGATTCAGTCCTTGTAATTTCTCCTATCTGGTAAAACAGACTATTCAAAAGGTGCAGTGGAAAAGTATCCTAATAAATGGCCTCTGATTGTTGTATGCAGGGCCTAAAATTAACACTCGCCAAGCGCCAAATCCGAGTAAAAATCAGCATTGGTGAGTAGATGTAACGGTGTCAGTCGCCAGTTGGCGGGTAAAACTTTTATGAAATATAACAATGCAATGTAGTGAGAACAACAGCCAGTTTTTAAAGAGATTCGCTGTTTCTGACGTGAGTGAATAAAATAATCTTTTCCAATGACAAGATCATCGTGATTATAGCTGTTCATAAGCGACAAGAGCGAATCAAATAATAGATACAAACGGACTGATAAGGTCAGCGCAGTGTGATGGCCCGCTTGTCGCTATACGGTTCTAATAACTTTTACCTGAGAAGATATTACTGCTTCATTTCGGAAGATTAACTTTTTTCTTCTTTATTCTTCATAACGTGAGAATGTGGCGACACATACCTGGGGTTACGCCACAGAAACGGTGCAGTGAAGTAGGCTATAGTTTGAAAGGTTGCTCGCCTCATTCGGCTGTACACAGACGCAGCCGCTTTAGCGCACCAGCAGACGAAGACACGCACACAATTATGTCAAAATTCGCGGTTTTGGCGAATTACCTCGTAAACATAATCTTAAATCAGTTATAAAGTCTTAAATGACCGTAAAGAGTTTGGAGAAAATAGATTATGTGTAAGATCTGTGTCATGTGCATAAGGTTTTAAAGAGACAGCGCTTATTTTAAAATGAAACCTGCTGAAGTCTGTCATTGATGTAAACTAAAGAACAAAAGAAAAAGAGAAATCACTAGACTGCTCTAGTCGCTGATTAACTTTTGTAGCTGAATAAAGATTAATCTGTATAGTTTATGCATGTACAATTTATAGTTTATGTGAAGATTGTTTTAAAATCACTTAATATTTCAGAGCCTATTAAATGTTAAAAAATTATGTCTTTCACTTATACTGTAATGTTGAATGGCTATAATTAATAGGTAAAATTTATGGAAAATGCATTTAATAGAGACACCAGTAGCAGTATTGGTATTAATGCTTCATTAATAATAGGCTACTTTGTACTATCTTTATATTGTTTCTCCATTCATTTTGAGGTTCAGTGTGAAATTACGACAATATAAATATGCGATTAATCATGATTAATTACAGAGAAACATGTGAATACTTTTTTAAATTGATTGACAGACAGCACTAATGTTAACCTTTTATAGATTTTAAATTTCAATTTAATTTCTAATTTTATAGGTCCCCCAGAAAGAGATCAGGGTGGCCCCCACCCCCTTGGCCCCCTTCAAATTTTCAGTTCGATAATGAGGCCCTCAAATGAAGCTAACTGAATAGCCCTGCTCTAAAATACACACCAAAAAAAAGTGCACAAATACTGCAAACGGAGTATGTGTGAAACAGGTGTAACACGATGGACTGCTCCGTTTGCCGAAACATGCAATGGACAAGAATCTCAACGTTTTTAGCACAAAAAAAAAGATAAATCAATAAATATGTTTGTTGTTTTTTCTTGTAAGTAAAGGGCAAATTAAAAATATTGTAAATATGTTTAGTCATTGTTGTTGTAATAAATGACTGTTTTTGCAAAAAGAGTTTCATGGCCAGTAAAAACTATTTTTGGCGGGTACATTTTATCAGGTCACCGGCCATTGGCAGGTGTGGCAAAAAGTTAGTTTTAGGCCCTGGTTGTATGTGTAAAAAGAAAAAAAGAGAGAAAACTGTAATGTTTGATTCATAAAACATGACAACCAAGCTAGTCTTAAATGACTAGAAACACATTATGAAGTAAACACTTAACTTTCACAGTAAACTGTAAAAACTGATGATGTGATGGTTCTTCTGCAAGTGGATGTGTCTTTAATTATGCACTAGAATGCTTTATAGCTTGAGTAAAATGGGTTCAATGTATGCAGCGTCTTGGTCTCACAGTGTCTCACACTGTCAACATTGCAGATGGAGAACATATCCTTCCCTTTGGTTTCACACAGCAAACAATGCCTCGCTCGCTAAGCGTCAGCAGCTCTTCCAGCTACTAAGAAAACGCAGAGCCCCTTCTCTGTCAGTCCCATCTGGTGTGTCAGACCCCAGCCATCTCCACTAAGCCCACACCCACACAACAAGACAGACAGCGGACGGAAAAATCAGGTTTCTCTCCCGCTGTCCTTGTTCAACAGGGGTAACATAGCCACGTAGCGATTTTTCATGTATGCTCGATCAATACCACATCCTCTGAGGATGGCTTTAATACTGGATGGAAGTTCACCCAGATGCCTCAAACATGTCGAGAGGTTCCTCTAACCGCCACTAAAATCTCACTAGAACAGCGAGTTTACTGAATGGGCCTGAGACCAGATTTTTTTACTCACTTAACTGTTCCCTGAACTTCTTGAAAAGAGAGTTCTGAGGCGAAACTGATGCAGCACAAGCCCTGATGGAAGACCTTCATGTCAGCATTTTTCATTAAGTCCCTTTTTATCACTGTTCTTCAGAATAATTGTCCACATCCTGCATATACTTTGGTTTTTGAGCATCTTCTGCATGATAGATTTTTTTTTTTTTGACTACAGACCTCATCTCCAATTCAACTCTTTATTTACCAAAACCAAAAAAAAATATGTTAAATGATTTGTGCATTCATGAGCAAGCATGACTTCACAAGCAAGAAGTCTATCCACCTTCCCTCAACTATTCCCTATTTTAAAACAAAGGGATGCCCATGGTGAACAAGTTGTATCTTCTGAACAGAGGGCAGATGGCCTCTACACATTGCTCTGAGCATTGAGGCCAAAAGCTAGAGAAACTCATAAAAGGGCCCCAATGGACCAAACACTAGCCAGAGGAAGCATGGCATGCCAAGAGTTCCTCAGTCCTGTTTTAAAAGGTGGAGAAGCTGTTCATAAATACTTCACAGCTTTTCTCACCTCTGAAAAGCATTTTAAATTTAGGCAGAGCCAGGCGGAGTTTTTCATTCCATCTATGTCTCCTTGAATGAGTAGTGACACTCTGGAGAAAATACTAACTCAGTCTTTCCACAGTGCACTCTTTCTTTCACAGTTTAGCGAGCTGCTTTGTCCTCCCACTTATGTTTTTTGCTGAATTATTTTAGAATAATTAATAGTCTGAGTCATTTTTTTAAATCTGTTGCATACCTTGTTCACCCTGCATTCGAAAAAGCAAGTGTTGATTGGCATTGATGAAATTTCTGAATACACATAATAATTTTTTTTTCTTCATAAGTAGGCATAGAAAAATGCAGCTTTGGTGCCTTGCAAAAAGTGGTTCATGATTGTAAATAAGGACGGTGAGAGTTGAGGTAATTTGTGTGGGTGATTTGGAAATACTCAGGGGACAGGCTGTCAGCGGCTCTCCTCTCAACACAACACCCTGAGGGATGGAAGGACATTTGGTTTTACCCTTGATTTATTGCTGCAGAAAGTCTTTTTTTATTCATTGGCGTGTCTCTCTCGCAGTTAAATGCAACGGTTCACGACTGTTGCTTTTTTTTGGTTCTGTTGGTGTTGCTTGCTGTTGTTTTTCTCCCACTAATTCTGAAAATAGTTTCTCGTTGAGTCACAGAAAGCCAGTTTCCCCATCCTCTTGCTAATGATCATAAGTGACACAGAGTGAGAAATATGGAGCTGTATTTTAAGATGAAGCATCGCTGGGTCCTCGATAGTATTGCGAGTCCCACTGGTTACATAACCACCAATCCTGCCTCGTATAAGTTGCCTTGCATTTAGTTCAACTGTAATTCTTACCACTCTGCATGTGAACCCTGGCCTGGTGAAAACTCTCTCTCCCTCCTTGCTCTCTTATTCATTCATGTACTCGTGTATATATTCCTTGCACACCTGAGGCAGTAGCGGCCCACTTCCAAACTGATCAGGCTTTGTGCTTCCCTCTATTCCCCTCTTTCTCTCTCTTTCTCACTCACTCTCCACTCACCCATGTAGAATTGGTCTTTCTCTGAAGCCTGCTTTATCATTCATCGCTTTCTGTTCCCAGGGCTCATCAACAAAGCGATCCACCTCCCATGATCTCGCCCACCTTTAGCTGTTTTAGCACTCGTGAGACAACCGAGGGAAAGGAAATGAGGAAAAAACCTAACAGCCAATTTACATTTTCGTCAGCTGAGAGAACTAGACGCTTTTTTTTATTTTGCACTTGGCGCATTTGTATTCTAATAGCCTGGATGTGTTCCATACACATGCATGATCGTTCCCGAATGCCCTGCGGCTCTAAGATCCGAGCATGCCCATCCTCTATCATCTTTTTAAGGTTGTTTATTCATCCACATTAGTTTCGCTTTCAGATATTGCAACAAGTGAATGCAACTGACCATGAAGAAACTGTTTCATGAACAATAAGAATCCGATACAGAGGTGAAAAACTTTGCACTTCCATATTTATTCCTCGTTTACGATGCCGAAAGTTAATGGAGCAGCCTGCTCAAAAGTGTGTCAGCGAGCGGCTCGATCAGATCAGCAGGGGGTGACCGTCTTTCTGCCGGAGAGGTCAATACCGCCCACTCTCCCATAACCCCCTGCTTCGGCTAAGGTCAGAGTGCTGGACATCGGCTGCTTCATGAACGGGCCAGCCCAGCGGGTATCTAATTTAATGAGAGAGAAAGAGTGAGACCAGATAGAAAGATATGGCAAGACTTTGGAGGGTGAGCTTAAGGAATTTTATAAGCCAATTACTGTTCAAATACTTTAATGAAAGTCTGTCGTACATCAACTCTTCTGTGTCTTTATCCTTCTCATTAATGCTCCATGTCACTGGAGCGCTTTTGTTGTATAATTTTACAACGTTTTATCTATGCACTTCAGGAATACAAGCAAAGCCTACACTTCCAGATAACAAGCACACATAAGAAACTTTACACACACAAGTAAACACACAAATACACCAGCACAGAGAGAAGGAGAATGATTTATGTGGGGAGGTTGTGTGTGTGCTCTGGGGGCATGAAGAGACCCAGTGGGGGTTGTTGGCAGGTCTAAATTACCTTTATTAGAGCCAACGTCTGCAGCTAACTCTGCTGTTACTCAGAGAGAGGATCAGCCTGTCCCCTCAGAGCAGCACACCTCAGCACAGATACCATACACACATACATACACAGTATCTCTTATGAGATTCTCATACTAATACAAAACTAACTAATGATATCACAAATCACAGGGACATCACAATTACCACTAGATTAAGGCTGTAAATAGCATTGTAGTTAAAGTAATTGTTCAACTAAATATGTCTTATTCTAAACACAAAACATTTTGAGGGATTTTCTTGCTATGCAGTGAACGCATAGAGAGACGAAAATTCAGCTCTAAATAGGACAAAATGTGTATCATAAAAGTATTATGTGATAATCTCCTGAAGCTAATACTATAGTATTCTGTGAGAAACAGACTGAAATGAAGTCACTTATAATATTGTCCTATGCTATACTAGCATACTCAAATCTGTGAATGAGATATGAGATTAATTTTTCTCAAAAAAAAAGATTTTTCTTTTCTTTTGAAATTTAATAGGTCTTGGTCACTATGTGTTTGCTGTACAAAAAGAGCAGTGTTCTCCAAAACATCTCTTCTTGTGTTTTGAACTGTATGAATGATGACAGAATCTTCATTTTTGGGTGAACTGTCCCTTTTAGGTTCTGGGATGACAATATAAATGTTATGTGATCGATCCAGGTAGGGTTAAGATGGAAATGGAGAAGGTCTCCACAAATCGCTGCAGTGTTTTTCTCAGTGTCTGCAAAATGAATAACCTACCTTTTCCTCCATTACAAGTATGTTTGAGCAGTATTTTTTTTCAACCCCTTGACATTTCACTGTACTTCCTCTCAGTTTACAGCCAACTGGTTCCCCATATAAGGATGAGGCCTCATGATGGCTTAGTTCCTACAGATTGTACACTATCCTGTATGACCTTTCCAAGCATGTGCTTTAGAGGCATCAGCAGGGAAACAAAACCTGCTCAAATTGGTGCTGATTGACCCAGGTCGTCATGCTACCCACAGGGTCCTTTTGCAGAATCTGTGACAGAACGTTTGGCAAACCCACCTTGAAATGTAGCCAGTTGTGTTTCTAGCCACACCTGAACTGAACCTCCTGTCACAGATATACAGGCCAAGTGTGATTTTCAAATGTTTAAATTCCACACAAGCACACTTTGGTAAGAACATTCAGACATTTCAGGAACAAGTGAAACGAGACAGCCAAAGCAGCTGTCTACACATATTACTCCACAGCACAGCCGCACAGTCTTTCCTGTACCAAATTCATCAGCTTGAGGCTACTATAGCCTTCATAGAATGAATTGGTATTCTCACTTGACACATAACAATGATTGTTTAAAGTGTAAATAATGCACAAACAAACCAATACAGGACATGTTGCTGTTTTTATTCTTTCAAAAGGTCATTATTGGGGCTTGATTACACATTTAACATTATTAAACATTTCTCTGATTAGTTTTTGACATTGTTTATTCAAATTTATCTTCAAGGTCACCATGAATCAATAATTGCAACCGCTGTTGGGGAAAGTTGCTTTTAAAAGTAAGGCATTACAATATTGCGTGACTCCATAAAAAGTAACTAATTGTGGTACTTAGTTACTTTAATAGCTACTTGAAAAAAGTAATCTGATTGCGTAACTCGTATTCCATCTAATACATTACCCCTAACACTGATTGCGAGTATTTTCTAATACTAGTGGTGTTTACTGGTTAATAAAGGCAAGACAAGACTTTTGTTGATGCTTTAAGTGTTAATATTTAGCATGTCACTTGTCCCAATCATTTTGTACTGCATTAATAAATCATAAAATCATATGGCTTATTAAGGAAAGATGTGCTGTTACTTTTCTAAGTGATCACACTTACGAATAGTTTTAAAACCACATCAACATTATCCTAGTGATCCACAACGTTTTACAGGGGCAAACTTTGTTTTATATCGATTACAGTGTTTTCACTGTCTCTTAATCTATTGCCTCTTCCTTTATTCGTAAGTGATTTTTCTCTCTCTTGTGTCTCTCTCTCCACAGCCATGCATCTCTTTGGATTGAATTGGCAGCTGCAGGAGACTGAGGGCCATGCTTTTGAGAACGGCCAGGTCAAATCTGACGCCACAGCAACCAACGCAGTTACTGCCCTGTCTACTGAGAACAGTAAGGGTCAAACGCACACGCACCCGCTCACGCACGGATGCATAATATGGCACAGGCACAATCTGTTCAAGCCCATTCTCTAGCACAAAACACATTTGCATGTAGTAAACAGACTGGAGAATACACACACACACAGTAATAGGCTAGAGAACATTACCAAACAGACTCACTCCTACACAACTACACCTCTAGGACCCTCCGCCATGAAGACCCACACTCCCTTAAATAAACATAACTCGAGCTAAACAAACACCCCCACACCCCCAGCCACAAACACTCCCACACACAAATGGAAATCACACACACCAAAACCATTTTCTTTGCACCATGCCATCTTTCCTGGCACTGGGATGTGTGTTTCAGTGATCTGTGATGAGTATAAACCTCTGTTTGTGAGAGCAACAGGCTTATATTCCTCAGCATTTAGACACAAGTCTTACAGTATCAGGGCGGTTGCTTTGATGTGTCGGCTGTCACGGCTGTTGCAGGCACGTCCGGGAACAGTCTGGGACTCAGGAAGATGAGCCAAAAAACACATTTAGGTGACAATATTGAGTTCAAAGAAGAGAGCGTTATAATGGGAGAATATGAGAAGGCTGTGTGTGTGCAGAATGCACAACAAATGGCTTCTTGAGATTGTCTGAGCTTTCAGAGCATGAAGCCAAGTTGTGAGAATTGTGAAATGCCCTGGCATTCTACCCAGAATCTCTTTCTTTGTTTTTCTCTCTCTCTTGAAAGTGGGATTCACTCTGTCCCTAATATTAGCTGCCACACAAACCTACTGACCAGTGAAATGGAGTGCCATTTTTACATGCACTCAGAAACAATTGGACATGCTCAAACAGCAGCAGAAATGGCTGTCAGTCATGTTTTACAGTGCTAAATTCAGTTCCATTCATGCTTAGTTTGTTTCTAAATGGAACTACCAACTGACTTAAACTTTCAGAATTCACACCTGCATTTTAAGAATGGGGTCCAGTAAACCTTTGCTGTGTGAATGTTGTACTACTATTAGTCCCACAAAAAAAGTACATTTCTTAAACAAAATGTTTGTCTTGTTTTCCAGTACAAATATCTAAACATTGAAAAAGACAATATTTAGAGAAGAGACTTCTGGTTCTGTGCATTGATTGTGGAATGGATTGTGATGAACATGAGCTTGCAGGGACTAGTTTAAAAGATTGAAGCAGTCTAAAAGATTGGAGAATTCTTGCATAAATCACCAGATAGAATTATGCCATTTTCACCGGATTTTGATAAAACAATTATGAGCTAACAACATTTATTTTTAAATTAAACATACATTGATGAGTCATTAACAATAGAAAAAAAGAGAAAGAAATAGATTTAATTTCATGCTGACTTCAAATTACTTTAAATCAAGATACATTTACTTGAGGCAAAGTGACATAAGATATTACGTCTTGTTTACTGATAAATTTATCAAAATTATTAAAATATAGGAAAATATTTTCCACTGGGGGAAGAAAAATAAATTAGTTTTTCTTTTGAATTAAGTTACATTTTCTTCTTGTTCTAAACAAACTTTTTTAATTAAAAAGTATAATTATAATTAAAAAAGTTAGTTTAATATGCATAAAAAGTTTTGTTTTTCTCAAGTGGATCATGTCATACAGTGCAATTTTGTTTTATTCATGTTGGATTTTTTCATGTAGGGTTTCGGTGTTTAAAAAAAAAAATACATAGATACATGTTTCATGTGAGGGTTTTGGATCCAGTCCTTGTCTTTCTCCAGATCTGCTCTCATCGGTTTTGTGGTCTGGTCATGGCCAAGATGCTGCTTTCTACGCTTGGTTAAAAATTTAAAGCCTTTGTCGGTTAATTAAGATTTCTCGGATGAATTCGCACTTCGACTTGTTTATTAAATAACACCATGTCAATTGTGAAAAGACATGCCGGTGTTATAGAAGTCACCGTCTTTGTGATACTTACTGTCACTATGGTTACCGCTGTGAGAATAGAACAGGGGGCTGACTTCAGTTACTCGTTCATACAGACAGTATTCAATTCACTCCTGTAAGCTGTAAGGTGTCCTGAACACCTGTTGAGATAAAATGGTGTGAGTAAATAGGGCTATCAGTCCCAAACATTGCCACTGATCCACAGTACCTGCATCAAACGCTTACTTACCAAATATATTCACTGATACATGCCTGCCAGAGTCTTTCTACACTAAAATTCACAAGACAAGACTCAAGCTCGTAACATACAGACTGTAGGATCCGGTCTCCAGGTGATTGGTTTCATTTGAATTAGAAATATAACATGAAAAAGTAAACAAATTTAAATTATTTCAATATTTGTTCAATTTTTAATCTCCATAGTCAAGTGGCACAGTACCTGGAGGCATTCTGTCTACCTTTGCTGGTGCATTTACATATTTTAAAATGTTTTTAAATATTATAAATGTTAAATAGAGTGCAGCAGTTGGGTTCCAGTAGTAAAACTCCATTCATTTTCTCCAAAGAGAAAGTGATTTTTAACGTTAACTTGTAAACTTTTAAAGACAGACCTGTTCCTGCTCCAAGGTTATAACTCGATGGTAGGGTATATGTCTTGGTACACTGTCCTTGGAGCGGACCTGACCTACATTTCACTGCTGGTTATACCCTGTATAATTGTGTATGTGACAAATAAAAATCTTGAATCTTGAATCTTGATATGCTTTTTTTAAGCCATCTGTTTACAATATTTAAACTTATTTTTTAAATAATCATGTTTAACAGAATTTGTGGTGAAAAACTACATTACTAAAATCATTTTATTATTACATTTTAAATCCCTATGGGGAAAATGAATGGAAAATATACCAGAATCAACACTGCTAATTATACACTCTGTATACAGCTGTGCTTTGCAGGAACTTATGAGATTTAATTATGAGCAGAGCAGAGTTGTGGCAGATTAAGAGAACGGCTCATATTAAAATGCAAGAGATGCTTTTAGTTTGTCAACACAGTGTAAGACGTTTATGATTAACAGCGTATGCTAAATAACAAATACAATCAGAAATAAATAACCTCACAGAAACAGGCGCTATCGTTTTCTCCCACCCACCAGCAGGTGTATTCCCACAAGGTCTCCCTCACTTAAGTACTAATTCAAGCACTCAGAGACTCGCAGAGAGACACACACTCATGCTGTGAAGATGGATGGCCATTATGATGATGCTCCTTACAGTAATGTGTTTGTTCTTGAGGTGATGGACATGTCCACGCTTGCAGTGGTGTAGCATTAGATCAGGACATTTGTGGATCAGCTATTGGACATTTTCAGTTTGTGTAATGTTTATTTGTCATCAGCAGAGTTAAGAAATTGGATGTGCTTTTATCAATTGGCCATAAATTGCAGGTAAATTGATTGTGATGCAGTTATATAGGCGTCAGTGGCTGTTTAGTTACACAGCAAGGGGAAGTCATTCATCTCCCCTTAAGCGGCAGTGACACAATCAGGTTACATTTATTTGAGCAGAATTTGCATTCAGCATAGTCAGTCTTAGTTTCTTAGTGTGAGCCCCCACCTCGCTTTTTTCCCTTTCTCATTGAAAGAAATAAAAATTTGTATTCCACTGAGTGCAGGGGAATGTTAATGTGTTAACAGGCCAGGAGAATTTGCTATGGCACAAGCTTCCAGCGGTGGGTCTTCAGTCTGCTGTGAGGGCCAAACAGGATGAGGGGGGTCCTGTAGAAGAGCAGCTAGTTAATGAAGCCATCAGCAATGCGTACGATCACACAGCTTACTCTCAATCAATACAGACAGCAGCTAACACCCCCAGCTCCTTCAGTTAACCTTGATCTGTGCGTGCGTGCCCACCAACACCACCACCACCTCTGTCTGTGAAGGACATGTCACGTATACACACAGGAAGCAGAGCAAAAACTGCAGTTTGGCGATTTCGGTCAACATACATACAGTACGTACATGCATTTATGCGCACATACATAACCTTGCACCTGTATCCTTGTTGTTTCTTCATGTTTGCAGTTTTTTGTTTCTTCAAGACCCCATGAGAATATTAGGTAGAGTTTTGGCTTTTATTCCATGTTTTGAAGTCACATACTCAGAGGTAGACACAACAGCATATCTACTGTACACATTTAAAATGTACAATACAGTTCAAAAGTTTGGAGTCGGTAAGATATTTTTTAATGTTTTTAAAGAAGTCTCTTATGCTCACCCAGGCTGCATTTTTTAAATTGAAAATACAGTTAAACAGTAATATTAAGAAATATTAGAGAAACTGTTCTAATTGAATATATATATTTTTTTTTTTATTCCTGTTGATGTTTTCAGTAGCCATTACTCCAGTTTTTAGTGTCACATCCTAATTCTAATATGCTGATCTGATGCTCAAGAAAAACTATTTTTACTATTATTCTTACTATTTTAAAATTTTGTGGAATACTTTATTTATTTTGATCAATAGATTATTAAAGGTGCCATAGAATGAAAAACTGTCTTTACCCTGGCATATTTAAATAATAACAGTTCTGTACATGGAAATGACATACAGTGAGCCTCAAACACCATAGTTTCCTCCTTCATATGTAAATCTCGTGATTAAAAAAGACCACTGAAAAACAGGCGAATCAGAACATAACACCGACTGTGACGCAACAGTCGGGATCACTACGCCCCCAACATTTGCATAAACCCGCCCTTGTTCTAAGCCGGCCGAACCATCAGAAGCTCTGCAGGTATTGTAAATAAACAAGCGCGGACAACAGCGAAAATAACAAAATAAATTTTATGTTCCAGGCCGTGCAGGGGGTGTGAAGTGCAGGGATGGGTTGGTGTCTGTATTCAGAAAGGCACAGAAAGCAAATAACGCGAGCCACTAAAGGGACATGGTTAGCTCCTTGCTAGCGGTAGCCTGTAACAGTACATAAGATTTCACTCTCAGTAAGGAGAGATGAGGATGATGGCAAATGACTTACAGATCCTGAGCACCACTGACAAGCATCTGATCTTGTGAAATGTGTGGTAAGTACTGTTGCTCCATAATGTAAACATAGTTTGTGTGATCGCGTCTCTTGAAAGTGAAACTATAACGCGATCGATGGATCGTTCAAAAGCAGTTTCAATGCCTCGCATATTAATAACGGCTCCCTGATGCCCGCGTTTTATATACAGTATAATTACCCGACGATATAACTGCGAGAGAAAGTATTTAAATATATATTTTCCTCCCTGTGCTTCCTTCTTGCTGATGAGCCGTACTGTGAAACAGCCAATCAGAGCAGAGGTCAACATTGAGCAGCGCTGTGAAACAGCCAATCAGAGCAGAGCTCATTATTATTCATGACCCTGCCAAATAAGCCAATAACAGAGCGTTTCATTCTAGGGAGAAATCCTAGGGTTGTAAATGGACATGTAAAATCGTTTCTGGAGATTTTTTGCCCTTACCTAAGCCACATACCTTCTGTGTAGATATCAGAGAACAATTTAAAATACTGTATCAATGCATTCTATGGCACCTTTAAAAAGAAGAGTATTTATTTTAAATAGAAATATTTTGTAACAATGTTTTGTCTTTACTGTCACTTTTGATTCATTTTAATTAATTCTTACTTAATAAAACTGTGAATTTATTTTAAAAATCATACAATCTGTTGAAAGGTAGTGTTTATCTTCAACAACTGACCAAAAATATGAATCATCCTGCACTACACAGATATTTGTCAAATCAGAACAAGAATGAGAATGTCGCTCCCTGAGGACAGAAAACTTCACTCATCAGGCCACGTCATGTGGTCTTTAATGTAAGCAAATTAAGCAATATGACATGAGAAAGAAGGGACAATTGCGAATGTTATCTCTCTATAAATAAGAAATCAGTTCTTATCCAATCAAATGAACCAAAACTAACTGCTGTATCATTATAAATATAGACTAACCACAGCCTTTATCTATAAATGTCTTACAGAATTTTCTTTTATTAACAAATTTAGACATTTAGCTCTTTCATGAACCATTTATGCTTACAAGGATGTCCCCACTAGCTGATTTTGTCAGGTTTTATTGTGTTTCTAGCAGGATTTTCAGACATTTCATGCCCACAAGGATAGAAAAGCTGCCCACACACACAGACACATGAATAGAGCCGCAGCAAATCCACACAGACGCATATTCTTACTGACAGACTGAGCATGCATCACACACAGCAAAGTTTGACTTACATACCTGCTGTAGACCCTTTGAAATACGTACACACACTCACTCATTTGTCTGACTCCTCTTCTCCAGTGAAGAAAGAGCGAGTAATAACCGAGGGTGCTGCTGTTGTCATCTGCAGTTCACCTTTCTTTGAGAGACAGCTGACCCAAAAGCATTCACTCCATAAAAGAGCTTCAAGTGCTCTGTGTACCTCCTTGTGTGTGTGTGTGTGTGTGTGTTTATGTGCATGCGTGTGTGTTTTCAAAGCAGGGACAATAGCCTCAGTGCATTCTCCTTCCTAAATGACAGGATGTGCTTTAGATTGCCTGCCTCACTTCAGAGGTGTGTGTTTGTATGTGACTAGGACTGTAGGGAATGTCATTAGCATATGAGTACTCGCTGTTTTTTTAAGCAATTGATTTCCATAAACACTGAAAAATTAAACTAGACCAGTAGACCATTTTTATTTTCAGAAAATTATTTAGTGTTCCTCACACTGACTGCTTTGTATTCAAACACACACCCTTCAGAGACTCCACCATCCTCACACAGATGTATGAAAGCTGTAGTCTTGCGCTTAAAACTGAATTTTATCCCTGGTGCCTGGAAGTGGAACCTAACATTGCATTTAGCAGTGTTTCATGGGGCCTTATTTTTGTGCTGCACCATTCTTAAACAAATCATCTGAGCGGCTCTGTATTCAGTCCCACTGCAATAGCTAAGAAAGCCAAGCATGACACTCTTACACTCACTTAATGAATATACCACCACTTCTCCTAATGCACACACAGACACTCTTCCACAGGCTTCAGTGAATTAAAAACTGCTCAAGTGACTTTTCTGAAAGTCATAAAGAGGCGCTAAATCTGCAACTGAATGCATTTGGAACGAGGGAGACACTTGGCACAATCGCACGTGGTGATGTTAATGTCTCTCAGGGCCCAACAGAAGCAGTGAGAGAGAGAAAGTGGGGTGATGACAATGAAAACATCGATGAATTGTTGAAAAGGGATTGAATAATGGTGTAAAGTGAGAGAAGCTGAAATAAATGAATTAAAAGGGAAATCAAAGATAGGAGTAGGGGAAAAGTCACAATTAAGTGTCTTGATTTTCATGGGTTTAGTTTTATGCTTTTGATATCTTGTTAAAATAAGGATGTGCATCAGGGTTGGAAATTTATGAGAGCTTGGGACAAAAATTAAAACAAATTCAAGATATGGGTGCAACAATGCAGCAGTATGAGGTTTTGTCTTTTATATTTATGATATTAATATCATACAAGCAAGACTTCTGTTTTCCCATTCAAACAACAACAAGTTAATACTGACTTAGCAGCACTGTTGTCTGTTTTTGCTCAATTTTACCAACAGAAATAATTTGAACCAAATCCGCCTCAGAACTGTTGAGCAATACACTGGTCTTTTGTTTTGGAACAAATGCACGTTGTTGAACAAATCGGTTGAGTGAATGATTCCATGATTCATGACGATTTTATATATAAAATATCAATCTTGTACATTATTTATGCAGTTGTAATTGCAATGTAAAGGTAGTTATACCACCTCTGAGCTGTATATGTACACACAGTCTGTGTGAATATATCTAAATGCCATTTTAGTTGCAGCTTCTGTGTCACCTTTTCAGTGCAAAGATGGATTGTGTTGATACTGATTTCATTTGATTTGTAACATACCTGTAGTTTACAAAAATTTTAATTGAATATATTAAGTTTAAGACGACACATGCATTTGAGGTTAGATAAATATGGCCATGGAAAGGGGGGCAAATATCACCACCTAAATGGAAAAGTTTAATTCTGTCTCTAATTAAATTCTGTCACTAACTGTCTAACGGTTCATTTTAGTAATTTTGTCAATGGTAGTACTTGACAGCACAGCAGAGGTAAACTGAGTTCTTGGTTGCGGTTTTGATGTCACATGTCAGGTAAAAAATAATTATTTTAAAGACCCTGTCTCAAGACCCTGTGGGTCTGTTCCATTCAGCTACGCTCCGTCTAGCTATTTGAAAGTAAAAGTGTGTACCTCTCCAGAGTCTTGACTGTTGCTGCTGTGGACTGAAAGTCACCGCGTGTGTGCAGTGTTGGAGCAAATTGATGTCTAATGAGTCATACAGCGAGACACTGGAGAAATTCACACCTTACCCTATGACAAAATTAAATATGAGGCCTTTTTTTGACATGTTTTTGTATAGCTGTATGACCATGACAGAGTGCTTGAGTGTAAATGTTGTCACAAACATCTTGTCATCTGTCACTGCAGCAAGAAAACCACAACTCTCCTTTCTTTTAATTTGTTCAGGATGAAAGAGCAATAGCTTAAATATTTTTTTCACTTTTGTGTCCACAGTATTAGTACTAACATTAATTAAAGTGGTTCAGCCAAAAAATTTAATTGTGGTAAATTATTTTTAAAAAAAAGTTCACACAGATCTTTTCTATACAACTATATTTCATAGCAACCAGGGGCTCTCAAGTTTTAAAGATGACCAAAAAATTATGTGGTATCTGAACAAAGAGCAACATAAATATAAATACAAAATATAATTCACTGAAAATGTTCACCTCCACCACGAAATTAAACATTGATGAGGAATGAGAATAACAGGACTATATGTAAATAATGTCATAATTTTTGTTGTTGAAGTGATATTTTAAGGGTCAGTGAGAAATTTCTGTGCTTACAACAGTAAATGTAAAAGTAATGACGTACATACACTGTTTCTACCAGATTTTTGCTTTTACGTAGCCACAGGCAATCACAGAGACAAGTGTCATTTTTAAGGACATCCATTTCAGTGATATCTGTGAAATAGTAATTTTATGTATTTTATGTGGTATCCAAAAAGAAAAAAGAAATCGCTAACAGCAGCTTGGAATGTTATTCTTTGTCTTACCCACAGAAATATGCACATGTTTAAACAGTAAATATCAAGACAGTTTGGCAGATCACATGGCTAAGATGAAGAGAGAAGCTAAAGAAAGTAAAATAGAAAGAGAAGTACAGGGCTTTAGGGAGTCTCTGCATCTAGCCAAAACAAACCTTCTACATCTCTGCAATTCTCATGGGCAAATGCCAATTCAATATCCATGTCCAAGAAACACCCCGGGCATCCCTGGCACACACAGAAAGCAAATCTCTTTTCCACTGGCATTCTTTAAGCGCACCATCCCCTTTTTATCCTGTGGACAATATACTGTTGATCAGAGCTTCACAGATGGCTTCTCTCATTTGCTCTGTAGAGCATTTAGGGCCACAGGCGTGCTCACATTAAAACTAACAGTCAGCAAGTCCTCTCTAATTACTCTTTCATTCACTCCAACATGGTCTTTATGTAGCTGGCTGACTGCATTAGCAACACGCGTGCAGTTAGTGCCCGTGTTACGGAATTACGCAATAATAATTAATGCAATATTAATGGCAGCTGCTCTCCATTAGCTAGCATATGAGCATAGCCTATTCTCCTTCTCCCATTACCGTTCCATTCCGCACTGTTGCCTTGTAACATGTTGTGAGGGGTCGGAATATGCCGAGGCTTCTGTTTGCAAGTTCATTGTGCACTTGTGTGTGTAATGTCTAGACATTAGCTTTTCAGCTTGTTAAAGGAAGCTCTGCAAAGTCAAATTGCTTCACTTAGACTCGACATGTAATATCACCACAGTTAGCTACTTTCGGGAAAACGGTGGCTTGAAATTACCATTATGAGCTTTATGAATTCAACTAGATTAGATGCATCAAGTTTATTCTAAAATCTCTTCAAGGTCTCTTTAGTATTAGGAAATGAACAAGCTGGCAAGCGTTGAGTTTTGCCAGGGTACTCACTCCTTAAACATAGTACAATACAGCATTGGAGAAATGAACTATGGTAGTTAGTTTTGACTGTTTGACATTGTTTCAACAATATCAAACCATTGTTAAAGATGGCGCACAGGTGGTGGAGTAATAACGTATGGTAATTAATCAGTTTGAGATTACTGGTGTAAACAGTGCAAATGGCATCTGAGGATTACTTTGCCATATTTGTTCTATTGTTTTATTTACAGATGTTTGGTTCAATCGAGGTTGTTAATTTTACATAATACTCTGGATTTCCCTCAGGTTACTAGGGTGCATTCACATATGTGCACTCTTCAAAGACGGCTCTTTCATTCTCTTGACAAACTAAAAGATATCAAATTAAATATTAATATGAAATGACATATAGATAGTACTGCATGTTAGTCTGCTTATTTTGCTCAAGATCATTTGTTCATTAGAGCTGAAGTTTTAGGAAAACAAATTGTTGATCTATGTTGCTAATAGTGAAACTCGTGACTATAGCTGCCTAACAATGATTTCGATAAACGTATCTCAGAGTATAATGGTATAAAATAGAGGGGTTTTTTTCTTTACTGTTGGCTGGGTAATTCACTGTGATGGTTATCTTGGGAGTGAGGGTCAGAAAGAGCTGGTTTAAAGATGCTAATTAAATGCTGTATGGAGTGATTTAATGATTTTTGCATCAGATTATTCTGGAATACCTCATAAATGTTTGATCACACTTGAGGCTATAGCAAGAATCACGATTGCATTGGCACAAATACATTTATGCTGCTAATAGAGGAACTCATAAACTGTTTTATTTAAAAAAGAGACTCATATACACAATCTGTGTTTCAGGTTCCCTTTGAACACAGCTTGTTGCTAAATATTTTTATAGAACATATTAAAAGACCATTCACTCCTTTGTGAAGTGGTTACTGTATTGTTAGTTGTAGTTCCCACTCCTGGTTGTTCTGATGTTATTGGTTTCCTGCCATACTAGCTATAACGCTTGCATGATCACAAATGGAATCTATTGCCTGTAAACAATGCATTCATGATGAACAAGATGAACGATTATCAATGCATGAATCAAGCTTCCTTGCAATGCCAAAAATGTCATGGTTCAACATGGCTTTCCACACATCTCTTTTTAATTATGCCTCTGTATATGGGCAGTGGCAGATAATATAGAACAGGGAAATTGCTCACAGTTACGGTTAGCTTGTTTTCCATCTTGCATACATTCGACCACAGTATTTCACAGGGACAAATCATTGTATCACTGCTGAAAATGAATAGCTTCTATTCTCTACCAATAGGTTATTAGCATAAATATGGTTTGTCTGTCTCTTACAAATGTCATCTTCCTGTGTCTCGCTCTCTCTAGGAGTTTACTTTCAAGAGAATAATACCATAGACACAGGTGAGGTGGATGTGGGCCGTAGAGCAGTACAGGACGTCCCTCCAGGAACTTTTTGGCGCTCTCAGCTCTTCATTGACCAGCCGCAGTCCCTCAAGTTCAACATCTCTGTCCAGAGAGGCGCCCTGGTGGGGGTCTACGGCCGGAAAGGCCTGCCTCCCACACACACTCAGGTATCAGAGAATTTTTTTGTTGCTGTTCTTGAAATTAAATTTTCGCTTTAACTGAGAAATTTATACATTGGTTAGATAATGCCTATTCAAAAGTTACAGAGCGAAGGACTAAGATATTTTTCCATAAAACTTTATCGTAATGTTCATTAAAAACATACATTATAAAATGCTTAGCAAATCATTATGAAATGTAATGCTCGTTGCATTAGTTAGAAGAATCGTCACACAACATTTTCAAGAAAATTCTGTTTTCTCCTGCCGCATTTTCACTGACCCCCAGGGTTCTTCTGGGTTTAGATTATCTCTGTGGGTGCCAAAAGACAGCTGAAAATAGCACCATTGCATCTCATTCCAATGCCCATAATGTTAAATCAAGAAGAATTGTGCGATCTTTTGCAGGATGCTATTTTTCACATTGGTAATTCTCATAATTTCCATGTTATAATTACAGTCATAGTTCTCAGTGCAATCAGATGTAAGAAATACCACAACACCCACTGTTCCAATTACTGTCGTCCTTTTAGATGAGGCTCACAGCTCTGCTACAAATGGCAGACACCAAACTTTCCTCAAAAGACTGTCACTTTTGTCACACTTTCAAACCTGACCTTCAAAGCTACATGGTAGAGCCCGACAATCCCGATCCAATTTCCATCTGCGGTGTCTGTCTAATTCAAACTTGAAGTGATTCATACCTCTATGCATGTTTTGCCCGCTTTGATTAAAAACTGCATTTGGCCTTCGCAAGCAAACCAATTATTTGTCCTTGTCCTGTTTCTTTCTCTTTGCCAAGCAACATCAGTGCCAAGGCTTCTTCAAGGGTACATCACAAAACCCGTAAACGGCAGTGGAGGCCTCCACAATAAGAGTCGATAGCACTGACCCAGTGCTTTAATTGCCACACATGAATCAATATGTTTCTTAAAGGCTGAATAAAGGATAGGCTGAAGTTCTATTGACAGACAGAGGCGTGGAGACTTCTGTTTCCACACTGTTCGAAATGTCTTTTCGTTTTGTGAGGCGTCTTGTAATTTCTTCCTCACTTATTCTTCCCTTCACTCTCTTGCGTTATACTCCAATGGTCTCTTAGGAAACAAATATCTTTTTTTAATGCACTGTAAATTAAGAACAGCATGTTAAACTCATCAGAGGCCTTGATTTAAACTCGCTCTTTGGGAGCAGATTGTTAAAGCGACAAAAAAAAACAACCGATAAAGCCTTTCTGAAATGTAGAGCGTCTTTTAAAAATCTTCCCCAATAACTCCAGATACCAGTGTGTAAGCACCCTCTTGATTCCAAAGATATTCATTACTTTGCTTGCAATATATTCGCAAGCATCAGTCTTTTGCAATTTATATATAATAGAGCTGCATGCTCTTTGACATTGTATTGTATAAGACATCAGACTCCAGAAATACTGCACAGTTACATTCAGATCAAATAGGAGGAGCTACAGTGAATATTTGCTGTTACTGCACAATGCTCTGATCTGTCTATGAATAAACTGGGATTTGATTTGTTGTGTGTGTGTGTGTGTGTGTGTGTGTGTGTGTGCGTTTGTGTACAGTATGACTTTGTGGAGCTGTTGGACGGCAGTCGCCTGATTGCTAAAGAGAAGCGTGGACTGGTGGAGGTGGAAGGAGCAGCCAGGAAGGCTCGTTCAGTTAACGTTCATGAGGCAGAGTTCATCCGCTACCTGGACTCAGGCACCTGGCACCTCGCCTTCTACAATGACGGCAAAAACACTGAACAGGTCTCCTACAACACCATCATCATAGGTAAATGATGACTATACTTATATTATGTTATATGCATTTTTTTTAATTAAATATCATGACATAAAATAAGTTTGTTTTTTTTAAGAATAATTTTTATCGTCGCTATAGTGACATGTGAGAACATGTTAACTTGACCCCACTGAAGCTCAAGATGCTCTTGCCGCTTGAATGCTGTTGTCATTAGAGCAAAAAGGAGGCATGTAAACAATTAAGACGTTCTATTTCCATTTAATTTGATGTGTTGATAATATCATTTTTATGAAAATACAGTGTACAATTTACTATATACGATATAGAAAGAAAGAACGAGAAACAAGGAAAGAAAGAAAAAGAAAAGAAAGAAAAATTCATTATTTTATTCAGCAAAGACAAATTATATTGATAAAAACTGAGAGTAATATTTATAATTAAACAAAAGATATTGTTATTTCAAATAAATGTCCTTCTAAAATTTCTATTCATCAAAGAATCCTGAAAAATGTATCATGGCTTCCACATATATATATTAAATATTACGTTTTTTGATAAAACAACAAAATAATTACTATTATTAATAACTGAACACTACTGAGCACCAGTTTAGCATATTTTGAATATTAGCATTTCTGAAGGATCAAGTGACATTAAAGACTGGTGTAATAGCTGCTGAAAACTCAACTTTACCATCACAGGAATAAATTACATTTTAAAATATATTTAAATAGAAAAGAGTTATTTTAATAGTAACAATATTTCGTAGTATTACTGTCTTCATTTTTTTTACTCAAACAGCTCCAGACTTGGTGAGCATTAAGAACTTCTTTCAAATACATACAAAAAAATCATATGTATTTTTTAATGGTAATGCATATTATAGATTTTTTTAGTCTCTATGTAATATTACCAACGGAGAGAGATAAAGAGAAGAGTGTTAGCCTATCTGTTCACAGATGAGTGTGTATAATGATGGTCAGAGCCGTATCGATCTGTTTTAAGTGGCTAGTGTGCTGCAGCTGATTCAAAGTGGTGCATAGCGACCCGCAGGACCTTTCCTCTCTCCATCTCTCTCTCTTTTCCCCACCTTTCCTCACCGTCCCTTTCCCCTCTTTTCTCACCTCCATCATGAACTCATAAAAATAGGCCTCAGCATGAGTAATTTCCTTTCAAATTCGATCACAAAGACTGAAACATGAAAAATGATCAGTAGAACAGCAGCCACCACCCTCGTTTAAAAATGGGTTGATTATGCTTCAATGAGTAAAAAGTTAACCTTTTGAAAATGAAAATTGATTATATCTCTGTAGTAAGATAATATGGTCCTGCAGTGGCTGTGTCTGAGAGCTCTGCTAAACGCTTCAGTGGTGTCATAACAGTGGGCTGGTGACAAGAAACCAGTGCAGTTCATTACCTTGTCAGAATTGACTTAGCCACCAATGAGCTGCTTCTTTTAATGAAAGTATCGACAGGGGATGTCACAATCATTGACGTCACCTTGGCTACACACACAGCAAGAGAGTCAAAAAGAGTGTGGCAGTGTGGATTAAATCTGTGAATGACTAGATAAGAGTTGTGTAATCAGTAATATGCTTGAATGATATTATGATAACAGTCTCTTCCAGTTCTCAGATCTAATTGGTTGAGCATTGTTTCTAGAGTGCTGATATAATCATCCAATGTCCTTGGGCCTTTCACAGTTTATGTCACTCTGCTGGTCTGCATTTCTGTGTTCCAGACAAATTTTGTGGACCAAAGGGGCCACAATGGGTTCCACAGAAAAGTGGATGTTAAAATTTACAATAATAATGTTAAAATTTACTAAGTTTGACACTAAATTATGAGATTAATTATTTTATTCTTTTGACAGCATTAGTTTCCAATTTGTGCATCTAGCACAGTGATACTCAAATCTGGCTCGCGAGATCCACTTTCCTGCAGAGTTTAGCATCAACCCTGGTCAAACTCACCTACCTGTGATTTTCTAATGATCCTGAAGACACTGATTAGCATGCTCAGGTGTGTTTGATTAGAGTTAGACCTAAACTCTGCAGGAAAGTGGATCTCGCGAGCCAGATTTGAGTATCCCTGATCTAGCAGATACAATATCAACTTAACAGAAATTAAATATTCCAAATAATAGTTTACACACACGTGTGTTATATAATATTAATATATTATCTTTATAAAATGGTTAGTTCTAGACCTTGATTTTGATTGGTCAACAGCTGTCAACAGTTTTATTCACCCAGTGGTTCTTTATATCATGGGCAACACCTTTAGCAACCACCCTAAGCAACATAATCAGTATAGCATTACATGTAATTTGTACTGTTATATGTATTATGTATTTCAGCAAAATTAACTGTTTAATATTTAGCCTATGTAATGAATTTTGAGTGACTCCTGCTGGCGTTATGTTGTGTCATTCACCTTAGTGAGACCTGGCCCTTCCCCATCAAAGAAAGATTGATGTGTGCGTGTGTCTTTGTGGTTCATAGTTTCTGAAGTGCTGAGAGAATATAACAGTGTTTATTAGTTGTCTGTGTCAGATATGGTAGTGTATTTCCATCAGTTTACACTGTTAAAACTAATGTTTCGCATGAAAAGTTAAGTAGATGTATGTTTGAGAAAATATAATTTATGTTGTTTAAAAAATGAATCAAACAGCGGATGAGAATGTTACATCTAGGAACACTTTCTTGTAGTGCTTGAACAGATCGTAGCTGATCCATGATGCGTAAGGACCAAGCCCCACGGTTCGGGACGCATGTGATCCGTGGATTAATTGTGAAATTTATCCATAATATAGTGAAAGTTTTTCATTTGTACGTGTTCACACACGCAAGTGATTTTTAAACCATTCCAGCGTAAGAAAAGGCAAAAGGGAACTCTATTCGTTGCTCGCGTGCTGTTTTCTATTTGTGTTTGCTGTTGTCAGCCGCACACACATGAAGCTCGCACACGCAGAGAGAGAGACTGCGCGAACACCGAACTGAACCCACTTCACTGCTTGCCTTTGAACAGATGTATATACACATAATATTACGACACAATGCCAATCTCGACAATCATTTCTGGTAAATGCAGTCAGTTATGTCTGCAAGTGAATGAGAACAGCTGAGAAAGAAATTGGATGTTTCATTATATTGGATCCGTGCATCAGGTCTTAAAGGAACAGCAGCCTATAAATACCTGTTGCTGTCATCATGCTGCTGTAAAAATAAGAACAAATAGCCTACACAAATTACACCATAGACAAATACAACAGAACAATGTTACAAATAAAACAAGGACGGTAGTATTCAGGTACATAAATGTAATAATTAAGTGTAATTAAATATAGATTTATCTTTGTCAAGAATGTGTTTTGTTTTTTGATGAGCTGTTCACTTTTCTGTTTAATCATGTTTGAACGTTCTTAGGCTTTTGCTGTGGTATCGAAGAAGGACAATAATTAGCTTTGAGTAATGGAAAGCAAGTTACATTTTTTTTTTATTTAAACGATCCGATCTGTGCCTCAAAAACCGTAATATGATCCGAACCGGGAAATTTGTGATCTGTTGAACCACTACTTTCTTGCCATTTACTGTCACTGGCAGGAACTATTTTTTAGCAGAAGGACAGCATTTAATAAATTTGCTTAAAAAAAACAAATGTATCAGTTCATAAATTATTGGTTTTAGTATTTGTTTTGTGTGATAACTTTTATAAAAGCAATACTCAAGGTACTCAAGGTGTGCTTATTTAATAACGATATATTATTATAATATTACTATATTAATGCTTATATATATATAGTATATATATACATATAAACTATAGAAATGAATAATAATAAACTAGAAGAAATAAATAAATCCCTAGATGGTGATAAATGACTCTATTTAAGCGGAAGCCATTAAAACACTCAAAACGATTAATTCAAAATCTGATTTATTCAGAAATTAATCAACAACTAAGTGTTGCACAGAGAGACACGTTTGTTTAGAGCTTTTTGTGTTGAAGGAGCAAATGTACATTACTGAATATTAACAACATTAATGTGCTGCTGTCAAGCAACATGCATTACAGTTTATAAGAAATAGAATGTTAATGTTAAATGTTTTTCACCTTCTGTTTTAACACAACTCCTTGTGTGTTTTTTAGTACACATATGTGCCAAGTTTTGTTTACATTGTGGTGACTTATTAAACATGCTAAATAATGACTTAATGAACATGAAAAATTTAGAAAGGTTTCTGTAAGTTTTAGATTTAAGGTTAAGTGACAGACAATCATCATTATTTTACTATTAAAACAAAAGTCAATGGAAAGTCCCCACTATGACAGAAAACAAACGTGTGTGTGTGTGTCTATGTGTGTTTTAATGGCCATCCAGCAGTGTAAAGAAAGCTCAGAGCAGAGCGTCTGGCTGCTAATTGGTGGTAATAATGCTGTGATTGGCTCATTAAGGCAGAATAAGCTTAGATGCAGGTTTTTGTTAATCACGCATCTGGCACTCCTTTAATTAAAGATGGGGGGGTCTGAATGTCTGCTAATTTCCACAGACTGTCTCCTCAATTAGTGCCTTTCTCACTCTCCTTCCTCTCTCGCCTCCTTTCTTTCTGTGGCTCTCTCTCACATGCTTTCATTCTTCCCCCCAGATACCCTCACAGAGTGTCCACACAATTGCCATGGTAACGGAGACTGTCGCTCGGGAACATGCCATTGTTTCCCAGGGTTCCTTGGGCCTGATTGCTCACGAGGTATGCACTCTTACTCACGTGCACACACACGGTCACACACGACTCTCCAGAGAAATAAACAGCCAATGTCGCTATTCATAATTGGTTTCAGATTGTCATTTGAGCAGATACGGCCGGCTAGTAGGCTTTTGGTGGGACTCAATTCCCAAGCCTGAATGGCTTTGTATTACCTGGAGGAAGCAACAATTAGTTTTATTTCCATGGGCTTTTTATTGTATTTATTTTGTTTATATATTTGGTGGTGGTGTTTTCCTTTTCTTTCTTTCATTTTTTTCTCATTGTCTGTTTCCTTTCTTTGTCATTAGCCAGATTTCCATTACAGATTTGTGCAAAAATTGTGCGGTGCAGCTGGTATAAACACAAGTATTGATGTGTGTAGTGTAAATTAGGAATCCAAAAACTGTTTTGCGATATATGGGAGTTTTTGTGAAATTGATGTGTTTCCATTAGCCGTATTTTTAATTCTCAATTTCAATTTGCGCAATTTGAAGGTTAATGGAAGTGTGACTAGTGTCTCTGGCTTCTTTAGAGCTAAAACAGTAGAAGATCCATAAAGAAAACTGCACCTGTTGAATGATATGAATCTCATGAACTACTTCCATCTTTTATCTTATTTGCTTATTGTTTTTCTATTCAAAGCCGCTTGTCCAGTGCTGTGCAGTGGCAATGGGCAGTACTCCAGGGGGCGCTGTCTTTGTTACAGCGGCTGGAAGGGGACAGAGTGTGATGTTCCTAGCAACCAGTGCATCGATATTCACTGCAGCGGACACGGAATCTGCATTATGGGCACCTGCGCCTGCAACATAGGCTACAAAGGAGACAACTGTGAAGAAGGTCAGGACTACAAATCAAACACAAGTGGTTTTGTCTAGCAAACTAATCAGCTTATTTCAGTAGCTCTGCTTCAGTCAAAAATGGATTGTTATTTATTACGTCTCTCAAGAAACCATGTTTTCACAGCAAACCCTCCATTCAGTGGTCTGATGTTAGAAAACTGTTTATTTGTCATGCAGAGTTCGGAGCTGTTTCCCTCCTTACATACCAGACATCTCCTGCATCTCAAGTCTCAGTTCATAAGAGACCCATCAGAAGCCCTAATGGAAGCATTTATCCAACACTGCTATTTCCAGCGTTCTTGCCATTAAACCCCACTGCATTACACCATCAAAGATGTGCAAGATAATGTGTTGTCAACGCGATCGCTGATTACCCATTGGTTTGAGGGGGATTGATTTTTTTTTTTCCTCTAGAAGTGTTTGAAAGCTCCGTCTCTGCGCACACGGACAGGCTTTTCACCAGACCTGATAAAAAGAGAGAAAGAGAGCTAGCGCGAGAGAAGGGCTTGTTTGAGTGTTTGAGAGAGAGAAAAATCTGTCCAGTTCATATCGCCTTTCAGCATCACTTTGCTTAATGAGGAGCCTAACGCCTTGTCTGTAGCCATCAAAGGGACTATTCTGCCTGTGACCTTCTTTGATAATTTACTGTCCCTGCAATAATCATTACCCACAAGTTAATAGTTCAATATTCCAGAAACAATTGCCATTCTCCACTTCACAGAGCAAATAATTACATTGATGTCCCCGCTGATGTGCAGGTCCCTTACCCATCAGCCTCGTGAGTGAGAAAAATGCTAGATTACAATTGATTTTTCTTAATTAAGAAAATTAGCTTTGTGCATAGTGTTTATGTTACCGTGACTCGGCAAGCAGCATGTAGAGCACGTGGGGTGCTGTGTTTATTTATTTTTTCCTGTAAGCCAGAAGATTCCATTCCTGCTGCTCGATTGTAATGATTTGGCACGAGCAACAAAACACATACATCTCTGTACCCGGAGAGAGACTAATGCAATTTATGGAGGGAACTTTATTTTCTGGTCATGAATTGGCCTTTGGTCAATCAATGGCATGATTAAGCCCATCAACTACCGCACAATCAGAGGAATTAAGGGTTACTGAACTTCAGCCTTCTCCCAGGGGCTATTAAACATAAACACACACACAAACACACCTGCACAGTAGCCCCTTATGGCTTTTGAAAAGGAATGCATTGCACCATCCCACTCTGCAAATTCAGCCCCGCTTGCTCCTCAGTCCCCTAAAAAATGCTTTCCCATCTGTAGCAGTGGACTTCTCCCAAGGAGAATAAAAGATCTCTGGCACATTCTTTGAGAGCACATTGAGCAGCACGTAGATCATGCTTTGCTACATGTACTGTCTGAATCTGCTTATAATGTGTGTGCACTGGAACAGCATGGGTTTGAGAGCCATATAATGTGAAGCTTATGCTATACACACTTTGACATTTAGCAAATGATGGATTCCATTGAGATGAGAGAATTTCAAAAAGAATGTATTACTGTAAAACCACCACATATTTTTCACATTAACCTTCTATTGCACAAAGTTCCCTCAGGTTAACAAACCTTTTTTATTTTCTTTGCAAACACACAAATGCATTTATGCAGAAGCAATAAAATGGATAATGAAGAGAAGAATAAAGGCACAGTACATCCTGTCAGTCATTTTTAGTTTTTTAGTTTTTTTCACTTTTTTTAGAGCGTTGAAAAAATAATTTAGAATGCTATAAATCATTTATATGTTATGAGTACTTGCTTAAATTTTGTCTAGAAGCAACATTTTACAATAGTAGAATGGATATGGATATAACAAACAAGAATATTGCATTAATGTTATGTTTATTTAATGCTGTTTTTTTTCTTTTCTATTATTAAAGTAACCATCTATTTAGTACTAACATTTTAGCAAAAAGTACCGTCTACTTCCTTTTTAGTAAAACTTTTAACATTTTATAAGCATATTAAACATTAGTGTTAACATTTTAAGTAAAATTAATTTAAGCTAGGAGTAACTTAGACTTTAATGTAGCAGAAAAATTTGGACTTTCTTTCCATTACTGCATAGTGCTGCCCTTCATACAAAATGACCTGAAACGGCTCCTCTAAATATTATTTCAAAGTCTATTATTGTTTTTAACATTGAAGTCTTTATGCAAGAAAATTTATTAAATGTAATGTATACAATGTCGGGTCAGCATTGCACATTTGACGGTTATACTTTATTATGCATGGTTTTGCTAACCTGCTAACTAAGAGTTTTTGCATTTTTTTCCCCAAACACACACAGTGGACTGCCTGGACCCCTCCTGTTCATCTCATGGAGTGTGTATTCATGGAGAGTGCCACTGCAATCCGGGTTGGGGCGGCAACAATTGCGAGATCCTGAAGAGTATGTGTCCAGACCAGTGCTCAGGACACGGAACCTACCAGACGGAGAGCGGCACCTGCACCTGTGACACCAACTGGACCGGACCGGACTGCTCCATCGGTATCTTTTCTACACTTCTGCACTCACCTCTTTAATAAGACGTTCATGTTTTGTTCTATGCACTGAATAGCTGCTTCTTGTTGTTAAGGGCATTAACCGGCAGTTATTTCTGATTTTCTGTCCTCCTCTCTGTTTAATCTGTCAGCAGACCTTCTCAAATGTGCATTTGAGTCAACCTTAAATACACTATCATTATGAAATATCACGCAGTCCATCAAAAGCTCAGCTGCAGCTAGTGTGGGATGCATGTGCACGTCTTGTGTTTGTGCGAATGACGATACTGATCTCTGTAATAAAAGCAGTATTGGACTCCTGCTGTTTTAGGACTCACCCATGGTTGGCCTTTTAGTTATACAATGCTATTTTCCCAGCAGCAATCTGTGTCTAATGAAAATACTATTTCACCCAAGAGCCCCACACGCCAATCTATCTCTCACTCTTGCTTTTTCTCTCAGTCCTTTTCTTTCCTGTCCAATTTCGATTGAGGAAGAACTACCTGATGTCTTTGTAAACCATCACTTCCCTCCCTTTCATTAATTAGCCTTACATCTTCAATTAGTGCAGTGCTGATGAATGAGGCCTGCTCTGTCACGTTGACGGCTGCAGTGCTGTGCTGTGGTAAATGCTGATAAACTCCTATTGCGTGGGGGACGGCTTTTGATCGAATCGACGACAACGCTCCCAAAAGTGCTGATAAAATTAGTAATGCCCCTTTTGTCTTAGATAATGATAGGGTGAGAAAAATTAAATGCAGAGGGCGAGAGGAGGGCACGTGTCTACAGAAGTGTCATGGCTATTCATGAATGTGCCCCCTCAGAATTCTTTTTTTTTTTTTGAGGCAAAAAATCTGAAATGTGTTCTTTTTCATTCAAATTATACATATTAGATATCATTTAGCATTATCATTACTATTATTGCAGCTTAGAAATACAGACACAAAAAACAAAACGTACTGCATATAAACGCATCCATTAAAAATGAATACAGTGCCCCCCAAAAGCATTGGAACAGTAAAGACAAAATTGCTCTGTTGGCTGTGGAGTCAAGACATTTACAAATATGATTAAAAGATGAATATGAGACAAAACTACAGAATGTCACATTTTATTATTGGGTGATTCAACACATAGGTGTTTTACCAGCTAAGAAGATCAGCACTTCTAGAGTTTCATCCCCCTATCTGATGTGAGCATAAGTATTGGAACAGTTGCCTCACAGGTCTTTCTAAGTGATCAGCTGTGTCCTGTTGCATTAATTATTCAGATAGTAAAAGCAGGGAATGTCGTATTATTTATATCCATTACTTCTGTATTCTGAATCTTGCATTCAATGATGACACACAAAAAGCAGGATGAAGATGAGGGAGCTGACTTTAAGAGAAAAGCAAGCAATTTGGATGCTAAAAGAAAAGAGGAAGTCAATTAGAGCTATAGCAAAAACAAAGGGCATGGAGAAATCAAGAGTTTGGAAACCACCAGCGACACCAACAACCAACAACGACCTGATCGGCTGAGAAAACAACAGTAGTTGATGACAGACAAATCATAAAAGCTGTGAAAATGAACCCTAAAAGACATGTCTGTAAAATCACCAACAACTTCCAGAAAGCTGGGGTGATGCTCTGACAATCTACTGTCCTCAGGAGACTTTGACACAGAATTACAGATGCTACACAGCAAGATGCAAACCTCTGACCAGCACCAAAAATAGAAAGGCAAGATTAGAGTTTGCAAAAAAGCACAAAGGTGAGCCAGATGAGTTTTGGAACTGTGTTTATGGACCGATGAGACAAAGATGAACCTTTATCTAAGTGATGGGAAAGCAAGAATTTGTAGAAAAAAAGGGAACTGCAAATGATACATACAGCATACAGCCTCATCTGTAAAGCATGGTGGAGGTGGTGTCGTGGCATGGGCATGCATGGCTGCCTCTGGAACAGGCCCTCTCAACTTTACTGATGACGTAATGTATGATGACAGTAGCAGAATTAATTTGGAAGGGTACAAAACCATCTTGCCTACCAATATTCAAGAAAATGCCTCCAGATTCATTGGAAGTGCTTCATATTGCATCAGGACAATGACCCAAAACACCCTGCCAGTTCAGTCAAGGAATTTATAAGGGCAAAGAAATGGAAAGTCTTAGAATGCCCAAGTCAATCTCCAGATTTAAATCCAAATGAACATGAATTTCACCAGCTGAAGAGGAGAGTAACAATTGGAATTGGCTGCATTAAAGGCTGGGAAAAGTATTTCAAAGGATGAGACCAAGAGTCTGGTGATGTCTATGGGTCACAGACTCACTGCTGTGATTGTGCGCAAGGGATCTGCAACTAAATAATAGCTTTTAATATTTTATATCTGCCTTATGTTCAACTGTCCCAATACTTATGCTCACATCAATGAGTGGGATGAACTCTAAAAGTGCTGTTCTTTTTATTTGGTTAAACATATGTGTTGAAACGGCTAATAATAAAATGTGACATTCTGTAGTTTTGTCTCATATTCATCTTTTAATCATATTTGTAAATGTCTTGACTCCACAGCCAACAGAGCAATTTTGTCTTTACTGTTACAATACTTATGGAGGGCACTGTATACTTTTCTTTCCTCAAAAAGAAACTGCAAAAATTCATGGGTAACACTTTACTGTAACTTTACTTTCTTGTTGTTAATACAATGGAGAACATGAAATGACAACATAGCTTAACGGCATTTGTTAGTTTTGATCATTTCTGCATACTCTGATACATCTTTTAACAGTTTAACTTCATAAATGAATGTACAATTTAACTTCATAAATGAATGCATACATAAATGAACAGAATTTAACTTTTGGTTCATGTATTATGAACAAACTAACATTTCAAGTTATAATTTTAGTTATAATAAGCTTTAAGGTTTAAATGAAAAGTATTTAATGTATTATGAATAAACATAAAAGAACAATAACCTCTAGTGCATTTATAAATTTACAGATTATTAAAACATGCTGTAAAAATGTTTATTGTTAGCTTATGATGCCTAATGCATTGATTCTTTTAAAGAACTGATCATAGTATTAATTCTTTATAGATTTAACAAAGCACATTGAGAATCAATGTAATGAACTTACCCTTCTTATAATTCTATAAAGAACTAAGTTTGTTAAAAAAAATTCATGTCACGTCTCGGCTAGGTCAGCAAATAAGCCAAGAATGGCCTCTCAAAAAATAAGGTGCATGACAACGTGTGCAACAGGGACACATTTAGGCACTCGGTCCGCACACTCTGCCAGCAACTCCTGCAAAGACAGTAATCCAGATTGATATAGTACAGTTGCAGCCGGCTTACGGCTCGAGCCATCAGTTTTCCAGAAGCACTTCCCAGCAGCTGCTCTCCATCTGTCTGTGTGAACTTTTTCCTTGTACACAGTCTCTCTCTTTCAATCCCGCTCCCGCTCTGAGGAAACTGAGGTGAACTTCAGCAGAGTTTCATCTGATGAAGGATAAAACACACTGGCGCCCACACATACACACCGAAGAGGTGCGTCACTCCGGCCCACCTGCAGGAGGCATAATAACAGCACCCAGCGGGGAAGCCAACCACAAACTGGCACTCACCTGACCCAAGGGCTGCTGGGAAATTCTCTCTTCATTTCTTCACTCTGTTTCCTTGACATGACACTCAGCCAGAGCTGCTGAAAGTGTATTGAGACATGGCTTCACACCTTGTCAGGAAGCACCGCAGAAAGAGTCAGAGAGGAGGTTTAACAATGCCCCATCCTATGATTTGTCTTTATCAAGAAAAGTCTTTCTAGTGCTTTGTTTCTTCCATGACAGGGTGTGTCAGGCTGCGAGGCTCTGGTGGAATGATGTGTGGGCTGTTAAACTACAGCTTGCTTTGCGCCAGTCTGTCTTCATCTACTATTCTGCCAAACCCACACACATCTACACGCGCACGTACACAAACTCATAAAACCATTCCAAATCGCTATCAGACACTTTTCACAGGATATCATTCAAAATGCACCCAATTTTCCCTCATCGGCTTTTGTTGCCAGTTGCATTCACGCCCAGGTATGACAAATACAAAGCTAGTTTCTATTGACAAAAACGTGCAATCTCTCTATGGAAGCTTTTGTCAATAGAGAATCTTTTTCTGTAAACATGCCAAAAAAAAAAAACCTGCGAAGAGAAATGCTAATAAAGCACTTCCATGATAGCTTCGATCCCAAAAGCCATTCAAACGCACTCCTGATGTTTGGCAGACCGTGGAGTGTGTATAAATTGATTTATTTTGGCTTGATGTGTTTTCTTCAATCTATGTGGGAGGCCTGTCTTCTGGGTCTGGATGGAAAGTTCAGCGTGTCAATTCAGATCCGCGTCTGCACGCTCTGATGTCTCTTTCCCTTCCCCCAATCACACACCTTTAGCCAGCACCCCTCCGCCAAAGTCTCCATGAGGCATGCACACACTCCATTGGGTCAGACAAGGTCGAGATATGTCACTGTTACGGGGTGTTGGGTGAGGTGGGGCAGACAGTCTCCCCTTCACCACACAGGCCGCTTGACACAGCTGGGGTCCGCAGTTATCTATTTCCTGTCATATGTTTTTCACACTTAAAGTCAATAGCTTAGACATGACTGTTCTCAGGAATGTAACCTCTGCTCTTGTTGTTTTGAGTAGAGGAGATTTGCGCTACCGCGTTGTAGAACACATGACCTTTTATAGTCCTTGGCTATGCTGCAGCCCAGACCAAAAAGTGATTTTATTTTTTTTTTGCCTTTGTTTGTGTTTGCAGAGGTGTGTGCAGTGGACTGTGGATCTCACGGTGTGTGTATAGGAGGAAGCTGTCGCTGTGAAGAGGGCTGGACTGGTTCGGTATGCGATCTGAAAGCTTGTCACCCACGCTGCACTGAGCACGGTACCTGCAAGGACGGCAAATGCGAATGTCACCAGGGCTGGACCGGAGAACACTGCACCGTTGGTAAGACACGTAATCATAAGTATGTCAGTATTAACACACTACATGGCCAAAAGAATGTGGATACCCTGTATTTAATAAGTTAATTCAAGTGAATTTCAGAGGCCTTTTCCGATCCTGTGTATAAAGATAATTCAATAAAAAAACAAGTCTGGTGTGGAAGAATTCAACTAGCCTGCACAAAACTCAGACCTGAACTCCACTGAAGACCTTGGGGATGAATTTGGAAGAAATTGCCTAACATCAGCATCTGACCTCACTGATTTCTCTTGTGTCTGAATGGGAGCAAATCCCACAGCCATATTGCAACATCTAGTGGAAAGGCTTCTCAGATGAATTGAAGAAATAGGAGTTAAAACTTTATGCCGAAGGTTTTGAAATTAAACGCTCACCAAGCACTCATGGATATTGTTTGTATGTCCACATACTTTTTTGCCATATAGTGTACTTGCATAATGTGTATACAGGATTTGCTCAGATTATTTCCAGCTGGTTTTGATGCTTTTGTATTGAAGCTATTTGTTAGGAAGATTTACCTCACATCTTTGAACTTGTTTTGATTGCATATTCCCTTTGTCTTTCTGCCTTTCCTCCACCTGCTTTGGCTCTTCCACCGCAACAGGAAGTGGACTATGAGTGTTTGTTCTGTTTTGTACTTTCCCCCTGACCTTTGCTTGCTATCAAAGCAGTGACATTTTCATTGCCGTTGATGCAGGCATCCACAGGGTAACAACTATTCTAAACGACAGCAATGTCTCCTCACAACTAAACTCCTAAACTCTGTGTATTAGTTAAATCTCAAAGCAGAGGTATATTGGTATATTTATAAAAAGCAATATATAAAGTTGTATATATACATATAACATATATATAAATTACAATTACATTTTACATAAAGTTTCTCTGTTCTTCTTGTATCTTCTTAAACTCAAAATCTACATGTTACTGGGCAGTTGCTTAGCCGTCAGTCACTAAATCTGTTCACGTTGTTAGCGTGTTGGCTACATCCTCCACCAGCTCAACTCTCAGCAGGGTACGTCAGCTGCTCCATTACTCAACACAAGCGATTGAGGTACGCGGCCTCGTTAGCAAGCAGGCCTGTTTCGCCGGGCAGCTTTATGAGAATCTGGCCAGCATTTTGCTATTCGTCTTCCAAATTAGCACGGTTAGCACATAATTCTGTCATGCTCTTCTGTTCAAGCTAGCCACCCACACACCACACTCTCACCCTGACTCCAAACTTTACCGAGCAGAAATGCTTGCTGAGTTTGATCACTTAATGACCTTGTTGCTCTAAGTTTAAACATTGTAAATGGCCATAAGCCTTTGGAAGACCATATTTTAAATTACATGTCTGTGGTTTTAATGGATTGGTCAATTTGACAGTTTCATGAAAGCTAATGTAATTTCTGTGCAGCTAGCATCACGAAATGGAATTGCAAACATAATGACTGTTATCAAACACGTTTGCTGAATACTCACCTTGTTTGTCATTGGTCAGCCAAACAAATAGAGCAATGTGTTGATACTTTTCAGAGAACTTATCCTACAAAAGGCACACTTATAGTTGTCCATGAATGTTGTGAATCTGACACACTTTAACATGCAGTATAATGCATTTTTGTGCAAAACACTTTCCAGGTTTGTTTACTTTACGTGTGGCCTTCTAGAAATTGAATGACTGAATATATCTCTTTAGGCCAAGGTTGATACTTTGTCCCTCTTTGCTGAGTGCATGCATTGCAGGATGTGGAGGTGTGTGTGTGTGTGTGTGTGTGTGTGTGTGTGTGTGTGCGTGTGTGCGTGCGTGTGTGTGTGTGTTTGAGAGAGCGCACAAGAGGGAGTTTTATGGTATTAAGAATTATGGTACCTCATACATCATATGTGTCAGACTAAGATAAGGGGCCTCTTGGTTCCACATAGGGGTGTGTGTGTGTGTGTGTGTGTGTGTGTGTGTGTGTGTGACCTTCCCTGTCCCTCTACACCCACTCACTCTCATTAGACCTCTTCACAGTGAGTCCACACACAAACACCCCTGCATTACAACATACTTGCATCATCATTCTTTCACACAAAGACACCAGACACAGGTACTGTAAGACAGCTCTCACACTGACCAGCAGCATCCAGACATTTTCAGTATTGTTATAAAATGAAATCTGTTTTAAACATTTCAAATTTAAGAGTTGTTTAAAATCATAATTTACACACTACATGGTGATAGTAGCCTCAATTCATTTTTGGTAAAATATGATCATTTTTCCTGAGCTGTATGAAGACTTTTTAAAATATGAAAAATATGATTGGGATCTAATGATCTCCACCTAAAACCAGAGCCGTATATATATATGTTGTTATCATTCAGCACCCAGTGGTGCCTTATATGAAATAAAATTCTGGAAACCTTAAAGAGAGTCAGTGCAATATTAGGTTTGATATATTGTGATAGAGTGTGTCGTGTCGTGCAAAACCTAAAACCACGAATGTAACAAATCAAAGCGGAAAGATCATATAAACGAAAGATCTTAAGACAAGGAGAGCATTTTAGATGTAATTCATTGAAATATATAGGAAATGAATCATACTCTTATACTGTTTTTTCACTAAAGTATAAATCATTTAAAACATCTCTCATCCACGCCAACTGCAAGACAAGGAAAGATCGTAAAACTAGTCTAATGACACGCTCTTTAGGAAACTTAATGCCCATATAAAAAGCTCATTTATTCTGCGATATTCGCAATGTTCCTTAATTTTATATCTTCAGCAAAATCTGGAATATTCAATATATCACCCAGCCCTAATCCTAACTGCATATTCGAGTCTGTAATGTGAATTTATCCAGACAGTACACCAGATTTTTAAAAGACGGCTGTTTGATTTAGCTTAGTGTGACACAGATCTGTTTATTCATTTGGAAATGATTGGGGAGCTTCATGAGAGGGGGAGAAGGAGAGCAGAAGCGTGAAATATTTCTCACGACACAGACACCCAAAACACACTTTCTGCCAACTGCACTTTCTCTTGTCGGAGGCTGAGATGCTCTTTTTAGATTACTGGTTATTTCAGGACTTGTTGAAAGTTGTTAACAGGACTTCTCAGAGCATGCTCCATTTAGTGGGTTGAGCAACATTAGTACTTTTTGTGTATCTTAGCACTAGCTACTTATAGCAGTTAGCTAAATTTTGTGAGACAGTAATCAGAGACAGTATGAGTCCACAAGTAGATCATACAGTAATCGTACACAAATTTGCATTTATAGGAATTTGTGTCCACCTTTCCGATAATAGAGACAATCACATTTTAAATATAGACCCCTATTAGTAGTTGCATCACTGAAAATAACTACTGAGTGACAATAGTTTAAGTCAGCTACACTCACTGAATGAAAGCCTGTTTCTAAGATGCATATTTCTTTCCTTTTGTATGTATAATATGAATAAATGATGCATATTCTGGAACAAGAACGTACCCATGTGTGCCCATTTTCTTGGGAGATTTTCTTGGTAATAGCTCTTTAAAAACTCTTTATGACTAAAGAAAAGAGATTTTTTTGTGAAGTGTGGCTTGTCAAAAGCTTCCACTGCTAGACATTCGAGATTTTTTATTAAGACTTGTATGCTTCATTAGGCCTTGGGCCCTTCCAGATCATTCATCAGAAGCACAACTCTTACTGTGAGAAAGCCATGGATTACAGCAAGCTGTGCGCACACATCAATCAACTCTGCTTGAGCCCCTTTTGTGTGTGTGTGTGTGTGTGTGTGTGTGTGTGTTTACATATACACAATAATGCATCCAAAATAATTTAGTCAAACTTATATATACTGTAAAAGTGCACTAATTGAACTGTGTGAAGACTCCAAAATCCTTATTGGAGCACATCGTTCACTCAGCAGCCATTTTGGTAAGGCCCCCATGCAGCTATTTTGTAGTCATGCAAGCTGAATGAGGAGCGAAATCTCCAAACTGCTTGCCAAGGTTGGGTTTCATGTCAAATCACAAATAAAATCTGACAACCACAGTATCACAAATTAACTTTTATAGCTAAAGTCTGACAACGAAACTATAGTTTTTAGATTTGTCCAGCTGATAGACATGCACATCAAAAAACTGTTGGTCACTGCCTGTTTTAATTTAAAGGCAGGACTTTTTTTCCTAGCATCTGTCAGAAATAATTCTAATATGCTGATTTGGTGCTCAAGAAAAAAAAAATCTCATCAATGTTGAAAACACAAATTACACTTTTATTCAGCAAGCATACATTAAATTGAACAAAAGATTTCGGTTTCAAATAAATGCCGTTTTTGTGAACTTTCTATTCATCAAAGAACCTGGAAAAAACATAGTGCCATTTCCACAAAAATATTAAGCAGCAAAAACTCTTTTTTAACATTGATTAACCATTATTAATAATTACAAAAATAGTAAATGAGTAGCATAATAGAATTATTTCTGAAGAACCTGACACTGAAGATTAGAGTAATAGCTGCTGAGAATTCACTATTTAAATCACATTTTTTGTAATTTAGCAAACAGTTATTTTATATTGTAATAATAATTCACAATATTACTGTTTTTACCCTATTCTTGACCAATAAAATGCAGCCTTGTTAATAAAAAGAGAGTTCTTTCAAAAACAAATTATTCCAAACTTTGACTGATAGAGTACCTCACATGCAGTCGAAAACAAACAGCTTCCATTTACACAGTATTGAAGCGCCTGTCCTTCAAAATCCTCCCATTTATTATCACGCACGCACACGTGCGTACAGACAAAGAAATCAATAGTGCACACTAGAGCCGCACAAGCACACCAACACACAACTACATCATCCTGATCTCCAGTGCCCTCAATTCTCCCCTCGCGTCAAACCTTGTCAGATAGATGGAGGGTTAAAGCAAAAACACAGCACGCACTGTACATCTACAAATCATTCTCCACGCTTTATCATCTCAATCACTAATTAATGAAACGCCCTTTCACAGCACATTAATCCAGAGAGGCTCTGAAAAGGTAACGGGAATTAGGCACACAGTCTGCTGAATGCTGGTGGCAGCGGCGAGCGCTATCCTATCATAGTGGTGGTGGCAGGTAGAAGGCTGACACATTGCTAACGTTTGATTGGTTCTGGGGGATGGCTTGAGGTGCCATTAAACAGGTGATCAAAACACATGTTTGGCCCCTATGTCACACTAGCTATACCCACAGCTGTGGGGGCATGTATACCACCATGTGGCTGTGCAATGCAATTAGGATAATGGAAATTAATATAGGCTCTCTCTCTTTTTCTCTTTGGAGGAACAGTGATTGAACCATGCTGGACGTGATGTATAATTGTTTCCAGATTAATGTCACTTTAATCAGAGCTCTTTGAATGTGCACGTAAATAATGAAGCATTGATGTCCATAAAGGGATGATTGCCTTTTTTTCCTTCCCCCTCCATCTCTCCTTCACTTACTCTCTCTCAGTATCTCCCCTCAGGACCATCAATGTAAATGCACAAAAGTTTGTTGTAATTAGCCAGTAATTGGCTGCCCTCACTGGCAAGTTTCCAGTTCGGAGCATGCGTTAGCTTGTGTTTTCATAACCCGCTGTGTATTCTGGAGTAGATCCGCCGCTCAGTCTTCTACAACTGTCTAAGTTCTGGATCTCCCAGACATAACAGCGAGTGTGTAGAAACGAGACACCGAGGAATTTAATCAGTACGCTCACACACACACACACACACACACACACACACACACACACGCAAAACCTCTCAGTCAGTCTCAACCACACATTCTTGTCTTCCATTCACACGTAAGAGTATCTTCCTTAAGAACATAATCCATCTAATGAAGCCTCTAACAACTAATAACAGTGTTGTTATGCTTGTATTAAAAGGTGACCTTTTATTTAGAATGATTTGATCTGACTTAGCATATGTAATGTTACGACACGCCACACAGGGTTTCTCCCAAAGCCTTGTCAGAAATCATTTCATTTAGCCAGAGGAAGGAGATGATTGCTCGCGTACACACATGCTGATGATTCAGAGCTTATCCATACAGTATTCCACCAACACACACACACACACACACTTTTTTTTTCTCACTCGGGGCCGTATAATATTTCACTCACATACTGAGGGGCTCAAGGATAATAGACCTGATGTGATGACAATGTGAAACGTGAAATAGCAAACATACAGCAGGATTCCTGGACCACATGTCAATCATCAGGATGCAATTTCCAATTAGCATGTGAGGCCCCCTTTTCTAAAGGTACTGTAAATCCCATGATGCCCATGTTATTTACTTTATGCATTATGAGTGATAGTGTCACACATTTGAGAAGCGATTTAAGGGAGCGCTCAGTGAATACTGAACAGGAAGAGTGAGTCATTTTCTACTGGTGTTGCTTTACATTTTATTTCATAAATGGTGTCGCAGAGGTATGTGCGGGGTACCAGTGGGCTTTGAGAGCCATGGAAGTCCATCCCAAGACTGCTCGGTGGATGTGTTTTTGCTTTATTTACTCCAGTGTTTGTGTGTTTGGTGTTCGATTTACTTAAAAACTATTTTCACTCAGGAATTTAAAGTAAATTTCACAAATGATTTCAAAGAAACGGCACATTGAATTAAACATGAAATTTTTAAGTAGAAAGGCTGTTTCTTTGTTTTTGAGCTCCAGTAATCTTTTGTTTTATTTACAACTTCAAACAATAATTTTTCACATATTTCTTTAGGAAAGCAGAAGTCAGTCAGCATTTCTACTCATTTTTAAAGTCTGTGCAGTGATGAAAGATGCTTTTGTTTCTGTATGCATGTTTCAGGTTGACTGTCTTTTCACACCTTTTTAACATCCTCTTTCTCCTCCTTTTTTTCTTCTTCTTGTTCTTTTTGCTCCCTGTAAAGCTCACCCGGAGACATATGTCCAAGGTACTGTGTCTTTTCTTCTTATTCTCTCTCTCATTCTCTCTCCCTTGAGCTCTTGTGTCCCGATTGAGACCTTTATGACATTTTTATGGCGCATTAATAACCTCTTCTCTCTCTTTCTCCTCTGCGTGTCTGCTATTATTGTGATTCTTCATTGGATTCTTTTTTTGGACTGTCAGAAATCCAATCCAATGTCCTCAGTGCTCTCCATGGCTAATGTTCCAACTTCTGCAGAACCATCCTCCCGCCCCAGCTAAATCACCACAGCTCCACATCTGCACAGTTTAGCATCTCCTCCGTATCCCAGAGTTGCAGTCGAGTTCATTTTTAAAACAATAGGAATCTGCAAGCAAATTACGATCAGCCATGTTTGTTTTATAATGAACTACGAGCTGGCGGTGTAAATGGAGATCAAGAGAAGAGATACTAGCAGATTCTTGTTTACTGTTACTGAGGTGTTTTTGGAAATGATTTCACTGGGCTAAATCAGTGCTAAGCCAAGTGTGATTCCAGACTCACAAACTGGCATATGGTGTATCAGACCGCCAAGAACTCTCCCAAGGATTTTTTTTTAAACATTAAGATGTTTGTTAAAGTCTTACGGGCTTACTTTGATACTTTTACTCCAAACCTCAATATGTTAGCTCGGAACATGTTTCTCGCTTGTTTTTATCGTGTATTATCACATTCCATGTTGCTTTTTCTTTTCATGTTCTCACTCATACAATACTAAACAGACATGGCACGTAGCATTTCTCAGTATGGTATTTATTCATGCGTTGAGTAACAGAATATACACGCCGTGGCAATCCTCCAGATGGAGTCGGCCAAAGTCAAAACAGCTCCCACTCTTTTTCAGCATCTCGCCTTCCTCCTTCTCAAAGCCCCTCTTTCCTTTTCTCCTCTTTATGGTCATTGCTTCCTTACTCTCTCTTTCCCTTCTGTGTTTTTGTGTTCTGAATCGTCCTTCACTTGGACTCAAGTGCTCAGATTTTTTTTGTTAATTTTCTTTCCTGAATTTTCCTCCCTCCCGGCCCCATAATAGGAGAGAGGATAGGATTTAAAGGTAATGCATACCAAAGCCCCAGGGAGACTGTCACAAGCAATCACTCCGCTGTCTCTGTGTCTTTCTTTCTTTCTTTCCTTCCTTTCCCCTCCTTCAGTTTTTTGTCTTGAAGCACGATGTCAGCGTGTCTATGTTCTAGTCTCCTCGCTGTAATTATTGTTGTCTTTAATATCTGCCAAATTCATCATTGTTTGTCTTGAACAAGCCACACACACACACACAATTACTGACAAGCACTCACACACAAAACACACCTGTGGTCCTTAAGTTTTGTTTGGGAATCCTGTGGGTCCTGTCTCCATGCATCCCGCAGCCTGACCCCTGGTGTTTGTTAGCCTAGCTTCTCCCACATTCCTCCCCTTCCCTCCCCCTGGCCTCTCTCGCTTTCCTCTGATTCCGTCCGGCGGAATGTGACCTGGGCAGAAAGTATAGCGCTGGAAACACACACTCTCTCGCCAGTCTCAGACGTCCACCCTATACTTTATGCCACTGGGATTCTCTGTGTGCCGTTGCTTCACATGGATGCTGATTTATTATTCCTTCACCCTCTTCATTTGATCTCTGCTTCTAAATTCAATTTTCGTTCTTTTAATTCATTTTCTTTAAATAAATTTTTATGGGTTCTCATTTGGATTCCTCAATCGGTTATTTTTCCTTTGGGTCTCACCTTGATTTCCTCACAAATTTCTGCCATCCCTTTTGAATTGATCGGTTTTGTAGAGAGAGCCTCCGTTACATCCATGTGAATCTACAGCCTCTGTGCATCTCACTAGGCCTGTTTGAAGTCCAGCGTCAGTCTGTGTTCACCTTTAAACCTTTACTTTCATTCACGACGATCTCAGTGTATCTCTGTTTGGGTTACCATTTGTGTTTCACAAGTCGAAGACACACTGTGGCCACGTATGATGAGTTTTAATGGCAACAGAAACAACTTACAGAGAGAATGTGATCACATATATATAAAAACACACACATACTTGACTTAGTCTCAAACACATTTGAACACGCATACGTCCGTACTAGTGTATGATGGCTCTGTCTGTCTCCGCAGAGGGATGCCCAGGTCTGTGCAACAGTAATGGACGCTGCACGCTGGATCAGAACGGCTGGCATTGTGTCTGCCAACCAGGCTGGAGAGGGGCCGGCTGTGACGTTGCCATGGAGACTCTCTGCGCAGACGGCAAGGACAATGAAGGAGGTGAGGTCACCGGTGACTGGACAGATGAGCGTTATAAAATTTAAATAGGATGTATCACACATTTATGCATATGGAAAAGTTTATGGAAACATTAGATAAGTATTTGTCAATGATAATCAGGTCGAGGAAAGGCCTATAACCCTGGTGGAAATGATAAAATGTGTATATTTAAATGTTTATGAAACAACTGACATTGTAATTTCTTCTCCCTCAATAAAAGTCATGAGAAAGTTTTCAGGCAGGTTTTAAACACCAAACTCAAACCAGTCTTATTATGGCCATTCTGAATTTAAAACAAAATGGTGTTGTGCCTCTACACTGAGAAAAAATTGTGTGGAAACAATTTTATTATTAGAAACTGCTAATTTTACAAACAATTACAAAGAAATGGCATGTAAAACATTGAATTAAAGGTGAAATCTTCAAGTAGAAAACTTGAAATGTATTAAATGCATTTTCTTCAAATCTATTTTTTAAAGTCCACTTGTACAGAAAAGTTAAGCATATCTTGATTTCTAAGAGTCACTGTTTTTCACTGTGATATCCCATTGCCTTCGGCCCATCAGAATATAGCACACTAAGACATGACCCTAAGACCAAAGACAAGTAAATCTCAAAACTAGAGGTTAGCTTAGAGTCTGGAGGTTACACTTCTTGTCTTGACAGACATCAGGGGAGACCGACTCTATGAATAACAGAGCATCTCTCTTTGCTTCTCTTTTGCTCTCAAGGGGTGAGCGGCTGTAAATCCTTCTCCATATATCCTGCATTCAGGGCGTGTATGTTTGGATACAGAACTTTTTGGTACATGTGTGGTTCCGTGCACGCTTGAGGTCTAGTATGAGGTTTGGTCCACACAAAAATGTCTAGAAATCTTCTCCACTGAGGTGAATGCATGAACCTTTAAACACAGCGCAATTCAAGTATTTGAGGAGATTATTTTTCTAGTTGGAGATAATGCGGTCTGTAACATCGTAAATCTGAAGGATTTACAGTCCTCTGGAAGCCGGACAAGAGGCTTTGAAGTTTTTCCAAAGCGGAAAGAAAAATATACAGTAAGGTTATGATATATTCTGAGTCGTACAGTAATCGTGCCAGGTATTGCAGATTTCTTTGCATTTGGCTTCCTTTGACTAGAGGTACTGTAAAAAGATGAGAACATAAAAGACTTTATATAAACAAACATAAAAAATGAATACATTTCTCCTTAAATGCATATACATGTCCAGATCCCATTGCGTGACCTCTGTTTTGTGTGACCTGAGCAAGCTATGTTAACAGATTCTGTGCTCTCTGGAGATATTTTTTCATGTGCGTGTTGACTTTGGCCATAGCAGACCGGATTTAAAGCAGTGTGAGAGTTACGAGAGGTCCAGATCTCACATGAAGTTGCATGGTGCTTTTGGCAGGGGGTGCCGGGACACTCATAAGGCAAAACAAACAGTCAGACACTCTGTCTCTATCTCACTAGAGTAGTGTCAGCTCAGGGTGCAGTAAAAAAAGAATTGGTCTCATACTGATTAGTGCAACAAAAGCGCGTGTTTGAGTGTGTGTGTGTGTGTGTTTGCACATGTTCTTTTACAACTCCCTTGTGACGGTGTGCCAGATGTGCATGGGGCTTTTTATAAACTAGCTGAGATGGATGGCAGAGGTTTATGGCACTTACCTGCGGGAGATCAGATCGCATTTCAACATCAAGCATTAACCAGGTGTTTACTGATAGAGGCGAGAGAGAGAGTCTTGACAATGTGAAAGAAGCAAGATATTGCAGTCATGTCTTTGACCCTAAAGGTGAGAAAACAAATGGGTGGATGGTGTATGAAGCATAGACACAAAAAGGTTTGACTTCTCTCACACTATAAGTAGTGAGATAGGACACAGGATATACTATAAGACTCTTTAACACATAGCACCTCATATTTTTTATGTGCATTGTGTGCAGATGGCCTGGTGGACTGTATGGATCCAGACTGCTGCCTGCAGAGCTCATGTCAGACTCAGCCCTTCTGCCGCGGCTCTCCTGACCCCATCGACATCATCAGCCAGAACCAACCCGCAAGCCCACAGCAAGCCGCCCAGTCATTTTATCAGCAAATCAGCTTCCTCATTGGCCCAGAGAGCACTCATGTCATTAACGGAGACAACCCCTTTAACAGAAGGTAGGACTGTGTTGATGTGTCTGCTGCAATGAGCAAATTAAACCTAAAATAGTGAGTGTATCAGTGCTTAACAATAATGATGTCCCCGAGGCCCAGGTTTTAACAGGCAAGCCATGAACTTCATCTTACATTGATCATGTAAACGTATTTAATACAGTCCAGTGGGTTTTTTGTGATGCATTGAATGTTATTGTGCAGAGTTAAAAAATTCAATGAAGTAATCCATCTAGATGACAGATTACAAGAATCATTGTGATTCTTCTTAGATCAGTTGGAATAGAAGAAGATTATAAACAAATCGGTCATGGTTCATACCATTTGCCATATCATTTTCAGAAAAAAATGAATATAGCTTTGATAAAATATTAAAGACATTACAGTCATTTAGATATTAAGTTTTTGAAGTTTTTTATATATATTTTTTATATTTTCAAAAAAATATATTTATAAAATCATATATTTATAAAATCATTTGTTTAATTAAATAATGTTTAATAAAAAAAAAATTATTACATATAATACATATATTTCACAAATATCACATATTTGTGGTGAGGCCAGTGGAAAATTGCTGTTGTAGCTGAAACTTAAAAAATAAATAACTAAATAAATAAAAAATAATAATAAAATACTGAAGAGCAGCACTTGTTCATGACAGCTTGTGATATAAATTTTATGGATTGCACGTCTAATTATTTCATTAACTACAGTTGACCGGCTGACCTGATGTCAGATGATAAGCATAATGGAATAGTCTCGTTTTGTTATAATCCTTCAGTTTCTGCTTTCCAGAGACCATATTACCACCGTAAAAAAACAAAAGGCTCCTCACAATTGCTCCTAACAGCCCTCTTAAAGACTTCATACAGTTGCCATGGAAACAGATGTGCTGACAAAACCTCATAAGAACTGTGTGACCCGGGTTACAGAGAGAAAGATTTTCTGAAGTTGCATTAAAGTGTAATTTACAAATTATGCACCTCAATTTGCATTGTGTATGTGAGAGCACCATAACAGTTATTGGAAAGAGATGTTAGATCTGATAATAGCCCGCTTGAATAAGCAGTGCTATTAATTATGTTGTCACATCCAGAGCGTGGGTTTGTCCACAGCATCTTCTCTCTGTTTGCTTGAATGGATATAATCATTTCTTAGTTGTCATGGTCAGCTGCTTTCATGGCTCCGTTTTACCTTGCTCATTCCTTTTGCTCTGTCAATTAAGCACCTGTTGCTATTTCAAGTCCCTCTTTGCTTTTTTGTGCTTTTAACCTAATTTCCTTTTTATTGTGTCAGTGAGTGAGTAAACTAATATCTATGGAAACCTGGAATTAAAAAAAAAAAGGAGGTTGACTGATCACACCACAAATGCTCACAGTCATGTTTCAATTTGACTGATACGTGATAATAATGCAATAGCGATCAGGTGGTTTATCTCTTCCCCTGCCTCCTATGCATAACTCAATGCACATGTTCTGTTAAGATGGAAATAACATTGAAGTTAGCTTGATTACTCTCAAAAATTGCTTGGCAACTGTGATTCGGTCATGACAGATAACACGATTAGCTACAACAAAGAGTTTAATATGCCCAATGCCGGTGCCCCATATGTGAGGACATTAAACCTTTAAGTACCTCTGTGGCAAGATAAAGACTGATCTGATAAAGGGAGGTGTAGACTAATGTGATTTAAAAATAAATGCACAAACCCACGCGGGGCACATCTGCACTGAATATCGGTCATTTTGGCTGGAGAGTTTGTTTGGCAGTCATCGAATGTAACGCAAACCATGTGTACTAGACTCCCTCATCCTCCCAGCACATGATAAAATAGAGTAATCGCTCACTAAATAATATAAATGTTTTAAGTAAACATTACAATCTCTGGTTTTTGTATTCATTGTAAAGTTCAGTTTGATTTGTAGGTTTTTATCCTGGACTAAAATGGTGATAAAAGGACATGGAACAGATATATATTTTGACTGAAGAAAGGCCGATATTGTGAATATAGTTATATATATATCTCCACATTCTGCCTTCTGGGACAAACAGGTTTCAAAGAAAATCCCACTAAGAAACAGTTGCTGTTTGTGTGTTTCCTCAGGTTAACTACCTATTGATTCGCAGCATAAACATTGTAAAACAACATGCCACTGGAGCAAAAGTGCCAGCTCCTCAATTTTCCAGAATTAAGTATCTGTCACATACCCTGTATATCCCAGCAGCCTCTCTCCAGATGTTTCTTCTATGTCATCTTCAGCCGTCCGTTCACTTGAACGCCTGGCTCAGCAAGCCCCTGCCTGTATACATGAAAATGTCTTGTTTTCATTTTGCTACATGCATCCCAGCACTAAGGGGCCTTTTAAGCAGATTAAGCTTCTGCGTGGTGCATGTTGGCAAAATGAAAGGTGTTTTAAGCAGCGAGGTTTGGATGGAAAACAACTGGAGCATTGAGAGGGTCAGCGGTCCGGAGAAGAGCGCATCTGTGTGATCCCTTTAAAGGAACACTCCACATTTTTTGGAAATATGCTCATTTTACAACTCCCCTAGAGTTAAACAGTTGAGTTTTACTGTTTTTGAATCCATTCAGCCAATCTCCGTGTCTGGCGGTAGCACTTTTAGCTTAGCTTAGCATAGATCATTGAATCGGATTAGACCATTAGCATCTTGCTCAAAAATGACTAAAGAGTTTCAATAATTTTCCTATTTAAAGCTTGAGTCTTCTGTAGTTACATTGTGCACTAAGACCGACGGAAAAAGAAAAGCTGTGATTTTCTAGGCTGATATGGCTAGGAACTATACTCTCGTTCTGGCGTAATAATCAAGGAACTTTATTACCTTACCATGGGTGGAGCAGGCACAGCGATATTACGCAGCGCATGAAAGTAGTCCCCAGCTAGGTAACAAGTTATGATATAGCTGGGGACTACTTTCAGGCGCTGCGTAATATCATTGTACCTGCTGCACCCATGGTACGGCAGCAAAGTTCTTTGATTATTACGCCGGAACGAGAGTATAGTTCCTACCGCCAGACCCGGAGATCGGCTGAATGGATTCAAAAACTGTAAAACTCTTGGGGAGTTGTAAAATGAGCCTATTTCCAAAAATAGTGGAGTGTTCCTTTAAGAATGAAGTGAATAACCTTGGGCATCTTGGTAGATGTCCACCTGGATCCAGCCGTAATCCTTGTGATGGCAACATCGTGAAGGTTATTCTTAGAGAGAGGAAAGGGCAAGCTGCTGAGGCTGTGTATGAGTTTAGAACATAGGTTGTGAAATTGGTTGTGTATTTGAAATAATCAAATTATAGTTTTTTCAGTTTAGTTTAATTAATGAGTACATATTTATATATTTCACTTATTTTTGTTGTATTTATTGTTTTTTAGTGGGGGTTTTTTTTTTTCATTTTTAGTTACCAAAAAATTTTTTTTTTTACTTTTTGCTTTTATCTTCATAGCAGTTTGAGTAAGTGATATTAACCATGGTTTTGTGGTCAGGGTCCCCTCAGAGCATGTGGAGACATGCAGAGCGAGTAGCAAGTGTGACGTGGGGTGTTCAGGGCAAATTAGACAGAAATACAGCGCTGAGGAGGGTGAATTACAGCATGCTTTTAGGACACTCAGGCTGTGGCATCTAACACTGGACACTATTGTTTTATTATCTCACACAAAGCAAATGGGATTTCTGAGTTACGGTCACATCATGAGAAACGGCAGTTTATTTATGGAATGTTTACCTGTGCGTGTGACCCTAGGGTCATTTCCACACTTCCTTTATCCCAGCTCCAAGTGAGGGGTGACGCCACACTTTGATTCACTGCTGCACTGCTGATTAGGCCCCAAGAAAAACAGCAATGACCTGAAAAAAAATAAGCCAATAATGAGAACGAGGTGTCCTCAACACTGCAGTGAAGTCACTTTCTGCCCAAAACAACCCAAGCTCTAATTCTCTTGGTGGCTTTGTTATTTTGTTAGGACTGTCAGTTGATTTAAAAAAAAAAAAAGTAATTGAATTAGCTATGCCAATTAATATTAAATTGGTTTAAAAATCTGAATATTTGCATATATTTTTAATATATGAATTAGTGGTGTCAAAATTAGCGCGTTAACGCATGCTATTGATTATTTTCAGATTAACGCGTTAAAAATATTTAATGCAATTAACGCAGGGGCGGGGCTAGGGTTGGCCACCCCATTCGCAACTGCTGCCTCTGTCTCTTTTTTTCTTGCAAAGGATTGCGTTTATTTAGATGCAGAATGTCTTTATGACCACATCAAACGGGAGAAGTTTCAAACACGTGCTCTATACGTCGCCTCCACGCCAGACGCGAGTCAAACAAGCGCGTAAAAGATACTGTGCTTGTAGCCCGCACTCTTCAAATACACGCACAAAGGTGCCGGTGCGGGCTGTAGCCTATATCATTTCATATCATACAGCGAAAGAAACCACGTGCATGCAATGTCGTAGTTATGCCGTCAGTTCAGGCATGAAGTTACCAAAAAGGCGATTAAAGCTGCCTTAAACTGTGTGCATGCATGCAATAGCCTATGTTATATATGCGTCACATTTAAGTACATGTCTCTGAAATGGTTTTAAAAATTGTCCTGAGGCACCCTAGCACTGTCTCCCTCATCTAAAATACCCAATTCAACTCATCCGCTCATTAGTTGAGACTTTCAGACCTGAAGTGAGTCAGAAAATGTAAAGAGATTTGTGAGAAAATAAGATGCATGTCAGATCCCCATCACCTTCAGCAGCAGCAGCTTTTAAAGCAATAGCAGGCAAATAAGTTAATAACCAGCTGCTGTGATGTCTATTAATCCAAGAACAAAAGAAAAAAAAAGCAAATCAATAACTTTTATAGTTTTAAGGGGTTCATCTATATTTAATTTAGAATTTAGTGTTTGGTAAGTATTCATTTTCTGTATATTTCTGCTGAAGGGCACAGCTAGCTAAATATGTCATTTATTATAATGGGTTCATGTGAAGATTGTTTTAAGTTCACTTAATTTAGACGTTAAGTCTAATAAATGTTAAAATTGATAGCTCTCAATTATACTGTAATGCTGAATGGCTACAGTCAATGGTTAAATATTCAGTGGGCAAAACAATTTTTTTATAGAGACATCAGTAGTATTGATATCAGTGATGCTGGCCTTCAATCATAAAAAAGATACCATTAAAGAAATATTAAAAATATACTGTCTTTATGTTGTTTGTACATTGTACATTTGAAAATTGTTTATTTAAAAACCTGAATGTTAGGTGGGGTTAAGCGAAAAATGTGTGATTAATTCGTAAAAATTTTTAATCGATTGACAGCACTAATATGAATATATCCTGTGACCCCTTTGTTCAGTTCAGTTCTGTTGCAGACTTTTGCTTTTTGCTTTTTTTTGGTGTGTGATTTGAAAGAGAAACGCTTATTCAAAAAAGTAATTGACAATGCAGGTTTTCTAAGTATTTTAGCTATTTTAGCTGTGGGAAAGTTACAGTTCTTCAAACAAAAGCTTTGCCCACATCGATCCTTATGAAGCTCCTCGGAAAAGAGAATTTGCCTTGGGAACTGAGGACATAAGAATCCCACTGGAGCCTTTAGGGGACTGAATTATGACTGTCTATAGAGATGGGGGCACAAGTGTCACATAAATAAGCATAGAGTGAGTGTGTGTGTGTGTGTGTGCGCGCAAGTGTGAGAGAGACAGACTTTGTGCTTTCTAGTTATTTACAGTGGATTAGACATTTTAAAGCTTAGGGAATCCATATTCAGTCATGCTGTAAATCATATTAATAGTGTGTGTGTGTGTGTGTGTGTGTGTGTGGGTTTCTTACCAACCGTGTGTGTTTGTTTTGCAGCTTGGTGTCCATTATCAGAGGGCAGGTGCTCACTGCAGATGGTACGCCCCTGATTGGAGTCAACGTGTCCTTTGTGCACTACCCAGACCACGGATTCACCATCACACGGCAGGATGGCATGTAGGTTGAAAACATAAGCAGACACACATCCTATACAGACTTCCATAGTGTTCCTGTCCTTGAATGACTGAATGTCATAATACAGCACAGAGTACAGATGTCACCAAAACCATCTGTTTAGTTATGTTTAGTACTTATGCATAAAACATACATAAATGTGTGAAAACTTTGATTGAATACACAACCTCTTATGGCTCCACAACAGTTTGTGTGTGTGTGCATGTGTTTTATAGCTTGCTGTCTTATCTACCAAGATCATCTCATGAAAATGTCAGGCATTGCTTCAGGAAGTAGTGCTTTAGCAAACGGCCTGTTTAAAATGCATTGGATTTACAAGAGTGGAATCAATCAGCCAATGGGCCGCACTCTCCCATACTGTTAAACCAATCCCAGTGTTATTAAGGAGCAGCAGCACCGCAATCATGAAGGCCTCACAACTGTAACCAGCAAGCTTTTTAAGCAGACATCTTTGTTCAAGGAGAGTGGACTGTTAGGACCTGCCATCATGTACTGTCACGTGTCAGTGCTGAATGGCTGAAAGGCAGCAATCAAGCAGAGAGGAAATTAAATAAGGTTTGCAATTGAATTGAATTCAGTGTAATTAAAGATAGAATCGCTGAAGAGGTGATTTAGGTGCAGCTGGTGGACTGAATGGGGTCAGTTCAAGTCTTTAAAGGAACAGCTGAATGAAAAATGAAAACTCTGTCATTATTAACTCACCAGCATGTCGGTCCTAACTGGTATGACTTACTTTCTTCTATGGCACACAAAAGGTGTCATTGACGTCAGACATGATGCAACACATCTAAAGGTGCCATATTTGATTTGTGTATTACATTTGTAGTGCAGACTTAAATTTCGATTCTATTTATCACAAAAATCTATGATAGCTTCAGAAGATTTGACATGCAGCTCACAAGACTTATTTTAAAGTTATTTATATTTTATACTATAGTTTTTCGTTTCTAAATTTTATATTTATTTTTTAAATGTGCTTTTGTCATTTTTATTTTTTTTATAATTCTCCATGTATTTTATATATATATATACAGTATATATATATATATATATATATATATATATATATATATATATATATATTTATCTTTTTTCAATTAACAAAAACAATTGTAATAGTTTTAGTTAACAATAACAACACTGTTTTGCCCTGTTTACACCTGGTATTAAGATAATCAGTCTCTTCTGTCTACTTTCGACCACTTCTGTCCTGATTTCTTTTGAGGGGAGGGTCTATGGGCCAGTGTTTTTTTTGTTTTTTTTAATCATTTGATCTAATATTTGTGAAATAATAACACAATTTTTATATATATATATATAATTAAATTAAATTAATTAGCAATTCATTTAATTTTCTATTTGAAACCGATTTCTTATGTGACAGCTTTAATTAAAGTTTCTTAAGGGTCGAGATCAAGTTATCTGCATCTCCTGCTCTTCATCAAGCCACTCCCATAATAGCTGTCACCACTCAAATTAATGCACGACTCAGATTAACTGTATAGCATGTAAGACTCCAATACAATCAGGGGCGTAGAATTAGGGGGGGACGCAAGGGACGTGTCCCTACAAATATCTACTACCAAACTGTCCCTAGCAATAATTTTGATCAAACAATTAAATATATGTATATATTTTTTGTAATTTCAGACGCATCTGAAAGGTCATACCAGTGATATTATACCTACAAAGTTAAAGTAAATATGTTAGAAAACTGTATGCACGCTTTCAAGGATGCGCATTTAATACTTGGGAGGAATGTAGTCGCACACCGGAAGAGAAATCCAGAAGCGCAGCGCCGCATTTAGAACAACTCACAGTTATTGCACCCAATTCAAGACAGCAGTCTAAAACAGTAAATATAAAAGTTCTCTTTAACAAATTAACAAAGGTGCATCGATGAGTTGATTGTAGTATGGTGATTGACAAAACAGAGCAAATGGAAAGAGAAAGCGCAGCCTATGGCTATCATAAGATACAGACAGAAAGACAAACGTTGTGCGGAAAGATTCACAATCTTCCAGTCTAGGATAAAGTCATTATGAACATTAACAATAATTTGGGACAAATATAATGTGGATTTTATGGTAAACTATATAAGTGCCACTCTGTGGTGCAGCAGGATTTGGAACATGCATCCTGAGTCATGAATGTTGTTCAACTGAATGTACAAATTGAACTGGTAGCTGAAATATACACATAATAAAAACAACACTGACAGATAAACCGCACACTCTTATTTCAGTGAAATGTGCATGAAAGTTCCTTTACTACAGCAACAGCAGAGTTTTTCAGAATCATCCTGGGTCCAATTCGATTAATATTACAATCGAGTGATGCATGATAAAGACACCCAGCTCTCTGATGCTGATGGTTCACAAAATCAAAATTGTGTAATTGTCTGTTAAACATTAATTAAGAAAAAATTGGGGGGTTGGGTTTATGTCCCCACCAATGTCAAAGGCAAACCTACACCCTTGAATACAATTATAAAGTAATTACGTTATCATGAATAAATATTTAAATGAGTAAAACTGAGTGTGTCTATAGTATTATAGGCTACACAACATTATTATATTATCTTTCAATTCATTTTTAAATTATTGTTTTAAACTGGATCAGTAGGGTGCTCTTAAAGTAGCAGCAGCTGTGACAGATTTTAAGTATCAATTCTGCTTAAAAAGATGCGATCTAAATCTGTTTACATGAAATAAGCCTGCTCCCGAGCAGGTCTAAGTTTACGGACCTGTTGCTATGACAGCAACTCCAGGATGAGCTTTGAAGAACCAACCAATCCAAGATCAAGCAAAATCGTCCAAAATCGTCTTTTCCACCGCAGGAGCTTTACCCAGGAATTAGGGACTTTGGGCCGGTACTTGTTGTGTTTCCACCACAGGAACCAGGATCTAAATAAAGTTCCGGGTACAAATTTGCCCCTCAGAAAAGTCCCTGTTCACGAGGTAGTACTTTTTCAAAGGTCCATAACTTCCGGGGAGGGACTTGGGCGCTGAACACGCTGATACTTTGCATACTTTTTAAAAATATTACTGTTATTGTGTCATGAAATTTTATTGTGTCATGAAATTGTGTCATGTAGTTTTAAAAATATTTCAGGCGAGAATGTAGTTGTTTAAAATGTAGTTGTTTGAGTTGTTTAAAACTCAAATCGGCAGTTTATTTATAAAGACAGCACCTATTTTCATGTGCTTCACCAATTTCGGAGATGTGAGCTCCACGCGATCACCGGGCACTCAGTGCTCATGTATCCCACTTGCAGTCGGGGTGGAATTAAAAGTTACATTAATATGTTTAAATGAAAAAGAAAAGAGGTAGTGGTGTTTGATATCATATTTCATCCTATTGTAAATACAGTGAGGAAAATTGCAGTAGCCGAGGCGAGCTGACTGATGTTATCAAGTAAGCTGCTCTTTGCAGAATTACCGGACTTGCGTCGTCCCATCCACGGGAGTTCACACTCCCGAGTCGAACTCGCAAGTCCGTAATTTGCATACTTGGTATTGAGAAATGCGTGCAGACCTACATCATCAGACTATTTGCCTATTCTTCTCGGTACTTTAGACCACAATGGAAACGCAGACATAAACAGGCCTGGGGTAAAAAAAAAAGTTCCTGGGAAAAAAGTTCCTGGGACAAATTGTTCCTGGTAATTTCGGTGGAAAAGTGGCTAATCAAATCCAGCTAACTGAGTTAGCGACTTATGAAGAATGGATCCCAAGTGTAAACAGGGCCTTTGGAACCTGACAGCAGCCGTTCTCGTTCACTTTTATTTTCTGGAAAAGAGTGGCCAGGATATTCTTCAAAAATTATTTAATGTTTTACAGAACAACAAACATCTTAATGGCTTGAAATGAAATAATTCCATAATTTTGGAGTGATTTTTATTTTTTCTCCAGTTGTTTTCTTTTAAGTGAGAAAGAGAGCACATGAGCACACGTAGGACTAAGGAGAGAGAAGTTTGACCCTGACAGTGCATCACAGAGATAGATGGAGAAAGGCGTTAGAAAGAGGCTGCCAGAGAGATATGTTTAATAGAAAACGTGATGATAGAAGAGCTTGGACTAGAGGGAGGAGACCCAGACTGAAAGAGAGAGAGAGTGCAGAGGAGAGGCTATAGATAGAGGGAATGTGTCCGAGATTAGCCCACTCAGCCAGCTGTTGCAGCACTTGAACACCACAGCAGGGCAGACCGTAAAATGGCAGTGGATAATCATGTCGACACCTCTTCCACATCCACTTACTCCAGCAGGGAATCAGAGTACCATCTACGCAGCTGTTTGAGACCAATCACCAGCAGCCTTTCCTTCAGAGCTGCTTTCGTGTGTGTGTGTGTGTGTGTGTGTGTGTGTGTGTGTGTGTGTGCACGTGAGCGAATTCTTACGCTTCTACATGCATATTTTCTGCCCTATCTTGCTTTCCCCCTGAAGCTTTTGCAAAATATCGGAATATAGGACAGTATGCTCAGTTCCTGACTCACTTCCTTTCTAATAAGTCTCTCATGGCAACAGAGGGAGAGAGAGAGTCGAGGAAGAGTTTTGGCTTTTAAAAAGGCTCAGCCACATTATCGTGCATTTTTCACCGTGGCAAGGCCCTGTGTCAGGAAGAAAAGGGCCTTCTTAGAAACACTTGGCTCAGAGGAGACCTGCACTGGGATCAGGAAGGTTAAAGCAAGAGACAATTAAACCAGGTCTAGCCATCAGCTCTCATGTCTAATTCATCTCAGTTACTCACTCTGTCACCTCCGCAGTACATTACCTGCATATTATCCATACCTAATGAGCGTATGACATATTATCCGTACCTGGAGCGAATGACAGTCCTACGTTTTTTTTTTATATGTGCATATTCATTTCTGTTAACTTTTGTACAAAATAAATATTGGAATTTATAAGTACACTCCTGTTTCATCTTTGCAGGTTTGACATTCTGGCCAATGGCGGAGCATCACTGACGCTGAGCTTCGAGCGGGCACCATTTCTCACGCAATTCCGTACAGTATGGATCCCATGGAATGTCTTCTATGTAATGGACACGCTGGTTATGAAGAAAGAGGAAAACGACATCCCCAGCTGCGACCTGAGTGGCTTCATTCGACCCAGCCCTCTCATCGTGGCCACACCACTTTCCACCTTCTTCCGATCCTCACCCGAAAACGGCCCCATCATTCCAGAGACGCAGGTAAGGCTCAGTTGGACTCCTTAAGCCCAGGTGCATATGAGATTTCAAAATTACAAGCCACAATGTGGGTGATGCAGATCCCTAAAACTAAAACAGTCCAGATTTTTCCTTCCCACCAAAGTGCTAATTTACTATTGTAAATGGAACAGTTGGTCAGCTGGAAACTGAATGGTCATTTATTTACATGCACAGAAGAGGGTATCGTATGGCAGCAGGAATATGCAATGAGTCTAGACTAGTGTTGTTTTTGGCGGCCTGTTATAATTTTAGTTTTAGTCTAGTCTTTGTGTGAAGCTGTCATTTTAGTTTTATTAGTTTTAGTCACGTTCATACTCTTTTTAGTCTAGTCTAGTTTTAGTCGACGAAAACTGATGACATTTTAGTCTAGTTTTCGTCAATGAAAATTGTATTTTAGTCTCTTTTTAGTAATGCAATTCTATTTAACCCAGTCAATATAGTATAAGTACCTAGTAACGTTAGTATGGACGAAACCAAAATTTTCTTTTAGCCAAACCCATTTCAAACAAGGTTACCTTATTATATTATTGTTACCTTATAGACTCAAGAATGCATCCATTCCAGACACGGAAGATGCTCTGATTTGTCAGCCAAACATGTTAGAAGTACACACACACATCTCCCAAAGATGAACCCCGGCTGACCGGCCATCGGCCCCTTTCTCTGTGTCAGACTTAACTTTGTTGTCGTCTTCAAAATAATAGGCTTCAAAATAATAAACGACACTAGCCTGCCACCGGCTGGCGAGAGTAGCCGCTTGCAGTCGGGGCGGAATTAAAAGTGGAGACGTCAAGTCGGACACTTTCTGCTGCATGCTCTTATCACAAATACAGTGTATTAAATACAATATATGAGAAATACACAGAAACGTTTGAGCAACAGAAACACTTTTTATATACTGCTTAATACAGCGCAATCTGTTCAAGAATAAAGTTTAGCATAAACATATAGGCTACTAAATACCAATAAAGTGTGGGTATATATGCTTTTATCAGGGTTTTTGATAAAAAATTACTCAAGATAACAGTGCGATTACACTAAATAAGCTTTACTGTTATAAAATACAGATTTGTGAGCATTATTTGAAATTAATTGTTAGAATTAACACACGAAACACACCTCGTGCTTGTCATGACAGAATGTAACCAATGAGAATAAAGCGTGTCGTCATCAAGGCTCTCGCAGCCGATTTTGAGCAACTGCAGCGCCTGACCTCAGCGGCTGGTCTCGTTTTGCTCTCGCGGTACTTTGACAGCACGTGTGATTTTAAGGCGGCTGCAGCGCCGGTCATAGTCGGACAAATGTCCTAACCAGAGTGCATTGCTTTTGTCAGGCGGCAGCCGATTCTTGCGGCGCTGCATGAAGTCGAACGCACCTAATGCCGCGAGTGGGGCTTGAGGAAGTGACGTCGCCTGCGTCTGCGCAGTGCGACCTGAAGTGAGACACCGGAAACAGAAATACTGCAGAATAATAATAATAATAACGCGACTAAACGAGACGAAATAACATTATAACATTTCGTTTCGTCTCGTTTTAGTCAACGAAAATGAAGTGACATTTTAGCATAGTTTTTATTTTGTAAACCACATTTAGTCTCGTTTTTATTCGTCAACAATATTGCATTATACATTTAGTTATCGTCATCGTCACATGACCAGCATTTTCGTCTCGTCTCGTTTTTGTCACATGATAAAGGTTCGTTGACGACGATATTTCGTCATAATTTTCGTTGACGAAAGCAACACTAGTCTAGACGTGCTCTGCACACTGTTCAGTCAGTCACAAAAGAAGGAGCCTTTGATAACAGTGACGGTGCTAAGAAAATGTGAGGAAACAGTCTGTTCTTTACCCTCAACCTGCAACCAGAATGCAGTACTCGGAGGAAAAATATTTTTGAATCTTATTGTGGCGCTGGCAAGAGCTAGAAATCAGTACAGCCTTCAGCGCAATCCCACATATTGAGGAGATATTGGTCAGCATTTTATATCCTTTTGCACACCCTCCTTTTGTTCCTTTTATAGAGCAAATCCGCACGCGCTGTCCCCTACATAATCTGTTAAAATGACTCAAGCCTCTTGCTGCCTGTCTGTAAAAATGAAAACTGGACCCACATCAGAGCAAATAAATGACTGGGTCTTTGGGGAGATAAATATAAAAGCATGCTTAGTTTGTGTCTTGCACAAAACAATTTTAAGGTCTTAAAGGAATAGTTCACTCAAAAATGAAAATTCCTCTATTATTCTCACTGTCTTGTGCAAAACCCATGTGACTTTCGTTATTTGTGAATCACAAGTGGTATATTAAAAAAAGATCTTGGCCACTCTTTTAAATATAATGAAAATAAATGAGAATTAGGCAAGTTTAATTTGCAAATGAGTCAATCTTTCTTTTTTAATGAATTGAATGAATGATTCACTCATGTGGTTAACAACCGATGAGGGGAAATGACTTAAATAGCTTTCGTGTGGCTTTCGTAAATGACAGAATTCTAATTTTTGAGTGAACTGATCCCTTAAAGCTAACTGTTATGATAAAAAGAGAGGCAAAATAAAAGTCGAGATTGAATTCCTCAGTCGGGTTTTTTCTGTGCCATGTGAAGTGAGTGCTGTTGTTGATTGAGAGGTTCCCAAAACTTGGCTCTGTTTTGTCTGTATTTTCTCTTCCACCCTACCTTGTGTCCAGATGTGTATTTGATCCCTTCCTATTTCCCTTGTGTATTTGATCCTATAACCCGGCTTTTCCATTCTTACCTTTCTGTGGCATGTGGCGGGGGGAACATCCCCTGTAATGCGAGCACTCAGGGCCAACACATATGCTGTCTTACGAGTTTGCTCCGAGACATGAAGGAGAAAAATTGTTTCCTTATTGTCGGCAGCATATGTAACAGGCCACACTCCTCTTCCCGTGTTTCTCCTTGGTCCCAACTGGGGCGTCTGTCCCCTCTGTGGAACCCCACTCATCAAAGTAGATGGGCCCTGATTTGAATTACAGCCTGCTTTGAGAGGAACTCTAAACAGGGGTAATCAGACCCAACCAAGTTAGCATTTAATATGGGGCTTTTGGACCTCAGCTGTAATGGCCTCCAAGGTCTTTTTTTACCCAGAGCGTCACACATAAATGGCAAACAGACATCCCTCAGCCCCCCTCATCCAGCGCTCGTAATGCTTAGCGGCCGTGACACTGAATGGGCAGGCATATTGCTTCCACTTGGCCGTCATGCAGGCCTGGAAAAAATGTTATTTGGCTGGAGGAGAACGGCACGTTTTCACGTCCAGAGAAAACCTCCATGCGACAGTGGAAAATCAGATGAGACATTTAGTGAATGAAAGATATATAGGATTTCCCATCATGCTTTGTGTGCTTGCTTCAATAACTACTATGTCCTTTAAAGCATAACACCTCTAAATGTAATGAGAGCGCATTGATTCGGCTTTTCGCAGAAACACTAGCTTCCTTTCTTACCGTGAAAAAATGCTTGATGATAAAACTCAATCTGGTCTTTATTACTGTGCATTTAATGGACTGTATCAAATGAACTTTCAAAGCCTTTTCATCTTCCCTTTCATTTGGCAAATGAGAAAATATTTTGCTTTAATGCAGCCATATGCACTTATGGCCCTTGCCCCCGTGGCTAAGAATAACACGGCTGCACACGTAGAGACACGGCAATGCATGCGGTGCCATTTATTAAGAGCTTATAGCAGGCGGAGTAAAGCATGTTATTAGCTCAGACTCTGTAATCAAAGTTCACAGAGGGGAGGCCGGGTGCATAGCATGAATGCTTTGTGGCCTATAGACGCCCTTAAGTAAAGCTATGAGCATAGGGTATGCACAAACACATGTGGGCTGGCATCAGCTAGTGTTAGGGAGACAGTGTTGGCCCTTTAAATTGAGAGAATAATGCTACGGTCATGTGTAAGAATGAGAGTTAAAACCACCAAACTTCATCTTAACTTGCTGTCCATTTATTTTATCCCCCACTTACTATTAGTTTCCTGTTTGCCTGTTTTTTTGTTTGTTTGTTTTTTAGCCACAGACTGCATATCAAAGGTTCTCCCAAAGCCATCTAGCCCCCTCTACTGATCCCCGAAAAAGTGAACCGGCATCCAAACCAAAAAAAAGAGAAGAAAAGAAATTCCCTCTGGCTCCCTTTGTCCTCTGTGTTAGAGAAAAGCAAATGTCCTCTCGCAGTAGGACACTTGACAATGCCATGAGCTGGAAGACAGGGAGATTACTGTCTTTCCACAGTGGCTCGACTGGCTTTTCATTAAGCACTTGAGGAGAAAGCTGTGATGCAGAATCTCTCTGTTGATCCAAGCTGCTCCTCATCTCTTGTGCTCCTTTTGTGCATCTCAAAGAGGGAGAGAAATTAGCACTAATGCTCTGAACTTTGGTGATTCCTCACCAGGGGCACCTTTAAATGCCGTTAACGGCACGCTTGTGTTTCATCCAGCAAGACAGGCCAGCTGTCTGAAAGTCTGAAATCAATCCAGTTTGAACTTTTCTACTGCAAGTTGTGGTCCACACTGCTCTGTCTGTTGACTATTTCTCGTGGTTGAGCATGTGGAATGCAGCACAGTAATAGCCTCCGACAGTGATGCAAATATAAGCATGTTTCGCCCGTGAAAATCTCCCTCATTAGATCCAAGATGTCAAGTAAATGGCGGTCAGAGCAAACACAGGCACAGATGTGCTTTAATCCTGCAGAGAGAAAAATCGGAGGCCTCTTCCTCGGCTCTAATGCCTCTTCCAGATGCTCCCGAGTCACTCCTTCTCTCCCCCATCTTCATTTATCTTCACCTCTTTCTTTCTTTGATGTGCAGGTTCTTCAGGAGGAGACGGCGATTCCGGGTAGCGACCTGAACCTTATGTATCTGAGTTCGCGGGCGGCTGGCTACCGGCCAGTGCTCAAGGTGACCATGACCCAAGCCACCATCCCCTTTAACCTCATGAAGGTGCATCTGATGGTGGCAGTGGTGGGACGCCTCTTTCAGAAGTGGTTCCCCGCAGAACCCAACCTGTCCTACACCTTCATCTGGGACAAAACAGATGCATACAACCAAAGAGTCTATGGCCTGTCAGAGGCTGTGGGTAAGTAAACAAAGATCAGAAACGTTATTGTTTTGACTTTTCAATATTGAAAGCACAATTAAATGTGAAAAGTTTTTCACTTTCATCCAATTATATTTTTTCGTAAGATTCTGTTAATTGAGTGTTAATTGATGCAGCGTCACACCTCTGCTGAAAACCTCCAAACTTTCCCAAAAAAGCCTCACAATTAACAGCATTTTTACATCTTTACTAATATTTAATATTAAGTCAGCTGGTGTTGTTGAGCTTATAAACCACCACCTCACTATCACATACTGTTTTTTTCTAGATGCACAGAGTCAAGGAATAATGTAATTACCCTCTGAAGAAAGCCTGATTTTGTTACATGCAAGAATGTAGATGTGCTTAATGGCCCGTGCCACTATGACAGTTGCATTATGAGATGTCTCCTTAAATATACCTATGCAAATAGGAACTGTAAATGGAAAACAAAGCAGTTATGATTAAGGCCAACAATAGCACAGGAAGCAAGATTTTTTCACCGTGGCATTTTTTATGCTGACTGTATTTTGTAGCGTGTATGATTACCCATCAGCAAAACCACAGAGAACAACATGCCTCTCTCTGTTCTGAGGAAGGTCAAGGCGAATCTGTGGCTTTGTTTTTCACTTAAGCATTGAGAAAGACGGCCAGCTGCTGATGACAGTGCCTCAGTTTATTTTCAGCTGATGATGTGGCAGGCAGTAGGCCAGACTAAACTAGACATGCTTTTCAGCGCTTTACATAAACAAACTCACAAGATGTTGAACCACAAAAGACATGTTTTTTTTCACAAAATCAGGAATGCGTTCTGCCTTTACAAAGTGAGCTGTGTAAAATTGTAAACAGGTTAGCTAGGTCTCATGAGTATTGATTGGCTTTCACCTTCTCATCAGGCTTTGCTTTGCCAATTGCATTAAGCAGGTAATTTTTTGCCCAACGAATAGCAGTGCGCTTATTGATTCTCTCTGGGGGGCATAAGGTCGCTTTCTTAATATGATCGGCTGAAAATGGTTATAAATTTAAAACGATTTGCACCTGGTGAAGCACAGATCTGTTATGAGATTTACTGAAGTTTTGATAGAGACACTGCAGTGTTCAGGCAGGCTGCAGTAAAGATGAATTGATATTGTGTAGGACATCTGATTAGGCCCTGGGAACGAGTGCGGTTTATCAGCCCAATGTTTATATGATGATTTATCTGCATGCCTCTTAATGTGGTGTTTAGACTTCTGTATTGATTACTTTCTCAAGCAGTTCTCAAGAAGTCTGTATTTGATAGGATGTTTATAGGATGTATTTGCATACATGAATAACACCAATCTGTCTCTCTCCAGTGTCTGTGGGATTCGAGTATGAGTCCTGTTTGGATCTGATCTTGTGGGAGAAAAGAACAGCCATCCTCCAAGGTTATGAACTCGACGCCTCAAACATGGGAGGATGGACCCTAGACAAGCACCACATTTTAGACGTTCAGAATGGTAAGCCCACCTCTGACCTCTGACCTCTGACTCCTCTAATGAATAACACAAAAATAATGCACTCCTACACTAGTTTTAATATGCACAGCACCATAAGTCACACTGATCTTGGCAATCAGCTGAAATCATGTGTTTACCCACACACTCCTAAATATCAACAAAAATCAATTAAAATACACTTGCGTTACCTCTGCTTCCCATCTAAATGCAGCCCATTATCTGCTTGTTAAAAGTTATTAATATGACATGGGTATAAAATCTTTAATAAGGAGTAAATGAGTGCTCATTAGTGTCATTGCTGTTAAATGACGTTGATGAAGTGGAACTATAGCGGCACAGCGTTCTTATTGTCTCAGGCATGCCAATGAAGAGACATTTGACATTTCCATGTGAGTGACCTTCACCCAGACGAAGCAGTCTGGAGTGCTCTCTGCAGCAAACATTTATGGCCACGTGTCATTGGGGAGAGACTGCCTTGATGAATTCTTAAGGAGTCTCTCATCCCTCATCTTGGCTTTAAAAGGGTGATCAACAGAGGTTGTCCCCATGTACCTTGCTTAAAGGTTGACCTGTTTATCCTTGAGCCCTTTCATGGGGACATGATGAGCTGCTCTTAGATCACAGTTTCCATAGCCTTCTAAATATAATTCTCACCTTTCCGGTGGTAAATTTTTGTTGTGTGCCTCTACTGAAACTGAAATCCACTGTTTTGCTACTAAGGCTACCATTTTGAAATGGCTTGTCATTCTTAAAGCAGTTGTTCACCAAAAAAATGTTTTACATTGCTCATCTTCATGTTGTTCCAGCCCAGTGTTGTTTTCTTTCTTCCAAGAGATAATAGGATGAAGATGAACAGACCGACATTTGTTATTGACCAAAAATCTTCCCCTCCACTGCTCTTAAATATAATATGACACATGTTTGATCCATGCAACTAGTTTATTTCAGAGCCTCAGCAGATGGCAAGATTATCAATAAATAGTATCTTAAATTTTGGTCTTCTTGTATGATATTTCTTCACGTGTCCTTGAAAATATATATAAAGAGAGAAGAGAACACACTGTTTTCATCGCAGTATGTGAGCTCTGACATAGAAAAAGAGCTGATTTTAGTCACTCATAAAAAAGTAAGAGAAGCAAAAAATCTGTTCCTCTCTGGGACAGCAGCAGACAGTGATGGACAGCTGGGAGCTGGTGAATCCATGCGGGCAGGCCATAAATTACCCAATGAAGTGAGCCTCTGATGGAGGTATGTGAGCATGCCCAGTCCAACATAATGATTGTGGAAATGAACTCTCTGGAGCGAAATACAGAGGGAGTTGAGGAATTGTACTAGTCAGTTAAATCTGAGAGTGAGAGTAATATACATTATAGATACAGTACATAGATTCCCAGAGAGCAACATAGTTTTGGTCCAGACACTGGGCCGACACTGCTTGCTGTCTGGGTTCAGTCATTAATAAATCAACTTAAGGCCTTGTTCTCCTCTATTTCTTCTGTCAGGGTTATCTGAATCTAAAACAAAAATGAAAACTGGTGGTTTAAAAGAGAGTAAACAGAAACAAATTAAAAGAACTATAAACAAAATAAAACTAAAAACAAAGGTTGAGAAGCTAACTGAGAACAAATAATCAACAAAAATAAATAATGATTTGAGTAGTCATCAAGCGCTCATCACATGTCAGAATAATCTGACCTGTCTGTCTGTGTGGGAGAACACATCCCACAGGCAATATGGCATGATGAGATGCCAGTAATATTTTCTTACACTGACTCAAATGAATATGCAGTGACTGGTAGGAAATGGCAGAGTACTCTTTATTCTGTTAGAAACAATTAACTTTCATTTAACTTTTGTGCAATGATTTGGATAGCTTCTCCATTTTATGAGTGCACAGGCATGTTGTTTTTTGAATGTTTTGCTTTGTGTATTTAAAGGTTCTAACTCTGATGCAGCTTTGATTCTTTGTAACATAAATGCTGTACTTTCTATTGCATTCACAAGGAAAAAAAATTAGCCACTAGTTGTCCAGACTCTCTTTTTGTTGTTGTTGGCATCGTGAGTGACACTAAGCTCTCTTTTACTTCACTGGCTGAGAGCCAGCTGTCCGTACAAGTTACAACGGTCTTTCATCTCCTCTCCATGCCTGCTGCCCTTGCTTCGTCCCTGAACCCCCTCTACCCACCAGCCCCTATACCTCCTGATCCCTAGCATATCCAACTGACTGGTTAGTAAGGCACCTGTCCCACCTAGAGCATCCCAGAATACACTGCTGCAGGCCATTCAAGCTCTGTTGGATGTCATTGATTCATGATTGTGGATCCTTAGTTCCACAGTTCAAGCCATCAGTGCTGGATGTGTGTGCTTAATAATAATAATAAATGTGCTGTTGTATTGTTAACAGCAACTATGAAAAATCAGTTTGTTATTTGAGATGCTGAAACAAAATACCATAAATAAAATATTACATAAAAAATTACATTTGCAACTACCTGAAAATAAAATGTTTCATTTTTAAAAAATGCTAAATTAAAACTGAAAAAATTATCTAAATAAAAAACAAAAAAATTACAAAAGCATTTTACTTGAAAATAAAAGATAATTAAAAATATGAATGCATTTTAATATATAAATAGTAATTCTAATATTGTAATACTAATTCTAATATAAAATAATAATAATGTTGTTGTTGCAGTTATAGCATTTTAGGTAAACACTTTCCCTGTACAATATTTAGTGGAAGGAGGCTCTCTCTCCCATCACTCTTTCAGAGCAGCACAATGTCATTTGAGAGTACTTATTACTGTCAGTAGTCTCAAAATGGCTGCAATGGCCTAATAGAAATTAATAGTAGCTATCCAGGTCCATAAATGTTGAACGTTTAGTGTGTGCAGCGAGGGAGCTACAACGTATGTAACTGTAAGTGTCCATCTCATCTGAAGTGTGTGTAGCTCCAAGCTTTAGGCCTGAGAGTCTTTCAGTGTATCTATGTTCTTGTCTAGTTATAATGAAAGGAACAGAGTAATAAGACCTACAGTAATATCCTTTGGGGTTTGGTTAAGTGTAGGAGTGTTTGTTTGCATTAGCTTCCCGTCTCTGGTGACCTCACCCTGTCACCACACTTTTCATGCTGTCTCACGGGGAAAACACACGCATGCTTACATCCAGACAACACCCAGTCACAAACTAAAACACACACTCGCACTATTTTAGCGTCCTCCATCTGCTCACATTCACAGCCTTTTCTAAAGAAACTAAGTTAATCTACAGTCAGCCAGTCATTATCACTAAATAAACCAAGACAGGTTGATCAGGACACGCCAGGAAGCAGAAACATGAGACTAGCACAGTTGTGTAAGAAAACATCACCAATTACAGTTTAGCGATCACAATACAAAAGTATTTGACTGCACAAATCCGTGATTGAATAATCCGAATCAAGTATTCCAGAGACCTGTGTAATAAATATTAATACAGTATTTGCACTGGCATCTAGACCAGGGCTGATTTTATATTGCCACAATTGGCAAGTCAAAGGCCCTGTTCCAAATGCCTCACTTGATGTGCATTTACAATGGTCAACTTGTGTCCATTAAATCCACAAGATTTTAAGATGTCCCATGTTTTTTCAACTTCAGAAAGGTGTTCAAGAATGCCCCTTAGCGGCTATTATATGCTCAGTGTGTAGGAGGACTGCTGGATCCACCATACAGTAAAAATATTTCTTACATTTCCATATGTGAAATGTATTGCCATATGTAAGTATTATGACCTATTCGAATTTGCAACAACTTCAAAGATTAACATATATATCTATGTGTAATGCATTTTTGGACATATATGTCATGTAAATGTATATCCATCCTAAAACCTGTCAATAAATGTTGATCTTATATAAGTAAATAGAAAAGACAGACATGCTTTGTTTTGCCTTTATTGTGATAGGACAGAACAGACAGACTGGAAGCGAAGTGGTAGAGAGAGGGAGATGGGACTGGAAAGGTCGAACTCTTGTCAACCGCGTTACATGTCGAAATGCAGCTCCAACAATAGACATGCATTTAAAACATTTATTACAGAAACATATATAAACAAACAGATTTTTGTATATATGGTTGCTACATATGTAAAAATCATCATAAAGACCTTATTAATCCAAGTACATATACATTGGTAAGATATATAAAATCCCCATACTAAAATTTGTATAGCTTCTTTTACCCAGAATATGTACGTATGTAAAAATAATATAGGGCCTATAGGTAACACATGACAACATCACTCTTAAAGGGATAGTTCATTCAAAAACAAAAACTCTGTCATTAATTACTCACCCTCATGTCATTCCAAATTTAAAGCTTTCTGACCCTGCATAGACAGCAATGCAACTGAAATGTTCCCAGGTCCAGAAAGACAAACAGCAGCTTCTCGTAGCTTCATAAAATTATGGTTAAACCACTGATGTCACATGGACTTTTAACTATGTCTTATGTACATTTCTGGGCCTAGGAACGTTTCAGTTGCATTGCTGTCTATGCAGGGTCAGAAAACTCTTGGGTTTCATCAAAAAATATCTTAATTTGTGTCTTGAAGATGAACGAAGGAACAACATGAGGGTGAGTAATTAATGAGAGAATTTTCATTTCTGGGTGAACTATCCCTTTAATATAAGCAATATGTGTCATATATTACATTTCTGTGTATGATTAGGCGTGAGCTGGGACAGGGCCCAAATGAAACTCCGATCTTACTGTGCATGCATCATTGTGGTTAGTTAAGATTTCATTTATTAGTCATCATCTATGAAGATTCTCAAGCAGGCAGAGTTAAACCGACTGTAAACAGGGTGGTTAGGTGGGGCTGAGCAATTTTTTTTCTCTCTCTTACAGTAATGCCAAGTCCCCTCCTTTTCTCCCTCTCTCTGTCTTGACCTGTGGGCTCTGATGAGGCTTGGGAAGTCTGTGTTTGTGTTCAGCTTTGGGTGTCCACATACTACAGCTAGCACAGGCTCCAGTCAGGCATGCTATCTTAAAGAGCTCTCCCACTTCCACTACCATCTGGTGCCTTAATGTGCATATATATATATATATATATATATATATATATATATGTATATATATGTGTGTGTGTGTGTGTTTGTGTTCCACTCTAACCTTCTTTACCACATGCATACAAACATACACATGAAAGTGGCGTAATCGCATTTTGACTCCATCTTTCCATCCCTCTCAGTCTCTTTTTCATTTTTACCTGAAGGCCGATGCACCCACGTTTGCCTCTCACCTCACACACACAAGCGCTCACACACTCCGACACAGCAAATTCAGCCACGCTAGACTTTACTGCCCTTTCTAAATCCCATGGAGTTCAGCTTTAGTCATGTGCAGGCATGTAATGCAACTTTGAATCTGGCTGCATGAGCCAAGCGCACCTCGCTCTCTGATGTGGACCACCACAGCCTGCGGGGCTTACCTGCATCCTCTCTTGCTCTCTCTCGCCATCTCAGCCTCTGATTCCTTTCATCTGCCCTTATCAGCCTCTGTCAGTGCTCAGCCACTGTACCTCCCCTCCTTCCACCTAACAGCAGGAGGTCAGGGAGAGAGATTCAGACACCTCTCTTTGGAACTGCAATTACTTCCAGTCAGGAAATCTTCAAAGACAGAGTATGTGATTGAGGGAAAGCATGTTTGCAGATTTGCTCCTTTTTTTTCTGCTGTGCTGCATGTGTGGTACAGACACTCTGGACCAAAAAAAAAAAAAAAGCATCACCTGCTTATTACTGGTTTTGTCCTGACTCCAAACACACCGTTTTCCCATTATTCAAATTGACTTTGGACCTGTCGGGAAGAAGTTCATGAAATATTAATGACAAAAAAACGGCAGAGAGATTTGAGATGAGATGTGTCTCACACAGGAGAGGCAAAATGATTAAATTAAATTGATTTTGGTAATACTCGATGACCACTAATCGCACTCTCTCTACACACACACACCCACACGCTTCATGCGGCTCCGCAAAGATTTATGGCTGCTTTTCCATACAGTTTTTATGTATTTTTCAAATTAGCTGACACAGTGGCTATGACTGCAAAGATAAACAAATCCTTTGAGAAATGATGTATTGCTTTAAAATACCAAAGGCCTGGAATCAAAAGTTTAGAAAATCAATACACGAAGTACTTTTTTATATGTATATAATGCGAGACAGTTTTCAGTCTGATACAATTTTTATTTAAAAATATATCAAAGTTATCAGATTCTAACAAAAGAGAGGAAAAAATAAGCATTGTCTGAAGACGGAGATTGAAGGAGAGTTGTTGAGACGAAAGAAGTGGAGTAGAAGACAAGACATTAAATGGTACGCTGAGAGAAAGAAAAGGAGGCAGTGACAGATGGTTTGTGAGGCGTAAATGGAAGAAAATTGAGTAGACTACAGCTTCAGCTCTATAATCTCATCAGACCCATCATAAACACAGCAGCTATAAACTCTAATTCAGCCTTTTATTGGCAAATCACTGCTTTCCACTCATAACCTGTCCCCTTTTGTCAGATTTTTATATAAACACACGTCACGCATATCAAAGTAACGAGTACGCGCAATCATTATGAGCTGAGGGCTGTCTCTCTGCATGCCTGAATGAATAATCCAGCACGTCCCACGTCAAGAGCCGTTCCCAATCTGGGGCCAGTCATAATCTGCATATGTGTAATTGAAGACATTCATTGTTGTGCGTGTGGGTGTACGTACATCCGCTCTCACTATTATTTCCAAGCCCTCAGATCAAACAGGTGTGGAGTGGGTTTCATTACTGTAATGCGACCGCAAGTAATTTGCCTGAAAGAGCAACCAGTATGCATGGCTCCGATTAGCCATCGAAAATGTGTTTTGGTGTGTGTATATCTGAAGCGACCTCCCTTGGAGAAGCTCAGTTTGAAGTCAAGGTCGTGGGTCTCTCCCAGGGCCAACGAGCCTCCCTTGTCCAATTTGTCTTTGTTAGTGGAGCATCGCTACAGAGTAGCCTAAAAGTACTTCTGAAAGCAGCCCTCCGTCTACGTACCTCCATCCCTCTCACTCTTCCGGCCAATCCCTCGCTCAATGGCTTAATCGATGGTGGGTGGTTGATCAGAGGAGGAGGTATATTGAGATTTATGGGGACGTTTAGACTGCCATGTGGCTGCTGTGTGGACCGGTGCCCAAACACACCCAAGAGGAGGCTTAAGATGGCGTCATTGATCTCACTCATAATTAGCGCACAGAGGAGCTAGATGCAGAATTCCAGCACATTGCCCGATGTGAATAATTTAGCTAGCACAGCATGAAGTCATCCTTTGAAGTGCAGCTTTGAAGACCCCCCCACCCCAGTCTCGAACACCCCACCGTTTTCAAAGCAACTCCCAAAAAGCAGCTAACTGTGTTCGCAAGGACGCTTTCAGAAAACATTCTATTGACTTGGACACTTTGAGTTCACCTGCACACTTTGACTTGATGTGTATAAGAACACTTCCTCTCACTCTCTTAAATGTCTTTGGTTCTGTCTAGTCTTATCTTTAACGCACACGCGTGTGTGCAAAGCAAACAGTCTTCCTCTCCAAAAATCGCACAGACTACACAAAAGGTGGCCGTTTAATTACTAACTAGAAATAAACGTATAATTCATTCACATTGATAAAAATTGCTCAGTGTAATTAAAATGAAGAGTTCATTTGAAAAAAAATAAAAATAAACACCATCTTTAAAAAAAATGAACTGACTGCCGTGCATTATTCTGCACATATAGCGCGATCTGAACCCTAAACACGTTTTGTCAAAAAAAGTCTGTATTGTCCACTTTCAAGGCATCCCAAGTTCACGTTTTACAGCAGAAGCCAACAAGCGTATTCAGGTCAGGTGACAAGGCTGCAAGTCAATTCGAAAAGACATGCTGAGAGGAGTTTCATGAAAGCTGACGAAAAGTGATCGAGAATGGATGATTTCAACCAACTTGACGAGCCTGTGATTTCTTCTTCAGGGCGTAAAAGAAAAACAAAAGCTGAAACTTTTTCATGGAACCTTGCAAAAGCAGTACATTAGGTGAGGGAAAGGCTCCCTGCATTGCATGTAATCACAACAACAAAGTTGTCAGGCTTCTACATTGTCAGCTGAGGAGAATACAAAGATTAAACAAGTGTTTTTTTTTTAACTCTGAAACATGAAACGTTGAGCTTTTGCCCCAAAAAAAACACTGTTGGAGTTATTGGCTTTTGCTAACAAACTTTTAATATATAAAAACATACTTTCAATGAACTTTAATTTTGTAAGGTACCTGTATTTGAGTTATTATTACTTAGTCAAAACAACCCAACTGCAGTTTGATTGATTTTACAATGGAGGTATCTGTTTTTGCAAATTAACTCTTCAAATGTGCTGTGTATTTTTATGCTACAGACTATACTAAAACCAGTTGAGTCAAGTCTCTCCAATACGTAGTGCATTTTGTTTGTCACACAAGTTTCTGCTGATGTCCATGAATAATCCAGCACATCCCACATCGTAAGCCGTTCTCAATTTGGGGCCCGACATGATCTGTATATGTCTAATTGAAGACATTCATTGTTGAGCATGTGGGTGTACGTATATCCGCTCGCATTTCCAAGCCTTCATACAGCAGATCAAACAGGTGCGGTGTGGGTTTCATTACTGTAATGCGACAATCTTTATGCGAGTTGTGTATTTTCATGCTTCGCACTATATTGGAACCAGTTGAGTCGAGTCCCTCCGGTGCGTAGTGCTATTTGTGTGGCATATAAGTTGCTGCCGATGTAGAGCATTCTGAATCGGACACTTCTGAGGTTCTGTGACAGTTCTGATGTAAGCAGCGTAGCAACTAGGTTTTGCAACACAACTTCTCTCTCTCCTTCTGGGTGGAGGGCTTGTGAGAAGGCAGTAGGAAGTTAGTGGAGTTCACAGTTGACAGGAGACTTGTGGTGGACTCTAATTTGAGCACTCACAGTGGATGACAGTGGTTTGTGGTGGCACATGTTATTTCTGCTCCGTCTACGAATCGCTTGTCTCTCCCTGATGCCCTCTGTCTCCATTCTCTCTCTCTGTCTTGTTTGCTTTCTCTATGGGAACCGAGAGCCAGCAACACCATTAAATTTAGCATGCTGTATGAAATTCTGAGGCCTAGCTTAGCAGGTGTCATGTATCCTCAGCTCTCTGTGCTGGTTCTCGCCATTTAATATGATTTGTGTGCTTCTGCTAAGAATATGAATGTGAATGTAAACTCTGCCTGACAATGGGAGTGTAAGATATTTAATCTTTTTCATTTTAATATTTTCAGATCTCATTTTCCTTATTTCTGGGCTTTCATAAGTGTCAGGCCAGATATTTCTTCTGCCAGGCTCAGTTTCTTCTGAGGTAGTTAATCTTGTATTTAAGGATTCCCTGGCTTCTATTTGCTAAATCAGGGGTTTTCAAAATGTGGGTCGCAGAGTGGGACAAGGTGGGTCGCACAAAGCCACTTGGCGCCAGCTAAATGGCACACACACAGTTCCTAGGGCTGGACGATATACAAAGATTAATTACGAATTGCTCAGTGTGATTTTCGAATCGCAAAGGCCGGGATTTAAAACATGGTTGCGTGTTTTGAAGCGTGGGCGTGCACGAGTTGTAATAACAGTGAGGAATTCACACCGATGGTTCATTATTAAAATGCTTGTCTGCATTATTAATGAGAAAAAACGTCACTGCGTTGTGTTCTGCATGAGATTGCATAAACCGGAAAATTCAAATGTTGCGAAAACTGTTTCAGGTAGGCTATGTTCATTCATTTCTATCGTCTGTCTGAACTCGGCGCTAGAGCCCTGTATTTCGGCCAGGGCCCGTTTTAGGCTTCTCCTTATTTTTATATTTTAGACATCCATCAATTAGTAGCCTAATGAAAGAAAATTGCCGCACTGGTGGAAACAACATGAGTCTGTGCTATTGTGATTGTCAAGAGCGGCTCGGCGGTGTTTAGAGTCCCGCAGCAGCAGCACTAGTGAGTGCCGTCAGTGCAGATGAAGAGTTCTGCGTTCAAATACACGCAATAAAGCTTGCCGTAAAGCCCCAGCAAAAATAATGAATGTGTCCGGGGGAAATAGTAAGGAGGTATTTGAATTATTTACTAATAAACTAGTGTTTTCTGTGTCAGTGTCGCAAAGATGAAGATGACGATCCTTAGATGCCTTTAGAGAGAAGTGCATCTTCATGGATTATGATAATAATTAAAGAGTTTTTGTTTTCAATTTGATTTATTTCGTTAAGAAGTAATTCAAAGCTTATTATAGATATATGTATCATGTCTGTGAGGCATTTATTTGCTGACTTTCGGTTCATTTTTGTGAAGCGCTCCTGTTCAAGACGAGACGGCAGAAAGTGCATCATTGTTTTCTATTTTATAAAAACAGACGTTTTGTTGATATTTTGAGTGCACACAAATAAAAGTAGACCCTTTACAGTTCCGAATGATGCATTAGTCTTATGAACCAAAAATATGGCGTATTTTAAGTTGTTTCTATTGAAAAAAAATGCAATTGATTGCGCTGGTACCTCCATGTCCTGCACTTTAGCTTCCACTCTCTGCACAAACTATTGGATACAGCGCACATTTATCTAGGTTTAACGTTTAAACATTGATATATGCTTGAACTGTTTTAGTATATTATCTATAGATTTTATTTTAGGCAAGTCGTGATGATTTGAGAAGGCTAAATTGATCAAACATACGCTATGATCGGTCTGCCACTGGCCGCTTGGTCGTTACTTTAAGAAAGAACAAAACTTAGGCCTATTTAAAGAACAAAAAATGCTCCAAGCGTTTTTCTAAGTTAACTTAATAAAAAAAAAGAAACGAAATATAATCACTTTGCCATTACATTACAAAGCTGTCTGCTAAAAGCATTTCACATTTAACGTACAGGTTGAGCGGGGCACAAATGCGGGGTTAATTAACACTATACAAACATTTCCACATGCTAGCATAACAGAATTTACAAAATTTCCTATTATTTCCTTGCCATATCATCACTACAGCGCAGATTACAGTTCATAGCCGCAGAGTGAGGGCGTTTCGGGGTTTTATGGACATATTTCATAGACTCATTAACGTCTGTAAATGAAGAAATTAAAACGTAAATATTAGTAGTGAAATTTTACAGTGGTACTATAAAATAAAATGGCTATTTTTCTTAAATACATAATTAAGATTAAGCTTATAGTAATGTCAATTGTTTTTTTTATCTCAAATATGTTGGTGGGTCTTGAAATAGATTCTACTTGTCTAGGTGGGTCGTGGAATGGAAAAGTTTGGGAACCCCTGTGCTAAATGAACAGTTTTACTGTAGTGCTGTGTTACATTTATGCAGTATTGACCTGCTCAAATGAATGGAGAAAACATGCTGAAGCAACATGCTCTTTCAACACACTTTACCTTTCAAAACTGGTTGTTAAAATTTAACGTTTCTTCCATCGTGAAAGCAGGTAGCTATTCAAAAGCTTGTAAATTCCTTATTGGCCATAGCTGCACATTTATTACAATTTCAAAGGCCTGCTGATTTTTTAAATATGATAATATTGCATAGACTAAACTATTTGGAAGGTATTTTTATTAGAACCTATTAGTGGAGAGTTAGACGTCAACAAACAGACATGCTCATTTACTAAATGTGAATGTGCCAGTGAGCACATCGGCGCTGATGCTTGTCTTCCCTCCTCCAACATTTAGCAATTCCCTTTTATAAATCATGAAGATATTGCTGTCTATAAATGCAGGCTTTAGTGATGGTTCCTGCTGACCCTCCTCTCCTGGTGCCCCCTTGATCCTAACCAGCATTAAAAAAAGATCAAAAAACTCTTCATACCTTTTTTTTCCACTCTAGGGCCTGATAAAAGACCCCCTGCGTTCTACTTATTGCTAACCTGAGGCTTGATCTTTCCTGCCCGTTACAGGCTTCAGTCACCGTGTTTCTCAAAAAGTTTACAAGAACTTTTGTAAGCTTTTTCTGGAAGTAATTTTCAGATTTCCCAGAGCGTGTAACAGTTGTCGAAATGTTTCAGGGCATGTTTTCTCCTCTTTTAACTTCATAATTTATTGTTACTGTCATTGCTTATTGTCGTTTACCAATTTACACATTTGTATCTGGTATACGTATATGATTCCAGCCTCTCATAAAACAAAAAGAAAAATCTGTGAACAGTAATAGTAATGCTGCTGTCGGAGGAACAAGGTAAGGAAATAAGGGAAATGATGGGGCAGCAGTGGAGTCTGGTGGGGTTTAGTCAGTCTGGTGTTGCTATTAGTGGACCATTAAAATATGTCCTGAGGGAGAATATTAAAGCACAACATTGACGATCAAATCCAAACCTGGGGCCAAGCGAGCTCATCACACAGCCCAAGCCCACACCCTGTGGCATTTCCACAGTGTTTAACGTGTGCACACACAAATATACAGCGAAACTATCAGATACATGCTTTTCCCCACATACACTCCACCTTACAGGCATGCAAATTCACAACTCCTGTGGTTATAGGATTAACCGGGGTGTATTACCTGGATTCAGAATTGAAGAGGTGCACAGATAGAAAAACAGGAAATAACTTTAGTCACGATGGGTAGTGACTTGTTCACGCACAGTTTGGTGACAGTCTTAACTGGTTTTTATTTAACATTAATAATGCTATACCTGTTTTCACAGGCAAATATTCTCAGAATAAAAGCTTAAAACAAGTTTACAAAAGTCTGAAAAGAGTCTACAGCAGTTTGTGAAATCATTTAAACAGTGTGTGAAGGGATGAGTATTAGTTTTTCATTTGGAACTAATAAAAAACAAAAATATATATTGATGTAGTTTTTATTTTTTTAAACTTACTGTGATGCACCCAACAGTCATTTCATCATGTGATTCGAATAATCGATTTGCTTAAGTTGCCAGTGCCATATAATCATTCTGGCAGCATGTGTTTGGGCTGTTTATTGATTCTGAACTTCTGCCAGATTGCCCCCTTTTCTCACTGCTGAATATATTAGCACTTGAATTATCAGAATGCTACATTACTTTATGCCAGACGGTTCTGTGAACCAGTTTGAAAAACGTTAACACACTTTGATAGCATTACATTAAGGTGAAAAACATCTGAGAATAAAATATTCAAAAGCAAAAATTCATTACTGTTTAAGAAATGCTAATATGTAAGATAAGAAGCAGTACTTTTTTTCCCTAATTGTTCGTAATATCAATTTGATGTTTCCTTGTTTATTTCTGCCTAATTTATTTAATTAAAAAGATAAAAATAGTAATTTAATATCCTATTTAGCCAAAGGTATAGATAAAGAGGTAGAATACTAAATGAACTAAGCAGATCTCTTGTTGTGCACAGGATTTATAGGTTATTATAGCAGTAATGAGATGCTGCATAGATAAACTGCCCTCTCATTCGCTAAACGGGTATCGCTGATTACATTTTTATGGCTCGTTCTTTTTCTTTGATTATTGTTTGATTAGTTTGGTGTGGTCTAATGGTTTGAGATTCAGGCTGATAACTGAATGGTTGTAGGTTCAATCCTCAGGTTGCTGTCAGGCACACACACACACACACACCATCAAGTCTGTGTTTGCAGCTTTCCAGACAGGCTGTCAGTGAATGTTTTGTCTGTGCTGGTCTGTATACATAATAATGCACATATACAGAGAAACACAGACTGACAGTCTGTCTGGAAAGCCACAAACACAGCCTTTTGAACTTACTTATCCAGTCATATTAGAGTACTGGATCCAACTGTTGACTATTGTATATCAAACACATAAATGAACCTTACATCATCAGAATCACTGTTATGGATATTAATTAGATCATGCTATTAATTTTTAATTTGCCTCTTCATCTTTCCAAATTCAGCTCTGTGATGATATACTATACAGTTGCTCACCCACACAACCCTCTCTTCCTGTCCCGCAGGCATCCTGTACAAAGGCAACGGTGAGAACGTCTTCATCTCCCAGCAGCCTCCAGTGATCAGCACCATTATGGGTAATGGTCGCAGGCGCAGTATCTCCTGCCCCAGCTGTAATGGCCAGGCTGATGGCAACAAACTGCTGGCTCCAGTGGCCCTCGCCTGTGGATCTGATGGCAGCCTGTACGTCGGTGACTTCAACTACATCAGACGCATCTTTCCCTCTGGAAACGTTACCAGTGTTATGGAGCTGAGGTAAGAAACGCAAGCTATTACATTAAAAAACAATATAATATAGCCTTTGTGCTAATGATATGAACACCGTGTGTTGTTAGACTGTAATATGGGGCACTCAGCCCAGTGTAAGGCTCATGTGGTCTGAGAAGAACGTGCTGAGAGTGACAGAGTTCTCATCTGTAGAGGGTGACTCATTACTGGTGCTCTCACCCCCTTAAACCAAGAAGTAATGCATATTCCCATACCTCGCTTTTTTATGATCCACCACCAGCCTTTTATTGAGCTCGTCCAGCCCACATCAAAGGCTGTGTGTGTGCGTCTGCGTGTGTGTTTATTTACTGAGCTCAGAGAAATAACAGTGTTTATCTCGCAGAGTTTTTCTGCCAACTAAACAAAGTTGTTTTTGTTTCTTCAAAGAGATTAATCTGAGATTTTTAATATAGCCGTAAAGCTTATAATTTAAAGAAGCTGTTGATTTTAAGTATGTTTGCTCTTTCATTGAAAGGTAATTGTATTTTGTTGGTTGCAGGGCATTTTATATGCCACCAAATCTATTGTGGTTTAGTTTAGTTTCATTTCAATTTCAGTTGACATTCAAAAACTCAAATCTCATCTTTTAGAAGTTTGCATACAACTGTTGGCAGCACAAAGTGAATATTAAAAATGTGCATTTTTAGTATTAAAATGTTTGAATCTCTAAATGCAAGCTAAAATGTAAATATATGGAAAGGAGTTATTTTGTTCTTTTTGGTCAAATTAAACTCAAAAGGCTCAGTTTCCACTCCTTTTACGTTCCACAGAGGATAGAAACACATTCAGATTTGGAGTGAGATGAGTTTGTAAATGATGACATTTTGTCTTTAACAGGAAAATATATCCAAAAGCTGTCAAATGTTCCATCTCTATAATAGAAAAAAATAGTTTTGATTGTTCAGAATGTATTTTAAAAAGAAAGTGGTGATAATGATTTAATAATCTGAACTATCTGAAATATTGAAAGTATATTCCCTCCTGACTGTGATCACAGTGTGTCTATAATCTAAACACCATGAAGCGCAGAGCTGATACATTACAAGCATGAGGTGAACACATGTGCCCTTTTGTTTCAAACCTCAAGACCTGTCATTTCCTTTCCTTAGATCTAGAGTGGGCTCACACATCCACAGAGAAAGAGACACGTAGATATTCTTTCAAAGTGCTCTCAGGGTTTCTCTATATGAAATCAGAGCCGTGTCTCAGGTCTTTTATAGACTCTCGCTGAAATGATCATAAATTCTTCCCTCACACCCGACGGGGCCTAGAGGGCCCTCCATGTCACTCTCCACTCTCCACTCTCCTGCAGCACCTCATTTAGCCATTGCGGTGATACATGACCACTACCTCTTATCTCCTCTCTTTCGTTATCTCTTTCTCGTTTGGCCTAAATCGTCCGTCTCGTCCTTTTAGCCACCTCTCGTTTTCCATCTCATGTTTTCCCTGTCTGTGTCTTTCTGTCATTGACACTTACTGTATTTTTAACCTTATCTTACCATCTTCCGTTCCTTCCATCTGCCCCCAACTTGATACCCGCGCAAAAATCTCATATATGTGTGCTCACACGAGGTCTCTATAAATGGCCCAGCACTTAACAGGTTTCAGTATCATCTTTGTGTGTCTGCTGCTCCTGTAAATTAAATTCCTTCATTAAAGCCGTAAAACACATGGATGAAGCAAATGAAATGGTGGTCCTCTGTGTGACATATTCACAGCGTGGCTTATGTGCGGATAAAGGCAATGTTTAAGGAATTGCTTTTCATTGTCTGGGACACAATCAATTTGCTATTATGGACCAGTTAACCTCAGCGTGTGCTCTGAGCTCATACTGTTCTTCAGTTCCCAGGTGGAATATTCACACATCCAACTCCGTTTAAGAAACAAGACAAAGTATAGTCAAAAGGCCCGTCTTGCTGCATTATTTCCCGTCTATGTGTGAGAAGGAGAGATTAATATATGCACACCTGTTTTTTTTTTCTTTCTTGACAAGATTTATGTGCTTCTGCTGTTTTACTCTCTCTCCTATTTCTGATCTTTTTTTCCTCTGCTACCCTAAGAAATAAAGATTTCAGACATAGGTAAGCCATTCCAACTCTCTCACAGATGCACAGCCCCTTTCAGGCTGGTTGCAGGCCATTTTTTATACAAGCGTTTGTCTCTCCATAAGTGTTGTGGCATGCCATCAGACGTAAATGTAAATGTGTGTCATCTGCTTCAAATGTTTATGGAGTACAAGTGACATTTTGTGATCATTCTTAAAGTTTGTTTGATTTTCTTGGTATTATTTAATTCCTACTTAATTTGCTTTAAAGCTCATTGCCCGAATCTCTAATACATTGAGGTCTGAAAGTCTAAGACCACTAGTTTTTGCTTTAGTTTTTTTAATATTATCAGCATAACAATTTAAGTTTAACTGAAACCTAAAAATTTGTCATTCACTCTAGCTGCATGATTTCCACGTTTGTTTAAAACCTGATCATGTGAGCCAGCGTAATTTTGAAAGCTTCCAAAAAGAATTCCATGCGTACAATGGAAGGAAATCTGAACTTGTATACAGATGGTCAGTTTTTAAATCAATTGCCTTTTATATCCAAGATTTTCAATGTGGTCTTAGACTTTGGGCTTTACTATATATTTAGGAGATCTTCAGATGTTTTTGTTGATGGTGCAGGAATGGAGTAGATCCCTTGGAAACACTACTGTACAGGTTATGACAACAGATCTGAATTCCTGGCAAAATCATTTGAATAATTCAACATAATGGCTATCATTTTTCTTCAAACACGATCTTAGTATGTCAGTGGTTTATAAATCAACATCACAAATCCCATGGGGAAGTTCCCAACACAATGAGAAATTCCTTTCTCTTTTGTCTTGTAGTGTGAAATCTCTTTCTCCACTTTTGTGGATATAAGGGTAGCTTAGCTGAGGCATTTATGTAGAACTCAAATAAAACATTTTCTTTTAATGTGGCATATTGCATAAACCAGAAAGACAAAAGATACCTTGCGTAGCTTAGAAAGAACGAGTTTGTTTTTTGAATTCTGAGTCTGCGCTTTGATTCTGTGGCCAAATCAGTCAAAAAAGACTTAAGTAAAATACACAGACATCCATTTTAGCTGACACTGGTGAAGAGCTGTTTTCTCAGGAAGGATTCAGGACAAAAACCTCTCCTGACAGGTCTCCAGTACTTAAGTTAACTACTCCAAATGTCTCCGCCCTGGACAAGCAGGAGTTCCAGATAAACACTGCAAATAGGCCCTCATCATCCCACACATGTTTGAATAGTTCCAGTTGAGGGGCAATGTACAGAGCACAGTATGTTGATATCCTACATTAACTTCTTTTCGAATCCTCTGTAGGGTTTAATCGCAGACGTATGGAGCTCATGAATGGAAATAAATGCGAGTAATTTGAAGTGGGCGAGCCAAAGCCATTAGAGCCTTTTGAATAAATATGCAACCAGGGATTAATTTAGGAATCCCATGGACATGCTAACCATTCCTCTCCATCTCCTACCAAATCATTTAAAATGGAATTAGAGGCCAAATTCACTATATGGTTGCACCGTGTGTGGGCAAAATGGTTGAGTTTAAGTAATTAAATGGGCGTATTTTTAGACATCAATTTTTTCGCCAACATTTCTCAATGCTTCTGAGAAACAAAAACGGCCCATTAAGCATTAATGACTCTGAATTAATAAGTGCTAAGAGTTATTAATTCACAACCACTGTTGCTGGCTGGTGAACATTAGAAGCCACCTAATGGCAAGCCTTCATCTTCATCTTGTCCCAGATGTCTCGGCCCATCTGTATTTGTCATCAAGGCGCGCCCATATACCCTAATGCTCTACAGAGCCTCATAAACAGAAGATTATTGACCCCAAACCTCAGTGTCCTTAAACCAAGCCAACTCTTAAGCCGCTTCACTCCCAGAACTCACATTTGTTTCCATTTGGCACAGCAATGTTTTATGTTATGTTAGTTTTAGCCTGTTTGATCTTTATTTACTCTAAGTGTGATGTGGGGTCTGTGCCACATAGCAACAGTAACTAACATCATCCTGAGACCTTCTTAGCCCGTTCTCTGTGTTGGTGGAAGCATGCTGATTGAAATTATGAACAGTGTAATTAGCACATGTGAAAGCTTTATAGATCTACTTTATATTGCTTTTCATTTCTATTCTGTAAACACACTTAATCTCTGCTCTAAAACACAATGAGCTTCTTTGCTGAGGTACCTTAGGTGACCTTCACATCGGGAGCATGCCTATGATGCCTTAAAATCCTACCTCTGTAGACCGCTCACTAGATCTTGTCATAGATTAAATATCTAATAACTAAAAAAAGGATCAGTTTAAGCATGGAGCCCCGCATCACACAGAAAATCTTATATAAGAAAAAAATATATAAATAAAAGTTAGCAGATTGTTACTGTTCAAAGCAGATTCTTCAGCTACAGCAGCCCGCATCTGTTTCAAAACATATCGAAAATGGCCTGCCTGTCAGCCAACCCTCTTACAAGGTGTCTGCGCGCTATTCTTAGACCTTAGTCGCTTCTAATTGAAACACTGCAACTAGCTGTTGATATTTTTCAACAGATACATCACTTAATGTTGCTCGCTGGCTTTTTCCTCTTGTTGTAAGTGCGCGGGTGGGAAGTGCAAATGATTGAAAAGATGTGACAGTTTGGTGGGCATCATTATGGTTGTGTCAGACGATAGTGATTTCCAGTCATAACGCATTAGGTTCACCCTGACAGAGTGCTCAACTCCTTTCCCCTCTAACCGGCCGGGCCAAACAAGTACATTCACTTCAGCAATAAACACAATAGCTAGTGATCAGTGATCACGTTTCTATACATCTGTAGGCTTTTAACTTTTGACTATAATAGTTTACAGTCAACTTGCACCAACTTAAATCTGTTCAGTTATTCATTGCTTCAAGCACTGCTTGTTCATTGTTTGTTTATAAATCTTGACTGTTTTTGTGTGCTAGTACACTATACTGCTCTTTTTGTAATTGTGGAATTTCTACCTTTGTCCTGTTAGCAACAATCCTGCACATAGATACTACCTAGCAACAGACCCAATGACAGGTCAGCTGTATGTTTCGGACACCAACTCACGACGGATCTTCAGGCCTAAAGCCCTGACGGGAACCAAAGAGTTGCTGCAAAACGCAGAGGTTGTGGCAGGGACTGGAGAGCAGTGTTTGCCGTTTGACGAGGCTCGATGTGGGGATGGAGGCAAGGCCACTGAGGCGCTACTGCTGGGACCCAAAGGTAAAGAGACTGAACGCCCGCTAATCAATATGGACACTAGCTGAACACGACACACTTTTGTTCTCTCTCACGCACACACAAATAGCATAAAAACTCTTTTTGCTATTCAAGTAATATTTTTTAGTAAAACTTATCAACACGGCAACAGCCAGCTATTAAGTAGTGGACACAGACACACATTTCTGTGAGAGAACTAGAGAAGCCTGTGATCCTCACTGAATCCCTCAGTTCCTTTCCTCTTGGTTTTAGCTCTGACTAGATAAAAAAAAAAAAAAAACACTGCTTCCTGAATATTCTTTGCACTCAACATCACTCTTAGCTCAGGAATAATTCACCACCCAAAAGCACATTGTGAATTATTCACCAAGTGCCGCGTCTTCAGTGACCTGGAAACCACAGGGGCAAGCGTGACATGTGTACCAGTCGTGTTTCACCTGTTTGCTGGTGCAGTGTGTCTATTTGCAGCGGTCACATCTGCCCCCTCTCTACATAGGCATTGCTGTGGATAAGAACGGGTTCATCTACTTCGTGGATGGTACCATGATCAGGAAAGTAGACCGGAATGGCATCATCTCAACACTTCTGGGGTCTAATGACCTCACATCTGCTCGTCCTCTGACCTGTGATACCAGCATGCATATTGGACAGGTATACATTCATTTTCACCTGCTCTACATCACTGTTTAATGCACTTCAGTCTTAAATATTAATTTGTCTATTTTTGCTGCCACAAAAGAAAAGCTGCAGCACTGCTAACCTGAATGTAGTATGATTTATAGAATTTAATTCAGTCCAGTTATGCCACTGGGCTAAAACAAAATATTTGAGGGCAGAAAGGCCAAACTTCGATTTATTTCAGAATGCAATCTGTGATTGTCAGTACAAAGAGTCAGCCTTTCAAGCCTGATCCTCTGGCTTTATCACTGAAGTGGTGTTAGGATGAGTGGCCTCGTTTCAAAGATAAAAGCAAAGGCTGGAAGCAATTGAAACTGTTGCCTCATTTGAACTGGAAGGCACAATTGTTTTTCATGTTGTCCCTAATAGAGTTTTTCAAATGAGATTTGTGAGGTTAATTATTAAAAAATTCAGTATTATTCTTCATAATAGAATAAATAGAATAATAGAATTCAGTAAATTCTATTATTCAGTATTTGTTTTATGATAATTATTAAATGATTTTACTATCAGAGGAGCCCTGTAAGTAACAGCTTACAATTTAAAAGACCACAAAACAGAGTTCTAGAGCTTGCAGACTTCAAGCAATTAGTTTCATTGTTTTTCCAGCCAACCACTTATAGTAGACTACACTATGACCTACTATCTATCCACTAACCTCAAGACATACTTTAAGGCCCAAATCAGGAACAAAAAGACTGAGCTCAGCCCTCTGTGGTAGCCTCCACCCAAACGAAAGCCAGAGAAACGTCCTTGAAGACCTGGAGCTCCCCCCTCTGGCTGCTCTCCCTCTGGTGCTAAAAGCATCTAATCACCTGAGCTCAGTAAGAAAACAAATCATCTGTTAGAATTCCTAGACACAAAGAAAGTAATAGTACAAAAGATGATGAACATGAGATGAAGACTGCAGTCAAATCAGTAGACTAATAAAAGCTCTTTTTACATTGTACATTGACTGGTTTGCTTCATGGGGGCCATGACGAGATCACATAATCAGCTGAATACTCCTAATTTTATATAAGTACCCCACTATTATAGAGCACCTTCTGGAATAAATGAATCATGGTTGACTGTACATAGAATATGTTTTCAATAGCAACAGCTGAAAACATATATGCGATGCTACATTAATGTTGTTGGGTCTCAGAGTAAGTCCAAGGTGATTTCCATAGTAGCCAGTGCAACAAACAAGAAATTATGTTCTTTGGAAACACATCTCTATTGTGGGTGTGCGAGTAGGACTAATTTTTTTTACCTGCAGCTTTATTATGAAGAGGGTCTTTTGCTTGAAAAGGGCTGTTATGCAGTGTTTAGTAAACTTTCTCATCCACATTCTTAGGCAGAATCCATCCTCCCCACACTTTCTGTTCTCTGGTCTCCCAACCAACCCCATTTGTCTCTGTCTAAGTGATGGAGGTTGGAGATGAGACATAAGGCTGTTGTCTGACATACCCTTGGGTCCAGACTCAGTGAAGCTCAATGAGGTATGGACAGACCCAGACAGTTGGTGTCAGCCTGACAATTACCCAAACGTTTGCTCTTGCGAGTCATCGATGTGCATCATTAAGGATATATACAGCTCAACCTACACAACTGTCACCGACCTCAGTAAGGCCAATAGGGACAGCAGAAAATAACTCAAGTGCTCTTCAAGGAAATATTGGGTTAATCTTGGGTTAGAGCATATAAAAGTACTCTGTCTGCTTCTGAGGCTACCAAGTTGGCCTTTTGCATATCAGGTGGTGACCTGTGAGTTGATAAAACACTTTAGGTGGCATGTTGTGGAGCACCCAAGTAAAATCCGTTTGTCCTGAGTAAAATCTGGTCTTGAGGTCATGCATTATGCAGAAGGTGGAATCACAGACGGGCCATGGCTGAGCAGAGAAAGCTTTTATCCACAGGAGCTGCTATAGTTCAGAACCATTACACTTTAATGTGGTGCTCTTCAAAGACGCTTAACCTGCCTGTGTGGCCAGGGTGCCAGTTCAGAGCAGAAAGAGAACGAAGGAGAAGAACTGAAGACACCTGGTCTAGGAATGATTTCATTGAGAATAACTCTCAATGAATCCACTCAAAGCTTTAGGAACAGGCTGGCAATTAGTTCAATTATTATGATATTGTCAGCATATCTTTGCAAGAGCGAGTTATAGATTATGCCATTGCATAACTTGCCCCCACTGGCACTTGGCAGCATTATTGAAGTTGTTGAGACTGTGAAGAAATATCAAAACCGGATAATTTTGACAAGACCATGTCCTCAGACAAGACCATGCATGATCAAGAGGAGAATTCCTATGCTTTCTCAGTATAAACAATGTCTGAAAGAAAGTGTGAGCTGGGGAACGTTTTTATTTTTATTAATAGACGTCCAGACAAGACTGTCCTTCCAAGCCATCTTTAAAAGTCTGGTTGAGGCCAGTCCTCCATGCGGACAGGGTTATTCTTGGTGTGCTTTTCTTTTCCAGACAGTTGTTCCCTGTAGGCGCTGAGGAATTGCATCCCGTTGCAAAATAAATGACCCAGCAACAGGCAAATCGAATGAACTAGAGGCACCCAATGTATTAAGCCTCCAAAGTAACGGATCCTTCTTCATCAGTGTCAGACCCAAACATCAACTGTGCACAGAGTGAGAGAGCAAGTGGGAGATGTAATAACGTGTTTTTGTCTGTGTGTATATCTATGCAAGATTCCATAAGTGATCCACCTCCCTATTTGATCTGTCCTCTCTGCAGGTGCGTTTAGAGTGGCCCACAGACCTGGCCATCAACCCTATGGACAACTCCATCTATGTGCTTGACAACAATGTTGTACTACAGATAACCGAGAACAGGCAGGTGCGTATTGTGGCAGGCAGACCTATGCATTGCCAGGTGCCGGGCATCGAATACACCATGGGAAAGCGTGCCATCCAGACCACTCTAGAAGGTGCAACATCCATCGCTCTGTCCTACAGCGGGGTCCTCTATATTGCCGAGACGGATGAAAAGAAGATCAACCGCATCAGACAAGTCAGCACAGATGGCGAGATTACTCATTTGGCAGGAGCGCCCTCTGACTGCGACTGCAAGAATGACGCTAACTGTGACTGTTACCAGACAGGCGATGGGTATGCCAAAGACGCAAGGCTAAATGCTCCTTCCTCTCTGGTGGTCTCTCCTGATGGAACACTCTACGTAGCTGACCTGGGAAACATTCGAATCCGTGCCATACGCCACAATCGACCTCCACAAGGCTCTTCAGGTCTTTATGAAGTTGCTTCACCTGCTTCTCAAGAGCTCTATGTGTTTGACTCCAATGGAACGCATCAGTATACTATGAGCTTGGTCACTGGTGACTACAAGTACAACTTCAGCTATAGCAATGAGGATGATATCACCGCTGTAACAGACAGCAGCGGAAATACGCTTCGGGTTCGTCGAGACCCCAATCGAATGCCAGTGCGTATTGTTGCCCCTGACAACCAAGTTATTTGGCTGACGATTGGTACAAATGGAGGGCTTAAGACCCTCACAGCACAGGGGCAGGAGTTGGTGCTCTTCACCTACCATGGCAACAGCGGCCTGCTAGCCACCAAGAGCATCCAAATTGGCTGGACCACATTTTATGAGTAAGTGCTTCAATCAATTCCTTTACACTGTAGCAGAGCACATCTCTAAACCTTTATTATTAGATCTTTCTGTATTTTTAAAAGTTTATGCAGTTTTGACATTTTGTATAGATTGCTGTTGTAGTGCACATTCCTGCTGTAGGATTTAATGCTTCTCTAAGTCCTCTCCTTCAGCAAAAGTGTAGCCTGTAGTTACAAAACCTACCATTTATTTCACCACATGCTATTTAGAGCATGCTGAAAATGCTAAATGAATTTGTATGATATTTTCCGGCTGGTGGTGTACCAAATGGTTTTGCATAATGCCAGTCTGGGGTAGGTCCTTCTGGCCAACATGTTGGACACAGTGTCTGTGCACCTATCCTGCCATTACCACAAATACACTGCTGGCATTGACAGGCCTTAACGATCGCAACTTCAATGTGTCAAGTTTTTATTATATTATTATGTGGGTAAGGATTAATCCCCATTTTATATAGAAATGTCCTCAGGCCAGTTGTGAGTGTGCAAGGCAACTCAAACTAGCCAACCTTTGTTAAAAAGTAAACCTTTTTTATATATTGTGGCGGGAGGAGCAAACGACAGACACAGTGGGCGTGGCGTCAGGCCTCGGAGAGGTTTTTATTAAACAAAAATATTAAAATAAAGTGTCCAAAGGGGGAAAAGTGTCCAAAATAAACAGGGGATCCGGTGTCCTCGTCGTGCTGCGGGGCTTGTGAAGGAGGGCAGTGTTCAGGAGGGAAGGGTCCAGGGAAGGGGCGGAGTCCGGTGGCCGCACGCGCTCCCCTCTCGGGTCCGGGAGCGAGTGGCGGCGGCTTCCTTCAGCGGCGACGTCCTTCTCCTAAGCCCCCGGAGCTTCTGGGGGACTCGACGGCCCGGCATCCTGGCCCATCGGCCGTCTAACGGGTGCGGCAGTCTTCCTACTCGACGCTCCCTTCCTGGACCCACGAGGACACCAGCGTGCATGCAGAGGCGCTTGGCATTTAAACGGCGGCGGTGATGAGGCTCTATTCACATCAGGTGCGCCTCATCACACGCCGCCAGCCCTGGCTGATTCAGCGCCCCTCCTCTCTCACACACCCACTCCCGTCGGGAGCCTGGTGAAGGGCGGCGAATACGGGACGGGGTGGTGATGACAATAAGGGAGGAGGCAGCCGACTCGTCACAATATGTTTTATATCTAAAAGTAAACCTAAAGTTTTTCTTCACTGTCTACTTTTCTTGACTCGTGTACACAAATTTGGCCTCTGTCAGATAGCATACATACAAAGCTTTTAGAGGACCCAAACAAGACTCACTCCAAACCGTACATGTCATTCCATCATGAGAACTGCTGACCACATGTCAGTGAGGTCCAATTGCAAAAGGTGTTCTAATGGCATGTTTGCCTTACAGCTATGACAGCGAGGGACGTCTGACGAATGTGACATTCCCCACGGGGGTTATCACCAGTCTAATCGGGGAGATGGACAGAGCCCTAACAGTGGACATTGAGACCTCAGGACGAGATGACGATGTCAGCATCACCACCAACCTTTCTTCCATTGACTCTTTTTACACATTAGTTCAAGGTGCGGCAAGTCTCTGCTGTATTATCATTATTAACAATGGCCCTTGATGGCTCTATAAACTGACCTGTTGCTTTAAGTCTTGGAAATGTTCCACACTGCTAATCAAGCTGTAACTCACAGGTTAAATCAATATTAATGACCAAACACTCATTACTCATTCATTAGGGGTAAAATTGTCAGATGGTAATTTATAGTTTCACTATAATCACAGCACCACAGGGAATGAAAACGCACTGGACAGCTGGGCTCTGAAATAATACATCCGCATAGCACACTTTAAAGTGTGTAATACTTTTGATGTTGAAAAACTTTTAATAACCTTAACCCAGCTTAATGGGCAAAGACAACAAGTAATTACTTTGTAGGTTGATTTCCATTAAAAGATTATGGCGTTATCAAAACATCTCAAACTGACAACGCTGGCTCAACCAGTGGCCTGAGTTTGGGACTGGACTTTCTGTTTTTCTGACCAGTTTCAGATGGGGAAACCTGTTTAAAAAGTTATTTTTGCAATTTTGTTTGAGATGCAGAAATTACACACTTCAGGTTTATAGAGTGAGGTAACAGGCAGCAATATGGTGACTAAATGTGAATTCGGGAAAAGTCATTAGATTAAAGGGAATTTAATTAGATTAAAGAAGATTATGTATTTATACGTTTTGCAGCGCAGTCATAGCACAAACCAAAGAAATGAATATCTTTCTCATGGGGTTTTCTTTTTACAAATCCTCTTCTAACATCCTTAACCAAATATGATGTGACTTGAGAATAAAAATCAATGTGGTGATTCTGAAACACTGTTTTAACATAATCCCTATGAACTCTATCTTCTTGTGTTTTTTTTCCCCACTACCTCTCGTTTCACTCTCCTGCTATTTTCCTCCTCATAGATCAACTAAGAAACAGCTACCAGGTGGGCTATGATAACTCTATGAGGGTCATCTATGCCAATGGAATGGACTCTCACTTCCAGACCGAGCCTCATATTCTTGCGGGCGCATCCAACCCGACAGTGGCCAGAAGAAACATGACCCTGCCTGGAGAAAATGGACAGAACTTGGTGGAGTGGCGCTTCAGAAAAGAACAGAACAGGGGGAAAGTCGTAGTATTCGGCAGGAAACTCAGGGTATGTAAAAATGTTATTTAGAAGACTCTTTGTAAAGAGTGTTTACTAGTGTAGTCAGAATAATGCATTACATCTGTAGAGTACTCTTCATAACACAATATCATAAAACTCCTTCTGGCTTGACTGAGTTGAAAGTTGTAAATTATGGGAAATTAAATTGTTATTATTTCTACAAACACCGAAATAGAAGCTTCATCTTTGATCTCAACTGGTGTTAACCCTCATATCCACAATGCTATTTGAACTAGAACTAATTCTGATATTACGCAACCCACAGACACATTTTAGAAAAGGCTTTTGTCTAGTCATCAGTTTTGTCAATGAACCAGACTATATCTCTTCTAAATTATCTTATTTTCTTTTGTTATGAAGAGTAGCTGAATTGTTACAGAGTCCTCTGTTGTTCTCCTTCAACTTTCATTTGTTCCACAAAAGAAGCAGGTCACCTCAGAGCATCAATAAAGAAACCCTGATTCTTATATGGGAAACTGCTCTGGCATTTCAAAGCCTCTGAGTTGCAAATAATATAGTATAATATAATTTAATTTAATGAGACTAGGGGAGATTAAAAGTGTGTTAGTGACCAGTTTGTATGCAACTTCTATTCAGTCCTTAAATGTAACTGAAGTTGGGAAAAATCAACCCTACCAAAAAATATTATACTTGTTAGCAATGAATGTTATAATCATAAATATTGTGTCTTCCTATCATAAAGGTCAACGGTAGAAACCTGCTGTCTGTGGATTATGACCGCTCACTGCGCACAGAGAAAATATATGACGATCATCGAAAGTTCCTTCTGAAGATTGTGTATGATGCCTCTGGCCATCCTACACTGTGGGTGCCCAGCAGTAAGCTGATGTCTGTCAACCTCACCTATTCCAGTACTGGCCAGGTCACATGCATTCAGAGAGGCCCCACAGTCGAGAGGGTAGAATACGACAGCCAGGGACGCATAGTCTCCAGAACCTTTGCTGATGGCAAAACCTGGAGTTACACCTATTTGGACAAGGTGAGTATTGTGAATTTTTCCAATAGTAGGTTGTACTGTTATATAACAAGATTTGCTGGAGTGTGTTAAATATGTTTTGATTTATTGTCAGAAATTTCTAAGGGATATTTTTGCAAGAATGTTCAAATAGTCTGAAATCAGATATTCTACAGATATAAATTAACTGACAGTATTTGAAAACTACTAAATTCATTGTGTCAAACGCAGCATGATGTGCTACCACAAATATAGGTGAACAAATGTATTGGGCCTAAGGGTAAATGCTTTTATGGAGCTTGGCGATTGAAATCTTCTACTTTCCTTGAATGGAAGTGCAGCTTGGACATTCTACCTAATAATTTTGTCTTTCATGCCAGAACACTGTAGGATAGAAACAACATGGTAGTGGGTTATGGCTGTGTGAATCCATTTCTGGGTGAACTATTTCTTAAAGTTCAGGGTGTCCACAGTGCTCCTCCATAACAGAGATTTACTGATGGTTACTCCCATTGAATTGGTTCTCCAGAAGCACACGATTATAACTGTGTCAGCAGTACAAACATGAAGTTTGTTGGTCCACATAAAGCTGAGAAATAGCTATAGAAAATCCCTAGTTATCCGGGGGTCCGAATTTTCTGTGGAACTATGTAGATAAGTTTATAGATTCCAGAAACTGGTGTGTGCCGAGAGGGAGAGAAACTGGATGTTGTGGATGTTTCTTGTGAGGGAAATGGCTTAGTAAGGTCTCATAGACAAAGTTAGAGTCTCAAAATGAGACCACAGGGAAAACTCAGGGTTTGAGCTCAGCCTAATAATAACATAAACCCCCGGTTTCACAAACATGGTTTAAGCCTAGTCCTGGACTAAAATGTAAATCTGAGCTTTTTCAACTGAAAGAAACTTGCACTGACTGATCTTAAAACATATCAGCACCTTTGTTGTGTCTTTAGCTGCACACCAGTAATGTTTTTTTCTAAGGCACGTTTATAAAAATTACTTAAATGTCCTAATTGAACAATGGCCTAATCCTGGCTTAGTCTAAGCCGTCTGTGAAATGAAAAGAGTGATATGAAAAGAATAACTTACACCTCCAACCCTAGTTACAGGACATCACAACTTTTTCGTTGCTGTATGTGATTACCCTTGTAAATGCTAACTCTTCTTAAAAATGTTTGTTTGTGGACATATAAATATTACAAAATATAAGGTTTTTACAGAGTTTGAGTTGGATGATAGCAGTTGGAGTTTCCTCCAAGAGAGCACAAAAGTTTTGTGGAAAGAAAAACCACTGTGTGTAAATGTGTAGATTAAATATGCATGGCTAGCCTGTCTTTCCGTCGCCTGCCACATGCGCAGGTAGCATGACCAGCGAGAGGATATCAAACATATGGCACCAATAGTGCCTAGGGAACTAGAATAATGTCTGTCCAAGTATGGATGACAAGGTGAAGACTTCTCAAAGGTAGACACTCACTGTAGCAATTCCCCAAGATGGAGAGGCCTCTAAGGATAGCCCTCAAAATCTGCAGACATCAGTCAATGTGCATATTTTACCAGGAAGGACATGAATATACGTGGAGTGATGCGGCAGCTCTGAATGCCACAGTCTCAGATCCATTCAGCGAAAGGCTCTGGGGATGTCAGTACTTAAACTCACAGCGAGAAACACTTATTTATCATCCTTTGCTTCAACTCACCTCACACATTGTCCAACAAGACCCAAAACAGACACGGAATAAACATGAGGCCTCAGTCATTAATAACTCAAAGACAACTTGCTGACTTTGTTTACCTCAAGCTTCAAGCTTAGCATACAGATGGATTTTAAAACCCCTTCTTTTTATTGATGTTCTAGTTCCACAGTATGTAGAGCATGAAAACAGTTTTCAACCCACCTTATTGGGATAAGTATGGGCAAATCATGAGGCTAAAGCCAGTAATTGCTGAACATTTTATATTTATGCAGCCATGCACATTCAGCAGACCTGCATTTAGAAGCTTGAGGGTCAAGAAGAACTCAATTAGGCAAAGAAATAATCACTAAATGGAGCGTTAATACCTGCTTTTACACACCATTTGCATTTTAATAGCATGTAAGAAATGCATGAAAGATTAATGAATTGTTTAGGTTAATTTCTCCTCTCTCCCACCTTTTGATTTACAGTCCATGGTGCTGCTTTTACACAGCCAGCGGCAGTACATCTTTGATTACGATCTGCAGGATCGACTCTCTGCCATCACTATGCCAAGTGTGGCCCGTCACACCATGCAAACTATCCGCTCTGTCGGCTACTACCGCAACATCTACAATCCGCCTGAAAGTAATGCCTCAGTTACGGTGGACTACAGTGAGGACGGCCAGCTCTTGCGGGTGGCACACTTGGGCACTGGCCGGCGTGTCCTTTATAAGTATCGGAGACAGAACAAGCTGTCCGAGATCCTATATGACAGCACACGGGTCAGCTTCACCTACGATGAGACAGCAGGTGTGCTGAAAACTGTCAACCTACAGAGTGAGGGTTTCATTTGTTCTATCAGATATCGACAGATAGGTCCACTAGTGGACCGGCAAATATTCCGCTTCAGTGAGGACGGCATGGTCAACGCCCGCTTTGACTACACCTATGACAATAGCTTCCGAGTCACCAGCATGCAAGGAGTCATCAACGAGACCCCGCTACCCATAGATCTTTATCAGTTTGATGACATTTCCGGCAAGGTTGAGCAGTTTGGGAAATTCGGCGTCATCTATTACGATATTAACCAGATCATATCAACAGCTGTCATGACCTATACAAAGCACTTTGATGTCCATGGCCGCATCAAGGAGATCCAGTACGAGATCTTCCGCTCCCTCATGTACTGGATCACTATCCAATATGACAACATGGGCCGTGTCACCAAAAGAGAAATAAAGATCGGCCCTTTTGCCAACACTACCAAATATGGCTATGAGTATGATGTGGACGGGCAGCTGCAGACAGTCTACCTGAATGAAAAAATGATGTGGCGGTATAATTACGACCTGAACGGCAACCTACACCTGCTGAACCCTGGCAACAGTGCACGACTCACTCCCCTCCGCTATGACTTACGAGACCGCATCACACGGCTGGGCGATGTGCAGTATCGTATGGACGAAGATGGCTTTCTGCGCCAAAGAGGTACGGAGATCTTTGAGTACAACTCCAAGGGCCTCTTGGTTCGGGTGCATAGTAAGGCCAGTGGCTGGACCATCCAGTACCGCTACGATGGACTAGGAAGACGCCTGGCCTCTCGCAACAGTCTGGGCCAGCACCTTCAGTTCTTCTATGCAGACCTCAACTACCCGACACGCATCACCCATGTCTATAACCACTCCAGCTCTGAAATCACCTCGCTCTACTATGACCTACAAGGCCATCTGTTTGCCATGGAGATCAGCAGTGGCGAGGAGTTTTACATCGCTTGTGACAACACAGGAACGCCACTCGCAGTCTTCAGCAGCAATGGGCTTCTCCTCAAGCAGGTGCAATATACTGCTTATGGAGAGATCTATTTTGACTCTAACCCTGACTTTCAATTGGTTATTGGATTCCATGGTGGCCTATATGATCCTTTAACAAGATTGCTGCACTTTGGAGAGCGGGACTATGACATTCAAGCGGGCCGTTGGACAACCCCAGATATTAGCACCTGGACCAGGGTGGGCAAGGACCCAGCTCCCTTCAATCTATATATGTTCCGCTACAATAATCCCATCAGCAAGGTGCATGAGGTCAAGGAGTATGTCACAGGTGAGCAGCGGGCCCTTCTGTCACACTACAATTGTAATTAGTTTCACTGTAGTAACTGTAGGGCAAAAAATTGTCAGTCAACCTGTGAATATCTTTTTCTTTTTTTTTTTTATACACAATGTCTGTTCTTACACTTCATAGATGTCAACATCTGGCTGGTGACATTTGGCTTTCACCTGCATAATGTTATCCCAGGATTTCCCATCCCTAAATTTGACCTTACCCAACCCTCACTGGAAATGAGGAAGAGTCAGCTATGGGACGACCTACCGGTATGCAGTCTAATGTCGTCATCTGTCTCACATAAGTTGATAATTTTGCTTTCGTACAGTAGTTTAAAATAATACAATGAAAAATAACACCATTTGATTACTCTGCATATCATGTGATTCATTCAGTTAAAATCATATTCAGTGCCCTAGTAACCTTGCTTTCATTCAAATTGAGATTTAGTGTTTACAAATATGTCCAGATAAATAGAGTATGTGTTTTGTCTTTTTTGCCTCACTTTAGTCCATCTCAGGGGTCCAGCAGGAGGTTATAAGGCAGGCCAAAGCTTTCCTGTCTTTTGAGAGGATGCCAGAGATCCAGTTAAGCCGACGATGCTCAAGCCGTGAAAAACCTTGGCTGTGGTTCGCCGCAGTCAAATCCCTCATTGGTAAAGGTGTGATGCTTGCCATTACCAGTAAGAGCCAGGTGGCCACCAATGCACTGAACATAGCAAATGAGGACTGCATTAAAGTGGCCACTGTCCTCAACAATGCCTTCTATCTAGAGGATCTGCACTTCACAGTGGAAGGTCGCGACACGCACTACTTCATAAAGACCAGCCTGCCCGAGAGTGACCTGGGTGCCCTGCGGCTCACCAGTGGTCGCAAGAGTCTAGAAAATGGTGTCAACGTAACAGTGTCACAGTCCACCACCGTGGTCAATGGACGGACACGTCGCTTCGCAGATGTGGAGTTGCAGTACGGTGCGTTGGCTCTACATGTGCGCTATGGCATGACACTGGATGAGGAGAAGGCACGTGTTCTAGAGCAGGCTCGCCAGAGAGCACTGTCAAGCGCATGGGCACGGGAGCAGCAGCGCGTACGTGACGGGGAGGAGGGAGTCCGTCTTTGGACAGAGGGGGAGAAGAGGCAGTTGCTCAGCTCTGGGAAGGTGCTGGGTTATGACGGCTACTATGTATTATCAGTGGAGCAGTACCCTGAACTGGCCGACAGTGCCAACAATATCCAGTTCCTGAGGCAGAGCGAGATTGGGAAGAGGTAACAGTCTGCACAGCACAGACTGTTCAACAGACTACTGCCCCTTTGCTCCACAAGCTCCTCTCCAGTGTACACACTCCCAGAGCTCCTATCCCAGAGACTAAAGGGAAGGGGTTTATGTTCGAGAAGTGAGGAGTTGTGCCTAAGTACCACACACACTGCAGTGATACGAAAAAACCTGAGGCACTTCCTCTTTGACTGAACACACCCCCATCCCACATATTTGTTCACAATATTGCATTGAATGGATAATGGACTCGCTAAGAGAGCAGCCCAATAAAAGTTATGATTTGTTTTTCTTTTTGTTTTTGGCTTTTTATATAAAACCTTAAAGGTGACTTGGTCAGTGATAAAATTGAGAGAAAAAAAGGCAAATGTGTTTACATGTGAAGACCACTGCACCCAGATGAACTAATATAATGCCTTTTTCACAAGGCAGTGACTGTAATTCAGTGGTTCGTACCGTCCTTGTTCTCAGCAATGTTTTGTCAACTAGTGAGGACTGAGGTTTCAGACTGTGAGCTAGTTGATTGTTTCTCTTCTGCTTTGATTTCTGAAGGGACACAGTTGTGGTTCATATAATCAAATCTGAGTGTACAATCTCATTCCTGAACCAACCCAGGTGGTGAATACAGCGGAAACTGACAGAACTAAATATATAAATATATATCTCATAACTGACCGGTACTTTGACAAGAGATGTTAGAATATCTTTATGGATTTTTTTAAAGCAAAAAAATTCCACTTATCCGTACAACAATATTAGTCGCAGAGAAAGTAATTTATGTACAGTGTTTATACATAAAAAATAAAATCTTACAAATATTGAGACTTTTTCGTCTTGTCATGCATTACTGTTTATACTCATGAATTTTTATATTTTATCTTATCGAAATTTGTGGTAATGCTAACTGAAATAAAATCAGCTGTACTGTGTCATTGAATCCTCAACATAGTTTTTTCTTCTCTTTCCATCCTCTGAAACTGATTGTTGCCATATTTTATTTCTATTTCTCTCTTTTTCAGATTGTCTAAATATGTTCAGTGGTTTCATGGCGTTACTGCCGCTGTAATCAACAATAGGTTTAGAGTAGCTGTTTTGCAGTTGTGAGATGAGTAAATACTACTCGAATACTAAAAACCCAACAAGGGTTTAGTAATTTGCCAGAAATGATTCCTTTACAGTAATGTCATGGTATTGTTCTGTCTTTAATTGGAATGAGTTTCAAGCGTAACACTTTTTAAAGACTTTCTGTCCAGATATATATACGAGTTCAAGTTTTAGCTTCGCTTTCTATCCAGAGATAAGATTTTTTTTCCCAAAAGTTTCCGCTCTTTTTAATGTGTTTAGATGAAGGATATATCACACTAACATTAATGTGTGTTGCCAGAGTTTATATCCTTGCATTTTCACCATGACTAAAAACTCCCTTGACAAGAAGAAACACAACTCTCTAGAATCAAAAGGGTCATTAGACTGCAGAGATAGTGTGGCTTTTTCCCACTGAACACTGACATTGCCCTATGATCATGTTATGATGTTAAAAATGTTTTGCATGGGGCTGAATTTATATAACTGAAATAAGTGCTAAAGCAGAATTTTACTGAGTTGAAATTTATGAAGTGAAGAGTTAAGAGAACTCCACCAGATTGATTTAGGATTTCTTTTACTTTAAAATATTTGACAACAAATGTATTCATCTAAGAGCACCACAAGCATTAAAGTGATCAAAAGTCACCCCAAAAGGGAAAAAAATAATTTGTATGCCTAAATGGACTGCCTCCTTCTTCGGATACTGTTTTTGTAAAGGCTTTTTAAAGATTGTATAAAATAAAATGTTCTGACTAATGAATGAGAAAATATTGTTTCCATTTTAGTTTGTTGTTTTCCTATGAAAAGTTTTTAAATCAATCATGTAATTGTACGAAGGAGCCTATTTTTCTATTCATGAGTGAATGGAGGTCTGAAGGGGATGTTACCCACCTGTGGGCCTGTGAGGTTTTGTCTGGGATTCTTCAGTTATGGACTAGTCTGAGCTTGTTGTTAGGGTGAACTTTTCCCCCTGGAAAGAGAAAAAAAAAAAAAAAGGTGAGCACTTAATTAAAACACTAGTAATTACAGAACAAGAACCACTGCAATATTAACGTGTTTGCCCTAAAAGGTCTACACAGATTCTCTGAGTTGCTCTGCGATACAGTCAAGTTATTTGTTGACGTAAGGAGTGGCCACTGTACTCCGGAGCCCTTCAATTGGTGTATGAACAAATTCCAATTTTCAACATAGTCAAGATACTCTTATTAAAACCTAGAAGTAGATTTGGGGGAAACATGTTACAGAGTAGCAGTGAAGATACAAATGTCTGTGAGAGGAGAAGTGAGAACTGAAAACATCCTGATATGTTTGCTATCGACTGCATGCATACAGTGTAAACCCAATGAATCAAAGGAAGGTCACTTTTTTTCCTTACAGCATATTAGTGCCAATATGTATGTGGTCTGTTTTGATATTTATTTGCACTACAATGTATATGTTGAAGATGATGATGCCTCTACTTTATACATTATTGCAGTCGTCACGTCTCCGGTCTGATCTGATGGAGACTGTAAAAACCGGCTATTTTTCCTAAATTAAAAGGAAAGACGCCTGTACAGAAAATCATCAGTATTTAATTTAATACTTAAAAAAAAAATGCCATTATCATCGCACAGTTTAGTCACTTAACAGTAATGTTTTCTCATATCAGATCTGATGTGGGATTTGGTCAACCTAAAATGTGTGCATTGTGTGCCTGAATTTCTCTGAGTACTGAAAATTTGAAAATGCAGTGTGTGATTAGCTTTGTTGCTACTGCGACAAATCAACCATTGTTTTTTTGTTAAATTACTTTGTTTTTGAGCAGCCTCTACATTTTGTGTATTTTGTATTATCTGTTTTACAAACTTGTTCCAAACAATTAGTACAAACTGAAGTGGTTTGACCTGTAAATTCAATAACTTATCTTACAATCTCTCATTTGTAATGAGGATTTAGAAGAAGCTGTATTACTGATGTTCTTATGATATTTGTTTTTGCTCAGTTTTGCTTTTGTATTGTTTTATAGCCACGCAGCATCTCAAAAAAAAAGCTCATGATTTCCATTTGATAGACACGTCTGTTTAGAGTGCAATTAAAGTGCAATTTTGATGTAATCTAAACTAGGTCACTGCTGGATTCATTACCTTTTATCTTCAACATGTTTAATGCTCCACAGAGATCAATCATAAAAATAAAATGTAATATTCAAAAAAAGTTGTGTATTTATTAATCCGTTACACAAATGTGACCACATATCTTACTCATTAAGTGAATCAGCAGATAAAAGCAATAGAGCAGTGGCTCTCAAACTTTGGGAGTTATGTAGTGCGACCCAGGAAATGTACACTATTAAAAAATTATTCGATATAATGTCTTGTTACTATTGTGCCGTTTGTGTTTTTTAGATGCTGGGGATTTTCACAGATCTGCAAAGGGCCAATAAAGAAACTAAAGGGGCAGGGATATTAATATTAATGAAAATGTGGCATTAGGGTTGTTACAATCTAATTCTGATATTCACACACCCTCTTGTCTTTCCAAACCTTTAAGATATTTTACTGCAAAAGACACTGACAAACAACATTGGATACATAATAGTGCTGCCAAATGATTAATCGCAATTTATTGCATTCAACAAACGTTTTTGTTTACATAATATATATGTGTGTGTACTGTGTATATTTATTATGTATACATAAAGACACATACAGCATATATTTTGAAAATATTTAAATGTATATATTTATATTCGTATAAATTATATCATATGTATTTAATATATAAACATAACATATTTTTCTTAAATATATGCATGCATGTGTGTGTATTTATATATACATAACAAATATACACAGTACACACACATATATATATTATGTAAACAAAACTTTTATTTTGGATGCGATTAATCGTTTGACAGCACTAAGGCATACAGGTTTGAAACGACAATGCTAAAAAAAGAAAAAGATACACAGAAAACCTGTTTTCTTTTCTAATGACATTCCACATTCCTGTAGCTCAAACATTAGAGTATTGTGCTAGCAGTGCCAATGTCACAGGTTCGACAATGTATGCTTTGAAATGCGATGTAAGAAGCTTGGATAAAAGTGTCTGCTAAATGCATAAATGTAATTTAATTCAATATCAGTTCAATATCCACGACAGAACATATAAAACAGAAATTAAAGAAATATCACAAAACAAAGCCTGACAGGGTAATAAATAAGAAATTATATCTTACATAGAAAGCATGTGTGTGAAATAGTTAGGAAATCACTAATTTCACAGTTTTGTGATTCTGTATAATTTATCAATTATCCATATGTTTCAGAACTGATGGAGAGAAAAGTGTCTCAGATTTGATACAGCACATTCCAATTATACATGTTTCATCTTACATAACTCCACTGGAAGCAGCCTAGAAACTCTGAGCCAAAGATTAATGAGTAAGTCTGATTCTCTACTACAGCCAATCACGTATACCTGACCAACCGAACTTCACCAATCCACACTCTAACAAGCCTTGTCCACCTCACACAGCAGTCTGTGCCCCTCATTCCTCTACTGTATCAGTAAAACACCGCCCTACAGTCAGCGAGCCTGAAGGGTTTGGGCCTCTGATTTCATGGGCAGTGGCGCATTCCTTACTGCAGAGAAATAGCTTTGCCTACCCTTTGTTGTTTTGACAGCACCAGGCCAGATGTGCTTCCATAGCAGTGTTTGAGGCTCACAGTGGCATGGTGCTCTCAATCAGAGTGGGACTCCATCCAAAAGGCCCCACATCTCAAATGTGGTCGAGTTTCCAGCAGCTGCAGCTGCCGAACAGAAGACACAAAGCACACTTTTGGGATATGGGAAGGTTTGTGAAAAAAAAACAAAAAAAACCCTGACTGGTTGTAATGGCTTTTCCAGTCACTTCTGCTGCATGTCTCTGAGGCCAAGCACATCTCTTTTGTTTGCCATTTATGAGAAGGTCTGAAGTGCTGATCCAGGCCACGTGGTGAGATGCCTTACAGGTGCGATGTGTCTGTTTGCTCTCATTACTGGGGCTCCATAATAACCTCAGAGCAGTCCTAACTCAACATCCAGCTCAGGCTATTCCTTGAGTGTGTGACAGACAAATTATATACAACAGACCTATGACAGTTGATATATTTTATGATACAAGTAAAATAGATAAAGCTGGATAACACATTTGCCTTGTGTTATCTGCACAGTGCACACACTTTCTGTGTTGTGTAGGGTTGACAAAAATTGCTAACGGATACTAGATATCAAAAGTAAATATTGCTGCAACTTGCATGCAGCAATGACAAACCCAGGCACCTGTGCCATTGCCACCCGATGGCTTTGGGGAAAAGTGCATTTTGGATATTTACAGGTTTTTACAACTGCTAGGACCCATTTATCAATACTTCTAAATGGGTCACTTTATCAGAACTCTTCTCACAACAGCAGTTTATGTGGGCTAAACTTGTAATCCTTTTCCATTTGAGACAAAATGCATTAAATTGCTACATATTTCCAATTACATACATTTTTTTCTTAGACACAACCACCACCAAATTTAATGTACCTACAGGCCAGTTTGGGTTTTTTTTTTTTCTAGGGCTGGGTATTGACACAAATTTCACGATTTGATTCAGATTCTGATTGGATATTGATTCTTTTGGATATATATCAAGTACAGTACATAGCAAATTTTCTCAAGGGAAAAAAAATCTCTTAACTAATGCTGTAAAAGGTCAATGACGTGACCTAAATTTTCTGTCCGATTGCATTTTCTCAGTTAAAAATTGGTTTAAATGCATAAAAAAGATGCCACATATAATTTTTTCTGTTATTCAAAGTGACAAAATATCATGTGGTGCGACCATCCGGCCATAACTTTTTTTTTTTGTAAACATCTTTGAAATTACCCTAAATGTATTCAGATTAATTTTCTACACTATTTGGCATAATTTCATATGCCACTGAAATTAAAATTTTCATAAAAAGTGTTTTGTAATACTGTATAAAATTGCAAAGCATTTGTATTTATATCTCCGTCATAATATACTAACAAACTTTGTCCGATGATTTCCATTTTATGAAATATCATGTGGTGCTTTGGGACTTTTATGTTGAAATCCATTCAAAGATGAGACTTTGCATCATATACCAATTTGCCAAGGACCCATGGAAGCATCAGGCAAGTTTGTAAGTCTCTTTCAAATTTGGAAAAAAATAATCTTTTTAACAGCTGGTATGTAGTTACCACATTTGGATATCATGTGGTATGACCTCAAAAAAAACAATGAATAATAAGTTATTTCTGCAATTATTTTCATTATAAATTTCATAGTGACCTTTTGTGGGAAGCTAGCTTGTTATGTTTAGGTGACCAATTCTGTGCTTGTAAATTTCGATTGAATTTGAAAACATCATGTGGTGCGACCAAATATCATGTGACATGACCACTGCAGAGTGTTCCCTGTCGATACTCCACTCGTACTGCGTCTTGTTAAAGACGCTATGGGAAAAAGCCTTTTTTCTCCTTAACTGAAGTTTTATTCAATCACGCAGTGAAACTGCACGACTATTGGTTCGTACAGGGTGTAAAAAATGAACCAATGGGTCGGCAGTGGAGCTGCACGAGCCTATGGCGACGAAGCCCACCAGATGCCGCCAGAATGGGCTGGGCTATCTGGCTATATAAGAAGCCATTTCGCCATAGGATCCTCAGATTTCTTCTCCTTCAGTGACGACGACTTTGCCTTCGCTGACTGCAGCCCCCTGGCCCAAGCCCCTTAGATGGGATCTCCTCTCTCAGGCGAACGGAACAATATGGTACCCTCGTCACCGAGCTGTGGGCCTTTCACCTTTGGCCGCTCGACAGAAGCCTACCAGCCTCCCAGAGCGAGTGCTAAACACCATTTCTGAGGCTAGAGCCTCGTCTACGAGACGCCGCTACACCCTTAAGTGGTCGGTTTTCTCTCTTTGGTGCCTAGTCCGCAGTAAAAACCCCTCTACCTCTGAGTTAGCGGTGAATTTGTCCTTCCTACAGGAGCTGCTGGATAAAGGACGTTCCCCTTCCACACTCAAGGTGTTCATAGCAGTTATAGCGGCCTTTCACGCCCCTATAGCAGGCCAATCAGTGGGCAGAGACAACGCAATTGTCCGTTTTCTGAGGGGAGCCAAGAGGCTGAATCCGCCTCGGCCCCTTACCGTCCCTACATGGGACCTACCCATACATATCCCTTTGAGCCGCTACAGTCTACGAACCTTTGGTCACTGTCGCTGAAGAATGCTATTAGCACTAGCGTCGGTTAAGCGAGTAGGAGACCTACAGGCGCTCTCTATTAGCCCTGCCTGCCTGGAATTCGGGCCTAACGACTCCAAGGTCGTCCTGAAATCAAGGCATGGTTACGTACCCAAGGTATTTCCAACTCCGTTCAGAGCTCAGGTCATTACAATCTCCGCGCTTCCTCCTTTTGACGAGGACCAGGAGTTATCCTTGTTAAGGAGAAGTGTATGAAGCATTCTGAAAAAGTGACCTAAGTATTGATAATGGGTCTGAGTGACTGTAAAACAAATAAAAACTGCAAGCTGATAAACAGAGGAACTGTGTCAAAGTCATTTATAAGTGTCACACTTCCTACTGCCAGCTGGTGGATGCGCTATGACCGTGGGTAACTACATTTACATTTACATTTATGCATTAAGCAGACGCTTTTATCCAAAGCGACTTACATTGAATTCAAGTTACAGATTTTACATTTTATCAGCTTGTGCTTTCCCTGGGAAAACTACGGCAAAAAAGGATAGCCTACAAACGTATTTCATCGACTCCCACCAACCTTTTGTTCTGACTTAACGTGGAGTGTTAGGGCCCCCAAACACCTCCATAAATTTGCACCAAGTGGTCCAATTCACAGAGCTAACAATTAAAAGGCAAAAACAGTTTTGCCAACAGTTTCTAGTGGAATCCAATTATACTAAGCATACTAACAATTCTAGTCATACTACCAATGACACAGGACGAGAAAATCTGCTTTAAAATTGGAAAACTTTTCACAAAGAAGGATAATCAGAATACAATCATTGATTCAGCCCAAATAAAAAGAACACTTGCATAGCGCAACAAAACATTTTCAATAGCTGCAACTATGTTTTTGTCACTTCATTCTGTCAGTAGTCCAACCCCCTCCCTTCAGCTGAATGAGTCAATAAAGACACAGATAGATTTAGAGATCATAATTAGCCATAGTAATCAGACCTTGTTGACATTGCAGTCAGTCTTCTAGAATCTGGATGGAAGCCAATGTGAAGCCTTTTTGTGACAAGGATTAAAATGTTTCTTTTAAAGCACAGACAGGTTAAGCTGAACTGTGCTTGCACAGTCACAAACTGCCATCAGCCCTTTCTTGATTGAGCAATGCCTTGGTATCGAGTTCCTACATTGTTCTCATAAGACTGATCCAACTTTGAGTCATAGACAAAACTTCTAGATGGTTCCTCACAAAACACAAAAGCTGGCAGGATATAATACCGTTCTGCACTAAGTGTCCAGCCAGACTTGTTTTTAGAGTAGTACATAAATATTCTGTCATTTTGGGAATTCAAAAGTGGCACCAACCTGCAGATGGCTGGATACTTAATATAAAAGATGGCTTTTATATTAAATTTAACAGCAGGGCAGCTGTTTGCATGCATCAGAAATGCTGCCAAAACCTATGATCCACCTTACACAGATGCCCTTTTTGACCTACAAGCTTCAACCTTTTTTCATAATTTATATAGGAAAATCATGTTGCCAGAAAGCTTTGTAAGGTGCTATTATTTGAACCAATCTACAGTGTGATCTGAGTGAACCTAGAACTAATGTGAGAATACAATTAAATGCAAACAATGTTTGGAGCAAGGAGAGCTAAAAATATCCAACCAGGAATAAACAAGTTCTCACTTCCAGAGCTTCAAACAGAATTTCTAAAGACAACGATGTATATTCTGACTATACAAAAACTGCATCACCTATTTTATTTATAGGCAGGTGGAGAGGGCCACATGAGCATATATTCATTAAGTACCTTCAGACAACCTTCTCACACTTTTTGAATTTTAATAAGATAATAGGCTTTAGGTGCCAGGTAGTGATTAGGTTAAGATAAAGTATGCATGATATAAAGACATTCAACCTTAATATTGTTCCTCTAAGGGGGCACATGGGACATTAGATATCCTGTAAGAACTTAGCACTTATGAGCAGTCTATGAGATTCGAAACATATACTATATGCCTTTTTGGATTCGTTTCTTATATGTTCAGTGGTAAAACTGAAACTTTAGTGATAAAAAACAAATTAAAAATTGGGTGTGATATGTCAATCTAGCATTTTTGTAAGCAGACAAGGACCGGAAATGTTCACAGCACAAAGCAATTTGTGCACAGTTTACAAAATTAGGATGGTTTTTATCTTTATTTTGATGTTTCGAATTGAAAATATCTCATTTATGTGATTCCTAAGTGAGTGTGACGAAACATGAAACGTTTTGTGTTTTCGACATATTGGCCATGAAAATAAGAGTGAATGTGTACATTTTTTAAATATTACTTACAAACTGTTCAAAATGATTTCCCAACTAGAACTGGACCTAGAATTTCCTTCATGGAAAAAAGGGAAAATAAAGTCCCCCCAATGTTCAAGACATGTTCAAACATACATGTTTTTTATGTTTGGTTCTTTGTTGTATTCCTCATTTGTAAGTCGTTTTGGATAGAAGCATCTGCTAAGTGAATAAATGTAAACATATTACACAGCCTTCTTGGAGCTTCCCCTTTCCAGAGCTGTGTGAAGCCATAGCAAATGCTATAAACTTTTACATGGCAAATAGACACATTGGGCATATTCAAAAAGCACTGTTCAGTCACCAGAGCCACTAACAGAGTTACATCTCATTTGATCTCCAGCATGTGAAGAGAGAAACCCAATGAGACATCCCAGTTTAACCAAGAGCCCAGAGACTGGTCCATGGTTGATAGCACTGCATGGATCATCTGGAATACAGCATTAGGCTTTATATGTCACACCCTTAAATCTAACTTTTAAAATGTCACAATGCATCACATTGACGCTGAAAAAAAACTCAAAGAAATTCAAAAATATTTCATTAACCTGCCAGGCAGCATTAAAAAACAGAGGGCTTATGAACAAATTACATTCTTATAATGAGTAATTAACAAAAAATTACCTAGTTTTACAGAGCAGTAGTTTTTGTACATTCAATATAAATAGGTTATGGTATTAAACTATATTACATTTATAATAAATAAAGGAATGCACTTTATCTAATGATTGGTTAAGCATTATCCTATATTTAAATATATATTCAAGTATAAAAACTACCTCACAGAGCATCCAAACTACTGCACATTAATAACTGGAACCTGTATGCTGTCATTTATAAATCTTAAAGGCTTAGCTCAAAAATATTAGTCCATATGAATTATTTCTCTAAAGGTTACCAAGTCTGGTTTTTATTAGTGTCAAATTAAATGTTTCAAAACATGCTTAGATACCCCTCTTATATTTTGGAACAAAAAAAGCATCCTGTGTGTACTCCTGTGTGTATAGGAAATGAAAGGGGTCCTATCATGCTTTTTCACTTTTTGAATTTTAGTCAGTGTGTAGTGTGTATGTTTGGGCATAAACCGATCTACAAAGTTACAAATCTCAAAGTCCACGCCAAAGGGAGATATTTCGTTTTTAAAAAAATCCCTTTTCAAGAACTACAGCGAACGGCTCGTTTGGACTACAAAGTTGCTTTCCTGTATTTGTGACATCACAAACTGTAAATCCCGCCTACAGAAATTTAAATGGTTGGGGTCTGAGCAGCACCTTTCAAAATTGAAACCCAGTGCGGGTGTTTTTATATCGCTGTATTTCTGATGGAAACCAACTATTTTCAGAAAATTTTGGTTGTCATTTTCAGTGAATTTTGCACATAATGTCTGATAAAGCAGCATTTGTGAGCGGAGCTCTGTTTTGTGTACAGTCTTACCGGGAAACCTGGCTCTCGCCCGCTGGCAGACAATTAATTTGCAGATATATATAAGTCTGTGGGACTATGGTATAAATAAATTCAACTGTATAACAGTTTCAGTGAAATTCATGTTATAATGCTAGAATTAAAGTACAATAAACATAACATATTACCGTTGCACTTATCTGTACATAGTCAATGCAGTTATATTTAAGCTGTTGTTGACATCCTATCTAAAATGTGATTTAGCCACAAAAAAAACAATAACATTACCACTTTAATATGCCTTGCAATATCCGTGCATGCAAAGGTTCTGCAGGATCCTCTTGTTCAATATTCTCGGGGTCTGAATTGATATGGCAATATTGATGAACTTGCTGTTTTGGCAAGGGGCGGGGCAGTACTGAAACGCCGTCTAAGGTGTTCGCCAATCACAACGCACTGGGACAGCTAACCAATTACAACACACTTCGTTTTTCGGAAGGCGGGCCTTCATCAAACCCGGAACTAATCGAGTCGTTTGTGTCAGGCTGGGGAGAAAGGTATTGTAATAATATAAATTATGTGAAAAATAATGCGATTTTCAAACCACCAAGCATGAGAGCATGTTCTAGTACACCCCCAAAACAGAATCAAGACTTTGTAAAACAGCATAATATGACCCCCTTAAGCTTTGTGAATATTAGATAAGCCATGCATGCAGTCGTTGTGATGCAAAGTGCTTTGTGAACTCACTCTGGACGTGTTCTTTGTTCATCTCGGTGGAAAACAATGAGAGCAGCCACTGGATTCGTTAATGTCATTTCTGTATAATGTTAGACGCATTAGGAAGATTATATGTACTTTACGTTAAAGTTGATAATGAAGATACGATGCTTCTTGTCGATTTCCAACGGAGGCAAATCATTTTTATTAGAGGAAGACGCTTGATGAGACGAACTGAAGCTGCTTGTAGCGAGCAGCGCCCTCTGTTGGTCAAAACAAACAAACTTACTGTGGCTCTGATACTCCTCATATATTACATTAAAAACTTTCATTTCATTTTGCTTAAGTGATATTAGACAGGGTTAGAATCAGAATGAGCTTTGCTGTCATCTTAAATGATTTTATTTATAACTGTAGTTTATGAATATTCAAATAAAAATTGGTCTATATTTTGCATTATGACATTGGCTAAATAAATACTGGAATGCACTTTATCTTATGGTGTTGAAGTGTTAAAACCATAACTATCTCAAAAAAGCACATGAACTACTGCACATTTATAACAGAAATCTTTATACTAATAATTTAATACCACATGTAGTGCAAAAATGCTGACAGCATATTCAGGTATAAATATGACTGAATTTACATAGCCTACTTCACATGAGTTGTACTGCAAAGTGGTAGTATTTCCACTATATAATAAAATGTAAAAGAAATACCAGTTTTATTTCATTTTTTTTACATGAATTAGCCAAAACATGCAACAACACAACATATGTGGTATTCCATACAATAGTTTTGTAGACTGTGATGAAAGTACAGTTAATGTCCCATACAGCTCTATTCACTTAAGCAGCTGTACATTTAGTGCATTCCAAAATGCGTGTCTAAAACCAATCTGGTTTCTAAATTGAAGACACGGCTGTATGGATCAGCGATTACACGTTTAGATCTGAACTTGACGCAAATAAAGAGTGTTTAACACTTACTTCATAATGACAGCTATAACACCTTGTGGATATTTGCCACCTGTATTACTGTTCCCTGGTTTTATGCTTTTTTTTTTTTTCATCTGGAACCATATAGGGAGCAAGTTTGATGGATATCAAATGGAGCTCTCTGTGTCACTTTCCATATGCTGAAGCAAACATAAAGGTAAGTGAAGTCTGCTGCGGTTCATTTAAAAATGCCAAACTGCATTCAGGTCATTTCATTAGCTAGCTGCACATCAATTCATGCAGTAGATCAGATCTGAGGGTTTTATGTTTTTTAATGGAGACAATGGGCCAAATGAAATAAGACATGTTTTTAGCTCATTCACTTTTTATTCTAAGAGGGCATCCTTTACATTTCTGATCAAAGTGTCTTTTCACTTGGCAGCCAAAAGAGTTTTTAATGCAGCCGCCTTCCTCTAACTGTTTTTATCTTCACTTACAAAGCTTTTGGCTAATGACCAGCACTTTATCAAGGAGAAATAGGGAAAAAGCTCACTGCAGGCCCATGTAAGGATTTCCTGTATAATAAACCTGAGATAAATCAGACAAAGCTCCAATGGCAAACCTGATTACTTGTCTTTATTATTTGTCTGTCTGTCTGCATTTTATTTCCCTTCAAACACTCACATTATGGTTACCTAAATGCTGAAACGCAAGAAGTAGCTGTTAGAGTGGGATAATGTAATAAATGCTAGAACGCAAAAGGTACGATTTTGCTCACATTGAATTATTTTCAGTTTATTCAACACCCACATCACCTGTCACTGTTGTTACACTCGCTGAGCATGATTTGCCAAACACCATATCGGACAGATTGCATCTCTCTGGTCTGAAAACTTTTGCCTTCACACTGAAGAGCCTCTATACTGGCATGGAGGACTTCTGTTTTTTCGAAGTGTCAAATTGTGTTTCCAGTTTGAAGATGAAGCTTAAAGGAAACTAGCTTTTGAGGTCAGCAAGCAGCAACATAAGGACAGATGTACTTTACTGAGTGGGAGAAGTGATCCTTGGTGCATTTCAAACTGCTTATGTTTATATATACACATACACTCACACACACATGCACACAAGGGTGATGCAGAAGAAATGAACAAACACCCACCATAGTCTACACTCTTACAGGTTTCAAAAGGGGGGTTTCATAGAGGAACCATTTTTAATGTTTCATTTCAACACATTTTAAAGTGTTAATGTGAAGAACATTATAATAATTTGAAGCTCTTTTGCAACTGAAAGGTTCTATGGATGTTAAACCTTTTTCATGGAATCATCAATGAAGAACCTTTATATTTAAGTGTGGTGTTGTGAGAAATAGCCTACATGTTTAACACAACTGGCCTGTAGAAAGAGTTTTCCCTGATTTCTGACATAATATGGATGATAAAGACATTGTTAATAATAACTGACAGGTTCAGTGTGCTTAGTCTTTCAGGTGCAGTGTATATGGCATTGATGTAATTTATACATCTTTCTGTCAGCATGCCTCTATCTGCCACCACACTTCTCTCTATACGTATTCCTCTAACACTAAGTGCCATTGTGTAGTACTCAAAGTAAAAGACCTGTCACTCTGAGCATCAATTTATATGTCTACACAACACAAGCATCGGATGAGAAAGAGCAAAGTGCAGCATAGTACAGAAACTGGCTTTTTTCATCCGTTTTGTTCGTAAATTAAGTTATCCAGCTTTTTGCTCATAAAGAGTGACAGAACATGTAATATTTACATCACTGAAAAGAAAACCACATGTCAGAAAGGTGAATGTATTTTAACTACTTAAGACAGCCATCTGAATTCCATCAAATATTTTTGGAATGACTTGAGTCTGTCACAGGTCATTGCTAGAATGACAGCGCTTTAAAGCCTCTTCAGTGTGTGCAAAATTAGGTTACGATATCTATAAAAATAGATGGTTTTTATCAAAAGCATCTGCTGTCTATTTTTAAAGTTATTCAATTTCATATTTTTCATTCTTTTTTCTTGTTGCAAGGTTTGCTTTTTGAAAATATTTTAGTGATATATGAATGTATATTTAATAATTTTAATTCGTCATTTTTTGCGCTTTTCATATTGTCTATCAACCTTATGGTGTTCATATGCCGACATATCTTCTCCATCATTTCTGTCAGCTCACAGGCTGTCACTGCCAGTAAAATGGCACTGTCAATAAAAGTCAAAAACACACTTTCCAAACGTAGTTAAAGAGCTACATCTTCCCACAATCTGCATTGTAACAGTGAAACGAAGCTCTCATGACCAATTTGATGTGCATTTCACCTGTGTCATTTCTTAAGGCATCAGTATCTCACCTGTGAAGAGGGCCTTTGTGCTTTGGTCTGTCTTCTCTTAGACAGTGCTGGCTGGCTGTCAGTGCGCTGTGTTCCAGAGAATGATTGCACTTGGCTCTCAAACAGACTATGCTGCAGCACTCCATCAGCTACACCATCTGACACGTGAACAGGTTTTCATCTGCTTGCTGTAAACTTTTTTTGAGACATTTTATAACCCCCTTTGCTGCACACACAGAACACTTTCCTTTCCTGCAAAAGACCATTACACAATTTATTTTTAGCAGCTCCTCCAGAACCATCACCCAAAACAGAACATCAGAGAAAACTTTCATCCAAAACAGATCCACCCAGAATGATAGGTCTGATCACCTCCACGCATTACTCAATTTGCATACATCAACCAACTATTTTTTTTTTTATTGGTGACCTGGTGATTAACAACATACTGCATTTCACATAAAAGAATGGAAGAACAAAAGAATATTTATTTTCTCTTCAAGTATAAACTCAGTGGGCCTCTGTTCCAGCAATGACAGCACTCCCATCAGGTGGGTGTAATGATGCAATACATCATCAAAACACAAAGAGAAAAATATAAGCAGCCACAACATCTACATAAAAAACTGCAAAGTTATACAACAGCAAAAAACAAATGGTCTACAGTTACTTCTGGTTTAGTTAGAATGTTCATTGCAAGGGGTTAAAGAGTTTCACCAAAATTCATGATATTGTAGACATGTATACATTTTTTTTCTGCCAAAAAAAAAGTATATTTACATTCAAAAAGTTGGTTCCAAAATGGGGTTTTCACAGTAATGCAATAGAACAACCATTTTTGGTACCCCCAAAAAACCTTCCAGAGAACAGTTCATTCACTTTTTTCTTAGTCCGAAGAACATTTTAATAAACTTTTTTCCACTATAATGAACATTTTGTGAAATGTAAAGATTCCATGGATGTTAATGGTTCTTAATGGAACAATCAATGGCAATTGAGTGTAGCAGGATGTCCAAGCTGCTATTTTCAGGATTGGGAACATTTTATTAAGAGCCATTTTATTTTCCAAATATTGTCTTCAGTTTCTTTCAGAAAATACATGGTGATAGGATCTTTCATTTGATGTTTCCAGTACAAGAGTGTACGGGGAAATTTTGAAAAACAATTAGCACAGAAACATCACACAGCATGTGGTATTTTCACTGACCATCTATTAATGAAGGACCTCTGAAAATACATGCTGGAAACGACATTCGTTCTTACTTTCATAAAACATGCATAACCATCATATATAAGGACACTCCAAACAAGGACCACTTGAAGAGCTGAAAGGCAGCTTTGAAGAGAATGACTTTATAGTTAATAAGAAAAGAAATTAAGCTACAGCTTTTTAAATCCTCTAATGTTTGACATTTAAATCATTTAAAGGTTCGTGAATCTCAACTGCCTGTGAACAATTGGCATAATTTTAATTTTTTCAAAGCATTTACAGCTTTGGTTTATGGTGCCGTTAAGACACTAGTCTGAATGGCTTTCTCAGTAATGGCAGCCATGATGTCTTCATGTTCTACACAACCATAAGTGAATGTGCAATTCATCCAGGCAATCTAATATAATGTGATCCAATCAGCGTGATGTCTTTAATAAGCATTCAGCAAATTGAGTTTATTCAAACTTCTTTTTAAAGAAATAGTTCACCCCAATCATTATTCACTCACCCTCATGTCGTTCCAAACCTGAATGGACTTCTTTTGTTTTACAGAACAGCATGACTAATTGAAAACAGAATTAATTTTTTGGTGTAAACTATCACTGAAATGTAAACACTCACAATGGATACTTCACAGTATATGAGGGTGTGCTGCTCTACCTCATTAAACTTCATGAGCCTCATGATTTTAGTATTCAGGAGCTTAGTATTCATTATCATCTGATAGTGATACAGATATAATACCATAATGTGAACAATGTTTCATTCTTAAAATATGATTAAGAAATTAGGATTTGTTGACAAGATCTCTGCATTATGAATGAACAGTAGTGACCAAATGAAACTCAGAGAGAAAAAAAATATATATTGTTAAGAAATGCATCAAGTAATTTGAAAGTCCTCAACAAATTTTTGACCTGTTAAATGATATATATGCATGCCACAGAACAAACCCTAACAGTAGCTGTGGGCAGTTAGGATTTATTTTGTGTTGTGTGCTATATAATGAAAAAAAACTATTCTAACTCTCATAGTATGGCAATGAAAAAGAAACATTGAGTGAATTTGTGATTTTAGTTTATTTTTATTTTGGGAGTGATCCCAGCGTAACAATAAGTAACATTTAAAAACTATTCCATCCAAACGCAAGTGTCCTCTTTTTTTTCTTTCGTTTTTAATTAAAACCTGAAGTTGTGGGCTCTAACCTGAAGAGAGACACCATGCACAAAACACTGGATTGGGGTTTGACAGAATATGAGGTTTATCTGCTACGGTACTTACAAAAGCTTATAATATGAGCAAAACAGCCATCAGTGGTTAATGGTAAAAAAGGGAAGGGTGATTTGCAATTTTAGTATTTGTGAAATGAACATCAAAATCTAATCAGCCTTGTCATAAAGAATACAAAAAGGTTAAAAGAAAATTTGATTTGGTTAATGTTGGCATCCAGCTTGATTTTAATGTCCTCATTGTCAACCTACTCATCATAAATACTGAAACTCTAAAAGAATCAATTTTAAAAGGCACATCAGCCAAGGTCACAAACCAGCTGCTATTTTGCATGTAAATTGATTTAAAAAAATGTTAATGTTATGCATTAGAGCAAATACATAAAAGAAAAACCTTCAAAACATTGACAATAAAACATTCCAGCAAGTTTCAAGATTTGAAAAAATAAAGACTTAAAACAAAACGGTGAACTACAATACATCTATTTTGTAATCACTGTCAAACCCATAATGACCTTCACCAGTACGTAAGTGAGAAGTGTCATGTTCCATGTTCCTCAGTCTATGGTGACTGTACGCCCCCCAAACCAATGGAAGTTTTCAATCCGGGGTGGTTGATTGAATTAAAATCAATGACAATCCTGCCTTGCTTTGGCTGGAACTGCCTGTAGGACAGAAATAAGAACAGGAAATATTACTGAAGCACAACCAAATGAAACATAAGTAGTTTGTCACTCTAGTCAAATCTGAGCCCTCCTTTTAAAATACCTTGATAAAAGTGAGAGAAAGAGAATTCACTCCTTGTCCTCATTGTCCAAGTTGTCACACCAGTAATTCACCTCAGCATACTGGAGTTGAGGAAACCAATTACATACTAGACCTCATGAGAGAACACAAGCAGTAACCCCTCCATAATACAATCCCAGCAGGGACCAAGCACCCCAACATCTCATGAGAAAATACACTCCCAAGAAAAACCAAACCGGCAGGTGGTAAACTCCCTATTTTCCCACTTATAGCCTTGTCTACTGCGACTGCTCCCTGCTTTTCCTTTTATTTTTTTCCTTTTACTTTTTAATTCACTTTCTACCCCACTCCTCTTACTCTTTATTCTTTTATTAACCCCTCCCTCTCAGCGTGAGATGAGCTGGATGTAGCGAAAATCTATTCCTCATCATCGAACCTCTATAACAAGAGAGGCTAATACAAATAAAATCTCTACTGACAGCAAAAGTATTCAAAGTCTTTGTCCACGAACAACCACAAAGCTTTGTCTCTCACTCCCCATGTTCCTTAAAGGGGGGGTACAATGCTATTTCATGCATTCAGAGTTGTTTACACTGTTAAAGAGTTGGATTCTCATGTTAAGCATGGACAAAGTTTCAAAAAACTATTTGATGTATAACTGTATTTCTGTGCCAAAAATCTCACTTCCGGGTTCGTACAAGTTTCGGAGACTTTTTTCGGTCGTGGTTCTTGCTGACGTAAACGACGGTGGAACGCGCCCGTGCACACATCGACCAGACCCGAGAGCGTGCCCATCAACGAGCTTCATTCGGCAGCACTGCACAGGACTCCCTCAGGAAGAATGTCTCTAAAGAAGTGTGTTTTTGGTTGTAAGGGAAAGATAACCTTGTTCAGCTTCCCAAAAGAACCCACCGTTACGTGAACAGTGGATATAGTTTGTTTTTCCGGGGCAGCAATGGAGTTTCTCAAGAGTTTTGTTGCCGAACGTTTTATAAACAAGGCCCAGTTCGACGCTGGATTTGCACATCGTTTAACCCTTTCACACGTGAGTTTAAAATATTCTAGCTGAGCCAACAGTGTGAGTTTTTTCTGGCGACCGTTATTTTATAATGTATAGAATGTGTTGTCACAGCGGCAATGCATTCTGGGAATTTAGGTCACGGGAGCTACAGCGGAGACTGGATAATATAGTGAATATAGACATTGATATTATTTAATGTCTCTATTATTCTACTTAAGATCGCGTTGGAGTGGTTAAGGCTCACTTTAAATCATTTGCCATAGCCCTTTGCACGGCCGGTGTGAAAAACTTGCTTTTTTCAGCCTTAGAAAGCTGAAAAAGCAGAGGTATTTCCTACAGACATTAATAGATGCCATAGGCCTTATCAGTGTCTGCATGAAATACCTCTACTTTTGATTAACGCTATGTTGATACAGTAAGCGTTAATCATTCAGCGCGATCTTAAGTTAAATCACATAAACATAAAATGATAGCCTATAAAATGTCTACATTCACTATGAAACTCGGATGAAAGTTAAACTGAAACTTGGTAACAACTCTAAGATATGACTTAATAATTGATCTCTGTAGATTTAATATACAGCAATTTGCATTAAACTGTTTGCCCTCACAATACAAATAAAAGAAAATTATATATGGAAATATTATCTGTGGCAGTTCTTTGATCCCCAGCCACTTGTTTGTAAGGATTAAGTTTCATTCATTCATTTATTTGATCGCTTATCATTATTCGGCATCTCTAATAGTAAGGAATCTTCAACTTGGTTCATTATTTACATAGCATCCACAATACACAGTTTCAAAGCAGCTTACAGTAAGTTCTGTTACCTCTATAATGCCTTAATTCTTTACACTGAGCAGATTTATTGGGAAATTGTGATGTATAACAATACTAAGATCTAGCTATGTATTCTCCCCTTTAAAAAATAGACATGGTTTTGCTTACGTTACTCTAACCAAAGTGTTTTAGCAGTTGGCCTATATCAGTACCACTGTAGTGAAGGAGACTGAATAATGAAGATTTGCAGGCTCTCAGACAAACCACAGAGCGATTTGGGGGGGGCTTGTTATTCAAAACACTCCCAAACGCATTAACTATATCATGAAATATCTCGATTGTCACCTAGATTACCAGATTACACCAGTGCTGAAGAAGACACACCAACGCCTCTTCTTCCTGAGACGGCTGAGGAAGTTTGGAATGAGCCCCAGCATCCTCAGATCATTCTACACCTGCACTGTGGAGAGCATCCTGACCGGCTGCATCACTGCCTGGTTTGGAAACAGCACTGCTGGCAACCGCAAAGCTCTGCAAAGGGTCGTGCGAACTGCCCGTCACATTGTTGGAGGTGAGCTTCCCTCCCTCCAGGACATCTACACCAGGCGGTGTATAAAGAAAGCCCGGAGGATCATCAGTGACTCCAGCCACCCGTCCCACAGACTGCTCTCTCTGGTGCCCTCCGGAAGACGTCTCCGCAGCATCCGATCCCGCACTAGCCGACTGAGGGATAGCTTTTTTCCTCAGGCTATCAGGCTAATGAACAGTCAAAACTAATACACCCTACAGCACACTCCCACCTCACAGTATACCACGCACTGCACTTTAATTCCATACAGTTCAAACTGGACTACCAGTACACTACTGCACAAATACAACAATCTTTTGCCAGCACTGGATACCATCCAATGCACATCCATGACATTTGCACATCCGGTTTATATATAATCTGCCTCATCTTCGCATATTACTGTGTGTATATAACGTAGAATGTGTACTACATACTGTGTATAATGTGTATCGGTAACTGTATGTCTGTCTAATAGTACACTGTGTGTACTGAGTATACGTATGTGTATATTACACATTGTCATCTGTATAAGTCTGAACGTATGTATGGTAATGTCTATATGTAAATTGTTTCTGCAGTGTCTGGAGCACGCTCTCAAGAATTTCACTCACGAAGGCACACGTGCTGTGGTGATGTGACAATAAAAGTGATTTGATTTGATTTGATTATGATGGTCAAAGTAGCCACAGTAACACTTTCATTTATACAGAAAGAATATGGTGGCCGAGAGAGCTCAACCTGCTGCAAATAAAGAAAACAACTTCCTAAATCTGACAACACCCACGCTGCAAATGCTCACAACACAACCAAACAAAGAAACGCGCTGCAAATAGAAAAAAAAAACGCCTGCAAATTAAGAAAACAACTTTCCTCAATTTGACAATACACACGCTGCAAATGCTCACAATACAACCAAACAAAGAAACACACTGCTAATAAAATTTATTTGGTTGTGTTGTGAGCATTTGCAGTGCGTTTCTTTATTTGTTTGTGTTGTGAGCATTTGCACCACCTGCTGTCAAACTGATGAAGATGTTTTGTTGATTTGTTGGTGCTTTGTCTATTTGCATGTGTTTTCTGAAGTTGCAGCGCGTTGAGCTCTCTCGGCCACCGTAGGGAAAGAGAGCAAAGAACATTTACGTTATCAAAGAACATTTTCACTGACTGTCTAGATTTCAAGCACTCTCAAAAACTCCCATTAAAATCAGTGAAGCTGTTTACACTGTGAAAAGAGTATTACTTACAGATTTATACACACATTTGCACTTTGCTGTTTCTGACAAGGTATTCTGACGAGGTATTCAGTCAGCGAGCGAGTGAAGAAAACACCGGCATTTTAGCGATGACTCATCTGAACACTTCTGATTGGTCATTGCATTCATAAGCTCAACAGAATCGTGTGTGATTGGTAATGCGCAACACTGTAAAAACGCGCCTGTCTCTGGCTCAGCGAACGCAGATTTGAATTTAGCAGCTGATGATATGAGGCACTGAACGATTTAATCACGCTTGTGTGATTGCATCAAATATAGAAAATATTATTTGGCTATTTTTTGTCTTTTGGAAGCTGCATTTAAAATCCACTTGGCTCAAAAATCTGAGGGGGCACGTGCACTTTCAATGGGCATGACGCCTCTGGTAAATCTGTATCTTTTGCTTATTAATATGATAAAACTAAAGACTTTTTGGAGATATGAAGGATGCAGTATTACTCTATAGGTACTCAAGATTAACATGAGATTGGGAGAAACAGTGTGTGTTAGGTCCCCTTTAATGCAAAGCCAGCTTCAGCTGATGCCTGAGCAAATCGATTCATCATCTCATTCAAAATGCAGAATTCTGCACAGCAATGGTGAGGTTTCAATAACACATCTGTCCATCCTTCACTCCCTCTTCATATGTCACTGAAAAAAGAAAAGAAAAAACCCCGAAAACATAGTCTACTACTGCAGTTCAGTAGGCGCGTTTGCATTACCCTTCAATTTCCATTACCATTCAAACCCTCACTCTAAGTTTACACGGTTTGTTGTCCACATATTCATTTAATTACAGTGGCTGTAGCATTTCTGTCCTAAAGAAATGGCCAAATATTAACGATTTAGTGGTCATTTGAATTAAATGGTGCTTGGTCAATATTAAACAAGGATTAGCACACTAAAGTGTAAAACAATCACCAGGTCGTTGGCGCCTCCTGCAGGCCTTTGTTGTAATGCGTAATCTACATTAGCTCTATTGTTTATAATACATTATGTATTTTAACAGTTTTGTTCAATAAAACCATATGATTTCTTGCTTTAGTTTTTACTTTATTTGAATTAATTATTATTGCATCATTGCTATTATATATGTATTTTAAGTCATAAAAGTTATTGTTCACTTCTACTTTTATTACCAAAAACAAAATAAATAAATAAATAATATAAATAAATAAATAAAATATATATATATATATATATATATATATATATATATATATATATATATATATATATATATATATATATATATATATATATATATATATATATATATATATATATATATATATTATAATTCAGTTTTTTTCCATTTAAATTTTTCCATACTCTGTTTTAATGGTTAAATTAAATTTTATTAATCAAAAATAAGTTGTCTAGTTAATTGAGTTTTACAGTTTTATCATCACCAAATTCTGTTTTCCATTACTTCCTGGATTCCATTTAAATGGTTCCATTAAATTTTAATAATCAAAAGCATCTCCAATTAATTGATTTTATATTAAAAAAAATTTTTTTTTTTTTTTTTTTTTTTTTTTAGAAATACTGCACATTTACATTTTTCATCTAAATAAATTCTGGTAAATAATATTTCTGGTAAATGCTCCTTTAAAAAGTGTTTTTTGATTATAATTTTATTATTATTATACTAGAACGTGGATATGTTGTCATTCTTACACTATAATACTGATCTTTGATTTCAGTGATTTGGACTCTGAGATGGACACTTGCTTCTTACACTATGTTGCACTTCACTTTTGCTTTAAAAAAGGATTTCATAGAAATTTGGATTTCATTTGGTTTAATAAAACATTCTTAAGTAAAATTGTTGATTTTTTTTTGTGGGAAATGAATCGTTTAGATTAATCGATTAATTGATAAATTAGTCGATAGATTAATCAAAATAAAAATAGTCGTTAGTGGCAGCCCTAGTTGTATTATTATCATTTTTCTGATTAGCGTTTATAGGAAATAGGAATGTTCATTCCAGTTATTTTATTTCTCCTAACCGACGGTCGTTAAGCCATATTAACCGTTAACCGACAATATTATGTTAAATTACAATTAAATTTAAACTGATAGGTGGCTTGACCCATTACAAATACCTAAATTTGTTTTCCAGGGATTCATTTTATACACGCAAAAAGCAGCATAAACTACATGAATGTGAGGATTCACGCACCTGCAGCGCTTCTGCGAATGGAGAAAAACATAAGCTATTATATATAATAGAAACAGGTCCATATGCAAAATATATTTTTCTAAATAATTAATTAATTAACAAAACGAAAGAAAAAAACCCTGCAACAATTAGCAGCCTATATGCAGAATTTCGGTTCATTTTTGTGATGCACTCTTGAGAAAGTGGCAGTTTTCCTTTATTTCACAAAAGTACGTTTTGTTTTTTATTGTGAATGTACACAAATAAAATAAATATTTTGAATAGTTTTGAATAATGTCTTACTCTTATATGACCACAAATAAAGGAGTAGGCTAGTGCAAATTTCCACTTTTACAAGGGAAAATAAACAAAAACACACAAGCGATCGTGCCGGCGCCTCACATGCAGTTAAGCATAGCCTACTGACTCCACAATGCAGCCTGTTCATGTCATAATAAAATACAGTCAGCCAAAAATATTGAAGAAACATGAAAAAAATATTTTATTTCCCCGCACTCCACAACAAATCATTTAAATTTAACGGTAGAAAGAACTCAGAACAAAGCAAGAATAAAAAATATAAGAAGCTAAGAAGCCAAAATGAATTAATTTAAACTTTAGTACTTCACGTTCATGTAAAACAAAGTGTGCTTGGCATAATATCACAGGGTTATGATGGTCAAACTGAAAGGCATGGACTACAGGCTATTTAAACTGAACAGTGCACTGTTCAATAACTGTTCAATAAAATTAATAATCATGTAAACGTAGGCTAGCCTACTAACACCAAATTAAGATAAGTATGTTTGAGAGGTAACTCGTCTTTTTCTTACCATGTATAAAATAATTTTAGATACAATTTAATAATATGAATATGATTTAATGCGCTTTTGAACTACAGGGAAAGGGTGCTTTAACTTGAGCAACACCATGAACATGGACACTGCCTATAGGCTAATTCTGTCATGTGACACCACATTTATTTGCATTAAAGCCCCTTTTCTCGACAAAAAGTATTTCCAAACAGATTTTTGCGACATTTGAAGTATCGATATGGAATTTATGCGCTAAAGTTAAACGGAAAAATATTTGGTCGACACATGAGAAATTTAATCGATAATTGGCATTTCCATCAGCTATATCGTAAATATTTTAAAGTGCTAAATATTTTTTCTCAGCCACTCTAGTCTATGCTTGTGTTTATATGAGGCGCGTCGCGCACGTTTCTAAAGCAGCTCTCCGCACTGCTTTTGTAAAGATACATACACACGCCTCCTTCAATTAAATATAGCCAAAATCACATCAAATTCCGTTACCATGACTTATCGCGAGAGGAAAAAAGTTTTTGTCACATAACATGTGTTAATGGAAACGCGGTCATTTTGCAATACTTTTTTATCGACATTTATAAAATATCGCCAAAGTTTAACACAAATCTGTAATGGAAACACGCCTACAGTTAAGAGTCCAAGTCGAGTCTAAATCTTTCATTGGAAACACACACGCGGCGCATATGTACCGAAACCTTTTTTCCACAGGTTAAAACTGCACATTAAATAAGAAAAAAGAAAGATGATGATTATGGAAGACTATGCAGCTAAACAAACAAAACAAAATATACAACCAAACACAGACAGACAGACAGACGAATGAAAAGAAATGCCCATTTAACACAGCCTTGAATGTCCAAATACTTTTTAGGGCCACCTAAAAATAAGGTTGCATGTGTAAAAATATTGCACTTGTGAAAATGTAGCAAAGCATAGTGGTAGGATTGTTAAATGTCCAGATGCCATCACTGTTGTATAGTGATGAACTATTTGGATGTTGGGTCAAAAAGAAATCCTGAAATCATGATCGTGTCAAATGGATTTTAATACAAGCTTCATTAAATATCCTATGGCTCTGCAATCGAAGAACTGAAGCTATGGAAATGCTGAGATCCAGCAGGACAAATTCATAGTAATGCTAGAAGTACTGGAGAACAGCCTTCAAAAAGCGGCAGCAGGGGAATTAACCTTGCTACCCTCAAAGACAGGCAAGAGGCATGAAAGTATCTTCAAGGATTTCCTGATTTTCATCTTCAGGCGGATCTACTCCTTTTGTCTCCTCAGGCTCATGTCCCCCTAGTCCTATTTGATCTGACTCTGATGAAAGGCTTCAGAGTATATTTACCGTGCATCTATATATAGTGTGTACATACAACTGGGGAGATGAGTTTTACGTCCTGTCCGCTCTTGCTGTGGTTCCTGCTGGTCTCTCTCTAACATAAAGAGGACCATGTTTGGACTACAAACCCCACGGAGAGTTCAGTTAAGTTTTCAGTTAACCCTGTATCTCATTTTTTTTTTAAAGTGAAGGACTTCTTCACTCACATTGTGTGTCTCAGAGTGTTAAATGATTGCGATTACATTTTGCTCTTTTAGTCCCAGTGTTCTTGGACTTTATCCTGACACCTAACTCGATATGTGGGCGATTTGACCAAAATTACAAAAAATGACAAATACAAAAGAACAAAGATACAAATTTAATAAACTAAGTTTTTCAGGTACCATAGGTACCGCAAGAAATACTACAGAAATATTCAGATGTAAAAATAAACTCTGCATAGTCTTCACTGTAATAATTAAACTCGTTCTTATCAAAAGTAGATACAACAGTTATTTAGTCAAGAGTAGCGAGTTAATGTTTTTTGCTGTTGATTAACATTAATGACACAGACAGCAGCAGGTTTATGATGATGCTGTCACTTTAAAGGGATGAAAACCCAAAAATGAAAATCATTAAGAATTCCTTTCGGTCCCACTTTTTATCAGGTGGCCTTAACTTTTGGTTTGGTGGTATGGGTAGGTTTAAGGGTGGATTAAGGTGTAAGGGATGGGTCAACAGTGTAATTATAAATGTAATTACAGAAATTAATTACAGATGCAATTACATGCAGGGATTTTTTTCAATATAAGTACAATGCAAAAACATGCATGTACACAATAAGTGCATTGTATCAAGTGATTAATTTAAATCTAAGTGCATAGTAGTTAAGGCCACCTAATATAAAGTGGGAACTAACTTTCCTCAACACAAAAGATGATATTTTGAAGAATGTGGTCGACCAAAGAGTTGATGGTCCTCGTTGACTTCCATAGTATGGAAAAAATAAACTATGGAAGTCAATTGGTACATCAACTGTTTGGTTACCCACATTCTTCAAAATGTCTTCTGTTGTGTTACGGTTTGATTTCCTATAAGGTATGAGGCATACGCAGACTTGTGCATGGTGCTTACTCATTCTTCCCCAAGCGTCTATTTTCGAAGGCTCACAGAAGCTTTTTGAGGCTTCAGGTCACACATACACCCACATATCTGAGGGTCGGGCTCCATTACAGCCTTGATTGTGCAATCGTTTGGGCCAGTCAGAACCGACAGGAATGCAAATGAAGCTTCTTAATTTCCAAGTCACACACCAACCCCTTACTAAGGTCAGACTCGAGAGACTCACTTGTACGTGATGCCCGCCAAGTTAAGAAGCCGTCTGGAGGCAGTCATTTCTGGAGTGTCATGGTATTTGTCTGACAAATAGATCACATCCTTTATACCTGTAAGGCAAAAACAGCAGAAGGATAGTGTGGGTCAGACAAAAGCACACTTGCACACACACACAAACAAATAGACAGAGAAATTTAAACAAACAGGCCCAAGGAGAACAGGGACCCAAAATAGCCAGTTAGGAAAGACAAAGAGCTTGTGCTCGGGGAGAAGGAAGGGAAGTCGATAACTTGTCGCTGCAGGCTCAAGCCAATATCAACCAATCCCAATTGAGACAAAATCTGCCCTGCTGGCATCTTTAAAACACGTGGTGCATTTGGCAGCACCCCCACGCATCCTGCTGACTACTCACAAGCAGCCCACATGAGGCGACTCTATAAAGGCCCCCGTTAGTCAAGCATTACAGAGAAATGTGAGGAATCTGATGAAACCACTTAGACTCCCTCTTGCCTTTAACGCTTTCAGCGGTGAAAAGAGAAGTCCAACATTGCCAACGGTTGCTGCAATCACCGATGAATTTACTGGAGAGAAACACACCCACCCCCCAAAATACACCCGGTCTCCATGTACTTTTATCTGCACAGGAGGAGAGAAGTGCTCTGATCGGAGGCAAAATGACTTGCACAGAGTGAATTCCACCTGTCATTAAAGGCTGTCATTACAAGCATGGGGCTTTTCCACGGTATTACTTGAACAATTTTTGAGAGGGAACAGATGAAATTACCATGGAACAGCCTGGCTATGCCATCTTAAAACCATTTTGGTGGTGACATTTTATGGTGGAGCAGAAAAAAAAAAAAAAAAAAAAAAAGATTGTATATCCAAGTCTCAATAAGCTATTCTAAATAAAAGTCAGAAGAAATTGCAGTAGTGTTTCTTTGTAAATATGTCTTTTCATGAAAAGAACATGAGAATAAGCATCGGAGCTGCTCAAAAAACACTTCCAAGACGACAAGCTGTCCAACAGAAGGGAAGGCTCTGATGGAAGGTGGAGCAGAACTCTGGAGATGCTACGTTTCCAGAATGCTCTCTGGAGATGAGGTGACAGTACAGTCCCTCAGTCCCTCCATAAACAGTCACAGGAAGTGACAAGATGGCAGCTGCTTGGGAACTGAACACTTTAATTCCTCAGAGAGAGGAGAGGCTCTAAAGCAGTGCTTCAGAAACTGCCGTCTCCGGCACCGAGGAGCCAAAGTGCAGGGGGGACATCAACATGGGAGCCAGAGAAAGTGAAAATGATTTGGTGTCATTTCATTCCGTGAGATTGAGGGATGGACACATTTGAACGGCATTCGAAAAGAGCAGTAACACTTTCTCGCTGGAGGAATAGCTACAGAATTAGATACGGAAGGGAGGGAGGGCGTAATATCTAGGGTCTTCGCTTTCTTGATGCCCCTCCATCTCATTTACTGTGAAAAAATTAGACAAAGAAAAAGAAATGGAGAAAGTACAGTGGAAGAGCTCTCATTTTAGTACAAGAACAGTTGTCAAATGACCAACACAGCACACATTTAAGCGGGAATAGGATTAAGGCAAATGAAAGCAGTGTCACTGGCACAAAAATGCATACCGATGGCACCAAAATACTGGAAAAACCTTCGTTTTAATAAATCCCTCTGGTTATAATTAAATTGTTACAGTTGTTCCATTAGAGACGCACAGGCTGGCAATATCAAAAGGTTTATCATACACAGATAAACAAGATACAGCCTGGTTGCCTTTATAAGAGAATCAGGGTGGATTTGCATTCCAAGTCTGCTAATATTCCCCTTTATCCTCATGTTTTTTCCATGCAGAGGCTTTTCTGTTTCCTCATATCATGGGGCTTTACAACTTCTAGTAAACAAACATAGTCATAACACCTTCAAAATGAACAAACAGCGACGACACCCCTGACTCAATTCAAACATTAAACATCCGCTTTGTTCAGCTTCATCAGAGGGCGTTTTTAATGAGGTTGGACGTTCATTTTTAGCCGCGTTTTGTTGCATCCTATAGAGCACGAGGAGACGAAAGGGAGAGAAAGTGCTGTGTGTGTTCCTTAATGATCCCGGAACATTGAGAGGAAGCCGACACCCCACTGAGAGATGGGCCAGGGCAAGGCCAAGCATCCTAAAATCAGACGGCATTGGAGCGTGTGTCGTGCTATCTTCAGCACACAGCTTCAGTAGGCTTTGCCACAAGAGTACATGGAGGGGGATCAGGAAAAGCAAACCAATGAAAGAGAGAGAGAGAAGACGAGGACAAAAAGACTTGGAGGGGAGGAGAGAGACTGGGGATGGGGGTGTTAAGAGAGTTCAACAGATAAGAAGAGATTGAAAATAACAGCAGAGCAGGGTTTGGAGAAGGAAAAATAAGAGGAAGACAACCTGTCACCATGTAGGCTATATCTAACCAGCCAAGAAGTCTCACAAAGAAGACGGCTGCTCAAAGCGACGACCACTGCAGGTTTCTCGGTATAGAAGGGTGACCATCGAGAACCTCCGTTTCTTCCTGTCTCATCCGTCATTTCATCTGCAGCCCCATCAGCACTGGCACAAAGGCTGTGTGAATGTGTGAATTGCAGAGACGGAACTGAATAAACGCATAAGGCTTGCTATACAATCTAATAGAGGTGAAAGGGTTGCCAAAAAAAAAAAAAGTATCTAACGGTCAGGTCTGTGCCACATTTCATCTTGTGCCTTTCTCGGAAAATAGAAATATTAAACATGTTTGAAAAGGAAAGTGCCTGCTTTCAAGCATAATTACATGAATTCTTGGTGTCACTAAATCGTTGTACTGTTAGCAAGAGGACAAAAGAAACTAAACAGATGTAACAGTGAACAAAAAACTAATTATTTAATATATCTGACTATACTTGAGGCATATAAGTAGCAGGCTGCAGTCAGACTGTGTGAACAGTCAATAGGAACAGTTTGAGAGCACATGTACGTTCTTAGAGTCACACATGCGAGACAAAGCCAGTTAAGAGCTCAGAGATTGCATTTCATTAACTTAAAGAGTGTAAAGAAAACTTTTATTCAAATTATTTCTCACTGGAGCAGTGTTGGTGCTAGTATTGAAATTCCTTTGCTTTAAATGAGTCTCTGGTGTACACTGCTATTGCGTCAAAGCATTCTGACAGTGAAAATAGGACTGTTGATATGTTCAAGATAGCGTACATTTAACAGCATTGTGCATTTTACGGTGACAACTAACAAAAAAACATGAAACTAGTAATGGCAAAAGTACATCTGCACCAAGTCCACAATATAATCTTTAAAAAAATTGTTGTTTTTTCAATTTGATGTTGGTATATTGAAATAAACATTTGAATGGTAGCTGTAATACAAACTTGTTTCCATGACAGATTTATTCAAACACTTTACATAATGAAAACAACAGAATATTTAATATAGCACATATTTTGCAAAATTCCCCTCCCTAGCCAACTGACAAGTATATAGGCACTGAATGGTTTTCCTGAGGTAAATATAATGTTGTGTGACATTGTTTACAAGCTGTTTTAATGATGTCTTTCCGCAGATGAAACACTGGTTAAGCACATACATGAGCCGTGATACATTTCAGTAAGCTGCACTGTTTCTTTCATCATACCTTCTGATATTATTTCATGTTTATTTTGTGCTATATAACTAGTAGTAAAGAGGAAGAGATTACTGGTTCACTTGACGCTTGCACCGAGGTAGATCCTTCACATTAAATAGCGTCAAACCATGTTTATTCTTTGCATTTAATGATAAAATTTACAGAATTTGAAAGCTGAGACTTTGTCTTATATTAAAGCTATATTATATTAAATATTATATTATATTAAAGCTCAACTTGACTTAAGAGTAAAAAAAAAAGAGCAAAAAGCTATGAGCTAAGTAATGTTTATTGAAATGCATGCATAAACAGACATGGACACAGTAAAAGCATGACATTGGAGAAACGCTAATTAAAGGTCACTCTTCTGGTCAATGATTTTGGCCCTCCAAAACTATTTCATCCAAATAATAAATTGCTGAAATTTTGGTGCATCACCAATTAATTTTATTAATGCACTAATGCCTGCTGACAAAATGAAATGTCAATTAGCTGTTCACCTGCGATGTGATTCCTGAACAGTGAAAATAAATGTGTTGGTTGGTAAAGCAACATGCCCATCATGATACACACACACAGTCAGAAACACAAGTTCAGACACTCTCACCTGCTTGAATAATGAGTTTGGCGCACTCGTTGCAGGGGAAGAGCGCTACATACATGGTGCAACCCTTGACATCTGCCGAGTTCTTATTCATAATGGCGTTCAGCTCTGCGTGACACACTGCAACAAAACAAGAAAGACCTGTTAGAAATGTTCAGGGTTCACGAACACACATACGTGCAGCACAGAATGATGCAGCAAAGCTATGATTAATATCTCTGCTTCACAACAAACTTGGATTGAGCTTTCTTGGTTTGTCAACATTGTACCACTTCACCACAAAAAGTCTCCAGTCACCAGTTCACAGTGAAAAAGGAAAAAGATTTCAAAGCATGAGTCTGAACAGATGTCAGCTCTCCACAACATCACCCAGAAAAAGCCCTGTCTAATCACTCACTCTGCTCGCCTTAATTACGGAGAATGAATTGGCCCATCAGCGAAGGCACAGTACCATTGCACCACAAAACACCAGCCTGACACGTTTATTTTGGCAGAGCTTCAGCACAAAGCAGAGAAAGAGAGAGAGGGCATGTAGTTATGATGGAAGAGAGATGTCAATAATTCACACAGATACACACACTTATTGTGTGTTTTAACTGGAAACACACACAGTTGAGAGCGAGTGCACGATGATAATGATGAAGATGGAGTACGAACAATCGTGTGATCATGGGAGGGACTGAGCTCTCAGCTCTTAAATCAATTCTAACCTTGCATGTATGTTACTATTAATCTGACTGGAATGTCATATATTCAAAGGTAGTGAAACATTTTCAGGATAAACAATCAGTGGGTAAATATCGCATACGATTATGCTTAATAAATCAAGAGAAGGAGAAGTCGTGATCACGATTAAAATACAATTCATCTAACAGCCCTATCCGAATAGAACCAACACTGAACAGACTTAAGCTGAATAATAACACTATTGTCTTTCAGAGCTGCTGTACAACAGAATCAGACCAATTTCCATAACTGATTCTGCCATTTCCTTTTCATCAATGTGAAGCTGCTTTGACACAATCTGTATTCATTGTATAAAGCGCTATAGAAATAAAGGTGATTTGTTGCTAATGCAGCTGCAGCAAAAAAAAACACAATATTAACGGACATCATTCTCTCTTGTTGCAGAATATAAACCTTGTCTCATATTAGAGAATAAGGTGAAAGCACCATTATGGTCACAGGGCAAAAATCACGCCGGGCCAGTATATGTGATACTTAGTATTTCAGCATCCTCTTGTAGCACAGTACTGTACAGAACCTTCATAAAGCTAGAATCACTGCAACTATTGCGCATCGTTAGGCTTAAAGCTTTACTCAAATCTGCAATGTTAAACAGTTGTCATGCATTCCCATTAATACTGTGAATGGCATTTAAGTTGGCCTTCCAAAAACAAAAATATACATCATTTATTATTATTATTATTATTCTAAAAAATTATGCACAGAAAATTTTGAATTAGTTATGCCATTAACAATGTTTCATGCTTCAGTACAAAGTTTTGTACTTTTTTCCACAATTTTAATACTGAAATGACAATTCATCATAATCTCAGTTATTTCGCTGACAATTAATTGTCAGCCAAATTTGAAGAGTGGCCCTTTTATTTCATCTATTACCTTGGCTCTTGTAAATGTTGTAATATAATAATCAAATTAACATACTGAATACAAAAGAGAATCCAAACGATGATTCCTAAGACTACGAGGGACATCCTACCAACTATAAACGACTGTGCCACATTAGTGCATTAAGAGACAGAGATATGCCAAATGAATCCTTTGAATAGAATTAATGTATCAACACTCTGCGTGAAACTGAACTGTATGCCTGAGAGAGCCACAAATGCAAATAAGATTTTTTTTAGGATTTTTATATTCATAAATCATGTCAGGTATGCGTCACTAAATACTTTCCACAAAATGCATTCATTAGTGCCAAATATATGAGTAATAATACCAAAGCTTTACAGGAACTTTCCTTTTAAACAAAAAAAAAGATTTTACATAGATTGTCCTTTTTAAGATCCCTTGCTCTTCACTACCTGTTCTAAAAGAGAACACAAACATGCAGCTATCAAGAGTGTTTGGACACACTGAAGACACTTTTACATTTTAAAATATATTAAAACAGAAAACATTTATTTTAAATATTTGTTATTTCTCCATATAATCTATATTCTTTCTGTTCTGTTTCCTGTATTTTTGATCAAATAAAAGCAGTTGAAGCTGCAGAGCATAACAGACTTTTCAAAAAAAACTATTTAATCTTACCGACCACAAACTTTTGAATGGTAGTGTACAGAAGATCTGAAGTAAACAATCACATTTGCACACATTTCAGGTAAGCTCTCACATTTAAAGACATGCCCTACAACTAGATTTTACAAACAGTATACAGATACTGTACACATTAAACTTCTGAAAGCTGTTTAGTACAATAATTAGGGGTGTGCGATATGACGATTTTTGATCGTAGACGATAAAAATCTCTCCACGTTCTGCTTTTGAAGAAATATGGTAGTATCGTGCTACAGCGCACATTCTGTCAATTACAGTTCTGGCGCCTCCGTCTCTATATACTGTACAACACCACATACAGCAGTAGAGTTACTCTGACAGGACACTGCAATTATTCGCGATCGCAAAAGTACATTATTTGCAGCATACAAGCCTTGCCAGTTAAATGTTTCATTCGCTAAAAAGCCTGTCTAACAGCGCCTGATTACTGAACTAAGTTATCTTTTGCGCTAATACTGTCAAAACACACAAGGTTTACATATAGACTCCGTTGGTTATGTCTAAAGTGAAAGTAAACAGATGTGGGACAGTATTAAACATGCAGCCGACTGTCATTAAAGGGATAGTTCACCCTAAAATTTAATTTCTGTCATTATTTACTCACTCACATGTTGTCCCAAACCTGTATTAATTTCTTTCTTGTGCTGAACACAAAAGAAGATATTTTGAAGAATGTGGGAATGTGGGTTGCTGGTCCACATTGATTTTGATAGTAGTAAAAAAAAAAAAATCACATGGAAGTCGCTGTGGACCTACTGTTTGGTTTTCTATGTTCTTCAAAATAGCATTTATGTTCAGCAGAAGAAAGAAACTCACTCAGGTTTAAAACAACTTGAGTAAATGATGGGATAAAAATAAAAAACTATGACAGAATTGACAGACAGATGACAGAATTTTTACCTTTTACCTATAGCTATTCCTTTAACGTTAACAAAACGTAAAGAGAAAAATCACTCACTACTCTTGACTGAAGAACTTTAATATCAGCCTATATAGTGTTTTATTTTTATATTTGTTCATTCAATTTCTTGACTGCTCCTGCTAAATACACCTATTGTACCTGAAAATAAAACACTTTGTTTTATCTGTATTTAGTGTGTATCTTTGTTCTTATTTTTTTTTTATTATCTTTGGCCTAAATATCTGCCATTCTTTTTATTCTTTTTTACCTTGAAAGGCTTTGTCTTTATAATAGGGAAATTAATTTGGCTGTAATGCTCAGACAACTTGAAAATAGTATAACCAACATGACAAAGAATCGTGATAAAATTGTTAATCGTGATATTTCTACAAAAGATTGTGATATGATATTTTTTCCATATCACCCACCCCTTGTACAATACAAACTTATCACCCATCAACAGTATTCTGACTGCCTAAGTTAGAATTTGGCTTCTTTTCAAACATACCAGACATCAGAAAAGTTCTACATAAAAACACACAAAACTTTGATAAACTGAATGATGTCTGCGCAACCAAGCCAAAACCAATTTCCACCATTCAATTTGAATTTTGGGTCACTTTGTGGGGTCCAACTCAGTCGGCTTTGTTTGAAAAAAAAAAAAAAATCTTCCTAAGCCTGACAACTGACAACAGAAACCAGGGAGAAATACAAGTCACGAACCGTTCAGAGGATCATTCAAGTTCCAGACTGATAAATTTTCTCCAAGGTTTCACACCTTCCCTTTGGCAGTCCGACCCATTCAAAGTCCTGAGTTGGCATGTGCTGCCTTTAGGAACGCCAGCTCATTTCCATTTCTCACACTAATAGCTGCCACAAAGTGACCTTGCCCATTCCCTCACTCAGCAGCTCTGCCTTTATCTCTCCCATCAGCCCCATGCAGGTGAAAACTAATCCATGACCGCTGCTATGTGCTCAAGAGAGCCTACTCCTCGCCACACTGCGTTAACAGACACCATGTGCTGCGTAGACAGAGCCTGAAATCAAAAAAGCCTTTTCGGCGAGTGTTTAACGTGGGTGTGCACTGACCTGTCGGTGTCAAACAGAGGCAGAGTGACTGATAATTATGGGCAACTGACTGCTTCAGTTCAAAAGCCAAGAACCCATGGGTCAAATGCAGAACTCACCATAGGGGTATTTGGTGTCCAGCTTGTCCTCAGCACTGCGAGACCAGGGCAGAAGGTCATCGTCACAACCGTTGGGCATGCCATTGTAGCCAATACCCACTATCTTGTTTTCTTGATTCACAATACAGGCACCAACCTGAAATTAAATTGGAAAAAAGCTCATTTTCCAAACATCTATCACAATGAAGACAGCCTAGAGGCACAAGCCTGGTACTAGAAAGGGAAGAAAAAAAAAACATTCACGGTCAAATAATCAGTCATACACTTCTATTCATACGCATGCAAATACAGAAAGTCAGAAACACAAGCTTATGAGAATTTCACTGTGTTCCAAAGTTCAAATTTGTTGAATATTTGTGCAAATTCATATCATGTGAAGACAGGTGACCAATAAAAGATCAATGCATCAAGTGGTGACCTTATATGAATTTAAAAAATGTGAACTTTAAGCCAGCAGGATGCAGCGTTGCAGCTAAGTGGAGTAGATTAATATTCTTACATTCTGGATATATTGTATATGGAATGACGCTTTTAAAAAAGACACTGCAGAGTGTGACATCATATTGCAATCATTCCAGCATTTTAATTGCATATGAAATTTCCATCCAACTGGAGTATGGGTTAAGTAATAAACTTGCATGCATATTTGTCATTCAGACACGAAGCAAGAATGAGATTTATGTAACATTACAAGTAAGCCATATGCATTTTAAATATTTAAATACATTAAATACTAAGAAACTGATCTGAACTTAAGTCAAGCACCTGACCTGATGGCTTACTGTATGCTCCAGCAAGACCCATCAAATTCATCTGATGCAACACAGGTCAGCAGAAAAAAAGCAAAAGGGTTTCCTGAGACGATGGACCGCTGTCAACAAAGTTCAGTCAGCGTGAGTGAGCGGGGAGAAGGCTGACAGCACACGCATTCACGGTTCACCAAAACTCGTGTCTTAGATATGCAATCCTGCTCTGCGCCTTTAGGAACAATAACGGCTGCATGCATGCACGAGGATCACGCTTGACTGAACTTCAATATTGCACTTAAATATCGGTGAGTGTTTATATTAGCCAGGGGTTCGCAGCACAGCAGGGGAGCTCTGAAACCAGAATATGTTCTTACAGTACTTGGAGCGGATAAGAGGCCTGTGTCCTTTGATCAAAAGAAGCTGTAGGGTGTTTGGAGATCTTTAAGGTATTGTAGTACCAAGCTGTTTAGAGCTTCTCCAAGCTAATATTAATAGTAACAAAATAGTTTTAAAAGAAATTGAGATATTGGAAAAATGACAAAAATGTCTAATTTTATATTGATTGTAATTTCAGGTTGATGTATTGTCACCAAATCAACCCACATTTCAATCTAGCAGGACAGCAGGCAATCAATCTCTAGGTACCTGAGAACTGGGGTCCTTGCTCCGCTGCGCTGATAAGAAGGCAACAGCCATGAAATACTCAGGCCACTCCAGGTAGTCCTGCCTCTTCTTTGTCAAACCTTCACTGTGTGTTCTGATGGATTGAAAGAATGAATGCAATGAGGGGAAAAAACTAAACACCTGTTGTCATCAAAGCACAAAAATACAGAAAAATCATCACTAATACAACACTTAGGGAAAGACAGCATATGATCATGTGTGAACACAAATTATTTTCACCAGTATTTTAAGTACATGATAAAAATATTTTTTATGGCATACATAATTAACATTTCAACAGACTGATACTGACATGTTGGCAAGGCCAAAAAGTCTGCCAATATTTGACCATTTCAAGATTACCAGCACTGGCCGATATCCGTGCCCACTTGGACGATAAATAGTGTTAGCATTCCCTTATGCAATCTCAAAAATCAACCAGAACACCAATCAAATGGATTGCAAATTATTTAAATATTTGAAAACATAAATTAGTGTAAAAATGTTCAGCATATCTATCTCAACTACTACACTTAAATTTTATCTTATTTCTAATACTACGATTCAAAAGTTTGGGGACTTTTTTAATGTTCAGAAAAAGATTAAAAACACTGAAGTGGGCTGATTGTCAAATTTTTGCTTGTCTACACTTTTTCTCAATGTCTATTTGCTGAATGCTTATTTGTTTTCTGTCATTTTGAAAGGTAATACACTATATTGCCCAAAGCATTGGGTCACCCCCTTCTAATGAACAGGTTTGACTACTTTAGTAATTTCCATGAGTACAAATCTTAATGTTTAAAGGAACACTCCACTTTTTTGGCTCATTTTACACCTCCCCTAGAGTTAAACAGTTGAGTTTTACTGTTTTTGAATCCATTCAGCCAATCTCCGTGTCTGGCGGTAGCACTTTTAGCTTAGCTTAGCATAGATCATTGATTCGGATTAGACCGTTAGCATCTCGCTCAAAAATGACCAAAGAGTTTCGATATTTTTCCTATTTAAAGCTTGACTCTTCTGTAGTTACATCGTGCACTAAGACCGACGGAAAATGAAAAGTTGCGATTTTCTAGGCTGATATGTGTCTAAAATGACTTTTTTGAGTTTTTGGCTCAAGGTCTGCATTTAAAGTCACACCAGAGGTGTTCAGCTGGGATAAGGACTTGGCTTTCTGCAGACCAATCAAGTTCTTCCACACTGACTGAATCAATCATTTCTTTTTGAACCGTGTCTTATACACAGAGGCACTGTCATGTTAGAATAGAAAAGGGTCCTGTCCAAACTGTTGCTATAAAATTAGAAGCACACAACTCCCTAGAATATCATTATATGCTTAAACATTAACTACCGGTTTCAAAGACAAGGCTTAAACCTAGTCCTAGACTAAAATGTAAATCTGAGCTGTTTGAACTGAAAGAAACTTGCACTGACTGATCTTAAAACATGTCAGTGACTTTGTTTTGTCTTGTCAGCAATGCTTTTTTTCTAAGGCATGTTTCTAAAAATTACTTAAATGTCCTAATTGAACTATGGATTAATCCTGGCTTAGTCTAAGACCTGTCTGTGAAACCGGGCCCATTATTTGTACTCATGGAAATTACTTAAGTAGTCAAACCTGTTCATTAGAAGGAGGTGACCCAATACTTTTGGCAATATGGTGTATATCTGCACTAAATTGACCATCAGTCACTGACCCTGCTCTCTATTTATCCATATCTGAAAAATCCACTAGGAAAGCGTGACTAAGAGCTTGCCAGTAATGTGAAAGTTTCCTGTTGTCTCAGTGGAGTACTACATCAGCACATCTTTACTACTTACATCTTCCCTGGCATCCCATACGCCCCACTGATGACTGTCTACATGTGTGATTCCAGCACTGACAGACATTATCATCAGAGGGTTCTCCTCTGGGGCTTTCCATTTTAGCTTAAAGTGATATTGCACCTTTTGCGACACATCTCAGTGACCGTCTTTGAAAGGCATGGGGATTTATGTGTGAACATTTAATGGACCCATCTGACTCGACTCACTCTTTTTCCTAATGTCTCTGGTGATTCTGTCTTTTTTGAGCAGCTGTCAAGAGCAGGTGTGTGTGTGTGTGTTAGTCTGCTGGTGAAATACTAAGGGCTGATGAACTGAAGCTAATGGGGAGAACAGTGACACAATGCGGAGGCAGTCATTAAGCAGTTTTAAAATGTTCAGTTATCTGAAAATCATTCACAAGATATAGATAAAAATGCCATGGGTTTCAGAGTTTCCTTTCAGATCTAATGTGATTTGTGATTATTATAAAAATTGTCTGTCACTGACTAAACTTTCATTTTGTAGTGCACCTAACATACTGCCAGTTTACAGGGCTGAAGAAGGTAAACACGACCACAAGAGGGCAGTCAAGCACCATGTTGCGCATGCCAGTCCAATCTATTTCTCAGAACTGGTCAGTTGTATACACGCTATAACACTGAATTAACAGACGAAGGCATTAAATGTTTGTCATAATGTGTCAGAAACAAATACAGTTTCATATAACGTGCCTTTGTTGTTACTCATTTAACGAAATCTCATGCAAGTCACAGTCCTCAAGCATATTTCTCATGAACACAAATCTAAAGCGATGATGATAGATTCATTTTTTGACATGTGGTGAAAACAACAGATCAAGACATTACCCTTTGAGCTGTGATGTATCGGCCTTCCCATTGTGGTCCATGGCTTAATCAGAGAATGTTGAGCCTGCTTTAATCCAAATTCCCTGATGTGATCCGCACTGAACACACACACACCCCATCAGCAGAGCAGAGGAACTTCCCGCGAAAAAACAAGAAGAAACCCACTGTTCCGGTTTTAGACTAGAGTTGGCGCAATGAGTTGAATAGCGCCATCTCTACGCGGTTCAGCACATTACAGTGAGTCTTTCTCTTTCTTTACATTACAGCCAGTCTTTTAAACTTTATATGATAAAATACGTCTTACTCTTGAAATGACCTCAGCGGGAGCCTGTACCATGGAGCCGGTTTAGCTGGCTAGCCAGGTAAGTTTAAGTTTAGTTTGCGTGCGCCAACTCTAGGTTTTGAGATGGTCCTCGCTGCAGAACACAAGATCCAGGGAGCCCCACCTTGCATATACCTAAACCTACGCGTCCCCACCTCCTAGATGTGCATCCAACCCCGCCTCCTGGATCTTTTTTTTTTTTTTTTTTTTTGCTTAAACATACAAAAACACCAATTAACAACAGTCAGAAAATTCATAATACAATTCAAAAAAGTCCAAATAGCAGCATAACAAAAAATACAGATAAACAAAATAAACATAACAGGAAAGCCAAGAAAGAAATACAAATAAATAAATACAGAAAAATAAATAATACAGTAATATAATACAAGGGGCTTAATCATCAAAAACACCTTCAAAAGGCCACATAGTTTAAGGGTTTTTTCAGAACGTATGATCTTCAAGGATTTGAAGAAGATCATTAAATCTTGCTGGAAAAGTAATAAAGGGGGAGGGTTATTAAAGAATCTACATTTATGAATGAATAATTGGCAAAAATTAAAATATTATTAACCAAAAATTCAACATCACAATTCCGACAAAAGGACAAATATTTCACAGTTTTAAAATCAAACGCCTCCTGGATCTTTGCTCTGCAGTACTGTGCTCCGGGGCAGGTCATGTTCTGGTTTAGAGATCTCAAACCGAAATTTGAGCTTCAAGCAAAGTGACACATCTCTGATGCAATACAGACAATCCTCCAATTTCTCGAACTCCAAATGAAAGGGCGCTACATAAAACAACATAAACATATAGATAATATGCAGTATAAATACGTTTTAGAATCAATAGCATTAAACATGACTACATATGAGCTTGGATTGTTAAGTGTTTTTATACCTGTACATATTATCAACTGTATAAACTAACTTTACAACTTTTACTTGCATTTACATAGAAAAATGTTTTCTTTGAGTATTCCTCAATTTTTTTATCGATCCATAAAGAGTTAGGTTTAGATGGTCTGTAAACAAATTATTTTAATACAGTGATTTTTATTGTCAATATTATTATTGTTTGGTTTTTTTTACTCATATTACATTCACCAGTGTTTTTTTTATTTTTACAATTCATTGAAGAAGTCGGGTAGTTGAAAAAGTATTCTCTACCTTAAAGTGAAGTTTACCCAAAAATGAAAATGTTGTCATCATTTACTCACTGTTATGTGTTTTCACAGCTGTATGACTTTCTGTTTCTTTCGTGGAGCACAGAAGAATTTATTTTGAAGAATGCTGTAACTAAACAGTTTTGGTTCCCTTTGACTTTCATGATGGACAAACAATGCAATAGAAGTGAAAGGCAACCTAAACTGTTTGCTTATCGACATTCTTCAGAATATTTTCTTCTGTGTTTCAGGTTTGAAATGACATGAAGGTGATTGTCATTTCTGGGTGGAATGTCTCTTTAAGTAGGCCTACTTTTAATGTATGCTTTCCATAGAAAGAGTTTTCTTATTAAGTCAATAAAATTATCATGAAAATATTTCATATAAACTCCCCACACCCTGCTCTAACACCACAGAAGGTCATTGCGCAATTCCGTACCCTAATTAAATCAGCCCTCTGCACTAAAATAAGCAGGGTCACCAGTCACAGTCAGCAGAAAACAGAAGGTCTATGAGAAGATTCCCAGCACAACCCAACCTCATTCCCCCCACAGAGGGACATAAATGTGCCTTTCTGGGATCAGCACAAACAAAGAGTTGACTCACCTACAATTTGCTTAAAATCAAGTAAGTTAAGGTATGAGTTTACGAGAACAGCGTTTAACAAAATGACACATGCCACTCCAACATATATAAATTCCTTAACCGACTTCCTTAGTCACAAAATGTCTCAATCCTAATCTGTGTGTTTGGTAATAATAGTAATATTGGCACAGACATGTCCCAACAGTGCTGGGATTTACTGGTAGTGTCGTCGAGATCCAGCAGGCGGCGTGGCTATGGAGAGAGAATTGTGTCTTTATTACATGCGCGAAAATAAATGATCCGAGAGAAAAAAAAAAGTTTGAAAGAAAAAGTTATCACACTGATAGCAAAAAAGCATTTCATGAGAGACAAAAAAATATTTGAGAGAAAAGGTTTTCATACCAACAGCAAAAAATAATAATATTTGAGACTAAAAAAAGTTTTGAGAGAAAGTATTTTCTCATAGAACATAAAAAAATATACATTTGAATTTTTTTTCATTATTTCTGAGAAATAAAATCTCTCTCAAAATACTTTGAAAAAAACTCTCAAATATATATTTTTTGCTATCAGTGTGAAATCATTTTCTCTAAAAAAAAAAAAAGTGTTTTTCTCAAAACGCTTTTCTTTGCTCTCGATGCAATTTCTTGCTCTCGTGTCAGATTTTGCTTTCACTGTGAGACTTGTGTCATGGGCGGGGCCACGTTCCTATTGGCCAGTCGGGTGAGCATCGTCTTGTCTTGGGAGTCGAACTGAATCATTACACCATTGCTCGGTTCACCTGCATGATACCGCCTCTGCCTTATGGCTAGTTTAGTTGAGCACGGACACTCCAATGTTTGGGTAAGATGATGACACACAGCTGGCTTAGCAAGTTAAGCATCACTGAAGATTAAACATTAAAAAATAGCACTCATATTCAGGAATGAATGTGTATTATATTTTTTTGCTTGCTAATCGCTAGTAAAGCTAACCAGCCATCATGCTAGGTAAACTTGCAAACTCACCTGGTTTATATACTATTTTTAAATCAAATGCCAAATGAATGTTTTGATTTAGATAGTTTCACGCCTTATTTAGTGAGTAGTGAGCTAGTTTCTACCTTTGCACTTGCTAGCCTCAAAGCACCTGAAGAGTAACTGTTTGTTCATCATATACAACCTCCTGTACAACTATCAACTAACGTTAGTATGCATGGAAGGTGGCAACCCTATAGCTATCTAACTTTAGACAGTGATTGATATACCGTTTGAAAGTATCTCACCTAGTTTTGTTTAAAATAAGTTAGTCTTTGTATGGTTGTTGCACTACACGTTTAGCTACACTGCACATGTAGCTTGCAAACTCAGCTACACAGGGCTTATTCTAAATATTTTTAACCATCTAGCCGAGGTCTAGAGCTGACAAGGTCAATTGCAGGTCTAGGACTAACTCTTACATTAGCAACCCACGAATATGTTTGTGCCTGCACTGTCATGGTAATTAAATTTATGCTGCTATATTTATAGCATATATTTCACATATGCATAGCCTTCATGTCAACTTATCTGTATTTCCTCCATTTAAATTGCATAGTCTAAGGCAAAGATTTTAGAGTTATATTGCTCTATAGCCTACCTATAGTGAGAGATACAGATGCTAAACACATTAATAATCATCATTTTAGGTTATAGTTCAGTTATAGGTTCAAACAGAAAATGTATCATATTGACCTTAAAACAAAATAGTTTATTCTGAGTCCATGGAGTAAAACTGTACAGGAGGTTGTATATGATGAACTAGGGCTGGGCGATATATCGGATGACATTGTTATTTTCATCTCGTCAGTAAAGCCGGTTCCTTGATTAGTAGTAAATCGCCATCACCTGCTTTCAGATGGAGCGGCATTTACTGCTACTACCATAAGTTCACTGACAAGCTGAACCATATCGCATTAATTATCGCAGGCGATACGTCTGTGATAATGAAGGGGAAATTGCTCCGGTTGTCAGTGAACTAACGTTACGAAGCTAGTGAAAACTTCACTTACAGTGAAACTATCTAAATCAAAACGTTCATTTGGCATTTGATTTAAAAATAGTATATAAACCAGGTGAGTTTGCAAGTTTACCTAGCATGATGGCTGGTTAGCTTTACTAGCGATTAGCAAACAAAAAATATAATACACATTCATTCCTGAATATGAGTGCTATTTTTTTAATGTTTAATCTTCAGTGATGCTGAACTTGCTAAGCCAGCTGTGTGTCATCATCTTACCCAAACATTGGAGTGTCCGTGCTCAACTAAACTAGCCATAAGGCAGAGGCGGTATCATGCAGGTGAACCGAGCAATGGTGTAATGATTCAGTTCGACTCCCAAGACAAGACGATGCTCACCCGACTGGCCAATAGGAACGTGGCCCCGCCCATGACACAATTCTCACAGTGAAAGCAAAATCTGACACGAGAGCAAGAAATTGCATCGAGAGCAAAGAAAAGCGTTTTGAGAAAAACACTTTTTTTTTTTTTAGAGAAAATGATTTCACACTGATAGCAAAAAATATATATTTGAAAAAAATTCAAATGTATATTTTTTTATGTTCTATGAGAAAATACTTTCTCTCAAAACTTTTTTTAGTCTCAAATATTATTATTTTTTGCTATTGGTATGAAAACCTTTTCTCTCAAATATTTTTTTTTCTCTCATGAAATGCTTTTTTGCTATCAGTGTGATAACTTTTTCTCTCAAACTTTTTTTTTTCTCTCGGATCATTTATTTTCGCGCATGTAATAAAGACACAATTCTCTCTCCATACGTGGCGTGATGTGGAAGCGGAAGTGAAAGTGAAAGAACCCGTTGTTTCGAATGTTCCGTCGACCAATGAGACGCTCCGCTGTTTCACTTCCGCGGTCTGCTTCTCGATGACGTTTGTGCGTCATTCTATAAAACACGAAAGCAGGGTTTCTGGAGTGGTTCAAATGTCCAAAATCACCGCCTTGTTCTTAATAAGATGAAGAGAGTAGATCTAAAACAAAACAAAACATGATGACAGTTTGTGCGTAGTTCCAGGTCGGGATTTTATAACACGAGGGATCTTTAGAGGATTATCGGCTGCCTGCCTCCCTTACAGGTAACCTTAAATACCTAAACGACTTCAAAGCAGAAGTATTCATTTATAAATCTGTTTACAAATAGATAGATTCTACATGATATTTTGTCTGTGTTGCGTTGAAACATAATAAACGTCCAAATCTCTCACTTTATGTAAGTAAATGTACGGTTTATTCATTATCTTTTATCCTTAATCTTTATTATGATATGCACTGATATAATATTTCTTGGTTTATATGGAATTTTTGTGGAAGATGAGCCAAGTAAAGAGAGAGCACGTTGTGTCCCATTGCAGAGTGAATCATCATGGCTCAAACTCAATTCCTGGAGGGCCACAGCTCTGCACAGTTGAGCTCCAACCCTAATCAAGCACACCTGATCCAGCTAATCAAGCTCTTCAGGATCACTAGAAACCTCCAAGCAGGAATTGAGTTTGAGACCACTGTTCTAGTCTACAGGGATCTGCAAGGCTTCACTCACTGCATTGCTACTAAGCACTTCACTAACCCAATGTTGTCAGTTCTATGACCACAACACCTGCAAATCTGAAAAAAGAAATGTTTCTTGCTGTCCATCTTAACTGTTTTGATGTTTGGTTGTTTTTACCACACAGGCTAATGAGTTTTCCAGAGTTGGGTATAGCGTAACGCGTTACAGTAATCTAATTACTTTTCCTGGTAACGCAGTAAATTAATGAGTTACATTTTAAATTTATGTAATGTGATTACAATTAATTATATCAATAAAATTACGTTACTTAAGTTACAAATGCAGTGTTAAAAAATGTTTTGCGCGTCAGTATTCCCTTTAATAAATCACCGGAGAATGCGAGCTAAAATGAGAGTCCTACAACATTTAGATGCATTGAAAGGTTGCCTATCATATTTCAAAATGTTACACTCGACATATTTTAGTCTGACATAATAGTTTGGGAAAAGTTCAACGAATGCGTACAAATTTGTGTTCCAGTAAAACTAATAAAGTAAAAAAAAAAAATAACTTGTCAGAATGAGATCAACCGCATCGGCATCACAATTCAAGGTTTAGTCCTCACAGCCAGTCTTCTTCCAAAAACGAAAAGTATACCCAAGATGAACTTGAAGCTTTCTACAGAGGTGACATGAGCGTTTACATGTTCGCAGGTCTCAAGCTTGGTTTCGCGTGGATGATTATCTTTTAGAGCGCGATGGGCATGATCAGTGAGCTCAGATGGGAAAGACATAAGACCTATGAGTTTCATAGGGATTATTTTATCAGAGAATATTTGTTTTCGACATGACTGACTTTTAATAATAGACGCTTGAAGCTTTCTTTAGCGTAGATGTACTGTATTTCTCATGTCTAGTGACTCGTTTCAGGAAGATAGTCAAGGAGCATGAGAATGCAGAAAGCGCATCCTATTTGTTTTCCATTTTACAAAACCAAATAAAAAGTTTTGTTGATATTGGGAGTGAATCAGGGTATACAAATAATAGGCCTACTTATGTATTTTTTCAGTGAATATGAAATGAATGAAAGAACTATGTATTTTTTTAGGTTTGAAATCTTAAAGTAAAGTTAACTTGAAAGTAACTAAAGTAATTAGTAATCTGATTACTTTTTAAATGCAGTAATCAGTAATGTAATCAAATTAAAATTAAGGAAGTAATTAGTAATTTGTAGTCGATTACTTTTTTTTTTTTTTTTTTTTTTTTTTTTTTTTTTTTTTTTTTTTTAGTAACTTACCCAACACTGGAGTTTTCTATGTGAGACCGAATGTCCAGTACATTTTAAATCTTCACTGTATTGTATTCTGTTCAGCATCAAGATGCCAGTGGACAGAATGAGAATGCGCCCCTGGTTGGAGCAACAGATCGAGAGTGGGCAAATTCAAGGTCTTCACTGGGTCAATGAGGTGAGGGTAGAAATCTGACATCAAATTCTAATTCATTAATTTTAAGAAGAGTATTTTCATGCTGGGAATATATAGTTATATAAATCTTGCCACACACTGAAGGGGTTTATTCTGTGATAACAACTGGCTATTACCTGACTACTTGCAGCACAAGTAAATATATAGCCTCGAAATGATGATTTGAAATTTAAATATTTTATTGGCTCTTTAAACGCAAGGCTTCTACAAAGAAAAGCAGTTCCTAACAAATGGCTTTGAACAGACAAAATTCAGACGACAGACATTTAAGGCATAATGTACAGTCATATCACTATTCGTAATGACACAGCTTTTCACGAAGTAAAGAAGAGGACAGAAAATGTTATTTGAAAAGAAAGTGGTGTAAAATCGTACCAGATTATTATCTTAAATCCATTGCAGCAAACAAAACAATCATTCTGGCAATAAGAGGAACACTTTGACAATATTGCTGGCTGCAGGCCTGAAGTCTTCCAGTTTGATTTTTCAGTAAATACATAAAAAAAAAATTAAGCACAAGGTGACAACAATTGAGTTTGAATAAAACTAAAGTGAGCGTGGCAGTGGGATATCTTGCTTCAAATACCCGGATGAGCAGTGCATTATTTAATGTTGCTAAGGATGACAGTTGTTATTGAGAAATAACACACTGACCAATAATGTAACAATTGACTAATCGGAATCAAGTATTCCAGAGAGCCATGTATTAAATCTATATTTATGAATTAATAAATAACCCATGGGAAAGAATTCTTAATTTACATGCCATGTGCAGAACTTTATATCTGTACAAGTTAAGTTTGAATGTGACTCATGTGACAGTTTGCGTCTTTACTCATACATTGTGAAAATTATCTTGTAATTTTTAGCGTGTTTGACATGTTACACATCGTACATGGATTGAGTAATGGTACACTGTTAAAATGTTTCCATTTACAGGAGAAAAAGATATTTCAGATACCATGGATGCATGCAGCCAGACATGGATGGGATTTGGAAAAGGATGCACCTTTATTTATGAACTGGGCCATTCACACAGGTAGCTATTGAAAGAGCTGTTGCCCATTGTCTCTTGTATAAAGAATGAGACTAACTGCTTTAAAGGTCAAAATTGTAATTTCAGCAATACCATGCATTGGAGTTGATTCTGCTTTTGTATATAGCTTTGAATGCATCTCTGTTGGTTGTACTGGTTTGTAACTCCATTTTGTTGTATATTATTTTGATTCAGTTGTTACTGAATTATGTTTCATACAGGAAAGTATCGTCCAGATATTGACAAACCAGACCCTAAGACGTGGAAGGCAAATTTCCGCTGTGCTATGAATTCTCTACCAGACATTGAGGAAGTGAAAGATAAAAGCATGAAGAAAGGAAGCAATGCCTTCAGAATGTACAGAATGCTTTCCTCACATGAAAAAGCTGTTAAGAAAGGTATTTGCAGTCATGTATTAAACACATTTTTGCTCATATACAGTTGCTAAAAAAATCTCAAAAAATGTGAATATTGTGAGTTTTTTTTGGTAACTTATTTCAAAAAGTGGATCTTTCATATATTCTAGATTCATTACATGTAAAGTAAAACATTTCAAGTTTTTTTTTGTTTTAATTTTGATGATTAGAGTTTACAGCTCATGAGTCAAATATCCAGCATCTCAAAATATTAGGATATTTCCTAAGATCAATCAAAAAAAGGGTTTGCAATACAGAAAAGTTCAAGTTCTTTAAAATGATAATTTACGCCCTCGATACTTGGTCGGGGCTCCTTTTATAGCACAAACTCCAGCATCAGTGAGGTGTGGCATGGAAGTGATCAGCCTGTGGCTCTGCTGAGGCACTATTGAGCCTTCAGCTCGTCTGGATTGTTGGAACGACTGTTTCTCATCTTTCTCTTAAAAATATCCCATAGATTCCATATGGGGTTCAGGTCAGGCATGTTGGCTAGCCAATCAAGCACAGTAATATCATGGTCAGCAAACCACTTAGAAGTGGTTTTGGCACTGTGGGCAGGAAAAGGAAATCAGCATCTCCATAAAGCTTGTCAGCAGATGGAAGCATAAAGTGCTCTAAAATCTCCTGGTAGACGGCTGCATTGACTTTGGACTTGATAAAACACGATGGACCAACACCAGCAGACGTCACGGCCCCCCAAATCATCACTGACTTCAGAAACTTCACACTGGACTTCAAGCAGCTTGGAGCCTCTCCAGTCTTCTTCCTGACTCCAGACCTTGATTTCCAAATGAAAAGCAAAATTGACTTTTATCTGAAAAGAGGACTTTGGACCACTGAGCAACAGTCCAGTTCTTTTTCTCCTTAGCCCAGGTAAGATGTTTCTGTTTCAGAAGTGGCTTGGTAGCCCTTTTCCTGAAGACGTCTGAGCGTGGTGACTCTTGATGCACTTACTCCAGCTTCAGTCCACTCCTTGTGAAGCTCTCCCAAGTGTTTGAATTGGCTTTGCTTGACCATATTCTCAAGCTTTTAGTCATCCTTTTGCTTGTGCACCTTTTCCTACCCAATTCTTCCTTGCAGTCAACTTTGCATTTAATGTGCTTTGATACAGCACTCTGTAAACAGCCACCCCTTTCAGTAATGACCCTCTGTGACTTACCCTCTTTGTGGAGGGTGTCAATGATCGTCTTCTGGACCATTTCCAAGTCAGCAGTCCTCCCCATTATTGTGGTTTCAAAGAACAAGAGATACCCGAAAGTTATACTGTAGGGATGGTCATTTAATGAAACTCAAATGTAAATATTCTAATATTTTGAGATACTGGATTTTTGACTTTCATTAGCTGTAAGCTCTAATCATCAAAATTAAAACACAAACTTTTGAAATGTTTTACTTTACATGTAATGATCTACAATATATAAAAGTTTCACTTTTTGAAATAAGTTACCCAAAAAAATGAACTCTTTCACAATATTCAAATTTTTGGAGATGCACCTGTATTTATTAATGTCAATGTACATTGTTTTATTCTGGTGTAGAAATTCTAATGATGACATTAAGATTTTCTAAATGCATATTGTCTTTTTTCAGGGAAGAAAAAGATGGACCTGGAGCAAAGAGCAAAAGTAGGAATGCATGAATCTACACTCAAACAACAGTGCACATTTCTGAGTATAGCAAATCAGCTCACACCTATGTTTGATTCCTTTAGCGGGTTTTTCAGAAACGGAAAGCTGGCATTCCCAGAAAATATAAAATGACAAAAGATCAAAGTGAAGTGAACCTAATGGAAGAAACTACACCGGACAGCACTGTGCTATTTACTGGTAAATAACCAAATCATGCCTTTTTTTCCATCCAATTAAATAACGCAACAATGGAGGCAGCATTAGAAAACTAACTTGTCTATAGTGGTCCCAAACATAAAATCAAGTAAGCCCTTAACCCGTAACCACTTAAAATGCATTTGGTTCAGTGCATTGGATTAAATGTATCCAATTTTTGAATCAAAAAGTGGTATTGATAAACAAGTTATGCTAAAACTCAGAACTAACTTTTATTTAAACCTTTATTGAATTTTTAACCAACTGGTCTCAATGTAATGTTTTTGTATAAAAGCAAACTTCTTTTTCTTTAATGTTTTGCTAAAACAGATATGTCTTTAAAGTAAATGCCAAATGATTTCACATTTTATGACATTCATTATTCATACATTTTTCTTAAGGTTGGCTTAAAGGGACAGTTTACCCAAAAACGAAAATTCTGTCATTTTACTCACCCTCAAATTTTTAAATATTTTAACGAATCTTGGTAACTAGTTTCTGTTCCCAATTGACTATAGTATTTTCTGTGGAAGTCCAGTAGGTACCCACAACCGTTTGGTTATTCGCATTGTTACATGTTACCCATTGGCTCAATCTTTAGGAAATTCGATGTGTCATATCATTGCTATGCCGATGATACTCAGCTTTACATACCACTTAAGTGCAATGACAAGTCTGCTTTACATCAACTTACAGCCTGTCTCTAAGAATTGAAAGCATGGCTCACTAATAATTTTCTGCATTTGAATGACGATAAAACAAATTATTCTGTTTAGGCCTAATGAGAAATTAGAAAATAGGCCTAAAAAGAAAGCCTGAGCACTGTTGACCTGGGTTCACTCTCCCCGTATTACTCTTCTGAGGTCAAGGATCTGGGATTCATACTGGACAGTGAACTAAAGCTGAATAAACAAATTAATTCTACTGTGAGTGCCAGTTTTTACCATCTGCGAAGATTAGCAAAAGTCAAACCCTTCCTGAGTAGGAGGAGTTTTGAGATTATAATTCATGCTGTTATTTCTTCGCGACTCGATTACTGTAACTCGTTATATTATGGGCTGCCTGTTGCAGCTATTCATCGTTTACAACTGGTTCAAAATGCGGCTGCTCGTTTGCTCACAGGCAGTCGCAGAAGTAATCATATCACGCCTATCTTGCGTTCATTGCACTGGTTACCGGTTAGCTGTCGTATTCAATTTAAAATTCTGCTATTTGTGTACAAAGCTCTGAACAACCTTGCTCCTTCATATCTTTCTGAGTTGATTGTTGTACACAATCCAGCTAGATCGCTTGGGTCACAGACTAAGCAACTGCTTTTGGTTCCTAGAACTAGATTGAAATGTAGGGGTGATAGAGCCTTTGCTGTTGCTGGCCCCAAACTATGGAACAACTTGCCTTTGTATATCAGAACAGCTTCTTCAGTGGCTGAGTTTAAACGTCTATTAAAGACCTATCTATTTTCCCATGCTTTTAACTGTTTTTCTGATGATGTGTTTATCTATTGTCTGATTGGGTCAATGTGACTGTGTACAGCACTTTGGTAAACTAAGGTTGTTTTAAAGTGCTTTATAAATAAATTTGAATTTGATACAGGTTTGGAACAACTGCAGGTTGACAACTTTCATTTTTGGGTGAACTATCCCTTTAAGTATGCAAATACTTTTTTGCTAATTCACTGTATATCAACTGGCATGCACTGTAGGACTTCAATAATACTACATCTAACATGTTAGTACAATGAGTACAGATAAGTACAATGTATTTTAGTAGAAATGTTAAGGATAAATTCTCTAAATTAACCGCGCTTATTCATCAACACAGAGCAGGAGAGCTCCCCTGTGCCCGTGTCATCTTTGAGGGAGATGGCTGTAGCTGAATTACCTGATGTGTGTGCTGTTGTTGAGGTGGCAACGGAGAATGAAGAACCTGCGTTTAGCTCCACTGAAGTGTGTCTGCCTCTCCAGGACTCCCATGTTTCATCCAACAGTGGTAGGGTTCTTTATTTGCATTCAGCTTTACTGTCTTTGTGCTGTTCACCACAAGAATGATAAATTACATATTACTGTTACTGTATTATGTTATTGTTGGCCACAAACACAGCTGGATATCATCATTATGAATTGAATTCTGTACTTTGCCTCAACAGAGAGTGACACAGAGAGCACATACAGCGAAGACGACTTAGTACAGGTATGGATGAAAATTGGGACAAATTCCAAGGAAGGATATCTTCCTTTTTAAAATGCAGTATTCCCTTTTCATATTTTACATACAAGTTAAGCTCTTAGATCTTATGATGTTGTGTTTTTGGTAACAGCCAGTTACAGCCATTGGGTTCAAGATTGGGTTCAGTATGATTGTTTAAAAAAACAAATCATGAGGTAAAACTTTTATTTTGAGGACTAATTGTGTCTATTAACTAGCTGCTTATTAGCATGCATATTGGCATATATTAGTACTAATACATATTAATGCAGGGCTCGCAAAATCGCTAGCCCGACGTCCCGGGGCTATTGTGTTTTCCAGTCGGGCTACCAAAATGTATCACTGTCCTGCCTGACGGGCTATCTTAAATACAGGGCTCCCACACAATGTTCCCTCTAAGCTGAGCGCGGCAGAAGAAATAATGTGCCTCGCGCACACAAAAATGAGTTTGGAAGCCATTTGATTGAATGCCGCCAGTAGAAGGGAAAGAATAATAATGCTCGGGCAAACCGCTATAGAGCTGATGATTAAGTGCTGGAATTAAGAAAAGGATGGGTAACAAAACTCTGAAACGTGTACAGTCACACACAAGAGTATTGTACAAACTGTACTTCATAACCATGTTTAGACAGCTATAGAAGAATTCATATGTTCACGGTTTTTTAATATTTAACTTACAGATCTCAGCTTAAGTTTTGATAATATATTATGTTAGGGCTATATTATAAACCTGATAAATTATTGACCTTGTTTTTGAGTCTTTGACTTTGAGTCTCTTGTGCATCAAGGCTGTATTCATTTCAAAAATACAGAAAAAACTGTGATATAGTGAAATATTATTGCAGTTTCTAATATTGGTTTCCTATTTTAATACCTATACTATAAAATAGCATTTATTACTGAGATCAAAGCTGAATTTTCAGCATCATTACGCCAGCAGTGTCCCATGATCCTTCAGAAATCATTCTAATATACTGATTTATTATCTGTGTTGAAACTGTTGTGCTGCTTAAATACTTAAATATTTTTTTGGAACCTGTTACTTTTTTCTTTGATTAATAAAATGTTTAAAAGAACAGCATTTATTCAAAATAGAAATATTTTCTAACAATAGAAGTCTTTTACTATCAATTTTATCCATTTAACACATCCTTGCTGAATAAAGTTTATAACTTTCTTTAAACTTTTTTTTAAAGTATCTTTAAAAAAAAGAAAGAAAAAACATTCTGACCCCAAACTTTTGAATAGTTTATATTGTAACACAAAATCTCTATTTCGACTAAACACTGCTCTTTTTAACTTATTTTTTTTAAATATCACAGGTCCCAAAAAATACAGTATATAAAAAAATAAAAAAGCAGTACAACTGTTTCTAACATTGATTAAAAATCAGCATATTAAAATGATTTCTAAAGGATCATGTGACACTGAAAATACTGCTTTACTTCACAGGAATTAATAAAATTTTAAAGTATATTAAAATATAAAACATTTATTTTAAATTACAATAATATTTCACAATATTATTTTGTGAAATAATTTTATCAAATAGATACAGCCTTGATGAGCATAAGAAACTTCTTTAAAAATACTTTTTTGATGCAAACTTTTGAACTGCAGTGTATTGTACAGTAAAAATGTGTTCTCGGGTAACCTAATATGTACATCATTTAGTTACATCAAGCGTCAAATCAAATATAAATAGCACACTGCAGATGAATAGGGTAAAAAAAATAACTAATAGTTATCACCTTACCTAGTTGATTGATTACATTAATAATTGCAAAAAAATTTTGTATTACAAGCTTTCTAAAATGTTAGGTTTAAATATGCAAATTATGCATTATTTAATGAAATATGTGCTAATTTGCATACATTTCTAGAACAAAAATCTAAACGCTGGATGAAGTTGGTTTCAAAATTCTTATTTAATTTTATTGACATTAGAGTCGAGTGTTTACAGAGGGAATTTTGGGTATCTCATTTTGTCACTCCGTAATTCAGAAAATACTTAGAACAGACAGAAAACAAATTTTCTAAAATTTTGGGGGAATAAAATGTTGTATATAAATCGAGCAAATTATATATGAACAAATCCCTCTGTAAAAACCTTCAGGATATAGACCGGAATAAAGATGTAACGTTTGGTGTGTGTAAGTGCTACTGAAGTGGAGATATATGGCTCAATAGGAGAGAAACGGCCTTTTAAAATAATTGTAATTGAAAATAAAATTGTAATTGAAATCTATTGACACAAATAGATAAAGTGCTATAGAAGAAACGCTTAACAGTGTCTTTAGATGTTTTCTTTCCACTAGTCTGAAAAAATACTTTATGAAAAACTAAAAAGCCCAAAATCTTTGACAGGTGCATGAAAAAACTGTGTTTTTGCCTGCAGTGTCTCCCCTTAAAGTTAAAAGTTACTCACTTTTTTGTGTGCATGCTGTACAGGTCTGGTATAAACAATGCTTTTGCTCAGGTGCCCGAATGTCCGGCCAATAGAGAAAAGTTTATTTTAGAGAAAGGATAGTTTTAAATGCGTTAAATGGTATAAGAAATAATTTTTCAAATTGCCTTACATAGATTTTTAAGAATTCTGCAGATACCTTGTAAATCGTAAAATAAAACTCTTTCCTTGATATTCCTTTATTTGTGTATTGAAAATGTTTTTGATTGACATTTATGGTCTTTATTTTATTTGGGCTAGTTAAATAAATTTTCGGGCTACCAAAATCTGAAGAGTACCTGCTCGAAGGGCTACCAGGGATTTAGAAATTTTGCCAGCCCTGTAATGCCTTACTCTGCATTACCACATTTTAGATCCCTAAGCTCTAGACTAGAGCAAATAGTTTGAAAAGCAAAATAGTTACTAGTAAAAATGGGCCTCCAAACTAAAGTGTGACCAAATGTGAATACTTCTATTCGGCAAGGATGCATTAAATTGATGTGACGGTATTCAAATAGAATCCTGAATATGTATCATGGTTTCCACAAAAATATGAAGCAGCACAACTGTTTTCAATATTGACAATGACAAATGTTTCTTCAGAACCGAATCAGCATAATAGAATGATTTCTGAATCAGCATGTGACACTGAAGACTGGAGTAATGGCTGATGAGAGTTCAGCTTTGCCATCACATTAATATGTATTTAAATTAATAGTTATTTTAAGTTAATGATATTTCACAATGTCATTGTTTTTACTGTATTTTTTTAAATTAACATAAATTCAGTCCTGGTGAGCATAACATCAAAAACATTTAAAAAAATCTTACTGAACCCAAATCTTTGAACAGTACTGTACATTTGGGGATTTTCTTTGTTCCCCCTGCAGCTTCCCCAGGACTTGTCTTTAAAAGCTTCACCAAGATCAGCATGTAATTCTGTGTTAAGGATCCCATCATCAGCTCAGTCCTCGCCAAACACATTTTTAGCATCAACAAAAATAAATTTCAAAGTGACCAGCTGCAGAGAGGACTCGCCCCTAATTGCATACAACACTCCTCCCTGGTTTCCGTGCCTTTTTAATTTCCAAAAAGTCACAGACAAGGAATCCTCAAGTACTTCCCCCTCACCAGATCTCACCAGCAGCCCGACTTCTCAGGCAAGTATGATCGCTAAAGCGGTTGACCTCTCTGTTGCAAAACACAAAACACTACAGTGAAGATACTTTAACAACCCGCTGCTGTTTAGCTGATATACCCACAACCCATTATTCAGCATTAATCGAGTACTCTCAGGTGCAAGATTTCCCTCAAGTATTATCCTGTATTCGTGTTCAGCTTTTAAAACCAAACAGAATTCCAAGCTATCTGAATCCATTATACTATTATATTTCTGAAATATTTTGCAACACACTACCTCATTCTCATAACGGTGTTAAATCTGTAACTTGTATAACTACCTCACGGATGTGACACTTGATCACAGAAGTTGTCAGTGTAAGCTAGTTATAATGCAGCATTGGGAGAATATGCTTGTTTTAATTTTGCATTGGAGTGACATTTTCATACTTGTCGACAGCAGATGTAATAAATCAAAGAATGAAATGGAATCATTACATTTTTAAGGGGAATCTGCATGTATATTTTTCTACAGGGTACTATAGCACAATATTGAGTTTTTTTTTTTTTTTTTTTCTTCAAAGAAATGTGTAAGGTTTTGTACACTTTCATATGAAATTGTCATGTCTGAATGTACTGATTTAGCAAATTTGACATGTTCGTCAATAACATGTTCTTCATAACAGAATTATTGAACGGACTGTCTGGAAGCATTGTTTTACTTGAGGTTTAGCTCTCCCGTGTCTGTAGGGCTATAAATACTTGAATAGAGACTCACTAATTAGAGTTGTGTATTAACTTGTCAAAACATTCTCAAATGTGTTCTGAAAGCCTGTTGTTTTAATGTAAGGAGATTTTTGCTTTAGTTTTTGAATTAACTTTTTATACAACAGACACTCATTTGCATAATGAATAAATGCAGTACAGAAACTTAAAAGCAAATATAAAAACAGGTTTATTGTAGTGTCATAATGATTAAAAAATTACACAATACAAAGTGTTTTCAATACTCATTTTTGTATGATGTACATTAAAACAGTGGTTCAAAGTGTTAGTAGTGGTACTAGTTAAAAATATGTGCAGTAGAAAAGTAAGTCACTTGCTGATGCATCTTACCTTGATTTTACAATAGAGGGATAAGTCAAAACGCTTTACAACTCAGACTGTATGTGTATGCAGTGGCCTAAATGATAAATTGCATTCTTGGTTTTCTCCTATTGAGATTTTCATTCTTAATGTCATTTGTTTTGTCTGTGATTTTAATTTGTATTACACAAGGCTAAAGGTGTACAATTTCATGTTATTAATTGTGCTATATTCCTGACAAAACTGTACATCTATAACAAGCTTATTATAATACTCCTTGCTCAATCCCAAGTATGTTTCACTGAATTGAGAACCTATAACACTGTAGCACAGCTGATCTAAAACATCTCAATCAGATGTAACTTCAAATGCTATATAGACAGATGTTTTAAAAGAAGAGTTCATCCAAAAATGAAAAAACAAAATCACTCTCCCTCAAGCCATGTGAGATGTAGATAAGTTTGTATCATCATCTGAACAAACATGAGCATTACATCACTTGCTCACCTCTGCAGTGAATGGGTGCCATCAGAATAAGTGTCCAAACAGCTGTTAACAACGCAATCCACAAGACTCCAGTCCATCTATTAATGTCTTGTGAAGGGAAAAGCTGAATGTTTGTAATAAATCCATAAATAAAACATTAACAAAACGCTGCTTTTGGCCAAAATATGAGTCCGTAACACACAACAGCACTTTTTCAGTAAAAACTCCATCCCCTGTTGTTCTCTCAAAATCCACTGACCTATTTGTTTAGAATGGTTTTGGACCTTTCCTTTGTAAACAGTGCTTGATCTATGCATATTTCTGAGCACAGGTCAAGCACCATTTACAAGCAAAAAGTGTCAAAAACTGTTTTAAACAAACATGGATTTTGATGCAGGAGGACAACAGGGGATGGACGTGTTCACTGCAGGAAGCATTATAATGGATTATGGCTTTATTACAGTCTGTGCCTTCTTTTGTAGTATATTGTTGCAATTGACACTCTTAAATCAGTTTTTTTTTTCTGTAGAGGTTATACTTAGACCTGTGTACAGACTGGCTTTTTCCAAAAATGTAGAAATTGTTTAGAAAACCACTAGTAACTGAGATTGTAAGAGTAGGTCATCCCCTTACTTCGTTTTAGGGGGTTTGAAATGGTGGGCAATCCAGACCAGCAGTTTGGATGATGCAAAGAAAAAACGTTTACTTCTCAAAGTACGGCAAATAAAAGAACTTGAATCCTCTTCGTCCCTGAACTGCACAGCTTATATAGATCACGTGATAGACTGAAACAAAAAAGGGAAGAGCAAGAGTTACTTTGCTGTTTATCTCTAGCATTTTTCTTTAAGCAATTCTGTCTCTTAAAGCCGTGATCTTCCATTGCATGGATTACAATGACAGCTTCACAATTCATAAAACTATATTATCTTAAGTTACAAAACCCACTATTGAGATACACACTGGAAAAGTGGACTCTATAAAAAAATTATTATACATTAGATCTTACCACCAGGAATGAAGAGAAGAAATCCAGGAACAAAGAAAATTGCACTTGAAACACCTTTAAAAAAGGCATAAATACATGGGTTACATTATTCTGCTGGACAAAACTGGCATAAAACCAACTGGTGTTTTAGATTGTCAGAAGGTGGAGTTATCATTGTTTTTAAGGCATTCAGAGCACTGATTTAAGTGATATGCTTCACTTATAATTAGCTGAACGAGTTTGTGTGCTAACTCAATACAATAATGTCCGTTAGTTATTTACAACCAATGCCAACATGGCAGGTCTTACCTGCGTGAGGGTTTAACTGCATGACAATGCCTGTGAAGATCAAAGCTGATAGAAAAGAGGAACAGGGAGGGGAAAGATAGGAAGGGGAGAGATAATACATTAACTAAACAGCTGACAGTAGCAATTTACCATCTATGCTCAAGATCAGACTTGACAGCAAGATAAACAAAGACAGCGCTTTACAAGTCAAACAGAAACATCAGTTCCCAGACACCTTCCCCCTGAGATCTGTAGTACTTAGGAAGATCAAAAACATCACAAACGGTATGATTGTCTCACCAACTCCAGTGATTAAGAGGAGGAATGAGGCAAGAATGACTCGTCTGTTCTTCTTCACCAGTGGGTGAGATGTCCACCTGGGAACAATCCACAGAGAACAAAGAATGAGGAAAGGAAAAGAACATCACAAACTATTTTAATTTACCCGACCATGGATTTTAGTTAATATCAGCTTAAAATCTCATACAAAAATATGTAAATAAAGGTGCGAGTTACCCGCAGCAGTGAGCAGACAGCTGTGTGACTGAGCTGAGTGTGCTGAATGACCACTGAGAGCTGCAGTAGGACAGAGTAGCAGGATCACTGGAACACAGACAGACACAAGGCTTGATATCAGGCTCTGACAAGTACTTGTACATCAACAAAAGCAAAGCAAAAAATTTTAAAGGCTTGTTTGTTTGGCTGTTGGTCACTTTTTGTCGTCTAATAAACAGTTAAGATGCAGGACTAGCCATTTAAAAATATCCTAGGTGTATTAAAAAAAAAGTAAAAAGACACAAACCGTTGTTATTTAAGCTATTTAAAATCTGCCATTTCTAACAACTGACAACTAGATTTTAGAAAAACTGGCATTTTTACCACTGATTAACTGGGATAAACTTGCAGTTTAAATTTCTAAAATTGGAAATATATTATGCATCCAGTAAATCCAAACAATACAATAAATACAAATATTCAGTGAAATTTTACTTCTAAAAAAGTCTAAACAATTTCGTATATACAGAGTCATACAAAAATGGAGTAAAAGTTTGTCCTAATAAAAATTATTGTCTCTTGACATTAAAATTGGGCAAATCAAAAATGTATCCATTTGTTTTTAGACAAAGTACCAATTGTACAAGAAATTATTTTCCTCTTTTTTTCCTTTTGGACAGTACTCTTAATTTATACAATAAATATTTTTCATGGTTTGTGAGATTTCTAAGCCCTGCTTATTTTTTATTTTTTTATCCTGCTTTTCAATCTGTCAACATTCTATCTATCAATATAATATAATTATAATACAATAACAATACAATGTTTATTATATCATTATAATACAATAATAATGACAGTGGAAAATGTACATTACACTGGCAAATCCATCATCACTGACAATTGCTGTTTATTACATATGAAGGTTTTTATGCTAGATATGAAGTGACTTTAATTACCGATTTGCAATTGGTGCAACATACCTTGAATTAAAACCTAAAACAACAATTTCTACATTAACGTTAAACTCTGCTTAATTAAACCTAATGAAGGTGCAACCGATCCTTCATTTTGTCCAATGCTGCTCATATTTTTACATCCGGTTAATTGCCTTGCTTTATGAGAATGTTCAAACTAAGAGTGTGACCTGCCAAACCTGATTTTGAAGAAGTTATTGAAAGAAGAGTTCACAGTGCCACCTAAGGGATCTTCATTTTCCAGGTTCTGTGGGTAAACACAAAATAAAGTTCAGTCACGTTTGCATGTAAAACACTCACAAAAAGAAAGCGGCCTGCATGTAAACACCCGACCTGATATTTCAGATTACTGTGTTCAGGAGTGCCAGTGGGTGCAGAAGTTTGAGTTTTGGCAAAAGAAAGAGGTCCAAACGTCATCTCTCCCCCGCCATCCTTCTCTCTCCCCTTCCAGTCCCCCACATCCTCTCCAGGGACCACACCTTCCTCCTCCCCCTCCAGGACAAATGCGTCATCGATTGTGAACTGTGTGCCCATAGCTACAGACCCTCAGATATTGGTTGGTTGTTAACTGGCAAGCACTGTGAAGTTGATAAACATGTTAGTTTAGTTACTGACCTTCTCATAATGCAGTGTGGTGCATTGACTGCCCTATAAAATTCCTTTACAATGTTTACTAATTTTATTTATTGATTGATTTTTACATCTGAATCCCTTTTCTACCACCAAACTATTGGGACACATTCCCTTCTTTAGATCAAAGCTGCTCAATGTAGCTAATGTACAGACCATTTCAAAGCGAATGGTTTACAACATTTTTACATCAAGTGTTTTATAAAGCAAATACAAAATGTTATTTTTTGTTTTTATTGTTTATTTAACTTTTGCTTAAAAAATCAGTTAAAAGTTGGTTGTATTAGGCAGATTCAGGTTTAGATGTAGAATAAATAGCTGAGTGTAACAGGAAGCATGTGACTAGCACGCTCTTCCGCTTGTTCTTAACAACAGATTGTTAGCATCCACCCCAAACAATGCACATCTTGCGCACTATAAATAAACTCCTTACATAAGATATGTAACTTTAAGTATGACATAATGATAAAATGTGCGTTTAAACCCCTTTAAGTGTTTGAAAATAACAGCTGTTTTGACGCGAAATGTCTACTGCTAATTTTACGAGTTTGTCCGAAGATTTAAAGAGTCGAACATCCCGTTATCAACACCAACAATATCGCAAAATCCTCTACTTACTGTCCACTACTCTTGATCCTCGTCAGTTACTCATAGATCTGTCTGCCACCATACTTTGATCACTTCCAAGGTATACAAGGCTTGTAAATCTGTTGAAATGAATTACTACTCGCCGGCTGAAAACTTTAACCCAAACTTTGCTAGTAACAGCTGCTTCTTTCTTGTGGGTCGAGTTTAAACAGACAACAGTAGCGGATGTCTCTTCAGCGACACCTGGAGGACTGGAGGACACAACAATTACTGTCGTACTTCAGAACGTGGAGCATTTTGATACATTTACAGAGGAATGATAAATGTATATTTATTTATTTTGTTGATTCTTACTGATATTTATTGTTATTATAATTTAATTTAGTAATTATTATGATCGATGTAACTTCAATTGTAAATATATGTTTAATAATACAATATAAGGAAACTGATAGGCGATGGTGAGCATGACTTGATTTGATTCATTGAGATATAATGAATTTTGATGGGTGAAAGTAGTGAAAAGCAGTTATTTAGACATTAGACACAAGGACATATTAGTTGCTTACAGCCCCAGTGTGTTTCTGAGAAATTAGCTGTTGCATTGTTAAAATGCGTTTAAGGTCCAGTGTCTTTTTCTTTGGTTCTAGCTGCATGGCTATTTTCCCTGCTTCCTTACAGTAACTGTATGTAAATAAAGACGTGCTTCTAATGCTAAATAAGTTTGTCACCTTTTCTGTAATGGCTCTCGGTTGCCCAGTACCATTCTACAATTGAAGGCTGTCTCACATTTGATTCTTCTTGTGGTGTGGAAAATTGTTCATCTCAGTAAAATCAAGTCTGTATGATGAATCTGTATCATTTACTTTTCAGGCACCTTTCAGATATCTGTGAGGAGTAACTATCCATTATATTGCATGCAATACGTTTAATAAAGGATACCACAGTTTTGAAATTTTTTATTTTCATAATTTACATTAGAAAAAGTGGGGTTAATGATATATTATTCCCTAGACAGAATATTTATGTCCTGTCCCATCTGAACCTCAGGCCATTGTGACAACATAATCACAGTTAGATTTATCCATTTAACCAGGTTAAAATTTGAATAATTGAAAATAGGGTCAATCATTTCTCCTTTATCCATTTTCCCCATCATGCCACTTTAAACGTCACTTCATCTGACCATTTTGAATAATGTCTGTGGTATTCAGGTTCTGCTTGTTGATATTTGTTAAATCTAGCAGTTTATATGTATTCAATTCAGCACATTTACGCATGTGAATCTGTGATCTAATGTCTATTCCGTAAGATGTTTTACGCTGTTCAGCCACTAGATGGTGGCAAGATACAGCCTACAGTAAAACAGTTACACTCACCCTGGTCACTTGGTACACCTTGCTAGTGATGGGTTGGACCCCCTTTTGCCTTCAGAACTGCCTTCTTCATAGCATAGATTCAACAAGGAGACATTCCTCAGAGATTCTGGTCCATATTGACATGATAGCATCACACAGCTGTTGCAGATTTGTCGGCTGCACATCCATGATGTGACTCTACTGTGGCACCACATCCCAAAGGTTCTCTACTGGATTGAGATCTAATGACTGTGCCATTTGAGTATAATCAGCTCATTGTCACTCATCATTGTTTGAGATTATTTTAGGCTTTGTGACATGGCACATTGTCCTACTGGAAGTAGGTATACTATGGGATTTAAATTATTGTCAACTGGTACTAAGGGCCCAAAGTGTTTCAAGAAAATATCCCCAACACCATTACACCACCAGCAGCAGCCTGAACCATTGATACATGGCAGGATGGATCCATGCTTCAATGTTGATCACGCTAAATTATGACCCTACCATCCAAATGTAGCACACAGAAATCAAGACTCAGCAGTCCAGGTAACATTTCTCCAATCTTGGGTGAGCCCATGTGAATTGTAGCTTCAGTTTCCAGAAGTGGCACCTGGTATGGTCATCTGCTGCTTCATGGTTCGACACATTGTGTGTTCAGATGTGCTCTTCTGCATACCTCCGTTGTATCGAGTGATTGAGTTACTGTTGCCTTTCTGTGGGCTCAAACCTGTCTGGCCATTCTCCTCTGACCTCTGGCATCAACAAAGCATTTTTGCCCCCAAAACATGCCTGTCAGTGGATATTTTCTCTTTTCCTGACCATTCTCTGTAAACCTAGAAATGGTTGTGCATGAAAATCCCAGTCAATTGTCAGTTTCTGAAATACTCAGACCAGTCCACCTAGCACCAGCAACCATGCCACGTTCAAAGTTGTTTAAATAACCTTTCTGAACTCCAGCAGATCGTCTCTTGACCATGTCTACATGACAAAATGCCAGTAGTTGCTGCCATGTGATTGGCTGATTATATACAGATGTACCTAACTTGGCTGGTGAGTATATGAAGTTGATCCATGAAGCCTTGAAATTTCAGCTATTTTTCATTAATCATATTCCATTATTCTGATTATGATTCAAAGACTAATTTGTTACATTTAGACTAATATAATCTTACACTAGAAATGGAATGCATCAAGTACAAGTGATTACACGCAATGAAATAAAAAATACAAAAATGTCTTTCATGCCCTTCTCACATAATCGTTTCAATAATTCAGTTTTTCATTTGGCATGCCAACTGTATAAATGATTACAGAAATGTAATGTGCTGTTTCGGTAATATTAATCAACCAGCATCATGAGGTAGAAGCGTCATCCAAAATACTTACAGCTAATGGTATAACTTTAAGACATTGCACTGAAAGGTTTCAAGACACAAGACATTTAAAACATATAACCAAACATGTTATTTTATTGTCTGAAAAAGTAACACAATCTCCCAACTGGGTTATCACATACACTACCACAACGATGAAACACCATTACTACACAAATAAGGACTTCTTTTCAAATATTATAGACATTACAAAAAGATCCCTCATATCTTTCAGTTTTGTTTTGAAGTTATACTAAGCATGGCAGATTGATTTCATTTACAGTATGATACTGTACACTGTCACCATTTAGAAACAATGTTGTCTGACGTGGTTCTAAAATCCATAATGTTAAGGGAAGACATTTCATGGTCATTTTTATTTCATATGAAATATTTTACAATATAAACAAAGCATCCGTCTTGGATGGACTTAACAGCAACCAGAGGCCAGGCATTTCAGTGCAAACATGTTTTTTTTACAAGGCAGTCTTGGCTGCATTACTCCCTTTTATCTATCAAAAACTAAAGGGAAAAAAAAGAAAAAGAAAATGATTACCAGATGAAGGAGGGGGTTCAAATCACAAAATGTGACAGATATCCAAAATGCATCCTCTGACAGAGCCTTGGTAAGTAAAGGAGGCCATGTGTTTGTATTAATGTCCAACAAAAAACATTCAAAAGTGATTACGTTCCGCAGAGGTATAGTCATTACTGAACTGAAATATACTTCTGGACTTAAATCGTTGTTTTAAGTAAAGCTCTGTTGCAATGATTTGAGAAAGTAACTATTTATAGAGCAGATGTTATGAAGTGCCCGCTCTGTCTAATGTTGCTCTCTGATGTACATCTATGATGTCTAGCAATGACATAAAATTACCATTTAATATATGAGGCTTGTATCTTTCCACAATCTTCATCCCACCTCCAACTACAGGGTCTAAGAGGCTGTTTGGACCCTAAACACTGACCTCTCAAACATAAGGTGGGAAATTGAAACAATACTATTGTAATCAGCATTGCCAAAAAGCAGAAGGCAGGTAAACTGTTTTTGATTCAGGCTGAACTCCTAAAATATATGTTGAGGTGCTTATTTATAATATAGAATGTAGTCCCTTGATTTCCATCTAGATGCATTTTTAACAAACTGGAGGTATGGTTACTCACTGGGCTTGAAATAACAAAGCAGATAAACAAATATTTGTGTTAAGGGAACAGCAGAGAACTGAAAATGGCTTCTTACACAAATTGAAGGGAAAACATATAATTGGTTCTGTTGATGTGGTGTTGGACAGATTTATACACAACTTGCAAATAAGTAAAAGACACTTCTGTCAAAAACTGAGAAAAATCGAGTTGAAACTACAGCACTTAATACTGATTATTTTAGAATAAGTCCTCTTAGTTACAATGTCCGCCGCTCCTTGTCAACATTCACAGAGAAGAGGCTGATAGCGCTGTGTTCCACAGGCAAAGACTCCAAATCTGTACACGTCCCTACCTTGTTGTTACACAGGTGGTGGAGGTAGCTAGTTATGTGCATGTATGGGGGGTTTAGGGTAGTTTGCATGGCTGATTGCAGGTGTGTGTATGTGTGGATAATAGTCGAGCGAGAGGGAGTGAGCTGAAAGTGATTCAAACACAGCAAGTCCCACTGGAGGATATCCACCTGAACACTCATCGTAAAGCAACAAAACTGTGGAGGGTATGTACAAAGAAAGAAATAAAAGATAAAAAGGGAGGATCACCACATAATAGCACCAATGGATGCGACATGAGCTCTGCTCTCTTTCCCAAATATCACCCAGTCACTGCCAGAAGGGACACAACCATTGATTCTGGTGCATTCTTGAGATGGCACGCCAAACATAAAGGCATAGTCCAAATGTTCAAAGCAAGTATTTTAATGTTTAATTTAATCTTTGAAATGAGCCTTTACTCATGGATCTGAGACTTATTGTATATTCCACACGGCAGGTCAAAACCTGATGTAATCTATTCAACTGTGACATTTGAAAGGAATGATAAATAACAGCGAAGCAAATTATTTGTACATACTTTCATTGAATGAGTTGTCTCAACCTAAAAGATGCATTTATTGAAATCATGAAAAGATTAAGAAGATTGTGAATATACATATCATGTGTTGGCAGGGGCAGAATTTTTAGCCATATCATCTGTCGACTATATTTTCCATTGAGGTCAGGGACATGATTTGAGTAACAGCTCAATTCCCAAGGAAAACAACAAAACAAAAAAGGTCGAAAATAAACACCATAGTGGTCTGGGTTCAACTCAAGTAAGAAAATCTTAAAAAATAAAGGTTTTATCAGAGCAGCAAAAGGGCCTAGTCTCTGAATCCCGCTGGCCCAAAGGAAGAGAACTGTATGACCTTTCCTTGGAGTGTTTTGGACGCAACACCCGTGTTCCCAACATCCTCCTTCTTTCGTGACAACAAATAAAGCCATCAAGCTACACAGAAGACAAGCATGTTTCCAAACCAACAATGACGTCCACAAGTGTCCTGGTTCATGAGACTAGGTATCAGATTCACACCGGCGTAAAACACACACCTGTTTTTATTTCAAAAGGGAATAACAATAAAAATAATTTACATCTGAATTAAACTGAGACGAAATGCAATTGAAATAATTAATATTTTTTGTCTACAGAGAGTGTTTTATTCCCTTAAGAAACAAAGATTGGTGAAACGATCCACAGAAACATGATTACAGACTGAGCAATGTTTTTACCTCTTCTTAGGAGAGTTAACTATTCATGACCTGAGATTAAATATGAACTTTAATGAAACAGGTAAATCCATTACGTAGTGTAAAGGTGTATACAAAGTAATTGTATGCACAATAAGTTTGGGTAGTAAAAAAAAAAAAAAAAAATCAATAGTCCTTTTCCAAAAAAAAACAAAAAAACTTTAATTTCAGACGAGATCATTTTTTCCACTAATTCAGTCTATGTATTGTTTTATTAAGCATGTGAGTATGATTCTTATTGTGTCACCAATGTAGCTAACAGTGTCATGACAAATATATTTATTTTTAGGAATATTATACAACTTTATGAACCATGAATTTAATGTTGCTCAGATTAGAGCTTTTATGCCTCATTTTTTAATTTGTACTGCATACCAATATCACAAATCTGTAATATTTTTGACCTGCACATCAGCATCTATTTCTTAATGCGTGCAAACTTAATCCATTGGTTGGATGATCTCTAATCTGTGACTGACAAAAATACTCTTGAAAACAAAACATTGTTAAATTACCAGTTACTTCAAGCCTATTTTGAAAATAACGGTTGAATCCGACTGGAGAATTTCCTGATTAATTGCTTGTTAAGGTAAATCCTATGATGAGAAATTTCCTTTTCCATGTTTTTCCCTTTTTTTTTTTTTTTTGCAGTGACCATTTATGCTGTGGGAACAGTCTCTGGAAGCCATGCCTGTGGGTTTAACAGTCCCCATGTAGTCGAGGTGCTTGATGGAGGGAGTCACCCAACCTCCTGCACTTAGGCACCCCAACATTGCAGATCACCCTGACACTATGTCAACCCAGATGGGCCCATGTCAGACGCTGGTGATGGAGGCAAGGCAGTTAGGGGATTTCTGCAGTTTCTCAGGTTGCGTGGTAGGGGGCTCTGGGATTGCACGGAAGCTGAACGGGGGGCCGATGCTGGTGGTTCCCATGTGGCCTGGACTTAGAGCCAGATTCTGTCGCCGGTTACTCTCCACAATGCTCGAGGTGTTGGACGCCAGGCTTTCCCGTGTGCTGAGAAAGTGGTGGAGGTGGGAAAATGACCAGAGAAGAAGAGACAGAAAGAACAAGAGTAGAGTTTAAGACAAGATAACTGATTAATTGTTTTGAGGCATGAGAAAAATGTAAACCATCGCACAAGGCCTCAGAGAAAACACACAACCACACCCTTACCTATGGTTTCACTCTAGTTTGCAGGATTTTTTAGCTGTATAGAAACAGTGCACTCCTCTATGACAGTATAACAACAATAATATGTTCAAGCAACTATACCAAAAGCACTGACAGCCAACCATAAGAAAGAGGATATATTTTAGGGAGAAAAGATTTAAAGGAATAAAGAAATAGTTTGACAAAATATTAAAGGGGTCATTGGATGCCCATTTTCCACAAGTTGATATGATTCTTTAGGGACTTGAACATAGTTTGGTTAAAATTTCTCAATGGTAGCGTAAAACAACACCGTTTTTACCCAGTCAAAACAGCTCTGTCTACAGCAAGCCAATTTATTGCATGTCGCTTTAAATGCAAATAAGCTCTATTCACCCCGCCCCTCTCTTCCGAGCCGCTCTCTGAGAGATGGTTAACTTTAGCTGCATTCATCGTGAAACTTGCTGACTAGCACATTATTAGGAAAGGCGATTTGCAAAGATTCATTAAAAAAACCTTACACTCACTTCTTCTGGAGGTGAAGCTGGATCACGAATGATTCGCGCGATTTAGGTAGATTTAGGTAGATCGGGGGCACATTCCTTTTAGAAACAAATGTAATCCACTGCGTCTTCATTGGCTCAGATGACGGGAGTAAATGACGACTGCTATGTTCATTATTACATCCAACAACAAAACACCTCAATTTCTATGGAGACATTCTTGTCTACATCTGCTCCGTCAGTGAAACAATGGCGGACTGTGTGACGTCACACAGACAGGCATCTGAGATCGGCTCGATTTGAGAAAGGGGAAATGATTTAACGAGATTTTTTTTAAAAATACTGGGTGGATCTTTATCATTAAAGGGTGGTTATGCACACACACTGCCAACAAACATTTCAGTTCTAACAACTTGTAAAAGTGACCCCTTTAAACCATCAAACTCATGTTCTATGGCTGTATTCCACAATGTTTCCACAGAAATCAAAAGGAGAAATTTTGAAGGCGTTTTCCCTGTCTTTGTCCATGAAATTACAATGAGCAAATACTGAAGCTTACACAATTCAAAATGGACACAAAAGCACCATAAATGTATTATAGGTCCATGTATTAAATCTTTATTCACTGAAAACCTTCACATACTGTAGCTCTCCGTAGTGCATTCATGTAGAATTAGTAAATGTGTTCACAAGTATTTAGTGATGCTTTTATTGTGATTTTGTTTCTTGTGTTTTCTACAGCTTGAAGCTTTCATTGTAATTCACTGTAGTTATATGGGGCAGAAAAGTCATTAAAATACCTTTTTTTGCATGTGCCATGGAAGAAAGTTAGCCATACAAGTTTGGAATGACACAAGATTAAGTAAACAATGATATTTTTATGGAAAACTATTGCTTTAAGATTAAACTGAGATATTATGTATTTAACATCAGTACTGCACAGAGAAACATGCAGGGTTTTCTTTTCTTTTCTTTTGCATATCCCACTTTGTGTAATTGCATTACTACATCACATCAATCACAAACGAAATTATGTCTATGCACAAGAGCTATGCTGGTGTTTTTCCAGGAGATGTGAAATGACATCATCGCTAATGTGATGAGTCATCCAGAAAATAGTGAATGATTTTGCGTGTGTGTGTGTTTGTGTGTGTGTGTGTGTGTGTGTGTGTGTGTTTGTGTGTGGTTGTGCATGTAGGGACTGCTGGGGGTCTTAAAATTAGAGATGTGTGGCAGTTTGTCTTGTAGGTTTTTAGCTCTATCTATGACTGGGCCACAACTACCATTTATGGCCTATTACTATTACCATCAGTACACGATTGTAGAAAGGACAGTAAAGTGCAATGCATTACACAAATTTTCAAAACATTACAAACATAAGGATTTCAATTCAATACAAAAAAAAGAAAAATAACTTATTCATCAGTTGATGAGTTGTATTGATAAAATATATTTTTGGTACTTACATACATTGTTAAATTACAATGCAAAAATCAATTTAGAAAGGTTTCTGTGGGATTTTCAGTATAAAGCTTGGTTTTGACAAACTGACATATCAGTCAGAGAACCAGGTCATTATTATGTCAAAATTACTAGAGCCTTTTTTGTTAAGTATCAGACATTTCCCTCAAACTTTAAATACAGCACAATGTAATGTGTAATTCAAAATACGTGTAAAACACCTGAGAAAAATCTATCAAGAAAATTCTTTCATATTAACATAGTACATTTGCCTGTATTTGTATGGAGTTTTCTTAGAGTGTATTGTAAGGAGTAGAGGCAGCACATGTGCAGAACATGTAGGCTCTCTCAGTTATACTACCCCTGCCATATCCCTCTGAATGAGTCATACAGACACAAGGGGTTTATTTTTAGCAGCTGAAAAAAGTCCTCACCCTTTCACTCATAAAGGGCTTCTGCTAACACATACACAGCCCTGGGAAACCCACTTAAAGGTTGTCTGTGCTAGTTTGTGGTCTTGGCAAAGAAGAGGGGGAAAACCATGCCATACATCACAGTATAAGATGGAATAAATTGTATGGGCCCTATGGCAACTATGTGCTTCAAACCAAACATCACAAATTGTAATAAAACACACATATAAAAAATAACCTATGGAAAACAATATTTCATTTTGTGGGATGTCAGAGTAGTAGTGTGGATTCTAGCATATTAGCAATTTATGTTTTCTGGTGAGCATAATGTTATATTTTATTTCCTCAATTAATGTAATCTTATGTCTTTGGTAATAAGAATAAAAAAAAGACAAATTGCAGTTAATTGATGCATTGAAGACTAGCACCTTCTGTCTATGAAGTGAGTACTTACCGAGGGGAGTTAAACCCACTGTCTACAGTCACACTACTGCTGTCCATGCTGTCCAGCCGGGCCGAGTGAGCCGACTTCTGGCTGTTATTATTCTCGCTCTCCTTAGGGCTAAGAAGAGTCAAGTTGTTCTCAAACTTCCGCTGTAAATCTCGCTCTTTCTCCCGTTCTAGCAACCACTGCATGGTCCCGCCGCCTCCTCCACCGTCTCCGGCCCCTGCCCGCCCCTTTGCTTCTGTCGGGGTGGCCTCTTTACGGGAGGCCTCCTCTGCCTCCTCCTCATCGTCATCATCTGACACGTTGTAATAGTCAAAAGCAGCTTCAGATGTGGAGGGAGCACCCTGTTCTGTGCCTGTAGGTGCCGGGGCAGAAGCAGACAAAGGGGTGGAGTTAGGTGGCTGTTGTGTCTCCAGAGTGTCAAGGACCTCGGATGATTTCATGTGCGGAGTCTTACGCAAAGTGCCTGACTTTGAGTAGCCACTGTCCACATAGCTCACAGTCAAAACATTGTGTGGCGGTTTGAACAAAGTGTCCTTACTAAAAATCTCTTTCCTCTTGTCCACCCCACCACCAGTGCTACCGCCACCTCCCCCGCCCCCTGGGTCAGTGTTGTGTTGGTGCTGTATCAAACGTCCATTGGGCATAGGCTCAGGTGTCTGGCTCGGTGTGGGTTTGCCAGAACCATTGTGCCCCTTGGTGGAGGAGTCCTCCTTGTAGTCCAAGGGGTGAGGAGAGGTGAGGTGCGGCGTCTGCCGGTCAGCTGGAGAGCCCTTGCGGATTCCGTCAGATGGGGTTAAAGTGTCATGGTCAGATTTGCTCAGAGGCAGCGGGGCAGTAAGGATTGTTTCATTCGATGTATTGCACTGGAAGTAGTCATCAGCCAAAGGCTTCGGTGACAGGGCCTTCAGGTCACTATAGGCTGGGAGGCTGTCCCTGCTCTTGTTCCGTTCTAGAGGGCTGCAGAGCCTCGAGTCATCCAGACTCAATTTGCCCATATCGGGTACAGACATTTCAGAGCTGAACTTGGCAGCAGAAAACATGATGCATGAGAAGTGCGGGGTCTTCTGAGAGGAGGCCCTCAGCGTCCCATCATCGGTATAGTAGCGGCTTCTGTCATCAGGACTGTGGTCGTAATCCTCAGCCGTGCCAAGTGTGGAGCTCCCACCTCCCAGCGGGCCCTTGGAGTTGTCCATAGAACGCGATCGCTCTTTCGCCTTGTCGGGCCGCTCATTGCGTGATTTACGGTCCTGAGTGTGGCTGTGGCTCCGGTGCACTCTAGATTGTGATGTCCCACGTGAAGGCTCAGGGAAAGGCATCTCTGTCCGCCTCTTTGCAAGCTCCCCCGAAACATCCCACTCTGGGGTGACAGGAAAGTGTGACTCAGCAATGTTGGGGTTGCTGTGGACAAGGTAGGCACCACCACTTCTGCGTTCCACTGTGTACATTCCCTCTCTTGGCGAGCGTACCAGAGAGTGACTGAAAAAACGGTAGTCCCTCTCCAGGCTGACTGCTGGTAGGTCCAGATTGGAGCCCTCAGAGGGGTCTCCCCGAGAAGCCCGCGTCTTGCTGTGCGAACGCGACTTCCCATGCGGCACGCGCCGGTGGCCTCGGCTGCGGCGACTGCGAGCACTGTGCTGTGCGGAGGAGCTGGCCTTGCAGCGCTGAGCTCGTTCCTCTTCCAGCCGCTTCATGACAGCTGTGTGACGGGCCACGTTCTCCACCGTCAGGTCTGGGTTGATGCGACGTATGATCTCCATCTCCACCTCACGAGGGATCACTGCAGCAGACGGTGTGTCCTCGTCCCTCAAGGGCCACTCCTCTGGAGGGAACTGTGCTGAAAAGGTGGCCAGCTGTTTGGTCTTGTCCTTCTTCAAGCTCAAGCGGAACAGCTTCAACCCAAACTTCTTGGACTGCCTCTCACTGCTGCCCCCACCGCTGCTCTCCTTCTTTTTGGTCAGTGTGTCTGTTTTGTAAGAGAAGGTGGCGGTCATGCTCTTGCTCTTGTCGGTGGGGTCAGAAGGGTGCTGAATGGCAGGTGGTTGGGGTGGGGGCTGTAGGTATGAAGGGGGATCTCCTTTGGGTTCTTTTGGGGATTTTCTTTGAACTGTAGAGGTATGAATGCTGGGCACCTCATCGCGGTAGGTGTTATAGGAGTCGCAGTGGTTCTTAGGGTTAGGCCTTTCTCGTACGCAGCCAGAGGTGGAGGGAGTGATGGTTCCAGATTGTGGCGATGTGCATTGCTGTTGGGGTGGTGGCTGCTGCTGTTGTTGTTGTTGCTGCTGCTGCTGCTGCTGTTGTTGTTGTTGTTGTTGCTGCTGCTGCTGTCGCTCTGGATGCCGCTCGTCCAGGTGGTACCACTTGCTGTTGGTGCGGATGAGGGAGGGGGTGATGAAGTATGTCTGTGGAGTAACAATGAAGTAACCTTCTGGTGTGGGGTAGATCTTTCTCTCCCGTACCAACATGTTCAGCGTGTGCCGCAGGATCTCTGGACTTGGAGTGGGTACACCTGAAGAGAATACAACCGCATGTAAATTTCATAATCATTTTCACAGTGCTAATGAAAGTGCTGACACAAACTTTTTGGCTAACATTTGTGATATGATAGTAATAAATCTTCAATCATCAATTCCAATTAATATTTTAAAGGAAAAGCTCAACAGGCAAACACTTAAGATGTGAAAAATAGAGTGCAAAGGGGGAAAAAAGGGTGGAGGGGGGAGTAGCAGATTAGTGGGTTCATGTTGATGTCAGCATTATCCAGAACTGCTCTGACATGCCAAAAGTAGGATTAACCGTGAGTAGGTGTGATCACACAAATAACTACAAAAAGCCAATCAAAAGAAGAGCATTGGTTGCTGATTTATGTCACCACCAATCACAACACACTAGTCATTACCTCATCTTTCATCATCACATCTTTAAGGACCTCAGTGTAATAAGACAAAACCTGCCATTGTGACCCTCCTTCATAAGAACACATATGATAATAAATGAATGCAATAATAATATTAAAATATCTCATAAAATTTTCAAGAGAATTTACAGTATATGTTCTTTTGTCCTTATTTCATTAGCTGGACTGGAAATTTGAACTCTTACGCCTTAGCTGTCTAAGATAACTATTCACTAAGAAGACTGAATACTTGTAAAACTGTTACTAATGTTAAGACAACACACTTTATCACAAGTTAATATTAACAATCACTTCATTGTTATGAGTTGATTAATCAGTCAGTCATCAATTATAATTATTTATTTTATTTAATTATTTATTAAAATTATTATTTTGTTATTATAAGATAACCAACTCATAGGCCACCTGGAAACCACAGAGCACCAGTGAACCACAGACCATATTCTCATATTTTGAGATCCACCATTCAGTGCTTTCAAAGTATGCTTTAGAGGGAATATATTTAAACACAATTAAGATGGCTAACTTAGACACTCAAAAATAGACATTACATTTGTTGTAAGACTCAATACTGTGAATGTCTCTCTTAGTTTAATATCACGTGTGCAATATAAGTAAACATTGCCTGTAACTCACAGACAAGGAGCTCCAACAGTGTAGACTGCACTACAGGGTACATGGTGTCCTCACTGCACTCAAGACCTCACTTCACCCAAATCAGCTTTTCAACACTCTCAATCACAGAAACACACACAACGGATAAAGGAGCAGATAAGCCGTAACTAGTCAGGGTTAAGTGTTGCCTGCCATTACATCATACAGTGGTAGTTGCCATACCAACATGACGAAACCTAGAGCCTCTGTTCCTTTTTTTTTTTTAACCACTCCTTCTTTAAGGGAAAGCAGACAAGTGAAGTTTGCACACTTTACACTTTAATTGACTGATTTCTTTGAATAGAGCTGAGCAACATAAGGTGTACAATGGACCTTTCTTTGACAAAATGTGACAATTTCTACAATTATCAACATAAATCTGGCAACATATATATATATATATATATATGTATATATATTTATATATACACACAATACTTTTTTAACTTTTAGATTTTTAGTTTGTTGATTATATTAAATTTTAGATGTTATTTTTATTATTTTAAATGTACATTTAAAACACTATACTTAGTTTTTTCTTTCCTTGGCATCAAATTACAAAAAAAATACAAAGCTATTGGGGCAAAAGAGAATGCAAAAAATATTTGTTGTAGTTTCCATTCTCCACTGCATAAAGTTGATGACTTCTGCCGGAAATGTAAAAAGGGTCCATATTGTCATTCTACATAGATGACCCCCCCGAAATAAACATGAATTAATATTCGAATGCATATTGAAAAAAAAATTTGAACAATTTAATACAAATGAATGTCTCATGAAATCGATCAATTAGATTTTCAAAAACATCTATAAGCCTACGTTTTATTGCTGTTTTTCGTGTTAAGAATTCTTTTTTATTTTTTTCAGAGTAGGCTATAGGTATAATTTTCACATTAACTTCACGCAATATAACATGATTTTATTATCGTAATTTTTACTTTATTCTTAAAATAGTATGATGTTAATCTTATTTATTTAGTTAGTTATTTTTCAGCGTGACACTAAAATGCCGCTGTATTTGTACTGCATGCAAACACAATCTTGGCACAGCGGCCCAAAAACAAAACTAAGCATAGGCCTAGGCTATGACGCTAACGATCCTGACTCCCCGTATCTCCTCGTTGGGTGTGCCTTTAGAGAGAAATGCATCTTTACAGATTATATAATGAAAGAGGTTTTAATTTTTAATTTGAATTATTTCGTTTTAAAGTAGTAATTTAGCCTATAGCATTCTATAAATATATTAATCATGTCAGTGAGGTTTGGTTCCGTTTTTGTGAAGCGTTGCTGCTCAAGATCAAGACTGCAGAAAGCCACCCTGTTTGTTTTCTTTAGGCTATTTTATGATGGCATATTTAAATTTTCCACAAAAAAAAAAGCAAGTGATCACGTTAGCGCCTCCATGTCCTTCAAAGCGCGCTTCAGCTTCCACTCTTAGCACAAACGATTGGATATTTATAAACACATTTATCTTAAATTTTTTAATTTATATTGTGAAATGCATGAAGTTTTTTATGTCTCAAATCATGCTTATTTTAGAAGGCTAAACTGATCAAACATGTTCAACTCACTGCCTGACGCTGGCCGAAAAAAAAAAAAAAAATTGAATTTAACAGACATAATTATATATGTTCCAATCATGTTTCTAAATTAACTTAATAAAGAAACGAAACAAAATATAACCACTTTGCCATTAAACAAAAACTGATCTTTTTTAATGGCAGCTGTGTAAAGGGGAAGAGCGAGCGAAGACACTGGTTTGGGTGGGACTTGGGTGGAGAATTCTGATAACCTGTCGGACAAGGGCTCTTGCAAGGCTCTATATTCATTCCCTTGTTTCAATTCAAATTTTCCCCTCGGCTCGCAGACCCCCAATCTTCCCGGGCCCATATGCACCTGCATACCCAGACACTACACCCCTGATCCACTCCAAAACAGCCACAATAATCAAAACTAACAATTACAATGGTACAGAACAAAAACATTATTTTAAAAGGTAGTTTTGATAGTGACAGGATTTGGATATTTATATTATGGTCAGTCTTTCTTAAATTCCTCGCCTGAAAAAATACTGCTATAATCTCAGCAAATATAATGAAGCCAAATACTTGTGGCTTGCCCAAAATAGCAATTTATCAGGCACAATATGTATATATTTTTATGACGAGGATTATCCCAGGAAAACAGAAAGTATTTTTATATACATACACTTGTAAATGCAATACTTAATGTGGTTATGTCTGTAATAAAATACTATTAGAGTGTTTACAGCACTCAAGTATGTGTGTGTGTGTGTGTGTGTTCATAAGTGTGTCTGGAGGGCTACCTGGGAAGCAAGTGGCAAGGTGCTCCATCAGCGCATCTTGTGTGACAGGCTTGCGGGCAGAGTTCATGGCTGAGATGGCCAGACACAGAATCTCTCCCAGTGGGATGAACTGAGACTGACTGATGGGTGACATACTGATCGGAGATACATCGCCTAGAGAGGGACACACACACAAAATAATGTTCAGTCCTGCTATACAAGAACATGCGTGTTTGGCAACTGACTGGTCCTTAAATGTCACCCTTTTTAATGCAACACAAACATATAAGAAGATAAAAACCACCTAAGACACTGCTATCTCTAACAGTATTAATGTGGGACCAGTAAAGATGGAGAGATGTGAAAGGAGGAGTTTGAGGCCAGGGAGGGGTGTAGAGGAGTTTTCAAGATGCTATACGGTCACAACAGTAGCGTGAAGGTTATCCAGGGTGTTTGATTGCATGTTGCCAAATGTGACCTTATACTGACGACTCAGCAATAAGTCCCTCTGCCTGCGTTGGCAGAAAGACCCCAGGCCATGCGTCAATATTGATCCCCAAAAAACATCCATGCATATTGAATTTACTAGATGCACAACTCAGAGCAAATCAAACATGTTACATCACATAATACATCTGAGAGATTAGACATCACTTTTCCACTTTCCTACATTTGAGTGTGCAAATGAGTGGAATGACTTTTAATAAAGAATTAGCCACTGTTGTCCAGCTCAATATTTCAAAAAAGGTTTAACTATAGGGCCAATTCTCACTATTACCTAGTTGCCTATTATTAACATATTGGCTGTTTATTAGTACTTATAAAGCACATATTCTGCATGACCATATTCTGCGTACCTAATCCTGCCCAATACCTAAGCATAGCAACTATCTTACTAACTATTAATAAGCAGCAAATTAGGAGTTTATTGAGGCAATATTCATAGTTAATGATTTGTTAATAGCCATTGGACCTTAAACTAAAGTGTGACCAAAAAAGATCATATCCACTACATTATTTGCAGTCTGAAATTTAGACTGACATCAAATTACATCTTAATATTGTTAGTAAACTGCAAATTAAATATGAAAACACATATATGCTTACAAACTCCATGTGTAAAAGTTACAAACACTATGAGGTTTAATATTGAGGACAGAGACAGCATTATCCAAACCATGGCTGAATATTCTTATGGATCATTTATACAGTTATATACTGAAATTAAGTCTAATTTGGGGATGATATGAGAATTACAATGCATAATTCCTTACCACTGTTCATGAAACAATCATAAATGATACACTTATAGCTTGAAACGTTTGAATTTATGAGCAGCGATAGAAACAATAATCTTGAACAAAACGCTTTAAAACCAGTGTCCATTCATGTCTATTGAAAGAAGCCATGAAATATCTCCAGAAAAACCATATCTTTTACACAGAGATAAGCCTGAACGACTCATTTAACCTTTAAAGATTATGCTATGCTTCACTTTTTAGCTCAGCATGCTAAAAGAAACCATCAAACTGGTCCGAGTATAGCGTAAAGGGCAACAAAGGCTCTGAAGCTGCGCTGCTAACACTGCAGGATGCAGATAGGATGACATCATCCACACGGAGCTGCTGCTCTCCTGGTGTGTGTGTGTGTGTGTGTACGGCAGGCAAAGGACCATCCCTCAAATCCCAGCCTGTGTGTCTCACTGTTCAAGCAGAGTCTGTACAGACAGCATCGTCCTGCTCGTAACCCTCCAAATGACTTACAGAGCATCAGTGACTGCTGGGGAGGCTGCTAGCCTAGCGTTGTTTTTGTGAGGTATCTGCATGCTAGAGCTAAATTCAGTTGCTCTCCATTATGAATTTTATTGTTTTTACTTTAGTAGGGGGAGGATAACTGGTGTGAGGATGTGAGAAAGAAAGAGAGAGCAGGATGGAGGGAGGTGCAGAGAGACCCCTCCCTCTGCTTCTGTGCTGCAGCCATCAGAAAAGGCGGCTCTGGCGATGGACACTTACCCAACATGCTCCACTCCAAACAAAGACAGGAGAGGTGTGACCAATCACAAGCAAGATTCATGCACACCTTTTTTTTTTTTACTCTCCATCAGCACTGCTGAGTACCACACACACACACACACACACACACAAATCTGCTTGCTCTACCCTCTCCTCCGTCTCACACACACACACACACAAGCTAGTAGGTGGCCTGCTGAATTCGTTGTTATGGCAACGCATCCCAGTTGCTCTCTCTTGTTCCTCAGATGTGTGCTACGCCAGGATTTCTCTCTCTCTCTCTCTCTCCAGCACCCACTTTTCTGTTCTTCCTGTCTCCATTCCTGCTCTTGTGCTTCACACTCAATCTTGTTAATGAAAAATTGAGGAGAGCATGTTGGCTGCAAGACTAAGCAAAACCTGCTCAAAAACAAGGCCTTTTAGGTAAATAACAGTTTTTATATACACACACACATCATACCTTATTCTATGGAGTAGTATATACATATGGAGTAGATTATATAGATTTTTTATATAAACAATTCAAATTTTTGGGATCAGGGAGATTTTTTTTAGAGAGAAAAAAATTAATGCTTTTATTAAGCATGGATGCATTAAATTGATCAAAATGACAGTAAAGACATTTATAATGTTGCAAAAGGTTTCTATTTAAAATAAATACAGTTTTTTTAACTTTCTATTCATCATCAAAAAAACAACAACAACAAAAACAATGATATGTTTCTTGAGTGCCAAATCAACATAGAATAATTTCTGAAGAGCCTTTTGACCATGAAGAGTTTGTCTTCACAGGAATAAATTACATTCATTCAAACAGATAACAGTTATTTTAATTGTAATAGCATTTCAGAATATTACTGTTTTTACTGTTTTGATTAAATAAATAAGGGACTTCTTTCAAAATCATTTTAAAAATCTTACAGACACCATAAATATATAAAATGCATGTCTATTAATCATCCACCAACAAATAGTGTAGTAAAATGTTACTGTGTTTAAATCTTTCCCTCATTTATTCTCTTTAAATTACAGCAGTGTTACCACACGTACGATAATTATTGTATTTGTACGATAATTTTGACCTCTGTACAATGTACGATCAATAATGAAAAATTCCCCTAATATAAAGTATTCAAAATTTTATGATACTTCAAATTATGCTGGTTATAATCATATACTCACTTCTTATACTCACTGATCGTGCACACCTCAGAGTGCATTAAGAATGCGGGAGGGTGCCCTGCTTTTAAGCCAATGAGCACTATTGCGGTCTATGACGGCATCAAATCTGTACAGCAAAAGGGCCCCCTCAACATCTGGCAACACATAGGCTTCTGATGACAGTGACTCAGAGGTGGAGTTTGGACCTTCCCACTAAGGCACACCTAGTTATTTATCTATTGTGGTAATTTGCAAAAGTTGCTGGCAAATAAATAGCTGTACTGTGTATGTTTGACTTGTGTATGATCATTTTCTTCCAAATATGATAATTTGAGCTTCTGGTACGATACTTGGACATTTCCAATCTGGCAACACTGAATTTCAGAGCAGAAAATGCAGAAGTTAGCTGATTCCATCTGTGCCTGGTCATCATCAATAGTCATGGGAAAAAGACAGATATGACATCTATGATCACAAACAGGACTATGAATAGCAGAATCAAACAGCTTGCCCAGCAAAGAATTGTAAGCTTAAAAAAAGCATTAATTCTTCTGTTCTGTTTGGGGTCTGAAAGAGCTGTTTAAACAGCTCAAAAACATACTTTACATCATAGTATCAGGATTAAACTAAGATTAGAACTGATTCTAAACTATTTAAACTTGATTCAACCAGACAAAAAGAGAACCCAAATATAAAACATGATTTAAAGTATTTTATTATTTATTAAACCTTTGTTATTATTTCTATATGTACACTATTAATATTTGCATGTGTACTGTAGACCTATAGCAGTGGGGACTCTGGGACGTCAAACAATTTAAACAAAGTTAACCTTAACAGTATTTGAGGTTCAATATTCTCTCTGTCTGAAAAATTGGGGTTCAAATGATGTCACATTATGCACTCTAGTCTTTGTGTAAGTTGCCTTGTATGGCTTCAAGCACATCTGAGGTGACGTCATCCCACTGGGCATACGCACTTGACAGGAAGGAAGAAAAAAAGAGACCAAGAGAGGAAGAATGAGAGAGAGTGAGATCAAGAGATGAGAGATAATTTACCGTGTTATAACTTACAATCAATGTATCACATTCTAAAATTGTTTAACGATGTAGTACGAGGCTAATCGACGAAAATAGAAAACAGTGAAGAGATGCTGGCTTTACTGTGTAAAATATATCTTTAATAACACCAGATGGCAGTAAGCAAAACTATTTATGATAGTTAGTGTAATGTGGACTGATATGGATGGGGAACAGACCAGTATCAAGTATATTATTTTTCATTAAAAGGAGATTTTGTCATTCAGTGTTTTAAGGGTATGTCATGAGCCCTTCACAGGCATATAGGCTGCATCCCCATTCACAGGGTCCCTATGCAGTGTTCACTGCACACTCAGCAGGACGGAGATATCTGTAGATATTGTTATATACAGTATTTAAACTACGATCATTCGTTATACATAAAACCTAAATGGAGTGATAAGTGACTGTTGTGAAACCACACATAAGGTGAATCAAGGTGACTAAAATTGTTAGACCCTCAACTCATTTTAGGTAAATTTCCCTCCCCACTTCCTGCGAAATGATTTACCGATGCGAATGTATTCCCTATGCCATTTGCAGTGCCCTTCAGAGTTAAAACGTCTGGGAAAAATCTGAAAATCTGGAACCTCACTTAAAATGTCTGAATATCCTGTGAAGTCCACTTTGTAGGGCACGGTTGGACGATTGGTACACATACAGAGCTATAAGCCAGGAGTACTCTTGTGGAATAAACAATATTAATTAGCATTTTCAGTCAACCATTCTGTTCCTCACTATGGGTCATCTTGTATTTGACAAAATAATAAAATATAATAATAATACTAATAATAATAAAATATTCACAATCAAAATATTTAAATATTCAAGTTAAAATATGATTCTACCGATAGAAATTGTGATATTAATTATGATTAACTATGCAGGCCAGTGTGCTTTCCAACGATGGGGAGAAAAGGGAAGATGCAGCAAACCTAACCTTAGATTCACCATCATAACCTTATGAAACTCAGGTAGAAGTTTGACTGAAGCAACACTAGATGGAGGCAGGAATCCAAAATGTCCAAAACCAAACAGAAGGAATAGGACAGGAGCAAAATATTATCTTCTCAGCTGAATTTCTTCTGAATTAATTTTGAATTAAATCTCCGAACTTTCATTCATTTAAGGCTGTCACTCTTTACTGAATATTCAACACGTTTTAAATATTTAACAAATGCTTATCCGAATAACAGTTTTCCATCTGAAGGCTGTTTTTCCTGAATTACTGTATTATTTGATCTAGTGTGAGAAATTAAGGCTAATTTTCTAGCCTAATTGGCACTTGAACACGCTCAATCAATTCAGGGGTGCCACACCAACACTGAGAAGATGGAGGCTTGGTCACCTGACTAATCTCCTTGGTGATCTATGATGTAAACAATGAGCTGGAGAGAGTGATTAAGTTCAGTAGGGCACAGATTTGTTAACTAGCCTATTTCATATGTAAAACATATGCTTGTGGTCTTGTATATTTTAAGACTTGATTCTTTTATGATCATTTTTAATTCATATATACACAAAAACATAAGCTCACTAAAAGTCCTCGTTTTCCTAAATAGTCCATCACTTGTTAGAAAACCTTAAGCTTCCCTAGAAGACGAGACATATCCATACAGAAGTGGATATGTAACGGAACGGGTCGGACACAGAAGGTAAGTGAAATCACAAGGTGTTTATTTACAAGGTGAACAGCAATCAGCAATCGTGAAGATTCTTCGGACTTGGTGAGTATCAATCCGTGAGGTTAAAGTAAGAGGAATGTCAGTCACAATAAGTCTCTGTCTTGACAGATCCTAGAGATTGGCAGCGTCAGAGCGGCAGAGACACACGAGGATTCAACCAAGCCACCGGCGACAGGCGAGGAGGATGACTGGAAGAGGACAAGGCAGAAGGTAAGTAAGGACAGGTAAGTATTCACAGGTATCTATACTCAGCTTTTAGGGAAGCAGAGACGGTCCATGTAGCAATCCTGACAGACAGTGTAGTGCTGTAACGTCACTTCAAGATCGGACGAAGTAGTGAGCTGAGGGAAGTGCTTTTATGAGTGTGGTGATTGGAGATTGAGTTGCAGGTGCGGGTGATGATTGGAGATAAACAGGTGACAGTGATGAGTGACGGGGAAGACGGGCCATTCTGTGACATTACCTCCCCCTCCCGGACGGCGCGTCCCGCGATGTAACAACAATACCGGGGGGGGGGGGGGGGGGGGGGGGGGGGGCGCCCTGGATGTCAGAGGACCTAGACCTAGGAAGGTCATCCAGGGCGGATCAGGAGGTTCGGGAGACCATGGCGGATCGGGAGACTCGGGGAGCCATGGCGGGACAGGAGACTCGGGGAGCCATGGCGGGACAGGAGACTCGGGGAGCCATGGCGGGACAGGAGACTCGGGGAGCCATGGCGGGACAGGAGACTCGGGGAGCCATGGCCATATCTTTTGGGAAGCCCAAAGGGATTCATGAGGCCATGAGAAATGAGCCATAGTGGCCCTGACAAATGTCCCTAGCAAGGCCACTATGGCTACTAGGATTACAAGTATATAGCCCCCCCCCCCAAATTTCTTTGGGAATGTTCCCCATAAGGGCTCTCACCGGAGGAGCGGGCTCTGTGGGGCGCTCAGAGGGAGCGGGCACTTGAGGGCGCTCTGGAGGCGCGGGCACTTGAGGGCGCTCTGGAGGCGCGGGCACTTGAGGGCGCTCTGGAGGCGCGGGCACTTGAGGGCGCTCTGGAGGCGCGGGCACTTGAGGGCGCTCTGGAGGCGCGGGCACTTGAGGGCGCTCTGGAGGCGCGGGCACTTGAGGGCGCTCTGGAGGCGCGGGCACTTGAGGGCGCTCTGGAGGCGCGGGCACTTGAGGGCGCACGGGAGGCGCGGAGCTGGATAGAACCAGCGAAGACGCAGGAGGGCGCTCTTGCAGCGCGGACAACTGAGGGCGCTCTTGCAGCGCGGACATTAGAGGGCGCACGGGAGGCGCGGGGCTGGACGGGACCAGCGGGAACTCAGGTGGGCTGGACGGGACCAGCGGGAACTCAGGTGGGCTGGACGGGACCAGCGGGAACTCAGGTGGGCTGGACGGGACCAGCGGGAACTCAGGTGGGCTGGACGGGACCAGCGGGAACTCAGGTGGGCTGGACGGGACCAGCGGGAACTCAGGTGGGCTGGACGGGACCAGCGGGAACTCAGGTGGGCTCTTGCGAGGTGCAGGAATTGGTGGGCGCAGACGAGGAGCAGGCAATGGAAGGCACTGGCGAGGAGCTGGCACTAGAGGGCGCTTGCGAGGAGCAGGCACTGGAGGACACTGATGAGAAGACATTGGGGAAAGAACTGGAGCCGAGAACTCCGGGGGAAGAGCCTCATCCATTAGCCCCTCGTTCTGCGTTGGCGGAGCCTGATTGTTTGTGGGCTGTGGAATCATCCCCATCTCCAACGGCACAACGTTCATCGCGGCGGATTCCTCATTGCCGCTGACGGAACATACTTCGCCGTGGGTGGTGGAAACATCCTCGCCGCGGGCGGAGGAAGCAGGTGGATCGGCAACGACCCTCCATTGCGGGGAACCAAAACCAGCCGCCTCCTCATTTTCGGTTAGGGTCCGATCTTCTGTAACGGAACGGGTCGGACACAGAAGGTAAGTGAAATCACAAGGTGTTTATTTACAAGGTGAACAGCAATCGTGAAGATTCTTCGGACTTGGTGAGTATCAATCCGTGAGGTTAAAGTAAGAGGAATGTCAGTCACAATAAGTCTCTCTGTCTTGACAGATCCTAGAGATTCGCAGCGTCAGAGCGGCAGAGACACACGAGGATTCAACCAAGCCACCGGGGACAGACGAGGAGGATGACTGGAAGAGGACAAGGCAGAAGGTAAGTAAGGACAGGTAAGCATTCACAGGCATCTATACTCAGCTTTTAGGGAAGCAGAGACGGTCCATGTAGCAATCCTGACAGACAGTGTAGTGCTGTAACGTCACTTCAAGATCGGACGAAGTAGTGAGCTGAGGGAAGTGCTTTTATGAGTGTGGTGATTGGAGATTGATGAGTTGCAGGTGCGGGTGATGATTGGAGATAAACAGGTGACAGTGATGAGTGACGGGGAAGACGGGCCATTCTGTGACAGGATAAGAACACGATAAAACTTACAACGACCGACAGTGACTTCAAATTGAGAATATAATGTAATCTGTTTATCACAACAATACAATAATCACAGTTCAATGATTATCAGATTGTTGCTCAACTCAGGTACATCTTGTACTTTGTTAGCTCTACCGCTAAAAAAAGAACAAAGAAACAAAGAAAGAAAGAGAGAGAGAGCCTTTACCTAAATCCTCACAGCTGCCCACTGAACGAGAGGTGACCTCATTTTTTGTCAGAGAGGACACAAAAGATCCGTCTCCATGACAACAAACCAGAAAAAAAGTGTTTGCTTGTACACACCAAATGTGGCCAGAACTACCCTTGGAGCCCTATTGTATAGGCCATGCTCTCCACTTGTGCTGTGGTGCTGTTCACTCGTAGAAGGGCTGTAATAGCTGAGGCACAGATCAAGAGCCAAGTGCAAAAGAAAATCTTTCAGCCAAATTATTCCAAACCTGCATAAATTTCTTTCTTCTGTTGAACACAAAAGATATTTTGAAGAATGTTGCACCAAACAGTTGCTGGTAGCCATTGACTTCCATAGTATGAACTAGTGTTGGGAAAAATGCATAATAGTCATATCGTCCTATCGTCATCCTGAGAGATCGGCGATACATGATATTATCATGCTAATTGATTTAATTACTTACATGGTTTCATAATTTGTAACTAAATAACAATTTAATAAAACATTGTAATTTACTAATTCTAATGCTTACATTTCCAGTTATTAAAACAGCAGCTACAGAAAACGAACAAAAACATCATCACTGACTTCAGTCCAGCGCAAGTTTATGTACCTTAAAAAACACTTGCATTGTAATCAGTGAAGCTGTCTACATCGTATGATGAATAAATCTCTTATACTTACATTGCACATACATCTGCACTTTGTTTATGATGAGAGAATTTGCTAGAGAGCAGAACTCATTCAGCGAGCGCTGAACAACAAAACTCTGGAGTTTCAGCGATGACTCATCTGAACGTCTCTGATTGGCCATTGCATTCATAAGTTCAAAGGAATCATGTGTGATTGGTTATAACGTGCAACACTATATAAACGCGTAAAATGAAATATGATGGAACAAAAAAATAAATATGATGGATTAATTAGATATTACTTAGATAATATTACTAGCCTGATGATAATGATAATAATACTCATCTTGATATCGTAAAAGACATTAGTCATAGGCCTAATCTCTGACTATCGTCGATACACTATCGTCTATCGGCACAACCCTAGTATGAAAAAAAAGTCAATGGCTACCAGCAACTGTTTGGTTACCAACTTCCTTCAAAATATCTGCTTTTGTGTAATTCAAGAAATTCATGCCAGTTTGGAACAACATGTGGGTGAGTAATTGATGACAAAATTTTCATTTTTGGGTGAACTATCCATACCAACAGTTTACTTGCTGATGGAGATCTACGTTAATATATGTGGGTTCATATTCCACAAAAATAAATTGCTCGCCATATATCTCTATACATCAGTCAATATAGTATCACAGTCACCCTCACCCACACATTCAGCGTGCCCACGAATTACATCACGTCCCATATGGCAGCCCAGCAGCTTCAAACTAGTTCAACTCCACCCATAAGACACATATCCACACACTCGCTCTCTTTCTGATGGGTAGGTAATGGATTAAGGTCACCAGACTGACTAAAACAGGTTGTTGGACAGACTTAAGCCTTGTTTATGTGTAGACACGTCAGAGTGCACCACAAATGCCTGTAAAAAGCAGGCCTCAGTGAGGATGAAAACATCTTGGTTACATCCGCAGTATATTCACAGCTTGTTTGAAAATGGTGGGTGAAGATAACTGCATTAAAAGTACTCATCCTACACACACCTCTCTGGGTGGGGAGGAACAGCCAGAACATGTGTGACCATAAGTGAGTCTGTTTAGATTTCACTCAAGCACAAGTTGATCATAATCGTCCTAAACAGCTATATAACCTATCATTTTAAATTCATATTTAGGGCATCTGAGTGGATTAACCCTTGTGACATACACACTTTGAGCTGGCAGTCAAAAGCAAAGCAGGAAACTTGTTAGAGGTTGCTAAACCAATGTCATTTTAGTGAGCAAAAGAAGTAGGATAATGTTCCACCAATAATTTTTTCAGCCTCATTGTTAAATAGTCCATTTAGCCTTTCTCTTTCAATTTATACCAGGCTTTATTAGGGTCCTAGGCCAAGCTAAGCTACAAACAGATGAGAATATTGAGCTCTCAATTAGTAATTGATTCAGTTTTGCTAAACTCCAGACTTGTAGACTATTAAAACAAACAAAACATTAAAACATTAAAAAAGGCAGAGACTGCAAGAAATTCACCATAAAATGATGCTGACAATGTTTCTGTTATTACAGGATAGCATATTGGTGCCTGTATTTTTTAGAACCAAGAACCATATATTCCATCAAGTAATATAACATTAATGAAACATTTCACTTGAACAACCACATGATGAATGATAAGTGGGCTGTCCATGAAACATGGCCAATACTCATGTGTAGACACCATGCAGGATCATAAACACAAAGAGAAAATGCCATCAGAGTAACACAAGACACTAAAATAATGCAGTAAACATTAACCAAATAACATAAAATGTCTTTAATGCACATTATTAATAAGAAAAATGAGACAAAACAAAATTACTTTTATAAAATTCAATCATATGTGATGTGTCATGCAGGGACTTCTGTGAATGTTCTTTTACAGCTTTTCATTGTAAATGTATACAGTAATTCATAGTTTTTAAGTCTTGCAAAAAAACATGTTAACAGTCTTTTACAGGGTTTTTTCCAGTTAAAATTATATGTTTAATTATATGACCCACTCTCTGTAAAATAATTATATATTTATAGAAGTTCAGTATGTAAGCATGTGTGCAAAGCATCTGGAAACATAATACACTTGCTGATTTACACAGGATTTTCAACATAAAATTACAATCAATGTCCTTTTCAGCTTTTTTTGCAGTATGTTGTTAGTGCAGTAGCATTATTTCCAAAAAAAAAGATCTCCTCAGAGCCCCTCTACATTCTGCTTCTATTTTATTCTTTCTGAACTCCAGCTGAGGGTCTAAGTTTTACTTGTAAACCAGGTGAAACACTTTTATTCAGCATTACACCAATGAATTGATGCGAAGCATTGTTTGTGTTAAGGGTTAATGTGTGTCTTCAGCTAGCCTAGCCTAGCACTGCCTCAAATGAGCATATACAGACTGTTGGCCACTACACTCCACTGCATTGACACACTTTCATCTTGCAAATCTGCGTCATATGCCACAACCACCATATGAAAGTTAGAAAAGAGACATTCTAGCTGTGGAACGCTGGTTTATGTATCAACTTCAATAAAACATGCTAGTGAATGGATGTGAAATCTTGGACCAAAATATTAAGTTTATTTTTTTTATTTCTTTGTTTATTAGCAACCAAGGTCACTATGAGCTGAAATCAATGGCAGCCTACGTTATGCTATTGACTGGTCTGGCTAGCTTGTGCCAAAACAGAGTTCAAACCAGCCCCCTGAACAACCCAAATTTACACACAGATCATCTGATACTGAGAAAGACCTAGACCATGTAAACATCATTTTGGATTTTATCTCTAAATGTTTCAGTTTGAAGTTACTGTTTTAAATTTTGAACAGTAATGAGAAAAAAATGACCCAGGAGGATGTTTTTATTTAATACAGCTGCTTAAAAGTTACCCACCTTCACTTTTATGGCAAAATAAATATACCCAAACTAATTACTAATTACTGTAAAAAAGTTTTGAGCTCTCTATAAAAAAAATCCCCCATCATACATCCACAAAAAAGCAACCTACAATCCTAATATTCTGAGATATTGGTCTCTGAGGCAGATTCTGTGGCACTGGATTCCAAATTTAGCCAGGACAAGAGTAGCCCTAGCCAAAAGCAGGCCATCCTTTGAAGAGAGAAACCGTAAAGCATCCAATCATGAAAACACCAAGTGTAAATGCCCTCCAGAATACAACTGAGTCAGGCCATATAGGTAAACTTCATTCTTCATAAACGTAACTACACATGAGTGAGCTGTCATGGAGGACACACATGGATTGTGCAACTGCAAAACTATGGGTCAAAGGAAGGATTCAATAGAAAATTCTGGCATCGTTAGCATCATCAACATTTGCATAGCACAAGAGGAGTAGATTGGATTTATATCCGTTTTGCAGAGGCAAATTTATGTTGCAAGTGTACATGTGTATACCCAATTGGATGGTAATCAATCATGAAACATGAAGTGGCTGTAAACACACTGTGCGGTTAATAAATAACTCAATTCAAGAATTACAATGCCTTTTACAAATAACTGATTTAAGGAACTCTTTTAAGAGAGTAGAATACAGAAAAAAGACAACTAAGCAACAGCGGTGGTTTTGAGCTCTGTAGTCATTTACATTTATATATTTGGTAAATACTTTTATCCAAAGCAACTTTTATTACAATCAAGGTACACAATTTTAATCCGTTATTATTTTCCCTGGAAATCGAACCCATGACATTGGCTTGCTAATGCCATGCTCTGCTGATTAAAGGTGCAGTAGGACATCTTGGAAAATGCTAACTTTAACCTGATAGCACTGAAAGCGTACATCCCACACTCCCTGCAAATCGCCATCCAAAGCCACGCCTCCCGAAGGCATATACGCACACAGACCAGACGACCAGAGACAACATTACTACAATACATCATGTGTCATTCACGGTCAGAAAACTTTATAGTGCAGTTAGTAACAGTACTACAATACCAGGAAGGAAGGTCAGGTTGTTGATGTTTGCCTGCCATTGTCGTTCTGATTGCATAGCGTAAGCGTACGTGAATGCACTGATGACGTATCCTGTCAGCGCGAACTGGGTGCACAGAGGTATGCAAATACATATGTTGAGAGGCAGGTAGGAAACCTTCTCATAAACCTTCAACATTTCTTGGTCCTACACCTTCCACAGAATATATAAATACAAATAAATACATTTAGACCACTTAACTTAATGATTGCTATCAGGATGTAAAGAGACTTTCAACCAGCATATCTAAGGTATAGTTTGATGAACCTGGACAAACCTAAAGGCCCGGGTAGGGGTGGGTGGTATGACCAAAATTAGTAATTTTATTTATGATATATACACACGATATAGTTATTTTTGCTTTAATTAAGGTCTTAATTATATAAAAAATTTTGATACCATAGAAATTTCATAATTCTTGTGACCAATATCAATATCACAAAAAACTAATGCTAGCCTAAATTTTAAAAAAGGCTCACTGAAGACAAGTAAACAGTCAGCAATTAAGAATAAGAAACTAATTTCAAGCAATAGGACAAAAACTACAGTAGAACAAATAAATAAGAAATGCTACATACACTGTATAAAGTAATGAAATGTATAAAACCACTGCATATTCTTCACTGTGTAAATTAAATACATATTATTAATAAAGTTACAAAAGTGATTTAGTCAAGGGCAGTGAGATTTTTTTGTTGTTGTTGTTTGATTAGCATGAATGACGGAGAGCAGGAATATGCTGTCACTTTAAGAGCTGCCCGGATCCAGTATACTGTTACACATGTTTTCACTTAAGACCTAAATTACTGTGTTTACAAGGATACTTGCAAATATCGGTATTTTTACTCAATTCAAAACTCCCGTGCTCTATGAGCACCGTCTTCACGTGCACACACCTGTGACAGTGTTCAGAAATAGTTTCTCAGACAGCGTTCGTATATAGTAGGGATGCAACTATACCATTTATTCAGAACCAGTCTGATCCGATCCGATACTGAAAATTCTGAGTATCTGCCAATACCGATCCAATCTGATACCAGCGCAGTTTTTTTTTAAATAGATGTAGAATTTCTATACTTCTCTGTGTTGACCTGATCGTCACTCTTTTGTGTGTTAAACACAATCTGCTACATATAGACAACTTAATTTTAATGAAAAATAACAAATTAAAAATAAATAATTATAATCTATGACATAAATACTATTATAAACTAGGTTAGTTAGTGGATAATTCAGCAGAAAAAGATCAAGAAAAATCATGGGTGTACAATACTTTTTATAAAACCTAGTAAAACATTTTTATTTACAAATAAAAGTGAATAAGTGTAGGATTAAATCTGGTAAAATGGTACACATTGCTCTTTGTATTGTTGACAAAAAACAGCTAAAACCAGCCGAGGCTGGTTGGTTTTAGCTGGTTTAAGCTGGGAGTAGCTGGTTTTAGCTGGTCGCCCAGCAGGGCTAGGCTGGTCAGGCTGGTTTTAGCTGTTTTTTCCAGCTGGTCTCCCAGCCTGACCAGCTAAGACCATCCTAGCCAGCTGGGAAAGTGGCTATAGCCCCTCTAAAACCAGTCTGCTGACCAGCTATGACCAGCCAAGACTAGGCTGGATGACCAGCTAAAACCAGCCAACCATCTTAAGCTGGTTTAGCTGTTGTTGTTTTTTCCAGCAGGAAAACAAGCAAAAACATTTAAATATATATTATAAAATTAAAATACATTTCTTTTAAATCAATAGCCCAGTAACGAAGGCAGCAACATGTGATAGATATGTCTTTCTCTCCTCTCCACCTGTAGCTGGTTTGTGGTGAGCGCACTGGCGCCATTGTGCTGTGGCTGCCGTCGCATCATCCAAGTGGATGCTGCACACTGGTGGTGGTTGAGGAGAGACCCCCTATATGATTGTAAAGCACTTTGGGTGTACAAAAATACACAATAAAGCGCTATATAAATGCCTCATTCATAAAAAATGCCTCATTCATAGATAGGACAGAACAAGAAAGACTATTAATAATCTTTCATTGCGCAAAAGTATTATAAAACGATAGGCTCCGTAATACAGAGCGGCACAAAGCGCGTATGCGCGTCCCGTGCACAGAATGATGCGCTTGAAACAACACAAAGTCACAGCGTGCAGCCTGCGCAGGCCTCTGAGTCCGCACAGAAAAGTTCAAAGTACAAAGGGAAAAGTTATTGATGCGTAGTGTATTAAATCTGTGCGGTAGTTTATTGATCCTTTTCTTTTAACAGTTTTAAACTTCAGTTACTGTGCGCTCTTGTAGAGAGTTTGACTAACCGAACACAACACAGTTTGAATGCTGAATGGAGGATGACAGACAGCCGCGGCGGAGAGAATAGTTTATTTGAACTTGAATTTAACGACTTAAATATTCATCTGTACCTCAGAATAACCATGGAACAGCTTCAGAGCACTTGAAATATAGTGCACGAAAACTTTATGGTGCTTTATAATGTTGTTGTGCCTTTCATGGGGCTCAACAATAACACAGAATAGTATCGGAGCCGATACCGATCCTGAGTATCGGGTCGATGCATCCCTGGTATATAGCGAAATTCTTGAGTTCTCTTTCGCTGCCGATTGCATTTCAACAACTTGTTTTTAACTGCAATGCTTAAAAACGCATGCAAATGACAATTTTCATGACATAGCACAGCAACATCACATGAGTGTGTAACCATCATTCGACAGTCAAAACGACGTGACAGTCGAAAATCTCTACCGGTTGACAAATTTGTTTGTGGTTAATCATGTCTACCGGTACACCGCCAACCCCTAGGCCCAGGTATACTTCTTTTTCCACGTTCCACTCAATTTCACGCACAGCCATATATGCACAGCTTTCATAGTATACTTCACCGCGTATGAGCGCAGAGGACAAGTTCACCACATGTACAGTGGACTTTCTGTCTTAACTTTCACCTGGTGCCTGCGCTGTTGTACGTGCACCATGCATGCAGACAGAAAAATTGGGTAGTACATGGATGGTGTGCAAAGACGTCCGTGCACTCTCCTGAGCACAAAAATTACATCACCTGAAGTACTTTGGGCCTAAGATTGGAAACCCAGCAAATCAATCTACAGGAAAAGGGACACATAGCTCTATTATACTAAACTTCAAACTATAAGTAAAAGAATATTTTAATTTCTTAAGTCCAAGGCCCTGACTCTCAACAGCATAGTGGTCCAAGCTTATAGCTTGCACAGTGGTCCAAGCTATAACCGAAAAGAGAGGAAGGGGGGTAGAGCAGAGTGTGTAGGGTGGTCCCCTCAGACTAGGCCCAGACTCTCTGCTGACCCACTTCCATCTGAAGACAAGAAGCACAGTCGTGTACTTTGTAGCCAACACTACTACAAGCGCATTAACTGAATACAGATGAAGATGTAATGAAGATACAGTCATACCATATGCACAGCCCTCCATGTTACTATAAGGATTTGTTATAACCTTCAGGCCTGGTGCAAAATGGAGACCAGCATTCTTTACTAATCAACAGAAAGGTCAAATATCGCTATATAGGACAGACTGTAAATGAACGCTTCAAATGGGGGTCAATGCAGAATCTTCACTTCATGCAGTATGTTAGCTTGCAGTCCTACTTCTGTGGCCTGATCGCTCACCATTCGCCCATCCCTCCCTCTCTCATGCTCTCATTCTCTTCTCAATCATCTCATGCAATTCCTGCATACAGTCCCACTAGTGATGTCAGCATCTGGGATGTCCAGAACTGGGGTGGATATTTTTAGCCTGGTGCAACGAGTAATAGTACGTGTAAAAGAGAGAAAGAGAGAAAAAATAGAACGACCGAGCGAATCTATGTTGTGAGGATATAATGAGATGGTCTATATTAAAATAGGTGTGTGTTTATCAGAACAGGGAAAACTAGAGGCACTACACGAGGACTTGTACACGGCACGAACATCTTTCACACATGCATATGTGTGTGTCATTTTTAATGCAAAAGATCCCAAAGGCTTAACTGAGTTTCTCATAGTGGCTGGATGATTTCTACAAATCTATCAGCTGACTGTAGGCGGAGACCAGCGATTTATTCGAGCACAGCCTCTTCTATCTCTCTCTTTCTCCTCTACGCACATTACTACAGAGGCCAGGCTATTACTGCACCAGCATGGCCTCGTTTCTCTCCCACGCCTAAATCAGGGACTCTGTCACAGCTGGGCCGGTGCGTACGTGCGAGTATATGTAGTTACTTTGTGCCACTAAAATCAAGTCCAAAAACAGTTCAGTGGAATACAGGCAAGCAAGATGGTACCCTTAATCATCATGAAATCAACTGATACTGTTTATTTTCTTACTGCACATTGATTTATATGTACAAGTTATTCAAAACAGAGAAATGCTATTGGGTTGTAAAGTTTTATCAAAATATAGTAACGTTTAAATGATTTTCCTCTTCTGCTTACATCACTTTGGTCAGGCAGGCTTTTGGCTAATGTTAACAAATAGCCAAAGAGCTACTTGGGCATTGATTTTGCAAACTTGTATTCAGTGTGGTTCAAAGTTGCTATGTAACACCCATTTTTCACCATCCAATCAATTCCTAATGGATAAAACCCAAACATATTTTCATGGAATATCTTGTCCCATGGAAGTGTAATGGGTTGGGGAAAATCAGTGTGAAATTCACATTGATTTTAAGTATAACACTTCATACTGGGAGCATTTTGGTAGATGTTAGAGGATGTTGGTTTTGCTTTGAGTGCAAGATTCAGTGAAATGTTACACAGACACACACAATAACTATGATATACACTACTATTCAAAACTGTAAGGTCAGTAAGATCTTTTATTTTTAAAGAAATTAATATTTTTATTCAGCAAGGATGTATTCAGTCAATCAAAAAATTTATTTCAAATAATTGTTCCCATTTATCAAAGAATCCTGAAAAACAGCTGTCTTTACTTGTAATATCGTAGGCCCATGAGGGTAGTCAAGGATAGGTTTATATACTGCGATTAGCCTGTGCTAACAGGTAAAGGTGGCATAACTTTAAGGACAATCTTGACACCTACTGTAGGTGAGCACACAGTAAAGCTGGTTGGAGGAGTTTTTGCTGCACTGCAGTTATCTGAGCTTCATCACAAAGTCTGTTGTCCTCCAATGAAGTCATCTGAGGTGGATAACATGTTTCAATTTGATCAACAAATACATATATTTAGTATATACTACTGTAGCAGTGTTAGCAGCATAAATGAGATTTAACAGCTATAACGTAGGGCAGGTTTTTAGCAAATAAGGACTTAAATTTCCAAAATAGGCTCAATGGAACAACATCTCTACATTTTTGTTGCAAAACTCCAGAAAGTACCTATACATAAAGTTCACTGAGGTTTCTAGATGAAATGACCACAAGTGGCAGTAAAACATCAACGTTGAAACTTGGAAAATTCATTTTGACACAATTCATGGTTACAGGGACAGATTATTAATTAATAATTACTTTTTTGTGTGTTGTTCTTGCAAAATTATGACCTCAAAACGGTGCATAATTTATAAATGAATACATTTTGACGTTTGCATCAGATATCCAGCTTTTCTCATGTAGTAAATATGGCTTTTCTCATGTAAATTTGCTTGGTAGCTCACCTGGTATAGCATTACTTGCAACAAAAGAGCTTAAAGTCTTGTAGAAACAATTGTATGGTTACTTCAGAAAGTGCATTTTATCTCATGTTTGCTTTTGCTATCACGACAGAGCATAACCTTTTAGTTTCACTCACAGGACAATTACCGCAATAAGTACAATAAGCAATGTACTAAAACACTGCCAGATTCAAGTTCATCTGTTCTGTTTCAGATGAAAAAAGAACACACTTTTATCACCAGTTACAGGACATTTCATTTTAAATGTGCTGCGAAACATGCAAAAAGCATCATAATACCATTTTGCGGAAATGCCACAGGCACTATTTTCAATGAGCCTGGGTTGTAAATTTAGGTCTGTTTTTTCAAGCACTTTTGTCTTTTCACACTGTTTCTCAGTTGACGTGATCTTATATGTAAAAGAGCAGCTCAAACGTACTCTGAAACATTTCCTTTTTTGTTTTAATGCTGGAGGAACGATACGTAAATGACAACAATTTTCACTATTCCTTTAAAGAACAGAGGAACAGATGGCAAAATGTCAGCTTCTAAAACACTTAGCTGTAAAAGCTGAAAAGAAATTGCCACGTTAAAAAAGTGAGACCTGAAAAAAAGTGATAATTCAAGTGGAGACATTTTTATCTGGCTTGAAATACAGACAAGTTAAACCTCATTTGGTGAACACTATCCTACTTTGTGGCATTTTCCATGGGGTACAAAATAGGGTCTGATGCTTGGGCGCATCATATTTTTTAGCATATGCTCAAAGAAAGGAGGTACTTTACCTTCACAAAATGTTGATTGTCAGCCTTAAACATTCAAACAAAAATGACCAGTTTATTTTCCATCTAATTTTTCACACTTGTTTCAAAAAAGAAAGAAAAAAACTGGGAAAAGCAGTTTAAAGCATTGATTTGTGTGATTAGTAATGAACATTAAATGAAGCTTAAAATAAAAATTAAATTTGTAATAAGAATAAGAATGGGTAATAAGTGTACAGATTTTGCCTAAATTAAGCTACCACTCAGTAAAGGTTAGCTGATTTAGCTAAAAGATTGTGAAATAATCATTAACTCTAAAATGTTAATGATTAACTTCATTTCCCAATACTCAGAAAGACAATATTTGTTTGATCGGCAATTTTCACAATAGTTTAATTAAAAGGGTTAAATTCTTGATTTTGATGGATGCTGTGACTAACTTAATTTGGTAGGTAATTTGTAGGTAGGTGACTTGCATTTATGCTTTACAAAAACATAATAGTACCGCAAAATGTATCCTATTTGTGAGTGTTACCTGATATGCTTAAATCTAAGAGAATTTACAGATTTTCTCCTTTTCACAGTCTCTGTTTTAACTTTGCACCCAATTCGTCACACCTCATGAACACACAAACACGACTGTGCAAACATGCAAGCAGATATATTGCACCAAACTAAAAGGACTGGCAACTTTCTTTATCCCAAACAGATTAAAAATACAGTTTAAAAATTAAAAAACCTTGCCATTTCACCACTGGGCTACTCTACAGGCCTGACCAGCTCTCAGGCTATATATTATGGACAATAACAGAGGACTCACAACCAAAATGGAGAAAAGCAGCCATAAAACCTGAGGTCATCTCACAATCTCTGTACAACTGGGAAATCTTATGCCAGAATGGTTTTTCATGATGCTACAAACTTAATACTGTAAAACCATAGCTGGGACCAAAATGGTGGATGCATGATGCTTGATTTTATCCTCTGCTTTGCTTGTGCTGTTGCGACTGCTTCGCCACTACAGCATGCTTCAAAAGCCTCTGTCTATCAGCATATCAAATACAGCAACCTCACATGGCCATTTAAACAATGATGTAGAACGACAGGTACTAGGCTAATGCACTAGATTAACAAACATTTACGTTAGAGTTCCTCAGATCCAGTCCAGAAGGGCCACTGCCCCTGCAGAGTTTAGATCCATCCCAAATCAGAGACACCTAAGCAAGCTAGTCAAGGTCTTGAGAGTTACTAGAAAATTACATGCAAGTGAGGTAGGTTTGAGCTAAACTCTGCAGTGGTCCTTCAGGAACACATTTGTGGAACCCTGATCTACAGCTTCTGGTCCAAGGTGAAAGAGGTCCTGGGGGACCCACCTGGTGTCATGTAGCCCCGCGGAGAAGGGGAGATGTGGGTCGAAGGAGGGGGCGGTGGAAAATGCTTATGGTGGTGGTAGTCCTTCTCACTGCGAGAACGGATGCGCTCCAAGGCCCGCTCCGGAACATCCGAGCTGGGCCAGGCCCGCCTGAGGTTGGTGCTGCGGGTCTTCTTCATGCCGGCAGGTTACCCGTGGAGGGGGGAAGGGGGGAGAGAGGGAAGGGGGTAAGGGGAGGGAGGGGGTGGGGAGTAACCTGAGGTTCAGTCCCTCCCCCACATTGGCAGGGGACACCCCAGTCCAGGTATCAGGCCAGAGTCATGGTAAGGGCGCTCTCGCACATGCACACGTGCGTACGCATATACACACATACGTGCACGAACCGGGGGTGACACGTGGCGGCGCAAGCGGGAGTGCTCAGTGACGGGCAGGCTGGCTGGAGGTGGGCGTGGGAGCGTTGGGCTGGGCTGTCCTTTGAGGCATCACCCTTGGCTGGAACAAATCCCGCCGACCCCCTGCCAAACATCCGGATTCATGTGCCACGAAGGGCACATTACGTCACCAGGCACTGCGGGGATGGGAGAAGAGGGGGGCAGCGGGGTGGGAATGGGGCGAGAAGAACGAGAAGCAGCGCAAAGACGATTCCGGACAGTGCGTGCGTACTGACAAACACACATATGAGTTTAAGCAAGGTGCATTGCGATGAAAGGATGGAGCGGTGAAGGAAGGGAGGGAGGATAGGGTATTGTGGAGGGAGGGAGGGAGGGAGGGAGAGAGAGAGAGAGAGAGAGAGAGAGGCCTGCCTGTCCAACAATAGCCCAATTCTGCACGGCGGCAGCCCCTCAGACAAGTCCGCTGAAAAACAAAAGGCCTGCCAGGGAAAGAGAAAACGCAAAGGGGGAGGGAAAAAAAAATAAGAAAGGAGAGAACGGCCTCTGAGGTGACCTCAAAGCTTTGGTGTTCTCAGTCCGCAGACAAGCCCGTGTCAGCCTCCCTCCTCTCCAGCTCTGCCACTAGCCTCTGTCGAAAACGACGCCACGCACGAGGGGAGGGCAGAAAAAGCGCGACAAGAGGGAAGGTGGAAAAATGGAAACTGCAGATGCGGAAGAAAGGTCCTCCTCTTTTGTTCCGTAATTCCACAGTGAAGGAGGACGGCGGCTGCGAGGCTACACGCTCATTCACGCGACTACATCTTGTCTCCGAGGCTCCCTCCTCTTTTAATGCTGATGTCGTCGCTGCTGCTGCTGCTGCTGCTGCTAGCACTGCTGCTGCCAGCACCTTATGAAAGGGGTGTGTGTGTGAGTGTATGTGTGAGTGAGGGGGGAGGCAGGAGAGCAGCAGAGCAAGCAATCGAGTGTGTGAGCGCGCGGCAGAGGCTGTACGTGAGCGTGCGTGTTTCGGAGTGCAACTGAGAGTGGGTTAGCGTGGATGGAAAAAAAAGATGGGGGAAAAGGGGAAATAATAGCAGCTTTCATAAAGAAAATCAAAGACGGAATAGAAAATACGTGCAGACTGTAGCAGGTGTCAATTAAATGACCTGCTTTAGTACAAAAGTATTTGTCCTATTCAACGCTCGCGTTATCTTTCAGCATTCATAAGAAAATTCAAGGCCAAAGCACAATAATTACAGAAAAGTGAGAAATTTGTTTTAATTTGTGACAAATAAAGAAAAAAAATAAAGAAAAAAATAGAAAATCGTATCCACTGCTTTTATCAGCACACGTTTTTATTTATTTAGACATTGTAATGACATTAAAGGGATACTCTACCCAAAATGTATGCCATACTGTCCAAGATGTATGCAACTTACATTCTTCTGTGAACACAGAGATTTTTAGAAAAAAATTAATGCAAGTGGATACAAGCCCCAAAGTTGACGCTTCAAAAACTACTCAAAACTAACACTATGCTAATCCACGTGACTTATATTATAAGTATGATCTAAGCGTGTTGTTAAAGTGACTTCCATATCACTTTTCGAGCAAGTTTCACAACACGCTTACATCACACTTCATAATGTTCCAACATTCACAGCGGGACAATTGGTCAGAAGTGATGGTTTATAGTTTATTTATTTATTTATTTTTACATACACATATCACTTCAGATGACATTGATTCAGCTGGGGTTGTATGGATCATTGTGTTTACTTTGGGTAGTTTTTGAAGCTTCAGCTTTGGTACTAGGCCCATCCACTTTAATTAGATGGATTTTTTTCATTTGTGTTCCACAGAAGAACAAATGTTATATACACCTGAGACAGGAGGTAGTAGCATAGGCATGAGCCACCCCCAGATTTCTGATTGCTTATTACTCTGATAGATTGTGATGAAGTTAATGATGCTTAATAGTCATCTCTATGGTGGACGCGCAATATAGGCCTACACGTTTCATATGGAATAGCCTACATAATCTGAGAATATTTCTTCTCTATTTGAATTGGTTCAATATTAAGACATTTTGTGTTCTATAGATATATTTCTCATGTCTGTGAGGCAACAGAGTTTCGGTTCATTTTCGACACGCTTAAATTCACTGGGACTATTGTGAGTGTACACAAACAAATATAGACTCTTAACAGATTGAAACAGTGCAATTATTATTAAAAAAATGATGGAGTATTTTAAGTGCAAGTGATCACACCGATGCCTTTGTGTTAACTGTCAAGCGTGCTGCTTTTTCTACACTTTGCACAAACACTTGAAAATGTGCACATTTAATATAGATATTATAGCCTACATATAATATAGAGAGCCCCCCCAATTAAATTAAAATTTTGACTAGACCACTGGCATGAGGGGGACCAAATGATGAGAGACTTGTTTATGGTTGGGCTGAGTATCCAGAATAGCTAAAGAGAGCTGAATGACTAAATAGCCTTGCTACATTTACATTTACATTTATTCATTTAGCTGACGCTTTTATCCAAAGCGACTTACAATTGCTATATATGTCAGAGGTCGCACGCCTCTGGAGCAACTAGGGGTTAAGTGTCTTGCTCAGGGACACATTGGTGTCTCACAGTGGATTCGAACCCGGGTCTCTCACACCAAAGGCATGTGTCTTATCCACTGCGCCATCACCACCCGGTTCGTGAATTATGACACACTCAATAAATGTATTGTACTTCATATACAAATATTCTTGAAATCATGAAGATTCACATAAGATTAAGGGTGTACTCACACTAGGCGTTCTCACACCCCAAAGCGCAGTTCGTTTGACTATTGTGATCGCTCCGTCCCATGCTCGGGTGCAGTTCATTTAGCCGTCCCTGGCCCGGTTGGAAGAGGTGGGCCAGAGCGCAGTTCAGTTGGGCTCGATGTAATGTGAGCGCTAACAAATTCTATTACTACTACTACATTACACTTTTCAATTAATTTAATTCAATCAAGTATATTTAGGTTTTTAATGGCTCTGGTTCTCACCTTATTGATGAACAAGGAATGTAGTTTGCGAGTAAAGCTGCAAATTATTTCATTAACGTCAGCTGCATCCGTAATAATTATCTGATACATACAAGTGAAAATCAATGCACGGCATAAATTATAAATTAATTGTTATTAATTATTCGGCAGAACATTAGCGAAAGTGGGTTTCTCCGTTATCTCGCACATGACTTAAATGTGGCCCGGAAAGTTTAGTGCAAGTGTGAGAACAGGCCAGCAGGGGAGTCGCGCACGGGCTCGGTTCAAGGCAACCGTGCCTAAGACTCCAGTCTGATCAGTAGTTTAAAATCAAAATGTTTACTTTATTTTACTTTATTATTTCACTTATTTTTGTGTCCTTATTACATTTCACATATGCTTACTACGGTAAATTCTATAGTAGCCTAAACCGTAAATTATGCAGAATTATAAGCAACGAACTAACCCTGAACCAAACCATATCCCTAACCCTATAGAAAGTACATGTTGTAAATTAATATTACTTAATACTTACTTGTGTAATTATGGCACCTTAAAATTAATTGTAACTAAAAGTAATTTTTCTACATGTAGCATGCCGTCATGTGCGAATAGTGTATTTTTACATTTTTACAAACAAAGCATATACCTAAAAAGATGCAGTCATGTAATTGCTTATCAAAATAGTTGAAATTCAAGAATCTGAATAAGATTCCAATAATAATTGTACCTTAATCTTAATGAGGACTCATGATAGCAGCAGGGACCAGGTCTGGGAGATGTAGTTGTTTTTTTTTTTTTCTGATTTAAACCGAGACGAGGAGGAGGAGGAGGAGGAGGTTAGAGGCCAACTAGGCATGACAAAACACCAATGCCTTCCCTTCAAGTTGCTCCCACCCACTCTGCATTTAAATTGAGAGAGAATGTGACCACAACACAAACTCCATGCAAGAAGGCGTTACAGAGGCTAAAGGCTAACAACAAGCAAGAGGGGGTGTGACACAACATGCTGTGAACATGACCTCTGTGAGTCAGCTTTAAAAGTTGGAGAAACTCATTTTCCAGTAGAAAGAAAAATTAACTTTAGAAAGCAAAACTCTGTATCTTTAACAAATGTAACAGGAGCTCAGAACCTATCTCCTGAGTTTCAGCATATTAGCTTTCATTTGTTTTGAAACATGTTATCTAACTCAAAAAACCCTTTTTCCTTATATGTTGACTTTATACATTATTAACATATGCGCTTTGTTGTAGTAAAATATAAAAACCCACAACATGCTCTTTGCTAACGATGAGTTATTGAAGGAAAGCTGTAGACCTTATATATGTCAAATTAAAATCCATAATAGCTAATACAATGAATCTCACACAATGGAAGAAGCTATTTTGGAATTTCTAAACTTGTGCATATAATAGCTTCCACAAACAAAAACCTATGAAGAGTATACAGGCACACATATTCAAGTACGGACAATGGCTAATGTTTCTAATGAAGGATGATCAGTTTTGTTCATTCTGTAATGAGTATAATCCTAACATACCCTCTAGTGGTACAATAGTGCTACTATGAGTCTCAGTTACAATGCATGAAACAAGTCACAAGACAATTAGTTAACTCCAAATATACAAACATGACAAGTATTACTAGTCAGATTGATGTATTTTGTTTACTTACACTAATGTTTTTGAAAGATGTCACTAATGCTCACCATGGCTGTATTTGTTTTATTAAGAACAGAGTAAAAACAGTAATAATGTGAAATATTATTACAATTTAAAATAACTTTTCTATTTTTAAAATGTAATTATGACACATGAGGCTTCAGAAATCACTCTAATATGCTGACTTGCTGCTTAAGAAACATTTCTTCTTACTATCAATGTTAAAAACAGTTATGCTGCTTAATATTTTTGTGGATGCCGTAATAAAAACATGATCTGATGAAAAGAAAGTTCAAAAGAACAGCATTTATTTGACCCTTTTTTTTATCTCCTTTTGAATTTCTTGCTGGATAAAAATTTCCTGGCAGAAATTTTTTTTTTTAAATTAAACCCGAATTTTTGAAAGCTGAGTTACACTGCCCTCCAAAGTTTGGAAACACCCCAACCTTCCTAAACCTTCCAACAAGACAATGACCCCAAGCACACTTCCAAGCTGTGCAAATCCTATTTGGAGAAGAAACAGTCAGCTGACCTCCCCAATCACCCGACCTCAACCCAATTGAGCTGCTATGGGAGGAACTGGACCGTGATGTCCGTAAGAAGTGTCCAACCAGTGTGAATCATCTTTGGGCAATCCTTCAAGAGGCTTGAAGTAATATACAGTATCAAGTCAATGTTTGAATAAACTGGCAGCTCGGATGCCCAGATTATGCAGAGCTGTAATAGCTGCTAATGGTGGATATTTTGATGAATCGAAAATTTTAAGTTTTATTTATGTATAAATTGTTTATGTAATAAAATATGTTTTCGTAGTTTGTGTTGTCCCTTATCAGTGCAAAATTATCACAAATTAAAAAGGATTCATGCCAATATTGTCCAAAACCCCACTTTTCTAGGGCATTTCCAAACTTTTGGAGGGCAGTGTATGTATCTTATTGAACATTTTTCTTAAATAATCATATAACCACCATCAGTTCTATTATACATTATTATATCTTTCATATTTTTAGTACTATCTGATTTGACATACAATTTATATATGCTTTTTAATATTTAGTATTAGTGTCAGAATGTGTGGGCAATGCAATGTAACCAGCTCTCTCAACAAAACACTAAAATCATACAAAATACTCCACAAGTGCATTAGAAACTGTGAGAGTAAATCTAAATACTGTGGCCCGCAGGTTCAGCTCAAGTACATTTGAGGAAAGAGGCCTTGTGCTATAACCTCTTCCTCACACCATCCTATCACTGTCTGCCTGCTCATCAGCTGAAATCACTAACTATTCTGCTTGGCTGCGGATTGGAGGACGGGAGATTGGATTAGAGAGAGAGGGTGAAGAAAAAAAGAGTGAAGTTAGATGGGAGGGGGTAAGGCGAAGCTGCTCTGGTTCATTCATACAAAAAGGAAGGGGGAAAAAACACCAGCCATCTTATTTCTGAGCCGCAACAGCAGCCGTAACCATGGCGACGTTGCTTGATGAGCTCATAGGCTCTGCAGTAGGACATCTCTAAAAGGTGAATGGTGGAGATGCCACTGAAAATGTGGAGAGGGGCTAAGGAGGATTAATACGCTTTTTAGGAGGATTTTATAATATGAATTAAAATGATAAATAATGACATTATTATTATTATTACCAAGTAACTAACAAATATCTATCTATCTATCTATCTATATATCTATCTATCTATGTGTAAAAACATGTATACACACACACATATATATATATATATATATATAATCTGTCTATTGATTTCATTTTTAGATTTTATTCATACAATCTAGCTTTGTAATAAATTTATATAGTTACAATGGTTTCATTGCAAAACCATTAAAGCAGTTGTTAATAATAAATTCAAATGTTAATTTTAACAACTTATTTTACTATATTTTTTATTAAATATTAATATATTTAAATATGTATATTATGCTACTCACAAGACAACACTTCCTGAATTATTTTAAAACACCAAAAGGTTGGATGAATATGAAAAGTATACTCCATGCCTCTAGATGGCAGCAAAGCATTGGCCAATAAATAAGCCTCATATGAACAACGGGGTTAGAGTCCACATAAATTCACACAGACAACTTCACATGAAATAAGGTTTTTGGATCTCAGTTTCTACACTCTACACTGTCTACACAAAATGGTTCTAAACAGTACCAGAAAAGGTTTCTTCAGCTTAACAAAAGCAGAACCCTTTTCAGTGCTAAACAGAGCCCTTGTTATGAGGTTCCACAAAGAACCGTGAAAATGTTATACCTTCAAAGTGTTATAAATATCCTTTTTAATAATAGTTTATTTTTTCATTAATATTAGTATTATTAATATTATTTTGATATATTATTTAATAATATTGTTTTTAACCCCTCTGTCTGCCTGGTCTTACAATATTTTGTAGTCTCCATGTCTGTTGCAGCACTGAAAATAAGTCTGAGAAGCCCACTTTACCCTCAAAATATTTCGAGAACCAGATAGAAAAATTTACAAATAAATACTACACCAAATACAAGTAATATTAGGTAATATTTTACTTGTAGTTATTTGCATCTAAGTGTGCAAATATTCAAGTAAAAAACCCCATGCCAAGGCCTGTGTTTTTATTTTGTGCAATTAATGCGCAACTAATTTTGAACAAAAATATGCAGTCAAATTGAGCCATAATAGATGCGATGCAACTATTTTAACATAATAGAAGTGTAGAATTTCTTGATTTTTATATTTTTAGACTCATGGCAAGTTACAAAATAAGTTTTCTGTTTATAAATTATTTTCTTTGTTATTTATTTAATGTTTTTTTTCTTTTTTTTTAATCTTTGCGAATTGCATGTAAGTCAATTAAAAAGTAGTTTCTAGATTTCAACACAACAGGACGGTTAAAGGGATACTCCACCCCAAAATGACCATTTTTGTCATTAATCACTTACTCCCATGTCGTTCCAAACCCGTAAAAGCTTTGAAAAATCTTCGGAACACAAATTAAAATATTTTAGATGAAAACCGGGAGGTTTGTGACTGTCCCATTGACTGCCAAGAAAATTACACATGTCAATGTCCAGAAAAGTATGAAAAACATTGTCAGAATACTCCATCTGCCATCAGTGGGTCAACCGTAACATTATGAAGTGACGAGAATACTTTTTGTACGGAAATAAAACGAAAATAATGACTTTATTCAACAATTCGTCACCGTAGCGCCATTTTGGAGAGTATCACTGCACACAAAATGCATACGCTCTTCTGTGAGTGACGTGGCGGTAGTGTGATTAATGACTAAATTTACATTTTGAGGTGGAGTATGCTTTTAAGGTCACATAACTTTAGACAGTTGACAACAGTGATAATATTGCACTATGAATCACAGTAGTATGAGAACAGGTTACACTTTGAAAGTCTTCTTATGTAAATTAAAGCTTGTTCTAAAATTATTTTAAAAATTAATATACATTAATTACAATACAGAGAGTTTCACAAAACCTCAATCCAAGTTGAAATTCTCTAAACAGAGAGTGACCTCAACAGTAGTGTTTTAAAAAGGCCTGAAAAGAAAGAGTGCACAAATGTCATCCCACCATTTTAATAGGGAATGAAACAACAAGCCTGGATTATAAATTGTAAAATAGCGTACAAAAAAGGAATGCAGAAACTGTAAAAAATAAATATATAGAAAGAAGGGACCAGTTGTACTGGCACTCCAAAACCTTTAACAGGGCAAAAAAGAAGGCTAACCAAAGGAGAAGTTGAGGGTTTTCAATAAATGTTTTGTTTTCTGAATATATTCACCAAGCCCTACTAAGAGAGGATACTAAATGTAAAGGTAAAACAAAGCCTTGACAAGTACGAGCCCTTCAGATTCAACACAGAATCCTACACCCACAGTCTAAGTGCTAAATAAGAGAAACTCCTCCAAAGTATTACAAATATTTAACATTCAGATATTTATTTATCAGAGTTATTAGAAAGTTCCTCAGGACAGTGCAGTGGGAAAATAAAGCCTCAGGTAAAAAGCCCATTTACCCAAGTCACAAATCATGATAAATATGAGAGCTCCAGGACGTGATGTGAAAGTGATGATGTTACTGATCATTTCCTTGTATCGTGCATGCTGCGTATTACTGATATTAATTATATGGCTCCGCGTTATCGTCCGGGCAGAACTATTGTTGCAGCCACCAAAGACAGATTCACAAATAACCTGCCTGATTTATCTCAACTGCTCTGTGTACCCATAAATACACATGAACTAGACTAAATGACTAGCAACATGGGCACTATCTTCTCTAATACATTAGAAGCTGTTACCCCCCTCAAATTGAAAAAGGTTAGAGAAAAAGTACTGCGCCATGGTACAATAGTTAAACCCATTCTCTCAAGAAAGAAACTCGTAATCTTGAGCGCAAATGGCGAAAAACTAACTTGGAAGTTTTTAGAATTGCGTGGAAAAACAGTATGTCCAGCTATAGACAGGCTCTAAAAGCTGCCAGGGCAGAGCATATCCGCAAACTCATAGATAATAACCAAAACAATCCAAGGTTCTTATTTAGCACAGTGGCTAGATTAACAAATAAACAGACGCCATCCGATCTAAATATTCCCTCACAGTTTAATAGTAATGACTTTATGAATTTCTTTACTGATAAAATAGATAACATCAGAAATACAATATCAAATGTATATTCTACTGCGTCTAGTATTTCAGCTTCATTCATCGCACCCAAAGAAAAACTGCAGTGCTTTACAACTATAGGACAGGAAGAGCTAAATAAACTTATCAGTGCATCTAAACCAACAGCATGTTTATTAGATCCTGTACCCACTAAACTACTGAAAGAGTTGTTACCTGTAGCAGAAGAACCGCTTCTCAATATTATTAACTCATCTTTATCTTTAGGTCACGACACAAAACCATTCAAGCTGGCGGTTATTAAGCCTCTAATTAAGAAACCACAACTAGATTCTAATGAACTGGTAAATTACAGACCCATTTCAAATCTTCCGTTTATGTCTAAAATTTTAAAAAAAGTTGTGTCTGCTCAATTGTGCTCCTTCTTGCAAAAAAATTATCTCTATGAAGAATTTCAGTCAGGTTTCAGGCCTCACCATAGTACAGAAACTGCACTTGTTAAATTTACAAATGACTTGCTTCTTGCTTCAGACCAAGGCTGCATCTCATTGCTTATTATAGTACACTATAGGCATGACATACTCATAGATCGATTACAAAACTATACTGGTATTCAAGCGCAGGTTTTAAGATGGTTTAGATCCTACCTGTCCGATCGCTACCACTTTGTTCATTTAAATGGGGAGTTATCTCAATTATCACCAGTAAAGTATAGAGTACCACAAGGATCTGTCCTAGGTCCTCTGCTATTTTAAATATACATGTTGCCCCTTGGTAATATTATTAGAAAATACGGGATTAGTTTTCATTGTTATGCTGATGATACTCAACTATATATCTCAACAAGACCAGATGAAACTTCTAAACTATCTAAGCTAATAGATTGTGTAAAAAATATAAAAGATTGGATGACCAATAATTTCCTCCTATTAAATTCAGCTAAGAGAGAGATATTACTTATTGGACCAAAAAACAGTACACAAAATCTCTTGGATTACAATTTGCAACTAGACGGATGTATTGTTACGTCCTCTAAAGTCAAATACCTGGGGGTTATATTAGACAGCAACTTGTCCTTTGAAAATCATATTTCCCATGTTACAAAAACAGCATTCTTCCATCTTAGAAACATTGCCAAGCTTCGAAACATGCTACCTGTTTCTGATGCAGAAAAGCTAGTTCATGCATTCATGACCTCTAGACTGGACTATTGTAATGCACTGCTAGGTGGTTGTCCTGCATCTTCAATAAACAAGCTACAGATAGACCAAAATGCAGCGGCTAGAGTTCTTACCAGGTCAAGAAAATATGATCATTTTACCCCAATTTTACAGTCTCTGCACTGGCTACCTATTAAGTTCCGTATCATTTACAAAATATTATTACTTGCCTATAAGGCCCTAAATGGTTTAGCTCCTGCGTACCTAACTTGTCTTCTACCACGCTACAATCCAACCCGCTCCCTAAGGTCGCAAAACTCTGGACTTTTGGTAGTACCTAGGATAGCAAAGCCCACTAAATGAGGCAGAGCTTTTTCACATTTGGCTCCCAAACTCTGGAATAGCCTTCCTGATAATCATGTTCAGATACACTTTCACTTTCCGTTCCGTGTTCAGATACACTTTCTCTGTTTAAATCTAGATTAAAGACACATCTCTTTAGCCAAGCATTCGCATAGTGCATTTTATAATCTTGTACTGCAGTTATATCTGATCAAATGTACATTATTATTATTCTTTAGCTTGGGTTAAACAAATAATTTTTGCTTAGATGGAACAGCAGCTATGCTAATTATGTCTCTATTTGTTTCTCTGTTTCTGCCACGGGATTAACATCCCATGGTAACTAGGAATTACAGAAACTTCAGTCTGGATCCAACCCTTAAATGATCTGAGATGACCGAACACTTGAGAAAAGATATTGCCAACCCCTCAGAGGATGCCAAAGCTCAGACAACATACAGAATTATCAAATCTTGCCATAAGTTAAATATATTAAGGTTCTGCAATATATAAATATATTGTGGAAACTTAATTTTCTGTAGAGCTGCTTTGCAACGATTTGTATCGTAAAAAGCGCTATACAAATAAACTTGAATTTGAACTTGGAAGGTCTCTGAACTTGGAAGGTCTCTAATCTATATTTTCACAGGCAGTAAAGAAAAGAGACTTAATTGAACACTCAGACAGACAGCACATCAGCAACGGTAAAAATTCTCATTTAAATGTTTGCATACAACACATTCTTAATATCAGTTTAAACAGAGGGAGGCCCAGATCAGTGAGCAAAAAGCGTGTTTAATACAAAATAAAAGTAAACACACAATTTTTCTCATCAGTTTGATATTTTCAACCACTGAAAATTCACCATCTACCCAACATGAACATTCCTGATAAACCATCAATAATCAGTCCATTCTCGCCATCTGAAGAGGTCAACGATTAAAAAAAAAAAAAAAAAAAAAAAAGGAGGGGAGTAGAGCTTAAGTAGAGCTCCGTACGTTTGGCCTCTTGTTCCTGATTTTTTTCGTTTTGTTTTAAGTTTTATTCATTGGTGGTGCTTTATTTGATGGCATACAGTCGTAAACAGCAGGAGTTGTCTCCGTTGGCTTCTCCGATTAAGAAGAAATCCAAGCCACCGACCGCGATCGATATGGTGGACAAGATGGCGAACACTTTTACACACTTTGAGGACATTCTGAGAACCGAGTTGACGGCGATGCGGAACGAGTTCGCTTCTCACATGTCAGTTGTTCAGTCGCTATGCTCTAAACTTGATCTTACAGGTGAGATGAGAGAACAAAAAGTTGTTGCAGATCACAATAGGCGAGTTGCCGCGCTCGAGCAACAGGTTGTGGACTTACAGGATCGCAATAGGCGCAGCAATCTACGTCTGATTTTATTGCCTGAAGTTTCCGAAAAGGACTATCCTTTAGGCTTTTTGAAAAGATCTCTACCGATGGGGCTCCCGTCTCTGGCGGGCAAAGAGATTGAAGTGGAGTGAGCGCATCGCGTGTACACAAGGCTCTCCTCAGATCGCGCTAAACCCCGGGTTTTCAACTTTAAACTGCTGCGGTACACAGACAAGGAGCTCATTCTGCGGGCCGCCAGACTTAACGCCCCGGTGAAAATTTCCGACAGAGCAACGCTGTCTTTCTTTACAGATTTTTCTCCGGTCACCGCAAAAAGAAGAAGTGCATTTGCACCAGTTAGGACGGAGATGAGAGACGCTGGCATCCAGAATTTTCTCCTTTATCCTGCAACGCTGAAGATCATTCTCAATCAAGGTGAACCTAAAATGCTACACTCCCTGGAAGAAGTTTTTCACAGATCCTTTTCATCCATCAACTCCCAGTGAACTCCAGCTGGACATTTGCTGTCTAATCGGAGAAGAGATGCTCTAAATGGTTAGGTGACTGTCTTTCACTGTTCACTTTAATGTTCACTTCTTAATTCATAGTTCATTGTCCAAACAGTATCGCTTACTGATTATATTTTATTTGTTTTAGTTGTATATTACATCCCTCTTTTCTTTATTTTTTCTTTTTCTTTTTATTATTATAATTTTTTTTATTAATTTATTTAATTACATTTTTTTATATAAATACTACCTAGTCAATATGTGACTATGGGGCCAAATGTTGGTGTTACAGTAAAGTGCAGGTTTTTGTTGACGCCACGGACCATATTAAGGGGTGCTGGCAGATCGAGGTTTGTTCTTGGTTTGATCTGCCATAGTTCATGGAATTGTGCTTATGTTTTTTTGAATGGTAACGGGGAGGGTGGGGGGTGGTTTAATGGTAGACTCAACTGGTTTTATTTTCAAACTTGTATTTTGTTTTATTATGCAGTAATTTTGTTTGATACCTATGACTGACCTTAATATTCTGAGTCGTAATATTAATGGGCTAAATGGCCCTCACAAACGTACAGGTTTTCTGGATTTTTTGCGAAGAAGAAAGATTGATATAGTGTTAGTTCAAGAATCCCATTTGAAAGAGGAGGATATACACAGGTGTAATAATACATTTTATGAAGTGGTATCTCACTCATCTTCGGATACTAAAACCAAGGGTGTCCTAATATTGGTCCGGAGGAATTTAAATATTACTATTTTAGATAAAGGTTGTGATACAGATAGTAGAATAACACGCATAAAAACAATAGTAGAGAATAGGAATATTGTATTTCTCTCAGTTTATGCCCCTTGTATTCCTGACCCTACTTTTTTCTCTGTTTTGTCAACCTATCTCTTGAAGTTTTCAGATTTTAAAATTGTATTGGGTGCAGATACAAATTCTGTAATGTCGCATATCCTAGATAGATCCAGACCAAAGGAATCATATTCTCAAGCTTTGTGTTCTGACAAATTTCGGCAATGTGTAACCTTATCCTCGTTGGTGGATAGTTGGTGTTGATTAAACCCTTCTGCTAAGTCTTTCACTTTCTTTTCTGCTACTCATAAATCGTATTCACAAATTTACTATATTTTCATTTCTACTTCTTTATCTTCAGCTGTTCGTGATGCTGATATCTGTTTATCTTTGTCGGATCATGATGGAAATTTGTGCAGATTATTTTTGATCACTCGGTCATCTCGTGCCACTAGATGGCGATTTAACCCTAAATTGTTAGAGGATGGAAATTTTTGCAGTCAATTCAGAAATAAATTTACTGAGTTTACTGAAATTAACCAAGGTTCAGTGGATGATCCTCGAACACTTTGAAACACAGTTAAAGGATTTATAAGAATAACTCAACCTCATATGCCTCTTTCCTTCAGAAAAAGTGACACAAAAAGATAGTTGAACTGGAATCACAGCTCCAGAATCTGACTAGAGATCATCAGCGGTGTTTCTCAGACAATACACTCAGTAAAATCGTGGCGGTCAGGTCCGAACTCAATTCATTACTGAGATCCAGGGCAGAATTCCTGATCCAAAGATCCAGGCAGAATTATTGTTTTCAAGAGAGTAGACCAAGCCACCTCTTAGCCCTAAGATTACGCAACAGTGAAAAGTTTGCTAATATTTCAGCAGTGAAATCCCAATCTGGGCTCATGATGACAGACCCAAATGACATTAATATGGCCTTTCACTCTTTTTACTCTAACCTCTATACTTCTTCTGTTACGGAATTGGGACTCAGAGTAACAGGTAAAACAACAGGTGTTTATTGACTCAAACAGGTGAGCGGCAGGGAATGAAACAGGTGAGCAGCAAATCAGAAGATCCGTGGAGATCCAGAGAGACGTTAACTTGAGTATCTTCTTTTGACAGGAGACAAGGAACAGGAACTGGACACACACACCTCACCAGTATGGCAGACAGGAACTTTGAACACTGGAGCAGACAGACTGGGGATCGCTGGAGAATACACTCGGGAGAAAACACTGCAGGTAAGTAGACAAGGAGGTAAGTAGCAGGCATAGAGCTGTGATAGCAATGGTAGTCCTCTTCGTATGACCGATTAACGCAATAAAGCCTTAACGAGACTGGACACTGGAGTGTTGTGTGAGGTGTGTGTATTTGTAGCAGTGTTGATTAGTGAACAGATGATGTGCAGGTGTGCTCAATCAGTGGCTAGGTGAAACCAGGTGCGTGCGTGCGTCGTGACTGGTGGAGAACAGACAGATCCGTGACATCTTCTGCTGATGGTGACCCTGACCCTTTTGCATCGTTTCTGTCCAACCTTGATTTACCTAGGCTGTCAGATTCAGATTCGGAATACCTGACTGAACCGATCACTCTTCAGGAGCTGGAGTCAGCAATTCGATCTATGAACAAGGGGAAATCCCCAGGCATAGATGGCATTCCAATCGAATTGTATACCACTTGTTGGTCGGATTTAGTCCCCCTCATGTTAGATATGATACATTTTTCAGTTACTCGAGGCTCATTTCACCCATCTACTAATATAGCTGTTATTTCTCTCTTGTTAAAAAAAGATAAAGATCCGACTTCCTGTTCTAGTTACCGGCCACTTTCTTTGATAGGGACTGATGTTAAATTATATGCTAAAGTACTATCTTGTCATCTAGAGAAATTTAAGAATAGACTAGTTCATCATGACCAAACAGGATTCATTAAATCTCGCTCAGCTTCAGATAACTTATGCAGGTTATATCATATTATTAATTCAAATAATAGTTTATCCTTCCCTTGCGCAGTATTATCTAGATGCAATGAAAGCTTTCGACCAGCTACAATGGAACTATTTATGGGCGGTTCTACAGCATCTGGGTCTGGGATCGCGTTTCATAAATATGATAAAAGTTCTGTATGCTAATCCAGCAGCCACTGTTCTCACAGGTGGTGTTCACTCTGACCCATTCTTTATATATCAAGGTACTCGTCAGGGTTGCCCGCTTTCTCCTTTGTAATTTGCCCTATCCTTGGAACCCTTAGCTCAAGCGGTACGATATTCTGAAACTATTTCTCCCATAATTATACGGAATACTCCTCATCATATTTCTTTGTTTGCTGATGATATCTTATTGTTTTTGGAGAAGCCGTCACATTCTGTTCCTCATGTGTTGAATTTATTTGACCATTTTGGATCTCTCTCTGGGTTTAAAATTAATTGGAGTAAATCATGTTTACTTCCCCTCAATTATAAAATTGATTCCATGTCCCTTTCTATCTATATCTATTCCATTGGTTCAAAACTTTAAGTACTTGGGGATAGATGTTTTTCCTTCCCTGCAAGAAATAGTTTCAAAAAACTATAATGGTATTCTAGCCAAAGTATCCTCAGATTTGGAAAATTGGTCTCGTCTTCCTGCTTCTTTTCAGGCCCGTATATCGGTGATTAAAATGAATGTTCTCCCACGTATTAATTTCTTTTCTTCCATGATTCCTCTCGCTCCACCGGTTGGCTACTGGAATAAACTATGCATGTGTTTCACGGTATATATGGGATGGGAAACGTCCTCGTATTAAATTGACTACCTTACAACGATGTAGATTACATGGAGGTCTTTCTTTCCCTAATTTTAGACTGTATGCTCAAGCCTTTTCCCTCCACCCTTTAGCAGTTTTGTTTGATCCTGCCGCTTCTGTGTCTTGGAGAGCAATTGAGGAATCTATTGTTTATCCGTATAAATTGAAGCATCTTGTTTTTTTGGGAGTTCCGCTTAGGCAGTGTAAATCTCGGTTTTGTCCCATTGTAACCCATCTCCTCTCCACATGGAGGGATCTTGAAAGACGTTCACAACCAGTTACAAAATGGCAAAGGCATTCGCCTATTTTCCACAATAATAACCTTTTGTCAGGCAGTACTCCATTTCATTGTCCGCAATGGACTCATAATAAAGTAAACACTCTGGGAGATTTCTATGATGATAGTGTTTTAAAATCCTTCCACAATCTTAAAACTCAATATAATCTGCTAGGCACCTCCTTTTTTATGTATTTGTGCATTAGATCGGCCCTACGGGCATATGGGGTGCCTTGGAACTCTCAACTGCCTGTTCACTCTTTGCGCAAACTAATCCTTCCTTCTGAGGAATCTCCCTCCTCTGCTTCAGTCATCTATCTCTTTCTTCTTGAGCATTCATACAAACCTTTATCTATTACAACTGTTTGGGCTAAGGATCTTAATGAGGATGTGCATGTTTTATTTTCCGATCAGGTATGGGGTATGTTTAAATTGTCTTCTAAAAACCCTAATCACCAAAAGATTCATCGGAAATTGCTGCATAGGGTTTACTTGACTCCAATGAAACGTTTTTACATGAATCAGTCGTCTTCTCCTAAGTGTAATCTCTGTTCCCAAGGAATGTTAGGCACGTTTTTGCATTTTTTTTGGGAGTGCCCCTCTCTCTCACCTTTTTGGACTCAGCTCTCACAGGACCTATCATATTTGTTGGGTACTGAGATAAGTTTGACTCCGCAACATTTTTTCATGAATGATTTTTGGGACTTCACCTTGTCCGTCCAACAAATATCTTTACTGTTAGCTGCTCTCACAGCAGCAAAAACAAATTGCTAGTCAACCGTTGGAATCCTCCTCACACAATGGACAGACGAACCTGGACTGTGTATTTGTTGGACATTATCTCAATGGAACTCTCTACTTCTCATATACATGGATCTAACGATTTCTAAAATCTTTGTAAAAATTATTTTATTGTTATTTGTTTAGCTTTTAATATTAATTAATGTTTATTATTATTATTTATTTTATGTTATTTATTTTCTAAGTCTACCAAGGGGTGGGGTGGGTTTTAAATTTGTACAGTTGCTTTTTGTTTTGTACTACTGTTCCAAAAAATAAAACTCAATAAACAGTTGTTAACAAAAAAAAAAAAAAAAAAAAAAAGGAAAAACTTTTAAAAATCTAGTTTAAAACATATGCCATGTTCTTGAAAATGTACTCTTTGTTCTTTGGTCATGTTGCTTTCACATGGTTTTTAAACACCTTAAGAAAAGTTTCAAACAAACAACTTTCAAGTAAAGGGTTTCAGTTAAATAAAAAAAGTTTCTAAATGTATTTTTCAAGGTAAAAACTATGTGCTGTGGATTTTGTGGACAAAACGTTAAGTAGTAAAGCAGTTTGTTTTGTTTTCTAAGTAATAAAATATTTTTCCAAACTACTTATCTTTTCAAAAATTTCATTCTTTTTTGTTCATTATGATTTCAGGACAAAATCATATATTTTAAGAATAAAAATGACAAAAAACAGTGTCATGTCATTGACAATTATACAGAGAACCTATCCAAACATAAGCACTAACATTGTGATCAAGTCTGATAAAAAGTGTCAGAAATGACTGCCATTGTCTTTGAAGCAATAATATGATTCAGAAAATATATATTTTTGTACACCGCTCCATTAAAGCCTTAAAACTTTCCATTAATCAGAGGAACAACCTGACAGCAGAGTTGCTGACTATTGTCTTCATCACAGTAATTTTCCCCTTTCAAGCACTCTATAAATGTCAGAATAACATTTCAAGTGGGAACATGCCAGGCTGTAGGATCTCTACAGCCGGTCCTTCTTTTAAGAGTACAGGTTTGACAATAGCACAGCTGTAAAATGCCTTTTACTTGTGAACCCAAATTCATTTAAAAAAAGCAAGAATGTAGCATTCAAAAGAAAGATGTGAAGAAATCGTGAATGGGCTAAAAGAAATATATATATATATCAAAGCACTAGAACATTTATTATGTTCTAACTTTGCACCTAAAGCCAGACAGAGCAAACAAATTCAGAGTCTCTTGCAAGTCCACATACACAGAGGACTGATAAGAGTGTGCAAGAATGGCAGTTAGTGAGACAACACTCAGCAAGACTCAAGCAAGGTGACACATGAGTGAAGGTGAAGAGTGCAGGTTAGGCTCCAGGCTAAAGGAGAGGGCTGCTCTGCAGATCACAGAGATCACTCAAAGATCTCCTTACAGGCCAAAGATCAAAGCCACAGCTGGGCTTTCAACCGGAAAATTAATCAAAGTATATTTGCTCATAGTGGAAGCTCAGATATGGACTGTCAGCCTAAAATATATAGTTAATGAGTGAAAACAGAACTTCAAATTTTAAAACTTCATACTGTTTGGATATTTTAGGACCGCACATGTTTCTCAGCACAAATTCATGTCGTCAACATCAAATTGTCAACAGTTGGATGAAAGAAGTAAGAGGCTAATTAAATTTTTCACTCTAAATGTAATTTACAGTGTGACCTGTATAACTTGATTTAAAGGTGCCATAGAATGAAAAACTGTCTTTACCCTGGCATATTTAAATAATAACAACAGAGCTCAACATTGAGCAGCACTGTGAAACAGCCAATCAGAGCAGAGCTCATTATTATTCATGACCCTGCCAAATAAGCCAATAACAGACCGTTTCATTCTAGGGAGAAATCCTAGGGTTGTAAATGGACATGTAAAATTGTTTCTGGAGATTTTTTGCCCTTACCTAAGCCACATACCTTCTGTGTAGATATCAGAGAACAATTTAAAATACTGTATCAATGCATTCTATGGCACCTTTAAATAAAATTATATACATACATGCATATATGTATATATATATATATATTGTCACGGGATGATTTATTGACAGGCAAAGCAGATCGTGAGGAGAGTGATGAGCAGGTGAGTATCTTGATGCTTAGCCCAATTCCGAATGTCTTGGTGAGAACTGATATCTGTCTCGTTCATAGGGGAGTGGAGACCGTGAGCTCAGGAGAGCTGGATTCGACGTTGGAGAATCGCTGGAGAAACTGGGATCCTGGAATCTTCGCTGGAGAATCGCGGGGAAGTCTATAAGGTAAGTAAACACAGGTAAGTGCATACGGAGTCAGGTTACTGTTCGAGATAGTGAACCGTAGACCGGACGATGAGTTTCAGAGAGAGAGTGGTGTTTATAGGAGTGCTGATGAGGGACTGCATGTGCGGGTGATTAGAAGTCAGGTGACTGTGATCTGGTGATTGCTGTTGAAGGCGGTGACTATGACTGTGACTGTGACTCTGACACTACCCCCTCCTCCAGGGATGGCGACGGGGGTGACCACGGCCTCTGGGTACGGGACGATCAGGATGTATACGATGGAATTCCTGTAATAACATAGGATCAAGGATATCGTCCCGGGCCACCCAGGATTGCTCTTCAGGTCCATAGACCTCCCAGTCCACGAGATACTCCAGCCGGCCTCCCCGTCGCCGTGAATCCAGGATGTTGCTTGATACTTGATACTTGACTTGATACACAGATGGCTGGTCCAGTATTTCAGAAGGAGGAGGCTCGTCCGGCTTGTGTTGATCTGGAGTGAGAGAAGAGCATGGTTTGAACAAGGAAACGTGGAACGTGGGGTGAATTCGATACCTGGGGGGTAGTTGGATCTGGTATGTGACCTCGTTTATCTGCCTCTGGATCTTGAACGGACCAATATAGAGGGGACTCAGCTTCCTACAGGGCAAGCGGAGTCGCAGGTCGTGGGTGGATAACCACACCTGGTCTCCAGGATGGTAGATGGGAGTTGGAACGCGTCGGGCATCTGCAAAGCTTTTATGTCTCTCCTCTGCCCACTGGAGGTGGAGGTGTGCTGAGTCCCACACTCTCTTGCTCGCCCGGAACCAGTAGTCAACAGCTGGAACCTCAGAGGGCTCTCCCGTCCACGGGAAGAGCGGGGGTTGGTAACCGAGTATGTACTGGAAAGGCGTGAGGCCGGCGGTGTTCTGTCAGACGGAATTTTGTGCATACTCGGCCCACAGGAGGAAACGGCTCCAGCCGAATTGATCTTCTTGGCAGTAAGCCCGGAGGTACTGTCCGAGTTCTTGGATCTTTTGCTCAGCCTGGCCATTTGTCTGAGGATGATAACCGGACGACAAGCTCACCGTGACTCCTAGTTGGCGAAAGAAGGCCTTCCAAACGTGGGAGATGAACTGTGGACTGCGATCCGATACTATTTCCTCCGGCACTCCAAAGTTCCTGAATACCTGATGGAAGAGGTGTTCTGCGGTTTCCAAGGCCGTGGGCAATCCACGGAGAGGTATCAATTTGCAGGCTTTAGAAAAGTGGTCTACTGCTACTAGAATGCAGGGGAATCAGGAGAACACAGACGTGATAAGGCGTCAGCTTTACAGTTGCGATTTCCACTACGGTAGGTGATGGTGAACTCAAACCAGGTAAAGAACAGAGCCCAGTGTACCTGTCGAGGATTGAGCCTCCTGGCTTCACGGAGGTATTGGAGATTCTTGTGATCTGTGATGACTTTGAAAGGATAATTAGCTCCCTCCAGCCAATGCCGCCACTCCTCCAGGGCCAGCTTGATGGCCAACAGTTCACTGTTTCCGATGTCGTAATTTTGGCTCTGCTGGGGTTAGTTTCCTTGAATAGTAAGCGCAAGGCTAGGAGGTTCACCAAACTGCTGGGACAGCACAGACCCAACTCCTGTGGTGGAGGCGTCCACTTCTACCACGAATGGCACATGGGGATTAGGATGGCGAAGGATGAGGGCTGTGCTGAAGGCGGTTTTGAGTTTCTCGAATGCTTCGTGGGCGCTGGGATTCCAGGACAGGGACTTCGGCTTCCCGCGGAGTAGGGTGGTAAGCGGGGCTGCGAGCAGACTGAAATCCTTAATAAAATGACGATAAAAGTTGGTGAATGCCAGGAATCTCTGAAGCTCCTTAACTGACCGGGGGCCATTCCATGACTGCTGTCACCTTCCCTTGGTCCATCTGGATACCTTCTTAACCGATGATGTTGCCGAGGAACTGCACGGTGGGGCGATGGAACTCGCATGTCTCTAGCTTCAGATACAGGTGGAACTGACAAGAGTTTCTGGAGGATCTGCTTAACGTGGTGGCGATGGTCAGCCAGGTTCCGGGAGTAGATGAGGATGTCGTCGATATAGACTATCACAAAGCGGTGGAGGAACTCCCGGAACACCTCGTTCATGAATTCCTGTAAGACGGAGGGTGCGTTGGCAAGGTCATACGGCATCACGAGGTACTCATAGTGGCCGGAAGGAGTAATGAATGCCGTCTTCCATTCATTGCCTTCCAGGATTCGAACAAGGTTATACGCACTTTGCAGGTCCAGCTTAGAGAAGATGCGGGCCCCACGGAGTTCCTCTAGAGCGGCGGGGACCAAGGGAAGTGGATATGGGAGCTTGACAGTCTGGGAATTCAGCGCTCGGTAATCAATACAGGGCCTCGAGCCCCCATCCTTCTTACCCACGAAGAAGAAACTTAATGCCGCTGGTGAGCTGGATGGTCGGATGTAACCTTGACTAAGAGCCTCCTTGATGACCTCCTCCATAGCCTTGCACGCCGGGATGGACAGCGGATATACTCTACCCTTGGGGAGTTTGTATCCAGGCAGCAGATCGATTGCACAGTCCCATGACCGATGAGGAGGTAACTGGGTGGCTGCCTGCTTGCTGAAGACATCCTGAAACGCCTTGTAATCAGATGGGATGGAGGGAGTCGCGCCGGACTCGGTACTCGCAACCCGCGTGGAGGCGACCTGAGTAGCCGCTGACTTGAGTGGGGGACGTGGAATTTCTTGGAGACAGTGTTGGTCACAAAATTCGCTCCAGTGAATTACCTCACTTGACTCCCATCTGATTTCTGGTAAATGGAGTATGAGCCAGGGGCGCCCCAGGATGAGATCTACAGTGGATTCCTCCAGTACAAGAAACTTGATCTCCTCCTCATGCAAGTTGCCGATCTCAAACTTCACATACCCACGTCCAAGCGGCTTTCCGTTGATTGTCTCGACTCGGAGAGCCAGGAGGACACCACTGCTGACACAAAGGCATGAAAAAGCAAGACTGGAGTTTGCCAAAACTTATGCGACAAAACCACAATCCTTCTGGGAGAACGTACTGTGGACAGATGAGACAAAAGTAGAGCGTTTTGGTAAAGGACATCATGGCACTGTTTACAGAAAAAGAAATGAGGCCTTCAAAGAAAAGAACACAGTCCCTACAGTCAAACATGGCGGAGGTTGCTTTGCTCCTTCTGGCACTGGATGCCTTGACTGCGTGAACGGTATCATGAAATCTGATGATTACCAAAGAATTTTGGGGCGCAACGTAGTGGCCAGTGTCAGAAAGAGGTCATGGGTCTTCAAGCAGGACAATGACCCGAAACACACAAAAAGCACTTAATGGTTACAAAGAAAGCGCTGGAGAGTTCTGAAATGGCCAGCAATGAGTCCAGATCTGAATCCCATAGAACACCTGTGGAGAGATCTCAAAACAGCAGTTGGGAGAAGGCATCCTTCAAATCTGAATGACCTGGAGCAGTTTGCAAAAGAAGAGTGGTCCAAAATTCCAGTAGAGAGGTGTAAGAAACTCATTCATGGTTACAGGAAGCGATTGATTTCAGTTATTTTTTCCAAAGGGGGTGCTACAAAATAGTTAAGGGTGCCAATTATTTTCTCCAGTGCATTTTTTGGGTTCTGTGTGGAATTGTATCAGATTTGACTTCTCTTCTCTGTTTTTTGTGTTGTTCCAATGCAAACAAAAAAACATAAACATGTACCAAAACATTTGCAACTTCAACAATTTTCTGAGAGAAGGGTTGCATTTTCTGACAGAATTACAAGGGTGCCGATATTTTTAGCCATGACTGTGTGTGTGTGTATATATATATATATATATATATATAAATATTAGTGCTGTGAAACAATTACTCGCATCTATAATAAAAGTTTTTGTTTACATAATATATGTGTGTATACCGTGTATATTTATTATGTATATATACAAACACATGCATGTATATATTTAAGAAAAATATGTTATGTTTGTATATTAAATATATTTATATATAATATAAAATATAAGAATATGAATATATAAATGTATAAACATAAATATTTTCAAAATATATACTGTATGTATTTGTATTTTTATATACATAATAAATTTACACCATACACATACATATATGATGTAAACAAAACCTTTATTTGGATGCTATTAATCGTTTAACAGCACTATGACAGACAGACAGACAGACAGACAGACAGACAGATAGACAGATAGATAGATAGATAGATAGATAGATAGATAGATAGATAGATAGATAGATAGATAGATAGATAGATAGATAGATAGATAGATAGATAGATAGATAGATAGATAGATAGATAGATAGTGTCACGAATCCTGGCCATGCACTTCCACTCATTCACCACCACAGGTCACCCGTTCACCACATGGACTTTTCACACTACACAGCACATTGGACTCCATTTCCCATAATCCATTGCACTGACGACACGCACAGCTGTTCACAATTATCACGCCCACACCTGATATCCATCTGCAATCACCATCACCCAATCACTCACTATTTAAGCCTGGGACTTGCTCTTGCTCTCGGCCGAGTATTGTCAGCACTTATCACTCTCCCAGGGATAGCTACTTTACAGAGCCATAGTCTTAGTCTTGCCTTGTCTTTCTTGCCGTGTCTGACCCTGCCCGTGTTTCCTGGATTTACCCCTTTGCCTTCTGACTGTTATTTCAAAATGAATAAAAATTGCAACTAACATGGACTCAGTTTTCCCCACACAGGAAAAGTTAAAAGTACATTTTTAAAAATTGAATGCATCGTTACGGTAGCTTAATAAAGCTATTTTCTCATGGAGGTCGACATGCTGAGTGCTGAATACAATCCATTTTATTGAGGTAACCTCCTGTTTCCAGACACTTTTACCCACAGAATGAATTAATCATGGCTTTTTGCTTTTGTGAGAAGTTGCAGCAACTGCACTGCGGTCATTGTAAATCCAAGACAATGGACAGCACAACTTCAACACAAGATTACTGACTGATTACACCTTTAATTTAAAAATTAGTTTAGAAGTGACACTAATGGTCAATACTGAGCAGTAGCACATCTGCACTTGCGGGTGATTTGTTTAAAGCCCAGGCAGGAGCAGTAGATTTACAATGAGGTGTTGAAAGTGAACCTGCACAGGCATCTGCGTCCCAAACACCACATCAGCCAAATATGCAGTAAGACCACAGAGAGCACAACTCAACATGCCTTACTGCTGACCTCTCACACTCAGACATCCACAAAATGATTTACTCTCTGTGGATGATCAGGTGTTATCAACACACCTGATGACACATCTAACAAACTTTAACCCCTAAAGCGAACTGGAGAACAAGGAGCAAGTGCAGGCACACAGAAGATCAAAAAGACAACTTAAAGATACAGCGCTTATTTAAAACATGAATCATCAAATTGCATTAGAGTCTTTAAAAAGCATCAAATAATCGGTTAAAACTGCAGTAAAATACTCACAGACCTTGTTAAAAATAAACTTCAGCTGCTCTTTTTGGGATCCTCCTGTAGAATGTGCAGAACTGTAGGTGCTACACACAGCCAGGAAAATTTAACTGTCTGGTGTCTCTTATATTGCAATTGTTACCCTAAAGAGGTATTTTAACCTGATTTAACCAATGAAATTTAGTTTTGTTTGTATTAATTAATGTGTTTGATTCAACAATTTAAATTTAAATTGAGTAATATAGTACATTCAAAAATAATACCTTGACTTGAATAAAACCAATTAATTGTTTATATGTAACATTGTACAGGTACAGAAATATCCTTTTTTGAAAATTACAATATGGATGCACTGACAGCATCTAAAATGTAAGCAGTAACATGTATTTATGTAAAATATTTTATTCCTTTATATATCACAAATATATATTTATACTTTCATATATATATTTTATATCCCTATCCACAAACCTGTAACCACTTTTAATCAACATATACAATGAAACAGACAAATATGTGCAATAACAATATTTTTAGTTACAATAGATGTAAATATATTTAAATATATACAGAGTTCTGGCATGAAACTCTAGATGGCGCAGTCCGATAGGTCTAACTCAATCTGAACTAATGACATCATTATCATATGGCACAGCTGATCAGTTTTCTCCTGTATCAGTAGCCAATGAGCTCTCTGCTCAATATTCAAATACCTAGATTTTGTTTGCTGTAGCAGTTTGGCAGCACACTTCAGAAACCCTCCACCTTCCCCAGCTCCACCTGTATAGATCTGCTACAGGGTGACTCATGTATGCTATGTGAGGTTATTCATATGTGTTATATGTGCTGCAGCAGTATTTCCTACATGCTCACAGCAGCATGTTGTGGATGTATTGGCAGTAGCAAGTCTTGGTACTTACTTGCTCTGCCGCAGCAGCAGCAGTGTAGCAGATCTATTCCGCCAAGACCAAAAACATTAACATTGTCATGTACATTACTATGCCAATCCCTCCGAGAGTTGTCATGACAGAAATATATTTGTTTGCAAATCCACCTCCTCTAAACCTAAATCTGACCAAAGAATATATAAAGTTACAGTATAACGATGACATGCTGTATTCTCAGGCAGTATACATATGTGTTAGGTAGAGAGTCAACATTTTGTTAAAGTTTTTAATTGCTGAAAATCTTATCCTGACCCACTCCATGATGCACACATTTCTTATTCAAATGCACACATCACCAGAAACACATTCGGCATGTTGGAATTTGTGATGCAGCATACAAGAGCCAATGAGCATTTGATATCACTGACGTAAAACCTTTGTCAATTCTTGAGGCAAATTTAGAATTTTTAAAAAGTGTGGAAATTGACGATTACTTTTACTAGGAAGGAAATTAATATTGTTAAATAAAGACTAGGATTTTAAATATTTGTAATTACAGATCACAGAAATATTTAGTATTGTTTAAAATGATGTAATCCTTTGAAGTGAGCTGGCACCAAAAGTAACAAAACAAAATCAAATGTTATAATTTCAAATTAAGTAAACAAGCCAACTGCATTTAATAACGCAAATAAAAAGATTAATAAGGATTTGTAAAAGTTCTATGTCTGTAAGGTTGTTCACATGTTTTAGATGCTGTCAGTATTGTATGTTTTTCCTATGCAAAAGTACATAAGTTTTGCGTAATACACATACAAATACACATGAGATCGCATTAACCTGTATAACCTCATTGTGTTTTTCGTTTCAAAACAAGCCATTTTGCAGCTTAGTTTTAAGTTCTAAAACATTGCAGCATATTATCATTGTAATAAGGAGTTGATTTCTTATTATATGTGAAACAGGTACAACATATAGCCATAAAACCATGACACTTGTGGTTCAACTGTAGAAAATGTTTTGTCTGAAAAGGAAAGTTGACTATGACTGAGCCAGGCTGTCCACACATCCCTACATGATGCTGATTTGCTGATCCATTGGCTATTTCCCTTCATTCTCTTCTGCACTCCTCCCTTTCCTCCTATTGAAGACAAGGCTTCTAGGGCTTGCCACAGAGTTCCCTTTCCTGTCCCCCAGCCTTCCTTCCCATCTGCGTGTATACAAAACCTCCAGGGACATTATCCTATCGCGGTCCTTGTACATTTCCGCCCTGTGACAAGTTGATCTATGGACAGCCATCCACATTCCATTGACACAGTCCTGGCAGATGCTGAACATAGAACATGTTTAAAGAGGATTCTCACTTTTCAGCAAAATGATTACTATTCTGCAGACGCCTTGAGGGATATCCTTAAGAGTGTGATTACCAATAAGTCACTAAGTGGTTCGTGTTTTGTGAAATCTAAAACTTCACGGTCTCTGGGCGACCTCCAAGTAATTCAAAGACATGAGAGGTAGCCATCCCAATCTACCCAGAGTATAAATCTTCAGCCCAATTCATCCTGACATCCATCTCCAATTTCTAATAATTTAGATGAAAAAGATTGCAGGTTGTGTTTTTCACACTTTGTAGAAGCTGCACACGTTTTGTTTATGCTGGAAAAATCTCCAAATCTAAGTTCTCCAACATGTAGTTTTCTTTGCTACATATAAAAAAATAATTGCCATTTTTCTAAAGCAAAGCAAAACGACAACATTAAAAAGTAGTATTATCACATAGTTGCTACTCTCATGAACATTTCCTTCACTCTATCTCTTATATCTTATTATTTTGACTGCATAAAATACTGCAACTGGGTGCAAAAACACCCAGGCTGTTTACTTTAAAAGCTTTGATATAAGCTTGAGTCAAACTCCATGTCTGCAATTAAGTTTTACCAGACAGTCTTCAAAGATTTGAGAAATGGTTCCTTACTTAAGGTGAGTTAATGTCACCCTTAGCAGATAAATCGCTGAGCACAAACAACCTCCCCACCACTCACACAAACAGGTATGAACTCTGCTTGACACTACTTGTTTGTCATGCTTATGAAAATCACACACCTTAGGGGCCTGTGCTATGTCAAGACAAGTTTAGCACTAATGGAAACTTTTTTAACTGTCTAGATGGCAGTGTCTGTTGGCAGGGGTGAAGTCTTGGTTATGCATCTCAAAGAAATATTCTAAACTTTTAAATGTTCATATTTGTTAGACCTGTTTTACTGCATAGAAGAAAAAAAAACTCAAGGACAGAATATCTATAAACTTGTCAACATTTGGTTTCTTGAGATGCAGAATGTATAGTATCAGCAAGTAAGAATTTTTAACGCAAGTTAAAAAGGAGTTGTAAAAAGGGGACATTTTGATATAAAGCTGCTGCTGCTAAAAAAAGAAAAAAAATTGCTTAATCTAAGAACTTAATGGTCCAGAACCAAAACTGAGCAAAGACAAACAGATTCCAAAATCTCATTTTAATCTTGCATTCTAGTTTATAGAATATGGGTACATAAACAAATAGGTACATACATGTTTATGTGACATGATACACAATATATCCTCTTTTTCCCAGACATGTCCTGGTCTGGATTTCTAAAGTGCCTAAAATTCAGGTCAGGATTTCTAAATTGCCTTTTTTTCATACTAACAATCATGTCATAACTCTCCCCTACAAAGGCAAAAGACCTTAACTCGCTAGAGTGTGAAACTGAGAAAAATGACTTTAAAGTTTTTTATTTTTCCAGCCAAATTTATTATAGGTAGGACACTGGAAATTTTTTTGTAATTTTTAGTTTTAATAATGAAAATGAGCTACATTAAAAAAAAATTGAAGTTACTTTACTCTGCCTTTGCATTGTCACCAAAACATGAGAAGTCACACCAAGGCAAAATACAGTAACTTCCACATTATCAATATTTGGTTGCTGATCACCATTTACCAAATCGTTAAAGTAACACCTGTATAAAATAGTGATCATTGCATATTATTGCATATAGAAATTAATTGTTTAATTGTAACAAGCAGACTAAAAGTTAAACGTGAGTGGATACCGTTTTGCAACCAATTTATTTGCTATGCTCAGTAACGTAAAATATTGACTTGAATGAAAATAGCCTAACCTAAAAGAACGACTTGTGGATTGATGTGAACGCCAGCATGCAGGAATAATGCTCAGAATGCTTGTGGATTAAATATCATTGTTATGGCCTGTCTATTTTGCTATCATTGATATAAGGAATGACAAGCAAAAATAATCCTTTCAAACGACAATAAATGGTTAGAATTTACTAAATCAATTCCTACAAAAGATGCTACATCACAAAATCAAAAAATCTGTGATCAAATTCTTTGCTATAATAACAGCATGTGTTTTTATATATGAGCTGATGTTAAAGCAGGTAATGATGTACTGTATTAATCGTTTATTTTATATATATTTGATTGCAATCTAATAAATCAATAAAATAAAACAAACTGATGAATTAAAGGGCTTTTTCAGATAATAAAATATATAGGAAATAAAAGAAAAATGAAAAATATCCATATAGCCTACTGAATGTTTCCTTTAAACTAAAACAACAGTCCAAATCACTGCATTGGAAATGAAGAATCAATGAGTTGGAATGTAGATAAGTCCATGTAAGGCACAAAGCTTAAACTCAAATCTGCAAATACAAGACATATCACCACATTCCAAAACAAATCATTCAGTACCAGGAAGTGGAATGAGAAGAATTTCCCTTTGAGAACCGATAGTGCTGTAATATGTACAGGTTTGTTTTATGTTTGCATTATGTGTGACTGGAGGCCCATTTCTTCACAGTCTCACCCTTGAAAATATCCTTCGTTTCCACAGCTTTGAGAACGTACGAAGAGTCAAAACAACTATGGGTGGAATATAAAATGTTTCACATGCAAACTGATACAATATGTATTCACTTTCTTGATATTTAATGATATTTAGACCTTTTTGATAAGGTGTTAACGGTTTTTACATTATTCAGATGATTAAAAAACGAATTACAATTGATTAAATCAGAGTTTTGGGGTAGTTAAAGAATAGGAACTTTCCACGGAGATAAAGCACATCTTTGTGTAGCTTAATTCGTATAATCCAGTGGAATGTTTTAACTTAACCTGTTTCTCCTTCAAGCAGACATCAAGATTTTTGGGAGTGTTAGAGCAAAGAAGGGGTGAACCTGTCAGAATGGATGGTTTTAAAAGTAATAGCAAGAGTGGCCTTGATCGTGTTGTTTTTACAACAAGAAAATCCTCATAAAATGTGCTTCTGCATGATACTGGGAAAGCATTGGATTTCATGTATCTTGGGCTCTTGACCTCAAATTCAAAAGCAACATTTAAGGACTTCATAGAGACTTCATAGACATTCATTTGTCCAAAGTTGACATTTTAAAAGGGGAGTTTTTTCCAGACATGAAAATTATTGTAGAATACACCGACTCAACTAGTTCTAGCAAACAATATTCAATATGACCAAAGAGTTGGCCACTAAAATAATATGGATATAAATAAATAAACTGCAACAGAAAACTCTCCAAAACAGTTCAATAAAATAAAAAAAGTGATGGTTCACTCAAGGAAGTCTGTACCACATCCCAATAAATTATAATGTGATTACTAATTTTACTTTAAATTAAACTTAAATTATAAATAAAATATATAAATATACCTTGCTAAATATCAATTTTCTTTGTAAATGATGTGATCTCAAACTTTTTTTTACTTCTAAAACAGTTTATACAGTAAAATGCATTTTCTCACGTGGCAAGGCAACTTAATCCATTTAGTTCAACTTTTTTTGCATTCCTCTTATAATGCCCAATTTCTTCAAGCAGATAAACCTCACTTTCACCTCGTACTGAATTTTGCAAGTGCACCTTACTGGCATGTTCAATATGGAGAAGGTTGGCAAAGTTCTCTCAAACCTCTGCACCCCCATATCACTGTGTTAAAATATCTCCCTGGCATATAATTCCTCGAAAAACAATTTGGCTGCTTCTTTCCATCAAGGGTCCCCTTGTGATTTGCTCAGGCTTACCTATGCACTTGATCTCGAAGCCCCGCGGTGGTTTGAGGGCTCTCCGCGTCCATCCTTCCCTCAGGACCTCCAAATGATCCTCCTTGCCTTGAATGAGCAGAACATGTTCATCTATCCAGCCCATGAAGAAGGTCTCCGATATGGCGTCCGTGACTTTCTTATTCCAGAAGTGCTGCATGTTCTCCGCTTTGAAGTCGGCGAATATCTCGTAGCCGGTGTGATGGTGCTGAAGCTTCTCCGTGACCGCGGCCGCCTCCTCGGTGCTGACTCGCGACAGCACTATGGCCAGGGAATGGGGCGCTATCTGCAGGAACTTCTCCATTGTCCGGCGCGTTTTCACACACAGGCCACGGCGTGGATTGCGACCCTGTCCGATGCTCCGCGGCACTCACACGGTGTTTTATTGCGCACCTTATTGAATTTCCAAAACGAACACATTGCACCGTATTTCAGTTTATGTCCAGGAGCCGAAGCGCTGCGCCTGACTGCTGAGGGTCCACCAGCATGATACGCGAGAGGGACGCCAATGTCATTTATTCATCAAACAAACGCTTACAACGCCGCGTTCCGCACGGTGCGCCCATAGCCCGATGCCAGCGGTCCGGTGGGCAATGTTAACCAGGCGCTGCACTGCTGGGCAAAGCGGCTGAGCTGAATGATCAATGGGTCTGTCCGTATTAATAGATCTCAACCTGCCTCTTTCCACACCTCTCCCGCGACATAAGCGAGACCGACTCCGCCAGCATCGAGGAGGCCTCTTGAGCGGTGGCTTGGTCGATCACTGCATTCATCGGTGATGTTTGCTGGCCATAAAGCGCAGGAGATGACTTCATCCCTTCTTATTCATGTCTTCATTTGGTGCACTCCGTGGTTGCCTCCCAGTCGGTCTTGTACACTATAGGGCGTTCATATGGACCGCACACTTTCTGGGGTCACACTCACAACCGTTAACTCGTCTCGGAGGCGTCGGGCTCTTGTCCCTGACGCCTTGCGCGTTGCGAGTTGCGCCTGGTGTACGGTGCGGCGGAGAGATTGGACGCGTCGACGGAGAGCGCGCGGATCACCAGATGTTTTCCTGACTCCACCTACAGGCGGCCTTCAAAACATCGCGAGTACAGTGTGAGCCTCGCAACAGGTGAACAGGGATAAAGCAGAACGAGAGCTGGCGCTCACAGATTAGCGCAGAGCATTTTAACACTCTTCACGACAGGAAAAATGATAGGGTGGACTTGTAAAGGCGATGAGAGGTCAGGCTGTGTCTGTATGCTGTGTTTTATCTCATTTACCCGGCCTATTCCTTGTATCCGGTGCCTTTAGTTCTTAATGTAAGCTATGGCATAATGTTGCATGTATGTATAATTATAATGGGCTGATTAAAAAGAGAATAATAAGTTTTTTATTTATTACACAGAATGCTTTGGGGCCTACCTTTTATATCTTGAATCATGTTTTTTGTCCACTCTTTTGTTTCCATCCCAAGTTATTATTAATTTAATCAAAATTATTAATCAAAGTTGTTAAATGTCCATTCTTCAACACTCACAGAGCATTATGGCTAAATGTATTTGTCCATAACAGTGTAGATATTTTGTGTCAATAATGTATAAATAAGCTTGAAATATATGATTTAGAATGTTTTTATGATTAAACATGTATATCTGTTTCATGTTTCAAAGCTCAAAAGGCACTGAATTGTAGAAATGCCCCAACCATAACTGTGGTGATGGGGATAGTCTAGTAATAAATGAACACATTGACATTATCTTAGTCGACATATTTTTGTATTTCCAAATTTTTATAACTGAAATGGGTACTTAAATGCTTAACCTGAGAACTGAAGAAAAATAACTGTGGAAGCTGTGTATTTCTTCTTTTGAGGTAGGCAGTATGAGATTGTGGATCTGAAAAGAATTTGGCCTTGTTTGCATTTGTGTGAGGTTCTTTTCTCTAAGGCCTTGATCAAATAACTTCTAAACAGAGAGCAAGGGCACCCAAGCTTGTGGTGTCAGCTTTCGGTTTCCAAGTTCCCAGGGTGATTCCTCTTGTTTAGTGATCTGAGTATCGCTAGAAAGAATAAGACTGAATCTTTTAAAATACTGACCCATGGTTGCAATTGTTTGGATAGAAAGGTATTTCTCCACACACTCCCACAAATCCAGGTAACCGTAGTATTGATAACAATGGAAATGAAATATGTGCAGTGCATTTCACACTATAAGGTTAGATACTTATTAACTGGCAGCTGAATTCATAGATCATTTGAAATGCTAACTTTACAAATCCAGGGTTATAGAGTAACCCTGATTACTGTGTAACCCTGAATAAATATATATTTACAATTAATGATCAACATTTGAAGAGTTCAGATACAAAAGCCTCTAAGTGCCGTTTGAAATTTTCTTCTAAAATTAGCATTTTTATCAGGCTTATGTTCAGTTATTTCACTTTAATGGCTATGAGAATAACTTATTCCTTGCTATAAAAGTTAAATAAATGATTGAATCTACACATGATAAAAATGTTCATTTTAGAAGAAAATTTCAAACGACACTTATGCATCTGAACTCTTCATTTGCAATGCTTAAATGAGCTGGTGACCTAAAAGCCTAATGTTTTATAGTATTACTCTATATATGGAGGTTGCACTTTAAATGCTCTCTCAGTGTTTTGAATGTGACTTCTTCCAGCAGACATTACTGTAAAACGAGCTGTAGTTAAAAGTGCTTTTTTGAACATCAAACAAGTTAAATCTGAGTTCTGAATCCAAACCAGTTGAGAAGCACTTATGCCTTTATGGTGACATCTGCTGGCAAGCAAGACTTCTATTTATACTGTCAAAAAAACAGAATTGTATGGTTTGATGTGGTCAATGATTTGCCATGTTTTCTGGCCAGTTTCATGACACAGGAGTGTGCTTCTATTAAAATCTGATTGGTCTGTATATGTCTGACTGCTGAAGGCATGTCTTTTATGTATTCGTTTTGCCATTTTTCATAGTTTCATACTGAATCAGGTCTACCAACACCTCATCATAAAGCTATAAAATATCACAGTTTAGCTTGTAAGCTTGAAACTTGCGCAATAACGCAAATAAAATGTTAAATTAAAACTTGTTTTTCTTAGCTTCTTTGAAGCTGTCACTTTTTTTCCTGGATTCCAGCTCTGCACACTCTAGGCATTCAACCAACTTGAGTTCCTAAGACACTTTCATATCATATTGAAAGAGCTCATGTGCTGCACTTGGTGGCTGCTTTTCCTTTACTTAAAAAAAAAAAAAAAAACTTTGATTTTGTAAAGAAATTCATGTAAAAAGGCATGATTTATATAAGAGCATACCTTTATATCCAAAGATCTTTAAGAGGAGAAACACATTCAGTAAAGTGTGTCCAAGCTTTTGCCTGGTATACACACACACAAATGGTTCACCACCACTGCAATATAAAGAACCCAGTAAGCCCCTGTATATATATTTAAAGGTTCTCTTAACTCTCTCTTAGTCTAGTTGGGAAAGCAGTTTAAAACAACATTAAAATACAGTGTATTTCCTGAAGACAACTTGGTTGTCAACCTTTGTGGCCCCTATGTCCCCTATAAGGAAATATTCCAGGGCACCCCCACTAGACTTTTTGACTTCAGAGCACAAAAGCAAAAAAGTGATTCAAAACAGCTTTTGCCATTGTAGCAAATTTACCACATTTGCGAGTAACATCTAAAATCTGAGAACGGGGTTCCTCTTATGGTTCTACATAGCACCATTTGACAAAGTTGCTGTACGGCGCCTAGAAAGAGAGCTGCTATATAGCACTTAAAGTGGTTTCGCTATGATTTTAAGCCATTGAACCACTTTCAGTGCCATTTAACCGCATTTATTTAGTGTAGTGTTTCCTTCTTTTTATCAAATGAAGAAAATATTGTCTATGAGTTTTTATATTATCCACATGACACAACAAGAAGCAGATAAGAGACATAACAAGCACTGATTTATTTAAATAGATGAAATTTAAAAAAAACATTTTTACAAACAAAAAAAAAACATCACTCCAAAACAGTAACAAAGAATTTGTTCTCTCACTGGAAGACATTTCAGAGGTGTGTTTTCATATATATTTTCTAAAATGTGGAACGAAAGAACAAGAAATGCAAATAAAAGGACAGTGTTCATCAAACCCTGTGCATTTTTCAAGAACACGCACTACCCTGGACCGAGTGACCTCCAACATATATAAACTCTCGAGGCTTACCGAAATCAACGATTAAGAGGAAAAAAAGCTTACAAAAGAGCTCTTCATTGTCTTATGGACATTAGTGGCAGTATCTTAAACATCTGTGTTTCCAGGGTTAATTACATCTGTTGGTCGTTTTCCATCCTAATGCAAAAGCAACAACAGCACCTGTTTGGAAACTTTTCAGCTAAGTGCATGAGGAGAACCTTTTAACATAAGTTAAACACAAAAATCGCCGATCCCCACACAGGCATATTTTGACTTAATCTAGCACATCTTCTGTAAGGCACTACCTGGACCGCCTATCCTTCTTGGCCCTATCTGCACTTTTTTCCATAGTCTTTTCACTGTCACCCCTGCATTTGGGGCAATACCATTTCCCCTTGGGCTTGTAGGTCAGTCCAACACAAGAAAAATGGAACCACTCAATAGGACATTGCTCATTGTCGCAGCCAATCATCTCCCCATAGGACACCTGTTCGCAGAGGCAGTAGGTGGGCTCGTTGGGGTCGATGGTGAACTCCACCGGCGATGCTTCTCGCTCTTGCTTGGCCTTGGAGCGCTTCTTCTTCTTGGCTGACTTGGACTTTTTCTCACGGGGCTGCTGCGGAGGCTCTTCTCCCAGGTCTTCCAGGGCTCCGTTGGCACAGGTGTCACGGCTCTCGCTGTTGCGTTGACGTCTGGGTCGTCTCGCCGAAGAGCGTTCGGGCATAACGTTTGCGGAGGTGCTGGCAGGGTCGTGCCTCACCTTCTCCGCCGGTCGCTCTGCTTCCGCCGGCTCCAAGAAACAAGGCGAGTGGGCCTCGATCTGGCGCGAGCGGTTTTCCACCACCTCCATCATTTGTGTGACCACATGGATCTTCTCATCTCCCAGCTCCTGACTGCTGATGAGCGCCCGCTGCAACTGAATCTGCAGTCGCTTGCGCTGCCCACTGTCAGTCTCCTTTTTGTATTTTTCATAGATCTCATCCACCTCCTTGAGGACCTCTGAGTGGCACAGAAAGCAGATAAAGTGAGGTGGTGACAATCACCTTCAGTCAGAATATTAGAAAATTAAGCGAGGCAGCTTGTGCACACCCAAAGCATTTTACAAAGCCACTCTTTAACATACAGTTGACTGTTATCAATGCATGCTTGAGTTGCTCTAGTCAGTGCTACCCCTGCCGCTGTGTAACAAAAACATACCTGCCCAATCATACATGCTGCTCCTCCACGGTGGGTATTATAAAAATATGAGCAGCTAAGACGCGAATGAATCATTTCCGTTGCATATTAATCATTTTGCACGGTAACCTTCGTTAAGTCAAACTCGAAGGCGTCGGCATCGAGCAGTGAATATTTAGGCTACATGCGAACAAAACACACGCCGACTGAAAGCACCATTACGTCGATACTATGGCAACTAAGGCGATGCGTTAAAAGAGCACAGCCAAACAACAGTACAGAGTATGCACTAGTCAAAATGGCTGATCACTGCTTGTAGGATAGTGTTGTTGGAACAAACACAGCCGAATATGCTAAAGACCAAATACAACTAAAACACAAGGGGCGTAGACAGCTTTGGAAGCACTGATAAATGTTTAATAAAAATGTGTTCAGTGTTATTGTGAGGAAACGAAACGAAGCCGGTCAACAGGGTGAAGTGCACACGATGTAAATGAGCGTAAGTAACAACGTATCGAGCTGGCACCTTTCACAAATGTGTCGCTTACCTTGATACTTGGTGTCGATCTCGCGTAACAATGAAACATTCCTCTGTATGTCCAAAGGCAGCGACTCGACACAGTCCAAATAATCCTCCACGTAGCTGACAAGCTGCGATTTTTCCACGTTTGGATAATGCCCTAACATGATGATAGTAATGCATCAAGCAGCTATGCGCCTTTTCGAGAAGAACTGCGGCTTAAAAAGAGGCGCGTTTCACTCATAGGTTCCTTTAAAATATAATGTTAGTTGGCAACCTTGTGGAGAGCCACTCTTTCCGGACAAATTCAGTCCAATCTTCTCTGGCTACGAGAACTCCTTCAAACAAAACTATCAGATGTGCGCATGCGTAGGATCAACCCATAAAATGCCGCGTTTTGCATTTTCAGACGATTTAGCAAATGGGTGCTGGCGTTGCTGGGATGGGGGCGGATCGCGGGATCAGCTGGGCGCGTCCGGAGCTGCGATTCATTAAAAGCGAGATTGAACCGTAAAACCACAGCTTTAGACCGGGTTAGCAAAATATCGTTGATAATGAGATGATGTAAAAAAAAATATCAGTGCAATAGAGGGTTATGAATTAATAGGGGCTACTAGGGGCCACTTATATATAGTGATACAAATGCCCCTAAACTCAAAGTTCGATTAAGAACGCTTTAGTTGAGTTCTCAAAAACTGACATAGAGCAACAGTATAGAAACACAATATATAAACACAGACAGACACATACATATAAATTAAATATAATGTGCGAACTAACAGCTGTAAATTAAACATAATACAAACAGCAGGATAATATAAATATAGGTCTAAATATAATGTAAATATAATACAAATAAAAACGAACAATTAAAAAACGACTAAACGTCCCTGTAATGATTTGTATCATTGTTTTGTATTTCATAACATTTTATTCTAGGTAATTATCCTAAGTAATTATCAATGATGCTGATGTAATATTGCAGGTAACAACCGGCTTATAAATAATTTTAATTAACGGGTTTTGTCAGAATAAAAATCCCTAGGGGAGACAACGCCATTATTGAAGTTATAACTTCTGACATATTCATAAAAATCAATTTAGTTCTCTAATATTTCCAGTATTAGAGATTTAAAAATTTGCGCAAGCTGAGAGTGAGCCCCGTTCTGTAGAAGCACGTGTGTGCTTCACTTGCATATCTATTTCATTGACAAACCTGGATCGCAAGCGTTATGCTCGGCCACACAGGGCGTCTTAGCATTGACACGCTACGCGAACCACCGATCTGCGCTGCATGCAGGACATCTCTGCCCAGTGTCCGGGGACTTTCCCCTAAGCAATGATGGCGAAACGAGGTTCCCCGTGTGTAGCTTAGGTTACAAGTTTTCAGGCATGCGCATTTAGGAAGTGCGCGGTACAGGAAATATATACAGCTGAATGTAGTAGTATGTTTGCACCACGGTGATACTGTGATTTTCTTGCTTTACGTTTTTCTCAATGGATTCTTTTACAGAAGAGTTTGCTATACCACTATAAAGACATACTGTGTATTGCGAAGGACGTATATTGCGGTATATTGAAGCACTTGGTCCTAAAGTGAAGACTGAAGGAGTCATGTAAATGAACCACATACGTCACGATGACACGCCAAGCGAGATGACAGAAATACAAGTAAAATGAACAACAAAAAACTCGACCTCATTTGTTTGTTCTTATCTTATCGAAGTTATGTTGAGGATTTTTGTTGTTAATTAGCTATAAGAGTTAGTTAAAAGTAATGTCTCAGTAAACACACAGAGGCTATAGTTCATTTTCAACATTGCAGTTAAGATGGGGGTGTTGGCATTGAATGCATATTGACTTAAAGAGTAACATTTGACTTGACTTTATGATTTTCTGATTAAGGTGTTTTGTTTTGCCACAGGGAAAAGAAGAAATTAAATCCTTCTACATGTTTTTGTATCTTCTCACTGACATATATGGAGGGAAAACAAGATGGAAAAACTATATTATTCTTTATCTTCGTATGTTAGCAGACTGAATTTCATAAAACACGATTGTGGGCAGACATTTGATCTGTGGAACTTGCAAGCACTATAATTTACTAAATATGAAATATTTAGGCCCCTGAGTTATGCAAGTATAAACAACAGCCTAAAATGTGTCACACGCGAAGGAACACCAACCAAGTAACACGTTTGTTATAAAAAGTGCTTTTAAAAAACAGTGACATAACACGGAAGGTACGTAGGCTATATATAATTCATTACCAGATTCGACTGTACATAATAAAAAAAGTGAGTTAACTAGCCTAATATGGTTTTTTTTTGGGGGGGGGGGGGGGGGGGGGGGGGGCTTTATGGCATTGTTAGCAACGTAGAGCTTTATGGCATTGTTTCAGATATATTTACGATTTTGTAAACACTTTTGAGAATATAGGCTAATGTCTCAGTAAACACACAGAGGCTATAGTTCATTTTCAACATTGCAGTTAAGATGGGGGTGTTGGCATTGAATGCATATTGACTTAAAGAGTAACATTTGACTTGACTTTATGATTTTCTGATTAAGGTGTTTTGTTTTGCCACAGGGAAAAGAAGAAATTAAATCCTTCTACATGTTACCACTTCTAGCATTTTTGCTCAGTTGCCATGTGCACTTCTGAGGGTTACGCTCAGCTTTGACATATGCTTCAAATCCAGTTTCCCCACCAGTGAACAGTAATTCCCTTCGGGCCGTATGCAGAATGCGCCCTAACACTCAGTTATCACCTGGAATGCCCTGTGTGTACGGTCATGTTTTTTTCAAACAGTCTGGGCCAAAGGAAAAGCTGAGCGTGACTTTCAGACTGTATGGTCTCCCTGTCTACAGCCTGCAGCCCAGAGCAATGCACATTCATGAGTACGGAGACTTAAGCAAAGGCTGTGGATCTACAGGTGGGCATTACAATCCCCTTGGTGTGAACCATCCACAACATCCAGGGGACTTTGGCAACTTTGTTCCTGTTAATGGGAAGATTCGTCAATCACTGGACTCCAGTGCAACACTCTTTGGGAGACTCTCAATACTTGGCTGGTCTGTTGTGATTCATGAGGGAGAGGATGATTTAGGCAGAGGTGGGAACGTGGAAAGCTTGCTGAATGGCAACGCTGGAGGGCGATTGGCATGCTGTGTTATTGGACTGGCAAACCCCCAAAATTAGCATATACAAATAACATATACTTTTTTAGAGTATTTATCATATGAATAACTGATACGCTTTGAAAATGGAATTGTAGAGTAACATGCTCAAAATGCCTGGTTCTTATTGTATCTACAATGCTAAATATAACCATTAAAGTGAATAAACTGGCTTTTCAAAGGTGTCTTCATTCCAATGCCTTCAACTTACAGTATTTGATCTATAAACAGACTCTAAATCCTTACATTAAATGCTGGAAGCTATTTACATTATTGTCAAAATATGGCATGTCGATGACAAAAGTAGAGAATACTTACAAAATAAAAAAAGATCAACAACAATAATGGTAATTAATAACACATTTCTAAATAAAATAAAAAAAACAATAATTTAAAGAATTATATTGAAGTCAAATCAACATCAGCAACAAGCCTCTAAAATGGATAAAAATGCAAGGCTTTACAACAGTTTATAGTCTTTTTAATGATTGATTGATTGATTGATTGATTGATGATTGATTGATTGATTGATTGATTGGTGTTTCTTACACCAGTGCTTTAAGATACTGATACTTAGAGTGTACAAAGTTTGGTGCCTTTTTACATTTATGAATATGATAATTAACCAAATAAAATAAGAATCAAATTAATTTTGATCTCTAAGGGCTTGTCATTAAATAAATAAATAAATATATATATAATAAATTATATATATTTTATATTTTAATGCAGTTAACGCCTCCAGACCTGTAGGTCATCTTACATTTCTTACAGTTGACATGCTGACAGTCTATGGTTGACAAAGATGATGCAGGGCAAAAACTCCATGAATGCAGTTATGCCCTAAAATTGTTGGTGCAAAAAATGCTCCTTTATGAGTTTTTGTCTCATATTAGAAAAGAAATAGAGTAGTGGTAAGTGCATGTTATTGTCAGGACCAGAGTATCTGCCGAAAAGTTGATTAAGACCACTGATCTATAAAAAAATATACATATATATTATAGTTATTATAGAACATTATATTAGTCGGACTCATTATATATAGATCAGTGATTAATACACAAAAACTGCTTTTAATTCAACATCACGTGCCGTTTATTGGGAGTGAAACAAGCTCTGCTTGAAACACGACTGTAATACTTTTAAAACGATAGAGATATTAATTAGCCATTATTAGTCAGTAATATATTGTATGTATTTCATAATTAGTGAAGGACTGGTGTTTTTAAGCATTTTGAAGTTTTCTCTGTCCAAGACTATAAGCTTACTTTTTAGGCACATTATGTAAGATGTCACTTGGACTTTTCCGCTAAAGTAATTTTTTACTTGCACTGTAGAACCCTGCCAAACATCATAAAAGAATCACTTCATAATTTATAGCTAGTGTATCTGCAGTAAAACGAGTAGGCGCTAATAAGGTGTCATATTTAACTTATATTCATAATCATTTTGGTTGATGGCATTCCTCTTTAGACCAGATTTCCAGTGTTCAAGGCCTCTTCCAAGCTGCATCGTGCACTGAGTAAGACTGGAATGGTGACATCCTAAAAGTTCCAGTCCAACAATGTGCCTCTGATGTAGATGGGGTGAAAGGAGGAAGAAAGGAAGACTAATATGAAAAGAAAAAGTCAATTTGGGAAGTACTTTTCAGTCGTAGGAGACATAGTAAAAAAGTCCTCCTAACTCCAGCCTGCATTGTGGCTGACCCGAATGTCGATGCCCTCCAAGCTCCAGCCCGCACCGTCAACGACCAGTGTGATGAAGCCCTCCAAGCTCCAGTCTGCACTGACTCCGACTAGAGTATTGATGCCCTCCAAACTCCTGTTCAGGCTGTGTCTGACTGGAGTTTTGAAGCCCTCCATTCTCCAGTCCGCACAGAGTCTGACTGGAGTCTTGATGCCCAATAAGTTCCAGTCCACGCCGAGTCTGACAGGAGTTTTGAGCTTATAAAACTGCATGTGTGAATTATATATGATGAAAGAAAATTGTTTAACATAGTTTTATGTTAAATAAATATAACTTATGTAGGACATGCCACTGCTTGTTTTTTAATGTCAAATATTCTTATTTATCTTTTACAGACATCTTTATGTAGGACATGCCACTGCTTGTTTTTTAATGTCAAATATTCTTATTTATCTTTTACAGACATCTTTTCCTTCTATGAAGTTGGAAATATGCTGGGTCAAGGAGGATTTGGAGCCGTCTAGTGAAGCGAGTGAAGGAGGGCCTTGAGGTGTCAATTTTTATTTATTTATTAACTTATTTACTTAGCTGGTCATTTCTTATCTTTATTCTTTTGCTTTTGTTGCAAGTCCTTCTAGTGTCTCTTTAAACTGTAAGACTGACATGCTCTGCATGTTTATAAATTCATGCTTGGAATTTGCATTCACAAAACTTTACATGTCTGTTCAGGATTAATGAAGGCAATGATGTGATCTCTACACATGTTAATTATAAATATTGCTAACACAAATTCTTCTTTCTTTTGTTGATCAGGTGGCAGTGAAATTTGTCAAGAAAACAAAGGATACACAATACATCAACTTTGTAAGTAGACTGTGCTTTCTATATTTTTTTCTTTGAATAACTGTATTGAGTATTTGGGAATCCACCTCCGTCTAACCATAATAAAAATAATTTTTCTTTCAGCCTGAACCTGTTGCACTGGAGGTCACTATTTTAATCCTTGCAAATGAAGGCCCCAGAGTTCCCCAGATAATCCAGCTGTTGGACTGGAAGGATCTGGATGATTACTACATCATGATTCTGGAGCGGCCTATTCCCTGTGAGAACTTGTTTGATTTTGTGCAGCACCATGGAGGCAGAATTGATGAGGACTTGGCTCGGGTTGTCATGCGGCAGGCAACACAAGCCGCTTACATGAGCTGCCAACGTGGAGTGCTGCACCGGGACATCAAAAAGGAAAACCTTTTGATCAACAAGGACACATAGCTGGATTGTCATTAGGTAAGATCATAATAACATGACTATTTTGCCAATTTCAGCCATGTCTAGTCGTACAGTTTAGAATAATGAAGATATGAAGTTTAAAGTAATAATCATTTGTCTCTCCTTTCTACCAAGTGCTGCCAATTGACCTGCTCTTGCCTGCAGCATGAGCCAACAGAACGACTTGATTTGGGCATGATTCTGCACCATAAATGGTTTAAGGTACTGAACTAAAAATACTAAAAATAAAGAGATTTATATAAAAAATTATTAACATTTTTGCCGTTTTTGTCAATCCTTGTACAAATAGATGATAAGTTGTTACAGGATGTTTCCAAGTCAAAATATGACAATAATAAAGCTGATTTTTGCTTTTATTTCAGGGCACAGATATGGTGAAAATGGGCAAATAGTGGCCATGCCCCCCGTTGCTGCCAGTCCAGGTCTTATCATGTACCGGCAGCTCATCGTGACCCAGAGCTCCATTTCCATCCTTGCAAACTCAGAGAAAACAAAAATATATATGAAAATATTAATGATTTTATAAATAACCTTTTTAATAACATGTTTGTTTTCATTAATATTAGTCTAAATATATTAATAATATTAGCATTAATAATGTTGTATTTGTATATTATTGATTAATATTGTTTGTTTCTGCCTGGTGTTATATTATTGTATATTGTATGGTCTTGTGGCCTGTATTAGGATTTTACTTTAAAAACTATTAATGACACTATGTTGTGTCAGTTAGGTACTTTTTAAAATTGACGTGAAATTGTAGCAGAAATGACAGTGCTCTAACAAAAGCTGTTAGCAGAATACATTAACAAATGAAAATTGACATTGAACATAAATAAATACATAAGTAAATTTTGGTGTAGAGTGGCAGTTTATATGCCAGTATCTGAAATACACAACTGAGTTTACAGTTACGGTGTGTCACTCCATTTTCCAAAAGATTTATTTTACAGTAGTTTAATAAAAGTAAACTTATCTTAAAGCTTATTGTTGAATTTCAATGTATCTGCACCCCTCTGTTATCCTGTATACTCTGTAATAGACATTGACTTGCAAAACGATTCCTGATTGTCAGGCAGTGGAGTAGAAAATAAGACCAGAACAATTTAGTACAAAAACAGTCAAAGAAAAGATGAAAAGTACTCTCATTATAAAAATCACAAAGCACACAATCTTAAATCTTTCTATGACCAGGTTTGAGGTAAAGTACTGAAGTGGGAAAATAGCTAAAGTGACAAAGGAAATGCAAATAAAATCCAACAGTACCATGGTCAATCATTCCACATATACATGTATAACACAACCTACATGACACTGTTGGACAAGGAAACCAAGGGCCAGATATAATGCATATTCAAAACAATCGTTATTTATTTTAATGTACATTCAGGTGAATTGAAAATACAGAAAACAAAGTAGGTGTGATATTCACAGTACCAGATTTTAATGCCAAAGTCACAGTGTATATTTTTAGACAACCTATCAGTATACACTGGAAAAATAATGGTAATCCTAATAGTGTTACAGTGGGTTGAGTGAAATAAACCATTGAGAGCATGTTCTGTCTCAAGATCATCTTTAAAGACATTAGAAACAGGTCATATGGAAAGCAAAGTTGATATGAAAGTAAAATACAAAAAGATTAAAATGGATTTTTGAATTAAACAACATGTGGAGAGATGAAAAACAGTTGGAGGACGAAAACAGGAACATTCAAATAAATGTTGGTAAAGGGAGAATAACAAAGAAAAATAGAAATGAAGAAACAATAATTAATCTGATAAATGCTTTAATTCAATGCAATATCTGAAACAGATAAGGTTTATCAGGAGATAACGCCACTCTGCCTGTACAATGTTAACCCCACTCCAAGCCAGCAAGCGGAGGTAATGCACCTCATACAGTTGTATGCCAAACACCCACGGAAACTGAAGAAGAAGAGAGAAGTGGAGCCTGTTTACTGTAACCCAGCGCCCTCTAGACTCAACGGAGCGACACTCTTTCACATCTTCCAGAAAAATCCAAGTAAAAATGGAGGAAATTGACATACAGCTCAGAGACGACGGCGTTCTGAAAAAAGTCATCTCTCCCGGAAAAGGAGAACTTTCAACGTTTCCCAATGGAACAAAGGTAACTTAGTGTAACGCACTGGATACATTTTACAGTAATGAAAAGTCAAGTCGACCAATAAATGTGTTATGGTTTAACGTGTCGAATTCAGAGCTAGCTGGAGTCGCTAGTTTTGACGCATAACATGGGCTTGATTTCGACTGAAAATAGTCCCAAAATCGTTCAGTTTAATGTGTCATGCATATATCGCAATACTAAAACAAATATTTCAACTGGTGTGTGTCCTGTTTTTACATGGAGACGCTAGGTATTCAGATTTAGCCGTTAGCTAAGCATCGGGAGGGATACCTGATGCTACTCTATGAAGGCAGTTTCACAAACAGGATATCTGTCTGTTTGCATTTTTGGCAGAGAGAGGGGAGAAAAAGGTTAATGTCTTCTGAGTGACAGCTGAAAGCTACGTACCCCATATATAACCACTGACTACATCAATAATATTAACCCTGTAAAGCCTGCCTGACATGAAATAAACATTCTCTCTGTGCCTTGTGGTGCTTGAGGCGAAGGCAAGGGAGCATAGGCCTATAACAGTAGTGTAAAATGTAATATATATGAGTTTTTTTTAACGTTTAGACAAAATCTGAATCGAATGAAGAGTTAGCATATCTGGGTAACATTTAATGTAAACAAATGTTGTTGCACTGAGGGCCTGTTGGGCTCAAAATTTAACTTTAGGGAATTTCAATCACACTAAATGTCATAATGCAACAAATACCAGAGGTATACATAAAATGCTTTATAATAAATAACCAAATGAATTATTTGTATTTTTCTCTCCTGAAAGGTGAAGTTTCATTACCGCACAAGCCTTTGTGATGGCACTGTGTTGGATGACTCTAGGACAATGGGAGGTCACAGTAAACCTATGGAGCTCATACTGGGGAAGAAGTTCAAGCTTCCTGTGTGGGAGCAAGTGGTTACCACCATGAGAGAGGGGGAAATTGCTGAGTTCACCTGTGATGTTAAGGTCAGTGACCTGTCTGTCAGTTCATTCTTTTGTCTTCTACATAACTACATATGTAATATTACATACATGTAAATATCACATATGTAAATAAATACAAACAATCATATGTTTTATTCTTTCTGATACTATTTTGACTCAGTACTGATTTTTTTTTTTCTCTATACTGTAATAGCACACAGCTCTCTACCCACTGGTTTCTCTGTCACTACGCAACATCAGCCATGGAAAAGACCCACTGGAGGGACAGAGACACTGCTGTGGAGTAGCTCAGGCTCACTCGCATCATTCTATGGGTCACCCCGATCTGGATAAGTTGCAGGCCAATCCTCAGCCTCTAGTTTTTACTCTGGAAATGCTAGAGGTGAGAAACAGTAGCATGATCTCATTTTTGGAGGAGAGTGGGCAGAGAGCTCTGATAACTACATGAACAGCATCATAAATAAATTCACATCTGTTCTATGTGCATTTTAAGGTGTTAAATAATAATAATAAATAAACTTTATTTTTATATAGCGCCTTTTAAAAGTAGCATCTCAAAGCGCTTTACATACAAATACAAATATGAAGTAAAAAAGATACACACAAGAGTACAGGCAATAAAAATAAAATAAAACAATACAAGGCCAAAATAATAAAACACAAAGTAATCACATAAAAGCTACCCTAAAAAAGTAAGTCTTAAGGGACGATTTAAAAACACTAAGAGATTCTGCATTTCTAATCTCCGAGGGCAGGGAACTCCACAATTTAGGAGCCAATGAAGAGAAAGCCCGATCAACCATAGTTTTAAGCCGAGTTGATTCAACAGTTAAGAGACCAGCTTCAGAGGAGCGTAGAACACGTGTAGGTGTGTAGGGGTTAAAAGCTCTGACAAATATTCAGGAGCCAAATTATTCAAGGCCTTATAAGTAAGCATGAGAATTTTAAAATCGATACGAAAACTAACAGGAAGCCAGTAAAGGAATAGTTCAACCTAAAATGAAAATCGTCATCGTTTACTCAACCTCTAATGTATGTGCTTCATTTTTCTGCTCAAGATATTTTGAAGAATGTTGGTAACCAAACAGCTGGCGGTAGCCATCGACTTTCTTTTTTTTTTTTCCTCCATGCAAGGGAAGTCAGTGGTTACTGTCAGCTATTTGGTTACCAACATTCTCCAAAAATATATTATGCTCAGTCACTTAAAGAAACTTGTATATATATCATCTTGGGGAACTATCCCTTTAATTTTCTACTAATTTCACAACAAATATACTAAATTACAAAGTAGCTGTTGGTAATTCCCACTTGATCTTTATGACGCTGATTCATGATTCTGATTCTCATCTTCCCAAGGTCTTGCCCACTGGATCCTACCAATTGGAAATATGGGCAATGACAGATGAGGAGAAACTGCAGGCCATACCACAGATCCATGAGGAGGGAAATGCACTCTTCAAGAGTGGAGATATTTCAGCAGCTTCTGAGAAGTACTACAATGCCATAGCTTGTCTGAAGAACCTACAGATGAAGGTTAGCCTTAATAGCTGCTGAGCAATGACTGGTTCTCAGTAACTACCTAGAGTGTGAATCTGTCCTGCCAGTTTCAAAATTAAGCAAAATTATTTCTACCCTTATGGTCTGACATGCTCTGCGTTTTAAAGTGAAGCATGCCATTGAATTAATGTGCACGATCCTCCGGTGTTTTTAATGTCTCTCAGTAAATGATTCTCAGTAAATGCAGTAAACTTCATCGCTTGGGAACGCAGTGTGCGCCAGGTTCAATTTTTCACGGTTGCATAAATCCTAATGTTTTGTTGACAGCTGTTTACAGCAGTTCACTTGATTTGTAATGAAGTCTGAGGTCTTCTGCCAAAATAAGCATGGTTCTGCTTTTAACGCTTGCAAGTGAGAAAATAAGGCACAAGTACTGTGATTTTACAACTGTTAAGTAATTAATATACTTATGAAATATTCATTTTTACAGTGCAGTTTTATTATAATAGTAGTATATTCCTGTCTTGATTAACCATTTAATATAGGATTATCATTGTTATCATTACCTCTAATATCAAAATAATATTATTTTCATGTTATTTGGCTTACTAAAAACACCAGTGTTAATGTAATGTGGACTAAGAAAAAAAGTTTTGAGTTCACTTTAAAGTCCAGTAAAAGTCAGTGCAAAGTTCATGCTTGGGGTTGCCAGATGATAAGAGTTTAGATCCCCCAATCAGACCTTTTCAAATAAATAGATAATGTTTTCCTCCCAGTGTTTTACCTAATCTCCCAAATTGGCAACAATGTGCACATGCTCTGTCTGGCCTGATAGAGAGCACTAATGATCTGAAAACACAGACAAACATGTTAGATTTAAGCAGTTTCCATTTAGATATTCTGCTCAAATGAAAGTGTCATATAGCCACTCTGCATTCCTCTACAAGGCTGCTTGAGCTAAATTTGTGAGCGAACTTTCTCATTTACAAACTGTAATAAATCCCAAATATGAATCTTGCGTTTGTTGTTGCAATTGCAATATTCATTACGAATGGTATTAATTGTGGTAGCTGAGTACATGCATTTACACAACCTCTGTGCTACAGTTCAAGGTTGTTTAATAGCGACACATTGAAATCATTTGGAATTAATATTTCACTTTTTAAGGTTTTGTGAGTTTATAATTTAGAGAATTAATGTTTATAATAAGGCAGGTAAGTGAAGTGACATTCAGCCAAGTGTGGTGACCCATACTCGGAATTCGTGCTCTGCATTTAACCCATCCAACGTGCACACACACAGCAGTGAACACACACACACCCGGAGCAGTGGGCAGCCATTTATGCTGCGGCGCCCGGGGAGCAGTTGGGGGATCGGTGCCTTGCTCAAGGGCACCTCAGTCGTGGTATTGAGGGTGGAGAGAGCGCTGGACATTCACTTCCCCCACCTACAATTCCTGCCGGCCGGGGACTCGAACCCGCAACCTTTGGATTACAAGTCCGACTCGCTAACCATTAGGCCACGACTTCTTTAACTAGATGGGGTAAAAAAAAATACTGCTTATGAGCTGACATTCTCTTGATTTGTGCTTATTAAAAATGTCCTAAATAATACCATTCGTAATGAATAATCATGATTATAATTTCAGCAAAAAAAAAAAAAAAAATCATTATCAGTTTAACCATTATTGTGCATCCCTCGACAAAAGTGTATTATTATATTCCTCAAGGTTTTAAAGTTGAGTAAACATATTCTCTGTTTATAGGAGCGTCCTGGTGATGACCAATGGATCAAACTAGATCTCATGATCACTCCTCTCCTCCTCAACTATTGCCAGTGCAAGCATCTTTTGGGCCAGTACTATGAGGTTTTGGACCACTGCTCTTCTATCATCAACAAGTACGATGGTAAATATCAAAACAATTACAACACTCACATAACCCTAAGCCTTAATTCTTTATAACAACCCACTTTGTTTACTGATTACAAGTCTAGCTGTAATTACAGCTAGGCATCTCAAAGAAGCTTATTTTAACTTCTACAGTATTTTTAGGTTAATAAAAGGCTGCACTAGTATCACGTACCTTACAAACAAGTTAAGGTTAACTAAAAATAATACTACATTTTTTTAAACCAGACTTAGCATGAGCGTGCTCCCACCATGAGTAACATTTATCATTTCTATTACGGATGCCCATACTCATTGTTTGTCTTTCTCACAGATAATGTGAAGGCATTTTTGAAACGAGGGAAGGCTCATGCAGCGGTGTGGAACGAAGCAGAGGCAAGAGCTGACTTTGCCAAAGTGATTGAACTAGACCCATCACTTGAAACCTCAATTGCAAAGGAGTTGAGGGCAATGGAGGATCGCATTCGGGAAAAACAGAAAGAGGAGAAGGGACGCTTCAAAAACCTTTTCAACTACAGCAGCAAAGCCTCTGCTGCAGCTTCCACGGTTAGTTTGATTTCAGTCTCAAAAACAGAATCGAAATGAGTGAATATTGATAAACAAACACTGCTCAGTTAAGTAATGTGCTATGCTATTTTCCTCTCTTTTTAGGGCTGAAACAAAGATGAAAGTCCGATTTTACATTTATATGGATGCAGTTAGGCCACTGTCAAGTTGGAGCACATACTCTCTGATAAATTCATCCCTCACAAGTTCATATTGTTTATCACCTCCTCATGTTTTATTAGTAAACTGATATACCATTGAGGACTGCATAGCTTTAAATGCACTTAAATTCATCCATTTATCCCTGGAGTAACCCATCATTTATTGAAAAGTGCTCATTTTCATTGAATTGCTAATGGGATCTTCATCTCCTGTGAACAAGAAATGGGTAAATACCAGTTTACTGCCTTGTTACCTTGTATATTCAGTCTTTGGATATAGCTGATAGAAATGGTCACGGATTGAAACCTGCTTTTAAACAAGGGTAGTCTGAACGAACCAAACTTGAAAGACAATCTGAAGATAAAATGCTAGTCTGGATAAATAGGATTTCTTTGACTATATCCCCCTTTCCCTCAATTTTTATGTTAATCTTTTGTATTTATCATGTTTATTAACTTTTATTGCTATCACCCTTATTGTCTTATGTATACCACATTTTTAATATTTCATAAGCCTTCTAATTTCTTTAATATTTCAATATGTTAGTGAAAGACACAATGGTAACACTGTGATGGCACATGTAAAAGTGTCCACATCCCTATCATTGAAACTAAAAACATATATTCATTCACGTTGTGTTAATGTAACTGTCAGTTATATCTGTCACTACAAATAAATTGCTATTTTCAAATTTTTTTAAATAGGTGTTGCAACTATTCTGCATATGTTGTGCCTGAGGCCAAATAAAGTTTGAAAATCACTTATTCCCCATTTTACAAAAGCAATTCTTGCATTCAGTGGAAATAAATCTGACAGACTGTTTTTGTTTTTTATTTAAATACAGAATTGCAAAAATTGGGCTTAAAAAATGTCTATGCTAATCGCGTTAACTACATGAGGTGTATGTTGGGGAGATAGCTATGCATGATGAGCAAAGGTCAATAAGAAAGATAGAAAGATGTGGTGTTGTAAATAGCTTGGCAAAGAGATGTTTGAGGAACCGAACAATGGGAGACAAGTACCAGAGGGAGGGTGTGTGTGTGGATGTTATGTGCGAGCACTTCGCTCTGTCTCCGCTAGACACTCCCTGACAAGAGCACGCGCGTGGATGATACCTGATGAAAGACAGAAACACGTATCAGCCATTTCAAACAAGTAAACATTTATCCAAATAACAAGACTAAGCTCTAACATACAAATGTGCAAAATGACTACTGTAAGTATTTTTGTTGATTGACAGGCTATTTACTAATGAACCAGGTAGCACTGATTGCAAAATGCTGTCTTTGGATGTATACAATAAATAGACACTAAAATAAGCATTACACATCAGGCATTAGAAGTTACAACTTTTATATATAGTGCAACTTCAATAATTAATTGCAATATAATTTAAAGAAATTATCTGTAGTACAAATAAGTGGCACTGTAATTAATGGCTACTGTAATTTAAAATATTCTGAACACCACTTTTTCTATATTAATTATACATCAGTGACAAGCACCACAGCCTATTAAAGGTAGCTTAGTAAGAACGTCTTTGTGCTGACAAAAGAAACATTGCAAGTCTGATCTCACACAGATCTGAAAAATGCAGAAAACACCATCACAACTGCCCTCAGGTTCACATTTCTCCAGGGGGCTAAACGTCACAGTCTGTTACAAATGTGCTGCATGCACTTTATTCCAAAGGGTTTGGAGTACCTCTCTTCAGCCTCTCCATGGCACTTTTGCTGCCAGCATAGGTAGGACGAATTTCACGGCTCATCTCCTCAATGATGGAGAGCAGCTCACTATAGGTAGATCCCTGGGATACTTTAACAGGCTACAGAAAACAAGAGATGTCTGAGTGATATGCATCCTATTTTATGAGGTGTATTCACCTTATTCTTCAACATGGAAGTGAGCCTATAGACGAGACTTCCGGTTCATTAGCTGCTATAGGAAAATAACGAGAAGAATTACAATGTATGGTAAACAGTAAAACCGTGCACTACAAACCAGTGTGTTCATAACGAAGATAATACATTAAAATAATAAGGAAAGACACCAATGTGCAATATTAAGCAGCAAAACGAGTGATTTTGTACAGCTAAAAATAGCTGGAAGCGAATGAGACCAGAAGCAAGACGCATAAAATTTACAAATGGCTGTGCCCATTTTTACAGGAACAATAAGGGGGATTTTTATAATGTAATATATCTATATCTCAAAATTCAGCTTTACCATCACAGGAAGTTAAATAATAAAAAAAAAAAAATTTAGTATTTCAAAATATCATTGTTTTTATTGTATTTTACTGTATTTTGATCAAATGTATGCATCATTGGTGAGCATAAGAAACTTCAAAAAAAAAAAAAAAGACTTGTAAAACAGACCCTCGGGGCATTTATCTTCATAATTCAAGTATGCAAATTTATCTAAAAGGCCACTGGTATCAGAAAATTAACTTACTTGTACAAAGCCCATTGATGGTGGACCAAAGTCACTAAATGCTGGTCTAAAGCTAGAAGAGGAGGCCAGTGATGGAGATGAGCCACATGATCCTAAAACCAGAGAGCAAGAGGAAGACCAATCACAAATCAAGGAAATGTCAAAAGGCCAAACTCGACCAATGATATCTCGCCACCCAGTGTTTGTATGAAAGGAAGTGAGGTAAAATACAGCCAGTATTAGATGCACTGATGTGTTGGCATGGCACACTCGCAAATGATTAAGAAATCAGCTTTTAAACATAAACGCGATAGGATGCGGTTCACAGCACAATATACCACACATTTATTATGTAATGAGCGAGACAGATGGCTATAACGTTAGCTCCTTTAACTCCTCCCCCTTTATCCGTGTCTCTGACCTCTTTTACAGTAGGTTCACTGACCCCTTTCTCCAGGATTAAAACGGTGCGTTTGAAAAGACGATGGACAAAAAATATATGAAATGGAGAAAATATGAATGTGCACGAGAAATGAATGAACAGAGAGCACAATGAAACTCACCTGGTGGAGTGTGGTTGGAGCCGGTGGGTGCGGGGGCGATCGGCTTGTAACTCATATTTACACCGCCGTCGACTGTAACCTCGCTTGATGAAAACTTTCCGCTTATCTTCTGAATGCAATCTCGATGGGCTTTATTATCTAAAGCAGGAACGATGCTGACCTAATGTAAACACAAAGAGTAGATATACAGATCCGTATAAGAGGTGAGAGACATGATAAAGGCTAGCGGGCAGAAAAGACGGTCCCCTCTAAACTTAACCGGCTTCAAACCGTGCCTTGTCTATTTAAATCGACTTTTTCTTGATTTTCAGCTAGGGCAAAACAAGGAGTCATTTGATACAAATACGAAATCTATTTGGTGTACTAAAGAGTGGAGGATGCCTGTAACGTTGGTGGTTTATGAAAGGTAAATTTAACTACCCACCTCTTCTTCCGCGAACTCGCTCGACAGCGACACGCGCTAAATATCCAACAAGCCGCCAAATCAAACAAACAACAACCGTGAACAACAATACGCTGGGCAGTTTCTGGTCGCCGGTTTAGACTTGTTCGAGGAGATTAACGAGGAATATAACGCACGGGAAGAGTTTCGTTACGCGGAGGTGTCGGCTCTTCTCCCCTCTTCCTGCGCGTGCTAGCCTGCTATGTTATTTTCCCATGATACTCGGCAAAAAGAGTGACTGCGTCATCAGGCACGCGCCTTTGCCCTCTCTCTGCCACAATGAAGATTCCATTCTGGAATTTTCTTCTTGAGGTGTTTGGAGCGTGTGGACAAGGATGAGCTGGGAAAACGTTGGGGAAATGGATAGTCTGAAGTCGTTTTATGATAATATTTATTTATTGAATGGCATGGTATAGTATGGCGTGAAGAAGAAAAATTAATAACAGAATAAATTCTATGAATTAGGCTATTGTTTGGCAATATGCAATAATCACTACTGGTGATATGTACAGTACTATATACATTAAACAATGGAATGTACAATCGACATAAAAATCAAATACTAAAATATAGATGTTTATTGAACACTCTGACAGCTGTTTAAAGGAAAGTGTTCTTTAATCAGGATGTTTTATCTGTTAGTGATTTCAGGCTTCTTTTACGCGCTGAGTGAGATGGATCCATTGTAATCTTTTTATTGGTGCATTAGGTGTGCTAGCGTAGGTCTCAAACTGGATTCCTGGAGGGCCACAGCTCTGCACAGTTGAGCTCCAACCCTAATCAAACACACCTGATCCAGCTAATCAAGGTCTTCAGGATTACTAGAAACCTCCAAGCAGGTGTGATTTGGAGCTAAACTGTGCAGAGCAAAACCACTTATGTACTTCAGTAGCCTAAATGTGACCTATTGTAGGAGTGGAGGCTATTTCACTGTCATCAATTTAAGCACCTCCCCCAGTCACATAGACGGAAAGCACTTACATGCTGAAATCAGATCTGCTTCTAAATGATTCATGCTATGCATACTGTAGAGTCCATTATTTGCAGTCATATAGGCCTATTGTTTATTACTGGTTGCCAGAGAAATTGTTGTAACTTAGGCAGCATCATCTAATCTGTAGGGAAATAGACAAAGTAAATACATCTTGAGCTCATATTAATGTAAATTTAGGCCTACAGTAAATGTAAAGTGCATTAGTCAGTGACTACTGATACACAAGACACAAAAGCCATTCATTCAAAGAACTGCTGCGTCATTACCACATTTTCTACTTGTTTTCATTGCCAAGATAATTTGTGCATTTTCATACTCGCTCCACATAAACAAAAGAAGAATTGCAACAATTTTGCTGACATGACATTTAACTTGGCATATTTCAGTTAACAGCAAAGAGGAAAGGTGTGATAAAACAATATAATTAGCACGTTTTAAAAGCATCTTAAGGCAAGTACAAACACAAACAAACAGTGGTATGATCTATTAGTTACATGCCTAGTTTGAGCTTTTTTATTGTTGTTTTGGACTCGTGATGCCTCCTCTAATGGGACAGTCTAAAAGCACTGACTGCATCAGAGCTGCTGCTGATTCTGAAGTCAGTCCTTCATGCTGCATTTCACTGTGCTGTGCGGGACAGGGGACACGGGAGCGTTTGCTTTCGACTCCGCTTCAAAGCCATGGATGTTACGAACGATAAACTGTCTTCCATCCGAAAGTGTCTTTTGGTAACTTTACTGTTCGTTTGTTCATTTCAACTGTCCCGATCAAAGCGAATATTCAAATGTCCTTCAGGATGCACTTGTACGACAGATTCAATCATTTGCGTCGGTTCGTCTCTCATCCCACGGACTATACCGAGCGACATCAACTCTCTGTAAGTGTGATATTATGTTCGACTAACAATTTATTAGCGAAAATGTTTATAATTTTATCAGACATAGTAGGATATGACCTGTATTTATATTTCGAAACTGAACGTGCATCGTAGTGTTTTGTACAAAAAAATAAATAAACTAGTGTCATATTTATTCATTTATTATAGCCAATTTATGTTTTAGGAGTATTGTCAATTGCAGTTTCCCAGAAATCAAGGAGGCTATGTTCTCGCTCATGCCCTCACTGCAGTTACTGTAAGTGACTGCTGCATCACTTTTTATAAATGTACCTGTTTATCTGCACTATAAAACACTGATGCGTAGAATACCATGCATTCTTTGTTATGCTGGTCATATTTATGTTTTCAAATTTTCTGGCATATTCTGGCATCTTTTCTCTTCTTAGTCTCCTTAGTTCTAATTCATTTTCTGAAATCAAGGAGGATGCATTCTCAGGGCTTCCTCATCTTGAGTATTTGTAAGTATTATTATTGATTTTAAATAATGATAAAAATGTTCACTTCTTTACAGTATATATTACTGATATATTTGTTGGATGCCTGGACCACTTTATCAATATTCCTGCAGAGTTATTGGCTGAAGTACTTTTTTTAATAGCTATTTTGACTTATTTTATTTCTCCAACCAGATTTATTGAAGGTAACAAGATTGAAGAGATAAACAAATATGCCTTCAGAGGACTTCGGGATGTTACACATCTGTAAGTATATGACATACAGTGAGCAAATCAAGGTTGTATTTATTTAGACAGATTTCTGGTTGGTTTCATAATTTAATTAAGAAATATATATTTTTGTTTAATATTTTATATCAGATGGCCAGTACATAATGTGATATATTGCTGTTGTCTTGAATTGTATTATAAAGTACTCTGGAATGTCCCTAAAAATCCTGATTTGTATAAATAACCAAATGGAAATGTAATATATTGCCATGTATGTTACCTACAAGGCGATATATAATTTTCACATACATTCTCTGGTATTGCAGCAACCATATATGTCAACAATATATTTTACTGATATATAAAACTTCTAAACAAAAAAATCTGAATGTTTATATATATTTTTAATAATTTAAAAAATTATTTTTATAAAATATATTTTATTTCCATAGCATGTATTGACAGGTTTTAGGATGGATATAGGCTACTTGACATACGTCCAAATGTTCCAATTTCTAATAGGTTTCATGTTTTTTATTTCACATGACGATATATTTATCATATGTAAATCTAATATATGTAGGTACTGTATATTACATTTGCGTAAAGTCTTCTGTTAATTTGTATTGATTCATTTCCTCTGTTTTTACAGATCATTAGCAAACAACAATTTAAAAACACTACCCAGGGGTCTTTTTTCTGATCTACGCTCTTTGATTGAACTGTGAGTTTTTCAGCTCACTGTTTACAAATGTGCACATGTAATCATCATTACCAAGACAACCACTCATGCTAAATAGCTGGGAAACAATAATATTGCAGTCACATAAATTTGTTTATTTGTAGAATTTTTAGAGTGTTTTGATTATTTCATGTCAAATAAACAGAGATCTACGAGGGAACATGTTCCATTGTGACTGTGAGTCCATGTGGCTGATGCTGTGGTTGAAACGATCCAATGCCACAATCTCTGATGTTTACTGTACCAGTCCCTCTGGCATGAAGGGCGTCCTGTTAAAGGATGTCCCAGAACAACACAGCAAGTGTGTCTCCACAGGTAGCTAAATTTCTGTTGCTTAGATATGTCAGATATTATGTTGAATTTTTGCATTGAGTGTCCTGATAAATGCAGTGAAAAGGTGTGAAGAAAAAAATATGATATGTTTACACTTGTGTAGTGACAATGAATGAATGTGCTTCCATATGTCTGGTTCTTTTCCCTTCAGATTTTGTTCAGCACCAAATAGTGAATACTCAATCAATGTCAGCAGACATCTTCTCTCACAAAGATGATATATATGTCGCTATGGCAGTTCCAAATTCAGACAGCTGCATAATCATGGAATGGGATCATATTGAGACTAAATTCAGGACTTTTGATAACATCACAGGTTTGACTCCATAATCATTTGTCATATGTCATAAAAATGAAAGAGTATAGATGATGATTTCATTTTTTAAAAATGTATTATATTTCAGGACGGTCTGTTGTTGGATGCCGGTCTGTTCTGATCAACGAGCAGGCATTTGTCATTGTCTCCCAACTCTTCGATGGCTCCCTTGTCTACAAATATGAGCAAGCACAGAATAAGTTCACCAAGTTTCAGGCAGTTGAAATGCTTAATGTGTCCAAGCCGAATGACATTGAAGTCTTCCAGATTGGAGATGACTGGTTCTTCCTAATTGTAGACAGTTCCAAAGCTGGAATGACAACTCTGTTTAAGTGGAATGAAACTGGTTTCTACCCATACCAGTTCCTTCATGAATGGTTCCGTGACACCGATGCAGAGTTCTTTGATTTAGATGGCAAATCTGTCCTCATACTCGTGAGCCGTTCCCAGGTTCCTGTTATCTACCAATGGAACAAGAGCTCCCAGAAGTTTGTTCTACATGATGAGATAGCAAATATGGACGATATTGTCAGCGTGAAAGCCTTTAGGATTAATGATGTTTCCTACCTTGCGCTCGCCTGCTACATCGGTGACTCAAAAGTCATGAAGTGGACAGGCAAACACTTTGAGGAAGTACAAGGCTTGCCTTCACGTGGCGCCACAGTATTACAGCCCATCAAGTTCAAAGACCAGCACTATTTGATTCTGAGCAGTGATTATTCGTTCTCCCAGATCTTCAGGTGGGATGAGGAAAACCAGAAATTTATCAAGTTCAGGGATGTGTATGTTCAGTGGCCACGCTCATTCACAGCACTGTCCACAGACCAGCGTGATTTTGTGCTGGCCACCAGCTTCAAAGGCAAAACCAATGTTTTTGAACATATTTCAGTGGATTATAGCAAATGAGGCATGTGCTGTTATTCGTTGCATCTGGGCAAATTCTAAAATAAAACTTAAATATACGTCTACAAGTAACCTTAATATTTATGAATGTAATTTTTCGTCAACAAAAAGGCCAAAACCCAGTGCACACGTCTGTCTTGCAACATTTTCTATAAAGTCTGAAATAAATAATGCTCTGCTGCTTAATTCATTCAGACCTTGAAAATACCTGACTGTTTGATTATATCAGGGCCCTTTTAAATAATTTCTCACCAAAGGTGCTCCGGCTTCAATCCAAAAGACTATGGACTTGTCAGCTTCAAGCTAATTTATCCTAATGAGCTGGTTTGACTTTATGCAAGCATGTTGTTGGTGCAGAGTAGTGATATTATTCAGTAGAGACCCTCAGTGTTATTGCCTTTGATGAATGAAAGCCTTAGATTTTTTTTTTATTCATTAATTTTTTTTAACAGAAGATAATCCTATATTACTGTAGCTGGCCGAGTATTGTACATTTGAAAATGTATTATTGATAATAAAACAGCATCTTCTATTCATTCATGTTTGTTTTTATTTGTATATATATATATTTAGTTTCTTACAAGGAAGTCAGCTGACAAATGGTTTAGCCAGTTTAGCATTGTCTTCAATGCATCACTGTTCCACATATTGTTAACATAAACACAGGACATAACAAGAAAGAAGCATGTTAAAACTTACATTTCAGATGACACTTCACTCCTTGACAGTGAGAAATTGCTTATGTTCACAAAGATCACTTTACTAGCCAGTCAGCAACATCATTCTTTGTGACAGAGCCCTTAGGTTTGATAAGCACAATGTCACAAGCCATTCAAAGTAATCACAGATGTCATGTATTTAGAGGCCCGTCTATATATTTCTTTCTGCTGTGCTTTATGTGCATGTTCTATTATTTACATTATGCATATGCTGTGTTATATAAAATTAGTGGACGTTTAAAATATTGCCTTGTATGATATTTTCAAACTGAGAGCATGTTTCATTTTTTCCCATTTACTAATAGCAACGATACTTCTATAAATTTGTTCATTGCACTTCAGTACAATAGAATACATTATATTTTATATATTGTGTAATGATAATCGAGTCAATTCGTTGTAAGTTTGGGGTTGCGTTCAACAGCAATGTAAACAACAGAAGTCTATTGCAGCAAAATAAATTAATTTGCAACAACAATTTATAGATTTATGCAAAACCACGGGTTTGTTATAATCGTATAACTTAACGTAAGAAGCTTCATTAAACATCTGTTATTATTCTTTGGCTTTTTTTTTGTAGCACTTGGCGTCCCTGTTTAAAGCGACACGCTGCGGTTGGCCATCATCCCAGCCGGAAATGATGTAGCCTACGAGATGTTGATGAAACCTGAAACATGTAATCCTCTCATCCTCGTCGCAATAGATGCAATAGAAGTTTTTGTAATTGACAGATTTTTTTTTAAGAATATTCTCGGACCGAAAATGAATCCTTCCAGAAGAAGCGAAAGTGATTGGCAGGGTCTGGTGAACGAGGTAGGAAACGCTCGTATGGACTCGAATCATACTATCAGCACTGCACTACAGAGGATGCTGAAATTAACCATTTAATGTGGGTTTCGATTAAATTAGCCAAATGATGTGTGTAAAGTTTAATGGCACGTATCAGATCATTTAGCTGATTTACAGAGACGTGAAATCCTCTTACTGTAACCGTGTTGTGTTGTCATTTTCTCGAGACCGCTCGTTCTTATCGATTAATAAAGGTGACATGGTTCTTATTACATCTGTAAATGCCTAGCATCTTAATAAATACAATGCAGAAGGTCTGGCACACGATCAGCGGAGGGATTAACTTAAATCTTCATCCTTTTACGTCAAGACCCATGAACGGCGCTGAACTCAGTTTGGACCTGGAATTGAAATAATAAAAAATAATAATAATGATTTTAAAATACAGTGGTGTAGTATCACAGCATGTCATTCAAAGTACATTAAAGGAACACGCCACTTTTTTTTGGAAATAGGCTAAAAGTGCTACCGCCAGACACGGAGATCGGCTGAATTCAAAAACGTTAAAACTCAACTGTTTAACTCTTGGGGAGGTGTAAAATGAGCCTATTTCCAAAAAAAGTGGAGTGTTCCTTTAACTATCATGTATGTGCACAATTTAGAAGTATATCAATAATAAAGAAATATAAAGTCTTCTGTATGTTTTCATTTAAGGAACTTTTAAACCCATAACAACTACAGGCTGCTATGGACTTTGAATGTGTGTTTACATAATCTTTTGAATAAATATTGATCAAATTGTTAACTTTAATGCCCCTTCTCAAGTGCATTGACAAATTTAGTAATTTCAAAGGTTTGGTTGACCTTTTCAAAGGTTATATTAATTTAAAAGTATGATTTATTTCTTTATATCAGTTGTTCTCAACCGTTAGTGGCCTTTAACAAACTTCCAAGGTGGCTGAATGTTAATAATAATGATATTGATAATGATGATAATAATAATATGTACTGTTAATAATAATAAGTAATACATAATCTAACTTCAGTAAAAGGGTAAAACCACTAAAATCAACATATAGAATTAATGTAAATTGAAATCATATTTCTTATTTTTGGCCTTCAAGTAATGTTTTATTAACATACAGAACACACAGTTCGTAGAACATCTGGAATTAACCAAAATGAATAAATTAAAAGAGTACAGGTGCAGCTCAGAAAATTAGAATATGGTGAAAAAGTTCATTTTTTCTTGTAACTTATTTCAAAAAGTGAAACTCATATATTTTAGATTAATTTCATGTAAAGCAAAACACTTCAAAAAAAATTTTGTTTTAATTTTGATGATTAGACCGTACAGCTCATGAAAGTCACAAATCAATATCTCAAAATATTAGAATATTTACATTTGAGTTTCAATTAATGAACATCCATACAGTATAAATTCTGGGTATCTCTTGTTCTTTGAAACCACAATAATGGGGAAGACTGCTGGCTTGGAAATGGTCCAGAAAACAATCAATGACACCCTCCACAAAGAGGGTAAGTCACAGAGGGTCATTACTGAAAGGGGTGTCTGTTCAAGGAGTGCTGTATCAAAGCACATTAAATGCAAAGTTGATTGGAAGGAAGAAATTGGGTAGGAAAAAGTGCACAAGCAACAGGGATGACCGCAAGCTTGAGAATACTGTCAAGCAAAGCCAATTCAAACACTTGGGAGAGCTTCACAAGGAGTGGACTGAAGCTGGAGTAAGTGCATCAAGAGTCACCACGCTCAGACGTCTTCAGGAAAAGGGCTACCAAGCCACTTCTGAAACAGAAACATCTTACCTGGGCTAAGGAGAAAAATAACTGGACTGCTGCTCAGTGGTCCAAAGTCCTCTTTTCAGATAAAAGTAAATTTTGCTTTTCATTTGGAAATCAAGGTCTGGAGTCAGGAAGAAGACTGGAGAGGCACAGAATCCAAGCTGCTTGAAGTCCAGTGTGAAGTTTCCGAAGTCAGTGATGATTTGGGGGGCCGTGACGTCTGCTGGTGTTGGTCCATCGTGTTTTATCAAGTCCAAAGTCAATGCAGCAGTCTACCAGGAGATTTTAGAGCACTTCCATCTGCTGACAAGCTTTATGGAGATGCTGATTTCCTTTTCCAGCAGGACGTTAGCACCTGCCCACAGTGCCAAAACCACTTCTAATTGCTTTGCTGACCATGATATTACTGTACTTGATTGGCTAGCCAACATGCCTGACCTGAACCCCATATGGAATCTATGGGATATTTTTAAGAGAAAGATGGGAAATAGTCGATCCAACAATCCAGACGAGCTGAAGGCTCAATAGTGCCTCAGCAGAGCCACAGGCTGATCACTTCCATGCCACACCTCACTGATGCTGGAGTTTGTGCTATAAAAGGAGCCCCGACCAAGTATCGAGGGCGTAAATGAACATCCTTTAAAGAACTTGAACTTTTCTGTTCTGCAAATCCTTTTTTTGATTGATCTTAGGATATATATATATATATATATATATACTCTAATATTTTGAGATACTGATTATTGACTTTCATGAGCTGTAAACTCTAATCATCAAAGTTAAAAGAAAAAAACTTTTGAAATATTTTACTTTACATGTAATGAATCTAGAATATATGAAAGTTTCACTTTTTGAAATAAGTTACAAGAAAAAATGTACTTTTTCATCATATTCTAATTTTCTGAGATGCACCTGTACATTATGGGTAATTATTTTATTGTATTGACATTTCTGGTTTCTATGAAAACTTCCCAGCATTTTAGCAAAAGTCCCAATAGAAATATTTTCACTTACAGGGGAAAAATGTATATATTATCTTGAAAGAGACGTTGGTTACACTTTAGGTTGTCATTGTAACACGTTACATGTACTTACTATTATAATAACAATTAATTATGCATAATTACATGCAAGTAACCCTAACCATATAGTAAGTACATGTAATTAATTAATATTACTCAGTAATTAAATGTGTAATTACACTGTAACAAGGACACCTTAAAATAAAGTCTAACCGAGACTTATGAGTTGGAGGCAATGGGGGGGAAAGCTTAGGTGATTTTGCTGAAAAACAATGCAAGAACCCACTGTCATGAATCCGGTCCATGAACTTTCGTTCACTCATCACCAGAGGTCACCCGCTCACCGCATGGACTCTTGCACTACACCACTGTTGCATTTTCACCATTGGACTACAATTCCCATCATCCATTACACTGACGACACAGCTGTCACCAATCTCACATTGCTCTGATTACACAGCTGATCACACAATCACACACGCTTTATAAGCCTTGGACTTCCTCTCTGTCATTGCTGAGTATTGTATAGCATATATCACTCTCCTAGCGATAGCTACTCTACGGAGCCCACTTAGTTGCCTTGCCTTGCCTTGCCTTGCCTTGCCTTGCCTTGCCTTGTCTTGTCTTGTCTTGTCTTGTCTTGCCTTGTCTTGTCTTGTCTTGTCTTGTCTTGTCTTGTCTTGTCTTGCCTTGCCTTGTCTTGTCTTGCCTTGCCTTGTCTTGCCTTGTCTTGTGTGTTTTCTAGTGTTTTGATTCTTGCCCGTGTTTCCTGGATTTACCCTTTGCCTTTCCGTTTGGACTCTGTTTGCCCCTGCTTGGACTATTGCTTGTGTTCTCGGATTACCCCTCTTGTCTAAACCCTTTGGATATTGTTTGCCATTCGACGACCCACGCATGCCCTCGGAATACTCTTGTGTCTTGTCCTCAACATATCTGTTAACTGATGTTTGACCCTGCCTGTGTTTTGACCACGTCTCTGTTTAATAAAAGCATGCACATGGATCCGTACGCCTCACGTCTCGTTGGCTCCGTTACACCCACTTTGATCATTGCCTCTTCTGGCAGTGGTGGTGACTAATGCTTTGAATTGAAGCATTAACAACCCTGTTGATTTCTTTGTGTGCCTAGTTCCTGGTATGCAAGAGAAAGCTGGAGAGTAAGAAGGAGGCACTGCTGATCTTATCAAAAGAACTGGACACCTGCCAGCAGGAAAGGGATCAGTTTAAACTGATGGCAAACCAGCTCCGTGAACGCCATCAAGGGCTCAAGAAAAAGTACAGAGAGCTTATAGTATGTATTTCTATTCTAAATTAATTAAACACTCAAGCAGAAGTATGAGGTATTGTTATTATAATAAAGTGTTTTTTTTAATGTTTTCATTAATAGGATGGCGACCCTTCTCTGCCTCCTGAAAAAAGAAACCAAGTATGTCTGTGCTTATCACCTATTTAAATATGCTTAACTATACTGTTATATAATGTATGTATAAAACTACAGATCTGAGATCTAAATGTGTGTTAACAAATGTGTAGTTTGTGCAGTACTCAACCCAGTACTCCTGATTATCATTTGTTCATTGTTCATTGTATTTAACTTGCCACAGGTCAATCTGGCCCAGTTACTGAGAGACTCACGAGAACAGAACAAACAGCTGAGCGAGGAGATGAAAGAACTGAAGCAACGTTTAGCGGAGGTGCAGGGTGATAACAAGGTATGGGTTCCAATCTGCACAGAGGTGATGACTTTGCATGACTCAGTCCCATGCAGATGTTTGCAAGGTCAAATGTGTAATCAAACACATTGATAACAGTTCATATATTATGGTATATCTGCATCCCACAGCTGCTGAGGATGACCATTGCAAAGCAGCGTCTAGGGGACGAAGAGGTAGGGACTCGTCACTTTCCGGCCCATGAGAGAGAAGATCTCGTTCAGCAGTTAGAAAGAGCTCGAGAACAGGTGCATTGCTCTTGGCGTTCCACACATTTTTGTTCTCAAGAATATCACCGTGTGTCATGTCTCACAGTTTTTATAGACACTGGTGTCATAGAAAAATGAAACACTGAGACAATAGTTTAGTAAAAAGCAATATCTGTCCTGTGTCATAACCCTATGGTGTTGCAGAATGAAGCACTGGAACAAAGCTTAAAGGCAGCCACAGATGAATTACTGGACGTGAGAGCAGAGCGTAATGTCTATCAGGAGAAAGCTCACAGACTAAACCTGGAAATTAACCACATCTTGGGAAGCCACGAGAATCGCATCCTGGATATAGATGCTTTGTGTATGGAGAACAGGTCAGTGTTGCCATGTTCAGGATCTACACACCTACACATTTAGCATCTACTGCTGCGGTAGCAGGAGGTAAACACACACACACGTTTGTTTTTGGGGACTTTCCATAGACTTCTATTACTTTTATACCGATCAATGATATTTTCTATCCCCTAACCCTAAACCTACCCCTTACAGAACCCTTAAAGTTTGCATTGTTACACTTTCAGATAAACATCATTTATTATTTTTAATTATTTTTTTCCCTCGTGGGGACCGCAGGCTGGTCCCTACAATGTCAAAAATTTCAGGTTTTACTATCCTTGTGGGGACCAAATGTTGCATAAACAAGTACACACTCACACAAGCACACACTAATTAACATATATGCAGAAATGTATCATTTTAGTACACATAAATCACATTCTGATTCCAAAATAACTGATATTTTAGATATATAATGCTATTATAGTTTTGTTAATACTTTGATGTTCTGTTTTGATTTTAAAGGTAAAGCTTTTGTCATTTTTCTTTTTTTAATATGTCTATATGTTAAACTAAGGTACTAGCTGACAACAAATAACTTTAGAATTGGTGTTCCATGACAGGCATTTTCAATGTAACAGGTAGGGAGAAAACCCCAGTAACATGACTTAAAAATGTCATTTTGATTATTTACGTGATTAATGGATATATTTATACGAAAGGAAATGTGACTCTAGGAACATGATCAGGTTTGTGGTGAGACTGACCTCTGCTGGTCTGCTGGGGGCATTACAGGCATTGATATGGCCGTTTTAACATATCCAGTTGGTTTTGTTGGTGCCTAAATATTATCAGTAGTGCTATTTATCTAGTCATTTTGTGGGTTATCTGTATATCATATTAAAGTCTTCAAAATATATTTTTTTAAGATATCTGCATGAGCGGCTAATGCAGCTTCGGGAGGAGGTCAACCTCCTCAAATCAAACATCATGAAGTACAAGGTATTTATTACACATACGACCAAATTGATATGTACACAACATATTAATGCACTTTAGTTATGTATAAGTTCATTGTTGGTCATATGCTAATGTGTTTTATTTCAGAGTGCTTTGGAAAGCAAGAAGAATTGTAAAGTGTATGGCAAGTCCAACAGCAGTGCTCTGACAGGAGTCCTCTCTGCTAAACAAGGTACCACACAAGACGTCTACAGAATCCAGACAGTAATAATTCCGTTCTTTACCAGTATTCTTCTTTAATTAATTCACAATTCTTTGAAAAAATACACAGAAGCTAAATTACGGCTAATATGTTTCCAGTACAAGAGCTGTTGCTGTCAGAGGAGAATGGCTGCAGTCTCCCGGTCACTTCACAGTCCATCAGTGACCTGAAGTCGCTGGCCACTGCTCTGCTGGAGACCATCCATGAGAAGAACATGGTCATTCAGCATCAACGGCAAACCAACAAGTATGTTACATCACTGACAACTATCATCTCATTGTCTGTGCTGGAAAGCACCCAAGATACAGTGTTACTTTCAAATGGTTTATTTATATGTGACCCTGAACCACAAAACCAGTCTTAAGTGTCAATTTTCGGAAATTGAGATTTATACCTCATCTGAAAGCTGAATTAATAAGTTTTCCATTGATGTATGGTTTGTTAGGATCGGACAATATTTGGCCGAGATACAACTATTTAAAGATCTGGAATATGAGGGTGCAAAACAAATGAAGTTTTAGCAATGCATATTACTAACCAAAAAAGTTTTGATGTATTTATGATAAGAAATTTACTAAATAGCTTCATGGAACATGATCTCTACTTAATATCCTAATGAGTTTTGGCATAAAAGAAAAATGGATAATTTTGACCCATACAATGTATTTTTGGCTATTGAAATATACCCCAGCGACTTAAGACTGCTTTTGTGGGCCAGGGTCACATATGCTATTATAGTTTTTATTAATATTTTAGATTTGCATTTATTTTTATATTTTCATTTTTAAGTTTAGTAAAAAAAATTGAAATTTTGTTGTAAAATGTGCATTTTATTTTTTATTAGTTTTTTTTTTTTTTTTTTTTATGTTACTATTTTTATTGCATTTTATGTTACTATTTAGGTTTAATATATTTTTATTATTTCAGTTTTAGTTCTTATTTATTTCTAGCTTGTAATTTTAGTGCTTCATCTTATTTAATGTAGTTTTGTTTAATTTATTAAGGCAACATTTAACATTCTTTAGTTTGTTATTTTTTGTATTTTATCTTATGGCTTTATTTAAATGAACAAAAGTGTTTATAATGGTGTTTGTTAATTATAATAATCCTGCCAAGATGCAAGTTAAGCCATAGCATTCTTATTTTTACAGAATTATGGAAGAATATTCCTTCAAAAGGAATTGCGATTGCAGTTGAGTTTTGGCAGGTTACATGCACAATGCAGAGAGAGTGAAAAAGTAGACAAAGTAATTAATATTGCTATTTAAATATGACAGGCTCATAAATCGTCAGATATGGGAAATAGTTGCAAATGGACTCTTCTTTTTCATTTGAAATTTGGCAGCCACTGTGCGTTCGCGATATTTGCAATTGTGTTTGGATTATGTCAAGTTATGCGTCCAGATATGGAAAATGCAACTGAAAATACAATTTTTGAAAATTGTCGGGAATATCCTTCCATACTGAATAGTGATAAAAAGTGAAATGTAGCTGTTGGTTTCCATGTATTTAAACAGGATCCTGGGTAACCGGGTTGCAGAACTTGAACGAAAGTTGAAAACATTAGAGGTGTCTGGGTTGTGGAGTCTGCCAGGTAAACATCATGTCCATTCTATGCAGTTGCTATTTTTTTCTTAATTTTGATTGTTTGATGATAGTTTGGTGTTTTAATGTTTGCTCTAATACACTTTACATTTGTGTAATGGGTGTTTCTTTGTATCATAATATATATTATCTTGCTTATTTCAGTTTTTTAAATGACTTTCAATTGCTCTCCCATTTCTGCTTTTCGCTCTTTCTTCTCACCCTCTCTGGAGGCATCACCTACAATGTGTCTCTCGGACTAGGGAGTATGTTTTTTATTCAATGTCGTTTTTTGCCTTTTATACCTTTCTGCACTCTTTTCAAACCAATTCTACCTCTGTTACGCTTGTTAACTTGACCAGATAACTTTCACTTGTTGTTATAGTTGTGTATTTATTGCCTTGAACTTTTTTACAGGAAGGAAAGCCGTAATTGTCCTGAGTGACTCTCAGCATGTCCAGTTCACCACAGAACAGTCAGTCCATCTGACACCAGAGTCAATGGGTAAGTTACTACCTAGTGAACACTAATTGGCACTTTACATCTATACAGTACACTTTTGTGTCTCGTGACTTCTTTAAACATTACAGGTACAAATCCAAATGTTTTTGTTAAATTTGTAGTTATGATTAATTTTGTAATACTCATAGACTTAACCCTAACCCTAAATTGCATTTGGAAAAGACTTGGGTGCATAAGCTCAAAGCGTTTCATTCAAAGACAAGTGGAGAAGCACGCACACATAATTCTAAAAAAAATCCTTACAAAATTCTTACATGTGAAAGAAATTTTAATTTAACTTTTTATTAGTCTATATAAAGTATCTATACTTTTTAAATAAAGAATAATAACAAAAGTGTCAACTCTTTCCAGCAGGAGATGAGGAGATTGTTACTGGAGAAGAGGTGACAGAAGACACTGGACTCAGCACAGATTTCAGCTCAGATGAGTGTCAAGCCGTGGCAGTCGAGTTGAACCAAGAGAGAGATTATTTCAACCGCACATATTCAGTCTCACAAAGTCCACAATTCAGTAATCCAGCAGAAAGTATCCAGCCTGTAGAGAGCACACGGTGTAAAACCCTTGCTTGTTGTGACTCTGAGAAGCCTGTGTGTCCTCCTGAGAGGGGATCAGAACAACATAATGAAGATCTCGTGAGCCGGGGATGTCAGTCTTTGAACACAGAAGCATCTTTGAAAGGTTCAGAAGAAGAGGCTGATGTGGAGAATGAAGTTCCTGTTGTTCATTCTGAGGAGGACTTTGATAGTCAAGGTGCATTAGAGGACAGTCGGCTTGTGGCATCAGAGACCTTTAGCAGTTCTGGATCTGAGTCATATACACCGGAACAGCAAACTGAGAATGCTTCCCTAAACACAAGTTCTCCTGCTCAAACCTCATCACACCAGGAATGAACCTTCATGATGTTAAAAACTGAGAGAGAAATTCATAAAAACAGCCTCCATTCATTTAAAGCCCCATCAGTTTAAATAAGTGTTCTGATTCAGAACTGTATGAAAAAGACTTTGGCAAAAGAATGCAAACAAGAACATCTGAATGTCCAAATGAAACCTGTTCATTATTCCAATTAAGCTAAAAGCAACAATGTTAAGATGTATTTCTGGGGGTTTTTAATAATCTGAGATCATCAGGAAGATCAAATGAATCTGTAGATGTGACGCCACTATGATGACACTAAACCAGCAAGTTTATTTTTTTCTAACATTATTATGAAGTCATTTTAAAGGCACATTTATGTATTTTGACTAATTTAAATACCTTTGTAATTACATCTGGTGTATTTTGTGGATAAAACATGACCATTTTGACTTCTAATTTTCAGTTTAACCTTCTGATTTTTTTATTCCTGTTTCACGTGCAAAAGCTGAAGGTTCTTTTTTCTTATAACACTGAATGTCACAATTCCAGCCATTATGATTTGTTCCTTACAGAGTCGGTGTATATTTATTTCCTGTCATGTTGGTCTTATTTATTATAATTTGTGATCTTGATGATTGTAATCGTGTTTGATCTGTAAAGGTTGGTGTAAAATCATTCTCTGTAGATCACCTAATATTACACTGTAATATGGTGTAAAATGAAAATGGGAACAATCTTTAGCTTGAATGCTTAAATGATATTTAATTGGCATCACAATAAACCAGCCGTTTAGTTTGACCCCCTGCTGCTATATTATTGAATTATTACTGCATCAAATTATTTGGTTTGCGTTGACTTGACCTGTTGGGTGCACCAAATAATATTTGTAATGATGGAAGGATTATCTTGTTGTATATGTCCTCAAGTCATTGAAATAAAAAGTAACATTCGCCATTACAAACATCCAGCTCATCAGTTTTTTTGAAGCAAAAAGACTGTAATAAATCCATCAGTAAGAGGTTTTTAACTTTTAACACACCATTGCTTCCATCTAAAATATGAGTTATTTATCCATAATATTGCTTTCTCCAGTAAAAACTGAATCAGGAGAGAGATATGCACAGATTAAGCACTGTTTACAAGCAAAAACAGTTAAATAAGTCCTAAACAATGGAGGAAGCATTATTGTGGATCATGGTATTCTGGTCAGAAGTGATGGTCTAAAGCTAATTTTCATTTTTGAGTGAACTGTTCCTTTAAAAGAAGGTCAGGAAAGCAGTAATACTCCAAATTGGTAAGCTAATAATAAATCCACTCTTTTTAAATGATATTGGACCAACGACTAAAGACAGCAGGAGATTGATTTCCAACAACATTTAATGCAAACTAACTTTTTTGACTGGAGCAAAACAAATAACTGTGTGCCCCTCGCTATCCAATCAAACCTGTCAGTTCAGAGTGCAATGACACCGTGATCAATAAGGGAAAAACATTATGTACTATGCTTACCAAATAAAATGCTCCACTTAAAATGTAATGAACAATATCAAATTAGATTAGAGTATTTAAAATTGATGCAACACAGAACATCACTAGATTTAAATCTTTGGACAGAAAGGTAAGGATGTAAGGATGATTTTCTATAAGAGCAGCACAAATAAGACCAAGTCTAGAATTACAAACATTTTTTTTTTATTATTATTATTATCCTTTCAGACAACTTAAAAAAAAACACAGACAACACAAAAACAAGCTTGTCTTGCGTACGGTATATTTACATCGTGCTCTCTTTTTTTCTGCAAATATTTACATTCAGTATGTACATGAAGTGGAAATGGAAAAAAACACTTACCACAGTAAGATTTAATAGTAATAACAATACCACTGTTAACAGTAATGACAATATATGTGTGTGTGTTCATATATACATTGCAAAGTTTGAAAGAACAAAGGATAACAAAACAGCAAAGTAGATAGATATATAAAAAGTATAAACTGAGGTGTTACGTGTGGTTATCATGTGTTTCCAATACACGGTTTAAATTTCCATATGGATTTGATGGATGAATACAATGCAAACAAGTGAACTAAACTAATCTGCTCACTCATTCATGTCCATTTCTACAGTACAGGACAGATAGGTGCTTATTTTTCAATGTTAAACAAGCGACAGTACCAAACAGCTAACTTCAATGTAATAATAATAAATCCTCCCTCGTGTTCTTTCAAACCTGTATGACTTTCTTTCATGGAACACAAAAATAGGAATTCTGAAGAATGTTCTGGTGATTTTTGTTCATGTAATTACGATTAATAATGCATAAACATCAAAAGATGGCAGAAATGTCATCCATATGAAACTGTGCACTAGATTATGATGCCATATGATATTTTTATTTGCATTTGGAATTGCAAAAGACAAGTGCATTGAAAAATCATTCAGATTTCTATTGAGTGTTCTACTCAACAAGAAAAGTCACACCGGTTTGACAACATGAACACTGTAAATGAGGACAGAACTATTTAATTACAATCACATAAGGCTTAAAATGGTAGGAACAAAACTTTAAATGAAATGTTTCAGTTCAGGTTGGTTTTCAAAGGGACTTTTGAAAACATTTTTAATGAGCAAAGATGGTAGGCAAAAATGGACTTAGATGACTTTGTTTTTTTATATCCCATTTCTTATGCATATTCCGTCATTTCATGAACAATTATGAAATGGTTAAATGTTCACAAATGTGAATGAAAATGAGGTTTGACTCCCATCAAGGCACAAGTTGCTGAGTCTGCCTGTTTCTCTGTCATTGGAGAGATAGAGGCACAGCCAAAGGGAGAGCAAAGCCATTCAGACTTACAGCTGGTCAAAAATGGTCATCTACTTTTAAGCCAGCAACAGAAAAACTTACTGGTCATCTGCAGGCAGAAAAAATTAGTGTTCTTTCATCATAGTTGGAAAAGTACACAAGTGTGCACTTCTGTCTGCTTCCCAGAGTGGTACCATTTTCCGTTTTACACAAATCACACACAACATCATATCAATTAAAGCATTTGTACTGTGTTTACTGTGACTGTACCATGTCAGTATTTTCCCTCCCTTACTTATCTGCTGTTATTGGATGACTCTTCCGAGCAGCGTGCTGATTCACAGCCTCAGCAGACGGACAGGGCGGGTGGACCCTGTCTCTGCTGGGTTTTCTTGAGCAGCTGTATACGGTTGTGGCAGTAGAATTTCACAGCCCTCCAGTCCCGGTGGTTGGTGACCAGCAGGGGGCAGAGCTCCAGGCAGCGCTCACAGTCCGCTTTAGCCGGCACTCGCAGCTCCATGATGTTTTGCACCAGGTGGGACTCAACAGCTGCCCGCTCTGCCTCAGACCAAGGCCGCTTCAGCACACCACGTTTACCTGAGACAGAGAGGAGAACGTATGTTAATCATTATTCCCGTGTAAACACTGCACTCAGGCTTTCCTGCTCCCTCAGGCCCAAGCGCATACGCTACAAGTTAGCACTGTGCTGAAGGACGCAGGCCTGTAGCTCTGGCCTTATGGCTGACAATAAACACCACAATGTTCCTATTCACATTTTACCAAAGAACTGGCAACTGTATACTTTTGTGATGTAAACATCTACATATATGACATTTATGGGAAATTGCATGCATTGTGCTAAGGTTTAAACCTTTTTTTTTTATCAACACAAACTGTGAATATTGATATGTTAAATGGATTAACCAAGGCCTGTATATTTTGCAATAAAAAGGTTATTGAGGGGTGGAAAATAAATATGATTTCAATCTACATACTGTTTTTTTAAGCATTTAAAAAGATTTGAGCCAGATTTTAAAATAATAATTATTCATTTACATTTTAAGTCATCTTGAGGTACCATTACAAGTTTGCTGAGACTGCCTGATTAAAATGATTGAGCTCAGAATCACTCAAATACAGCATAAAGCATGACAAAGAATTAAAACCTGTAATTCCAATAGCTTTAGACCATGTTAACCTCTTTCTGAATGAAAGCTTGACAACAATATACTTTAATTGGAAATGATGTGCATATAAATAAGGTTAATGGAAATAATACCTTTAGAACTGACAAATACCTATTTGCTACCATATTAGCACGAAAAAAAACAAATGCGTTTGCTATTAGATTAACTGCTGAGGACAAAAAAAAGAAGAAGCAAATTTTAATGTCATAAAAAGTAAAAAATCTGTCCTAATCTAACAGATTGGTCACCATGGCTACACAACAGCAATGTTTACTATCCTTCTCATTACTGAATTTTTTCTCATTATAAAAGGAAGCTGTGTTTTATGGCAAAGACACAAGAGAACAACATGTTATAGGAGTCAATAAATCTCATTTAAATGTATGTTCTTTCCTATTTTTAGATAGTGTAGCTACGTATATGATTTTAATAAAGGTTGCACTTATCAGCCCTTATTTTTTAAATGTTATTAACCCTGGTTTAACTGGTTCATGCTTTGCGCATGTAAACACGGATTATGTCACAATTATCAGTGTTGTCCTCATTTCCTGGACCTGAGTACAAAGAAATATTGTCACACTGTATGACAGTCACACAATCAGACTCACCAGGTTTGGGCTGTCCTGACGCCTTTTTGCGTCCCGCTGAGAGCAGGGAGCTGCTGTTCATCTTCTTGGGCCGGGGAGATTTGCTGTTGCTTGTTGTTTTTTTCATCACAATGGTGGGTGCAGGAGACGCTGCTACTGGTTTCTCTTTACTCTGCTCAACATCTGAGTCCTCTGACAGAGAGTCGGCAGAGTTTCCTGACAACACTGAAAGGGAAGGGTAAGTATGACTGATGAGTCCAATACTCTTTATTTACACCTGCCATGTGCTTGACACAACAACTCACTCACCATCTAACTCCAGACAGATGTGATGTAGACTCATTCCTCGGAACAAGACGCCATCTCTCTCTCCGCATAATACCACCCGACCGATCAGACCCATCAGCCCAGGGTCCTGGCCGATGGTCACACAGCTTTGAGTCACGTGATACTCCTTCTGCAAGAAGCTTTCCAATCGCTGTATGGCAGCCCCATGCTGTCCTTCCTCCTCACCCTCACTTAACAACAGCAGCTGCGTAAGTATCGCCACCTGCCTGCGAAGGCGTGTCTGCGTCAGTGCCCGGGGGTGCCGCGAACCACTGGACCTAGCCAAACTACGTAGTAAGTCTGTCCCTCGCAGGGGAGTGGCTGGCGAATGATACGGCCTGGCAAACACGTAGGGGTTCTGTGGATCGATTCCCACACCGGCACGAGTCTGCAAAAGCATCTCGAGACAGGCTTCTGAGTGTGGTGGGAGGATGAGCGGTTGTACGCGGCCACGTTTCCCTTGGACTCCAACGCGAGGGAGATGAGGGAGGACCATCCGCTCGAAGGGTGAGAGCGAAGCCTCCAGTGGGGTTAGAGTTGGCGGGGCACCAGGTTGCACCGGGATGGGGCACTGGGGTGCGACTCGGGCCTGGTACTCTGAGATTGTCAGTTTGGAGACTTCACATTCACGACGGCGATTGTAAAGGATGAGAAGGGCCAGGCTGGAGTGACAGAGGAGACGCCATGCCTCGGCCGACTGTGGTGAGCGGGAGAGAGAAATAAAGGCTGAGTGCTGCAGCCGCCGCAGGTACAAAACAAGGGAGGAAAGGGAGGAAAGAAGTGGGAGCATGTGGGGACGACGCAAACTGAGAAAAGAGAAAGAGAAAAAGAATTAGATGAATTTAAATTGATATCGATTTTAACAGTGGCTATGTTTACATTAACAACTTTTGTTTTAATTGGACTGAATTCATTCCAATTGATAAATCTGATTCTGAATAAGTAGTATTTACATGAACGCTAAAAGTGATCGGGTTGATATGCCACAAGCTTCAAATCAGAATTGATTTTTTGACATGTGCACACTGCATGGATATAGAGTTTCACGCAGTTTGCGCACAATAACCACCCTCCTACACTGTTTTTTTTTTAAATTTGTTTTAAACAGCAGAATTAATATTTATCCATTTCTGGATAAATGTTATTTATAAACAGCCGTGCTGTGCTGCTTATATTTATTACGCAGTAAAAGCACCCGTCCCACACCCAAAACCAGTCATCTATGGATGAGAATCCAAAACAAGGCCTCCACTTCACAGACACTGAGTGAAAGGAGACTTTTATAATGAACCATTTTTACAACACTTTACTCAAACGGGAAAAGCACGTCATGTGTTACGCTATTTCATGTCATTGCATATGTGCAGTCCTTTTAAGTTTCAGTCTTGATCATATTAGAAAAGGAATAAACCACCCCTTTCAATCCAATCGAAATTTCATTCAGATCGGGCTCAATCGGATCGATTAAGGTGTTTACATGAAGGCTTTTCAGTCTGATTGAGCCAAACAGATTATCTGATTGCATGTAAACATAGCCAGTGAAACGGTTTTTAATATTGTGAATGTCTAACCTTGATAGGTCAGTCTTATCCTCTGCTCCACTTTCTTCTTCTCTACCTCCATTGCCGTCTCTTTCTTCTTTCAAAGGTTCTGACTCCTTAACAAGATCCACAAAGACTGGAGTGGGCAGTTCCTCTTGTTTCATCTTCCCAAAAATGTCTACCTCCTCTTTATCCTTTTTCATTTTTCGTCCTCCTTTTCTCGGAGTAGTAGCAGGAGTAGGTGGGCTCCTCTTTAAGACAGACACGGGGACACCTCCTCTTCTGGGAGGAGTCGCTGGGGCAGGACTTTTGCGAGTAGGGCTAGAGAGGGCAGGGCTCCTTCTGACTGGAGACAAAGAAGAGGAGGGAGGTGACTGTGGTGTTACCACCACCACACCTGGCACTGGAGCCACTTGTAGGCATTGGGACTGTTTGCTCGATGATGGGAGACACGATTGTACACAAGGAGGGTCTCCAGGGGTGCGCGCTTGCTCCAGGGCAGAGCGCACGTCCGGCTGGTGGGCATGGTGTTTTTCCAGATGCCGTGGGAGAGATCGGAAATGACGGCTACAGTAAACACAGCGCTGTTTCTGTGCCATGGTGCTCTGCCCACGACCCACTGACACATTGACACTATTAGCAGCAACTCCTGCAGGCGGCGGGCACTTAAACACAGGTCTGGAGGGAGCAGCGGGCTGCAGTGTGGAGGACGGGAGAGAGTGTGGAAAAGGGGGAGGATGGCCGGGGGTTCGATGAAGTGCTTTTCTTTTAGTATGTGCAGCAGAAGAGGACAGAGCTTTGTGTCTCTTGCGGCGGTGAAGTGTTTGCATGCGTGTCTCTCCATTGGCATCATCCGAGTCGAGGTCTGAATCACTGGGCTCCGAGTGAGACAGAGGAGAAGAGGAAGGAGAGAGAGACCAGGAAGGTGTGAGGTATTCTGATGCAGAAAGTGGAACTGGGCCGGACTCTTCCTCCTAAAGAAAAGAAAAGAAAAGAAAAAAAATCACATGCACTAAGATCTGTTAAAGGGTGGATAATCTGGAAAGCATTGCAATCAAGCTTTACGCTCATTTTACTTCTGTAACATATAAATGACGATTTAAAAAAAAAAATGAAGTGAAGTGACATACTGCCAAGTATGGTGACCAATACTCGGAATTCGTGCTCTGCATTTAACCCATCCAACGTGCACACACACAGCAGTGAACACACACACCGGAGCAGTGGGCAGCCATTTATGCTGCAGCGCCCGGGGAGCAGTTGGGGGTTCGGTGCCTTGCTCAATGGCACCTCAGTCGTGGTATTGAGGGTGGAGAGAGCGCTGGACATTCCCTCCCCCCACCTACAATTCCTGCCGGCCGGAGACTCGAACCCGCAACCTTCGGATTACAAGTCCGACTCTCTAACCATTAGGCCACGACTTCCCCTGTGTCAGGGGAATGTAATGTAATAGGGCAATGTGTTACGTCCGTAAGGACGAATGTTTATTCTTGAATTTGTTTTATTTGTTTACAAGGGTGTGGTTGAATGCTCTGTGTCTGTTTTGCTCTCTCCTTTTTGTTCTCAGGGCAAATCACCACCACCTGAAGCTCGTTTGGGAGAGTGTGCCTGAGACCAAGAGGATATAGGGGCAGTTCAAAGTTTGCTAGGAGACGCACTTCTCTCCTGTTCCAGACTGAACTTTGCTCGTTTTTCATGTAGAGACAATAGTTGTGTATTAGCAGTGGCTAATTGAGTTTCAGCATGATCTGTTGGTGTATATTGTTCCAGGTTGAGATTGAGCAAAAGGTATTGTGGCTCTTTTGTTCAATGTGATTTTAAATACTAGCATGTGTTAAGAGGGATGCTGTAGGGGGGAGAGTGCCTTTCTCTTTTTATATTGCTTTTTACCTCTGATTTTGTACAGCAAGGGAGGTGAGGGAAGTTGGCTGTATTTTTCTTTTTATTTTATTTAAGGTTAGTGAGAGCTCCTTAAATTAGTTGAACTATTTTGTTTGTTATTTTAGGCCTTGCTTTCCCCTGAGTCTTTGCTGCCATCTACATTGTATTTCTTTTCCTGTCTTGTAAATAAAACTCTTTTTTTTATTATTTGTGTATATATACCAACTGGTGTCATCTTCACTTTGAGACAGAGGATTGAAGTGTGTTCTCGCTGTACATTATCCCGTTACTTTTTTTAACTTTGTTATTTCCCCTTTTGACCCCAAAGACACTTAGGGGAACATAACAAATGTAATAACTGAAAGTAAAAAATGTAGGACAGGACTTATTTGTATCCACCTGGAAATGACTAAACACCACCAACACTCATTTTGAAGAGGTTTTTGACCAGAATGTGGAGGCTGAAGGTCCTCAGAAGCATTCAAACAATGATTTTTCTTGTCAATTAACTGCTATTATTGTCTTAAAGGGATAGTTCACCCAAAAATGAAAATTCTATCATTAATTACTCACCCTATGTTGTTCCAAACCCGTAAGACATTCGTTAATTTTTGGAATGCAAATTAAGATATTTTTGATGAAATCTGAGAGCTTTCTGACTCTCCATAGACAGCAAGGGTCTGTGAACTATCTATATGAACTATCCCTTTAACCTTTATTAAACGGTCAATTAACATGTTAATTCTATAGTTTTTTATTTTAAAGGCATTTCGAAAATGACCAGGAACAGAACCCTAAAATAGTGGTTGAACAATCAGTTTAAAGGACACCAACTAAAAAGACACTGAGCAAAAAATACAATGCCAACATGCACTGTGACATATAAGTGACCAGGGTAAATTTTTCATGGCTTTACAGGTTGCTCAATTCCAGGAGGCACACTCAAGATGAATTTACTTCATAAGTATGTCTAATGGTGCGTTCACACCAGACGCGAATGAAGCGTTGAGCGCGAGTGATTTACATGTTAAGTCAATGCAAAGACGCGATTAGACATCCTGCGGTGCGATTCGCGCGAATGAGGCGGCGCGAATGACGCGATTCGCGCGAATGGCGCGGAGCGAATTGAGCGTTTCGAGCGTTTGACGCGCGGAACGCGAGATTCGCGCGAATCGCGCAAGTTGAAAAATCTGAACTTTGGCGGATATTTTGCGCCGCGCCAACCAATCAGGAGCTTGCTCTAGTAGTGACGTGATTAAGAGCGGAGGCAGAAATCAAAACAACAATAAAGGACATCTTATGTTTATCCACTACAGAGACATCAGAGCCAGTGGCAAATGTCAGAAGGACTAGCCGAGGTTATGCTCCTCTCTTCGGCATACATGAGCACGAGCGTCCGGTGATCGCCTGGAGCTCACGGCTCCGAAATCGGCAAAGCACATTTTCAAATAGGGGCTGTTTTTATAAATAAACCGCAGATTTGAGTTTTAAACAACTACATTCTCGGCTGAAATACACACGTCCAGTGTTTCCATAGCACATAAAGGTGATTTTATTTGCCAAATTCTATACATATGCTCTCTGTGGCAGTCATACCTGTGCGCCTGGCAGAAGCCCCGCCCATGATGCGAATTCGCGTCTGTTGTGCAGTGAATTTCACGCGCGAATGAAGCGAATTTCACGCGCGAATGAAGCGAGTAAACCCAAAATGTTCACGCGTCCAACTACGCGCGAATAGCGCGATTTATTCGCACAAGTCGCGTCCGGTGTGAATGCACCATAAGATTACTGGATGAAACTGTGGGAAAATGCAGGAGATATTAGTGTGATGTGGTGCTTATGCTTATGGCACTGATGGCCAGGGGTGCAGCAATCATTTCAGCAGGACAGGATATTCAGAAAGAGGCCTGAAAATGACTGTTGCTTGGTAACTTGGTGCGTCTGTAAGTGTATTCATAAAAATGTAATGTATTTTTACCTTCTTAATGTTGTTCTCGTGGTCCAAGCTGCAATCAAAGCTACTAGGAGGCACAGTGCCATGAAAACCCTGAGAGAGGGATGCGCGACATCATTACAAAAAAAAAAGTCAATCGTGTGACATAAGAGTGGGACTAATAAAGTCCCTCCAAAACTCTCACACATAAACATGAACAAATCAAACACCATGCATATAAACTCACGTCACAAACACATCTAAATAATAAACTTGCAACAATTTGCATATTATTAGTAACACTAAGTGCAAAAGGAGTTTAAAGCACTGAGATGTTCTAGCCATTGTCATGGTTACACTTACCACAGAGTTTTCTCCCCACTCGGTCAAACTGTAATCCACAGTGATCTCCTCCCCCTTTGCGATGTCGCGGATCGCTATGACAATCAGTCGCACTTGATTTCCACAGTGCACTTCACGAATGCGGCAGTTTGGTGATGGGGGGTACGAGACACTCCCCCTCTCTCCGCTAGAGCCCTCCTCACTCACACTGCATGAGAGAAAACTACATCAGACAGCAATACAGCAAACAAAACTGATAGAGAGAGAACCACATCACAGCTGGGAATTCTTGCAGACCTTGTTTTCTAAACCACGAAGCAGCGGACTAATGCATGTCCTGTGCTAAAGCCATGCTATGAATGTCCCGTTTGGTGTGAACTCATAGCATTATTAAGCAGTGGATTTGGATAAATATATCTGAATCACAAACAGGTTGTTTATAATTATTTGATGCTACTTTGTGTATGCTAACATATACTTACTGATATAGATTAAACATCAGCTCTGAAGCCCATATAAGCCTGGCATACATTTCCAACCCAGGACGAACGTCATATATAAATATAAATGTATAATTACAGAACACACTGTTGCCCCCCCCCCCCCACACACTTAATCTTAGATAGATAGATAGATAGATAGATAGATAGATAGATAGATAGATAGATAGATAGATAGATAGATAGATAGATAGATAGATAGATAGATAGATAGATAGATAGATAGATAGATAGATAGATATATTTTTTATATACTATGACGGCACTATTACTAAACACAGCAATAAACAGATACAAACACACACACACACACACACACGTACCATAAGCCCAGCAACACACTATGATAAACACACACAAACACGCACACATTCTCTCACTGGCCCAACGATAATAAACACATTGCAATAAACACACACACACACACACAGACAGCTTGCATTCCAGTAATCCCCCACCTCCATATACACCCAACAGTATCTCCCAACGACACAACAAACACAATTACTTGCTATCTCCTCCTAGCACGCACACACACATGCAGTATCTCCACTCAGACCACACACACACTCAGTCACTCACTCACCAGAGCTGAGCAGATTGTGTTTCATAGTATGGTCCATCAGCAGCAGACACTCTGTGTTTGTCCTCATGACCATCACCTGAAACACATATAATAGGGTCTCACATAGATATTTACACACTTAAGCTGATGATACACGGGGCAACTTTTTGAGCAATGTTGCCATCAACAGGCAACCAGCTGAGACACAGGGCCCACGACTGATCTAAATTATCCAGATAGAAATTTGTTAGCCATTCTTAATGGAAAAGTGCCCAAGCAACATTGCTCAAAAAGTTGCCCCATGTATCATCAGCCTTAAACTGATCTCTGAAACACACATGTATAATGTACTCCAATGATAAGTCATGGTGTTTACTTAGATGAGATATGGCTTATTCGCACTTACACTGATTAAATCAATGGATGTTGGCAAGCAGAAATTCCTGCTTCACTAGAGTATTTAAGAAGACTGAACATGTGACCTCCAACTAAATTAGAGCATTCTGGGAAATGAAGTGTTCTTTCATCTTACATAAATAATTATGTATATATTAAAGATATTTATATATAAAGATTTTCAATATGCATTAAATCTATTATTTAATACTAAAATCTATTATTTAAGGTTTTACATGAAAATTTGAATAACAATTCTTTATGATTCTGTGTGCTTTAATTGGCACTTAAATGGAATCCAACTGGAATTCTCAATTCTAAAGCCCCTACTGCCTTCCTTTTGGTAGCTTCTGCATCGTGGAATAGGCATAAACACCTTTCAGTTGCTCAGATTGGCTCAAATTGCCTACTCTTATTGAAAATGAACTTACTCTGGTCACTTTGTCATCAGTGTCAACAACACTTTAGACTGGCTCCTGATATTTCCCAAACCAGTTCCTCCCTTTTTGATCATTTTCAGTTTTCTTTATTCTTATGTATTAGTTAAAGTAACAAAAAGAAAAACAAAACACACACTTCACCTTTCTCTGGTACATAGCTGTTCTCTGACATGCTCTCCTCTTCATCCTCTGTAGCAAAGACTCTGTCGCACACCTTTACTGGTGTCCCTTTCCTTTTTCTTCCACAGCCACGTCTATGAAACACACACATAAACACACTTTACATTAAATGGACAGACACAAAACATAAATCACAAAGACAGATCAACAGTGTTGTGCAAGTTACTTCCAAACTGTAATACATTATAGATTACTTGTTACTGTTATTTAAAAGTAATTCCTTACCTTGCAATATTACTGTCTCAGAATTGTAATGTGTTACATGACTCCTGTATTACTTTTGAGTTACTTTCACCAAAATATCTACAGAAGTAGAACTTAACATTCTAAAATGACTAAATGTACTAGAGCCCTGCCCTAATGGCAAAGTGTTTATATTTCGTTCCGGCTTTTTATTAAGTTCATTTAGAAAAAACGTTTGGAGCATTTTTTGTTCATTAAATACGTTTTTTCTTCCTTAAAGTAATGACCAAGCGTCCAGCGGCAGACCGGCAGGCTGATCATAGCTTATGTTTGATCAATTTAGCCTTCTCAAATCATCATGACTTGCCTAAAATAAAATCTATAAATATACTAAAACAGTTCAAGCATATAACAATGTCTAAACATTAAACCTAGACAAATGTGCGCTGCATCCAGTTTGTGCGGAGAGTGGAAGCTAAAGCGCAGGACATGGAGGCACCAGCGCAATCAATTGCAATTTTTTTTCAATGGAAACAACTTACGCCGTAATTTTTTGTAATAAAGGTAAGAGTAATACATCATTCGTAACTGTAAAGGGTCTACTTTTATTTGTGTGCACTCACAATGTCAACAAAATGCTGTGATTTTATCTTGAACAGGAGCGCTTCACAAAAATGAACCGAAAGACAGTGAATACATGCTACACAGACATGATAAATATATCTATAGAAAGCTTTAAATTACTACTTAACGAAAGAAATAAAAACAAAAACTATTTAATATAATTGTTATCCGTGAAGATGCACTTCTCTCTAAAGGCGCGTCTAACGAGGAGATGGCGAATCCTTACTATTTCCCCGGACACATTCATGGTGATTACTTTACCTGGGGCTTTTGCTTTATTGGTGTATTTGAATGCAGAACTCTTCAGCTGTGCTCATGTTATTTCCACCAGCGCGGCAATTTTTTTTCCATCAATAATTGATGGATGTCTAAAATATAAAGATAAGGAGAAGCCTAAAACAGGCCCGAGAACCGGCCCGCGTCTGAGCTATGACGTGAATATTGGCCCGAAGCCCGGCCCTAGGGACATAAAAAAGTCGGAGCCCGACTTTAAATTAAATTTTTTTTTTAAATTGGGGGGCTAAAAGTGTGTTGTAACGCAAGCGTTACTGAATATTTACCGAGTAAAATATTACTGAAAATTGATTAGTAATGCCTTACACTACTGCGTTACAGAAAAAAGTAATCCGTTACTGTAATGCATTACTTTTGTAACGCGTTACTCCCAACACTGCAGATCAATAACCTGGACACGTCAGTGGATCGATGGAAATAACAGCACAAATCTTGTTCAATTTTGCTTACGTTTATGAACAAAAAACGTGAGGCAAGAAAATATGTTTAATTAAGACTTGTTTAAAGCAGCTGTTACTAAAAATAGCGCTACCTATACAATTAATCTTCTATACCTTAACTAAATGAAGCCTGTCAACTGATCTGAATCATAATGTGTCAAGCACATGAGAAATATAATGTGCTGCTCATCTTTGCAAACACCACTAATTAATCCACAGCGCATTCACTCTCCTTCAAGAGGAAGAATCAGTTTGGTGGAATCTATGTGTACGGATTCTAACATAACACTGATCTAGAGCCAGTTTTACTCACAATATAATCATTAAAGCTCCAACAGAGAGTAACTGACCACATAAGAGTGTGTGTGTGTGTGTGTGAACTGCCATTAATAGAGCTGTGTATGAAAGCCAAAGCTCCGCTTTCCACAGATGCAACTGTGAATGCTTAATTAGACAAGTGTAGAGATGTGCAGTCTCTTGGTTACAGATGTGTTCAGCGTGTGTGTGTGTGTGTGTGTGCGCCTGACGTATTCATTGAGCTGTGATAAGTCTTGCCGACTGGATATTGATCTGGCCGACCCTCCATCTGGACCCAAGAGCATATGTTTGCGTGTCTTTGTGTGCACGCAGGCAGGCAGATTCATGTGTTCATCCCTCCATCCACCATTTCAGGTCAGCTTTATAAAGAACTGTCATATAGATGATTACAAAGACAAGTCTGTGGAACTTAATCAGAGTAGATGGGAGTATTAAACTGATTTAAATGAAATGAGGTTGTGTGTAGAAGTACAAACTCTTCAATGAGTTGTAATGCTGTGTGCCTTGGTGTTGATTGTTCAGCAGATGAAACACTGAAAATGTGACTTTCTGTTTATTTACTGTGTATTACTATGTTCTATTTATTGACAATTATTAAACCAATTCATATGAAAGCCACAGTAACTAAAGACCTCCTGCTCCATTCACTTCCATTCATACACCTACAAATGTGAGAAAATTAAATGCGCAAGCTCATCCGAAGTAATTTTGTCTTGAACTTTGGCACACGGATGACAAAAGATGAAGTCTGGCGAACTCTAACCTGTGAATTTGCATAATGAAAGACATTTAACCAATAAAGCAGTGGTTCTCCACTTTGTCCGAGACAATACTCAATGACCTTCCTGTTCTAGGCTGATATGTACCTCTGGAACTTTTGTTTTACAAAAAATTAAAATATACTGTATATAAACTGCGGGCATCAGGGAGCCGTTATTAATATGCGGGGCGTTGAAATCACTTATGAACGCATGCTTGTTTTTTTACTTTCACTTTTGAAATTCACGATCACACATATGGAGCAGCACTCGGAAGTACTTGCCACACATTTTAAAAGATTATGCTAGATGTTTGTCAGTGGTGCTCAGGATCTGCAAATCATTTGCCATCATCCTATCAGTCATCTCTCCTTACTCTGTTTATGTGGTAAGTGAAATGTTATGCACTGTAATGTAACAGGCTACCACTAGCAAGCAACCGACCATGTCCCTTTAGTCGCTCCGTAGAACGCGACGTTATTTGTTTTCCGCGTCTTTCTGAATACGGATTCAGCCACACCTCTAACCCAGTCAGGGGTATCTGTGGTCCGCAGAGAGCTCTTATATGACATCGTCCCAAGTTACTGTAACCGTTATATGCTACACAAGTCTACAGTGTGCGCGTGAGACAATGTGTTCTTCTGTTGTCTTTGACAACTTTTAGGTGCGTTGGCAGCTCCACCCTCTGCTTACATGAATGAGTCACCATCGCATCAGCACTATATTCTATAAATTTTTTTACGACAAATCGCACAACCTATATTCTATAATTAAATCAATTAATTGAATATTCGAAAATCTTGACCCATCCCTAAAGCCTATATGCTTATCCTCTAGGTTCATTATTTAAAATGAAAATGTGAACAAAAATAAAAGCAATTAACTGTGTTATTATAATTCAAATATGAAAATTAAAATGATGGGTAATAATAGATTATGACACAATTTTTACGACCCTGTCCATCAAAATGACGGACAATGTTAAAGTCTAACGCAACCTCTGGCATAGAGATATATGAAGCACAGCTCACACAGAATTCACAATGACCAACTTGAAGAACTTGAAATCTGTGTGGGGAAATGTGACCGCTCCGTAAACGTCACAGATTAACCTCTTGGCTGAATTCAAAGAACACACAAGTGATGTGTCCAATGAGGCTAGCGAGATTTCAGTCATCAGGCCCAACACTCTCTTACTCTAGCCTCAGGCCATGGCACCGTCCTTATTGTCGAACCCTAACACACATGCTCATTTTCTCTTCTTTTATTGCAATTCAGTGGTTTACTGGTGCGTTTCCAAAGTCAACCGTGAGAACATCTTCCACAAGTTCCACTGAGATCCATTTGAATAACAGTCAGTGTTTTCTGTGGACATACTCCTGTCCAGCCCGTCAGTAAATCTGATTACACACACTTGTGTAACTCATTCTCCAAGTCAATACACCGCAAAACGGACATGCTTTTAATCCCTCCTTATTCCACAAGCCAAAATCTGTTTCCCTTTCGTTCATTTGTGTATCTCGACTTGTTTATCTCTCTTTTTTCCTCTTTCCCTCACACGCAAAATCCCATTCCACTCAAAACAACACACAAACAAGTCCAATCAGAAATGCACATGTGCAAGCAGAAAGACACACATATGCACAAGAACACATAAACACACACCTCTCTTTAGAAGTCCACAACTGCACACACACACACACACATACACACACACACACCATCCCCCCAGTAGTACACACATGTATGTGTTCATGCACATGCAAACACACCCTTCCCTTTAAAAGCCTTCATACACACACATACACTCACACACAAATATCCTCTCTTCAGCTGAGCTCACATGCACACACACACTCACCCCTCCTCCATCTCAAGCTCACATGCAGGCACGCACACACACACACACACACACACAAGCTCACTATAGAGCACACACACTCTCTCACTCACGCTCTCTCAAATAACCAAGCCGGAGTCTCATATTCTCTGTCTCTCTCAGACAAACACACACACACACACACACATGCGTACATAAACACGTACGCAAAGTCTGCAGCAAATGCATTCTCTCTGAAGATACTCACACACACACACACACACACACACACCATTTTCCTATCTGTCTTTCTCTCCCTCACACACGTTTGAATAATGTAAACATACACATGCAGGCTCTCAGTCTGAAGACATGCACACACTCACGCAAACCACACACACATGCGCGCACACACACACACACACACACACACACACACACAGCCTTTGTTGAAAACACTCTCTGTCTTATTCATTCTCACAAATAAATCACACACACACACAATCTACAGTCTTCCTCCTCAAACATATAACATATCCACCTACACACACTGCATGTTCACACACACATACACACACACAAACACACACAGAGACACACACACAGACACACAAACTCTCTTCCTCTTTCATAAACAAAGTAGATGCATAAACACTCCCTCACTTCCAACACACACACACACACACTCTTCTGTCTTTCACAGAAACAGATTCACACACTCACAGTCTCTTTAGTCCTCTCTCTCTCTCTCTCTCTCTCTCTCTCACACACACACACACCCTGGCTCTTGCATGCAAACACACACACACACACACACACACACACACCCGCCCTCTCTCTCTGCCTCTAGAGCACAAACACACTCACCCTCCCCTCCACAGTGAGCCACTAGAACAAACATGCGCGCACACACACACACACACACACACACACACACACACGTTGGTTTTTGTGGTTTATGGGGACTCTCCATAGGCGTAATGGTTTTTATACTGAAGAAACTGTGTGTGCTATTGCCCTACACCAACCCTACACCTAAACTTAGCCCTCACAGGAGACTTTGTGCATTTTTAGATTTTCTAAAAAAACCACCATTTAGTATGTTTTTTAAGCCTTTTGAATTACGGGGACATAGGCAGTGTCCTCATAAACCACCTTCATATTGTAATACCTCTGTCATACCCATGTCATTATACAAATTTGTGTCCTCATAAACCACATAAACATGCACACACACACACACACACACAGCCCTAAATACACATAAAACACACAATTTCTCTCACAGTTCCACACAAACACATTCTCTTTTCCTTTATCTGTCTCTCACACACTCTCTCTTACACACACACACACACACACACACACCCGCCTCTCTGCTTCATGAGCACACATACACTCACCCTCCCCTACCATCCTCACTCAACCACACATACACACACACACCTAGGACACACACAAGCCTAAACACACACTCACACAAACACACACACACACACACACACACGCATAGTCTTCTCTCTGTTTCCAAGACACACACTCTCCCTCCCCTTCTCTTTCAGTTTCAAACCTGCAAGCATGCGCACACACACTCACACGCGCACACACACACACACACACACACACACACACATTTCCTCACCATTTTCCCTTCTCTCTGCCTCTCACGCACACACACACTCCCTCCCCTCTTCTGCTCCTCTCTCGTTCTGTCTCTCTCAGACACACACACACACACACACTAGCCTTTGCCTTGCTCACACGCACACACACTGCCTCGCTTCTCCCTCTCTCACACACACACTCCACTCGCTCCCTCCCCTTCGCTTTTCGTCACAACATACTCTCTCTGTCTTTCTCTTAAACAGACACACTTTTTTGGCTCACAAATCTGTCACTCAAACAACTAATTTTCACACAACATCAAAAATTACTCACTTATAACATGCGGGCACACTAAGATTGGATTATTCCTACTCTACCACACCTAACCAACTGTCCATCACTTCAGATCTTGTTAATATCTCAGTTCTCCAAGAGAGCATTGAGATTAAACGGAGAATATACTCAAGTCTCCTATAGTTATTTTTTTAACTACAAACACTTTAGTCAAAGGAAATTGTACCAGTTTTTGTAAATCGGAGTGTGATTGTAGATTGGCATTGTTCAACATGTATATGCTTTAAAGGGATAGTTCAACTAAAAATGTAAATTTGGTCAAAATGTCATGTCAGTTATAACCCGTATGACTTTCTTTCTTCTGCGGAGCACTGCTAGGGTCAACACAACATTGGACCTCACTGACTTTCATTGCATGAAATTTTTTTTTTTCAAAATTGCTTTTTTGGGGTTCCACTGAAAAAAGTAAGTCATACAGATTTGAATCGACATGAGGATAAGTAAAAACTGAATTTTAATTTTCCTTCTGCTTTGTCCTTGTGTTCCAAATGACAGAGGTGGCATGCAACAAAAGCAAGGCATACTACCAGTTTGTATCAAGTATTCAATTACACATTGTATCTTGTATAATCGTACTGACAAATTAAGGGTCTGTTCACAGAACATGGTTTTGTATTCCACATTCCTGCGCTTCCATTGTTTTTCTAGTAAAGGTGCTAGATGGACAACTTTGACCAGTACGCTTGCCTCTTCCACAGCATCTCACATATAACACGGTGTTCTAAAAATGCAGCAGTTCAATTAAAATAAATATTTTTTTAAAAAATGCATCTCCACTCTTTAGTTTTTTACTAAACACAAAAACCAGCCCCAAGACTGTCACTCGACTCCGCAAAAACCTGCGGTACCTCAATCATAACTGCACATGTGAACACACTTGAAGTCTGCAATGAAATTATCAATATGATATCAAACATTTTTCATGAAATTCTTGAAGTTCAGACAATCAGATCTGAGCTATCTGCATTAATTTTGTAGCTCTGTATTCTTGCTGTATTTCAACAATTGTCTTGTAAATTTTCATTTGTCTATTTTTACTTCTCTTTTGGATAATTAGAGACATATTAGACAATGTTAATATCTCGATTAAACAAATCCATTATGTCTCCTAAACTGTGAAAGAGCACCTCTGAGCAATGAAAAATTCCTCTGAATCAGCTCAGAGTTAATTTGAAAACCCCTCCGTTCAGGTTTTTCTTTCAAACTGCTTCAGTGAAGCTGTCTCACTCTCTTTCAATAGATATATATACGCTTCACACACAATGTATCTGCCCTCTGTCTCTCTCTATGAATACATGTATTTCTCACTCTCTCACAAACACACACACACTACCTGTTCATCCAGCTCTCCCTTCCAAACACAATCAACAAATACACACACACTTCCAGTTATCCACTGGCTTTATACTTTACACACACGTCCCAGTGATTACACATAAACACTCACTGACCCAAACACT